>NC_056735.1:731528749-732233749 GCF_019279795.1 Protopterus annectens
CAGGCTTTTCCCTCATACTTTTTCTGTTCCTCATAAAATCTGTGGTTTCTGTATTTGTGTCCTTGTTGCCTGACAGCTACATGTTCTCTCGTTTGATTCTTGGCTGTCTGGAGTGTTTCTCCCTGGGCCTCTGCTAAAAATTAGCTTATTTTCCAAGTCGGATTTTCCTGGTTAACAAATGTTAAAAAAAGAAATGGGCACTCATTTCAATATCAGACTTCATATTCTTCAGAAAGTGCATGGTAACAAAAGCTTTTATTCTAGCAATTTTTAAGTGTACAAGATGGATATTTGAAATGTATCACTGTCTTTGGGACTATATCCCCCCCCCCCCCATTATTGGCTTAATCCAGGTTTTGTGCTAAGGTTGAGAGCTATGGCAAGAACTGAATTCACTGAACATGTTTGGGGGCTGTATTCACCCAGTATTGGCTTTGTTCAGGTATTTATTGGCTTCATCCAAATTTTGTGCTAAGGTTGAGAGCTACAGTAAGAACTGAAGTCACTGAATATGTTTGGGGGCTATATTCCCCCATTACTGGCTTTGTCCGGGTGTTCTTTGCTAAGAGGTTGAGAGCTATGGTGAGAACTGAATTCACTGAATGTTGGGGGCTTGTATTCACCCATTATTGGCTTTGTTCAGGTATTTTGTGCTAAGAGGTTGACAGCTGTGCTATGGTGAGAACTGAATTCACTAAATGGTAGCCATTTAAGTTTCAGTCTTCCTCTTTCACAAAACAGCTGAGTTGGTGTAGTGGTATGTTGCTCTGACTGTTTTGCACAGGGTCCCCTGGGTTCAAGACGTGGCAGTGAAATGTATGGTGGTAACGCAGCATTTTATTCTAGCAACTTTCCAACATTATACAAGCAATGTTTAAGATGTGTCCCTGGTTTTTGGCCTTTTCTCCCCCCCCCCAATAAAGTTTGGCTTTTTCCAGATTTCTTGTGCTGCAAAGTTCATGTCGAGTAGATTTTACGAGCTGAGAGCTGCAGGGAAGCAAAAGTTTAGTGCTGCTTATGTTTAGCCTGCTTGCATTGTTGATAGCACAACATATAGTGTCCTTGCTTTTGATGCTGAAGGCTGTGGGTTCTACTCCCACAGTAGGTAGATGCATTGCTGATACTGTACTGTGTTGTAAAGGGGGTAGATGCTGCAGTCCTTTTGGTAAAGATACCTAGTAACTATGAACCTGTTATCAGTTTGCTATCCATTCCCTATTGCAGTATTACTAGCTTATCATTTTTTTATTGCATGCAACAAAGGCAATTTATTCTTCAAGGGTAACAGGCACTTTATTTGTAGATTAAATAATGACATATAAAGCAGCAACCTCTTTATTAGTTACAAATTTCTTTAATGTGGATTTTACTACTTCAGAGATTGTGCATATTTTTACTGATACTGGTGGACTATAGAAGGTTAAGTAGACTTTTTATGATGGAAATGTTCTGAATTGGGCAGTTTTGTCAGTAGTGTATGCCTTTTGTTTAATTGTTTACTGGAAAAATGTTCAAAACAATAATTTTAAAATGCCCTCTAACAACTGTACTGTATTGTACAAGGAATATAATGTAATACAGTCAGGAAGGTGTATCAAGGAGCATGTGTATGTTATGTTCGAGGGGCCTATGATTTTGAAGACAGCCCAGAGTTATATCTGCCACTGGCAAAATGTATTTTCTTTGAATGTGGGTTTCAATGCATGTGAGTTTCAAGGGCAGAGAAGTTTTAATGTTAGTCTATTTTCATTGTAAGACTGCATTGCTTTGTTTAACAGATATGTATTAGGGTTTGTGCTGTAAAATGCAAAATAAAACTTTCAAATGAAATCCTAAATCATCGCAGAAGTAAAGCAGTATGCACATTACAGTGTTTATGGTAAATAGGGCAAAATAACCAAGGAATGGGACATTGGAATGGCTGCAGGGGGAGGCTCCATTCGACCATGATTTTGTGAGGGGGGGTAGTGAACTCAGACAGCCCCGATTGAACTATACCTCTCAGTTGTCCATATCTTTGCAGAATGAATAGATATTTGCTTCTTATTTTTGGTTTGTTTCTCATAAAATTTCTGGTTTTCTAGCAAATCATTTAGGAATGAAGTCAGTAAATGACACATAGTTTCAGATGTCATAACCTTCAGAAAAATGCATGCTAATGCAAGACTGTCTTAAGTTTATACAAGAGCAACTTTTAGTAGTGTTTGTATGTTCCCCCAATATATTTGTCCTTGTCCAGATTTCCTGCATTAAGAGGTTGAGAGGTACGTGCAAATCACTGTAGATTAGGAATATCCAAACCTCTCAATTGTCCCCAATTTTGGCTCAAAATGTTGCTCTCCCCTAATAATCCCTCCTCAAAAATGGCAATTTTGGAAGAAAATGTGGAGGGTTTATAATTGTATATAACTAATGATCAGAGTTATAGATTACTTTACTTTTATTTCAGAAATGCATTTAGATGCTCTTATTTTGTTAGCTGCTCAAGTTAACAATGTTACAACTAAAAAGGTGTCCCTTTTTGACAGGTATTTTTGCATCACATTTTGGTCCGTTTTTCATAAACTTGTGGTTTTCTGGCAAATTAGTGGCAAGTCATTAAAGCTTGAAGTTAGAAAATAATGGCAGACATTTACATTTGAGTTTCAGATTTTATACCCTTCAGAAAATTCGTACTAATGCAAGATCTACTACTGTTCTATTTAAGTTAATAAGAGCAACATTTAAAAATTGGCCTTATTTTTGGGCCTGTGTCCCACTTCTAGTTCTATGTATGGCTTTGTCCAGATTTCTTGCTCTGAAGTTGAGAGGTATGAGTGTTAGAGCCATAGATTCATAGGTTCATAGGTTTATACCAGGCTATCTGCCCTAAGGCATTTATAAGCCTAGCCCAGAGTTTTGTGGCTTACGCCACCCCTTATGTTAAAAAATACTGTGCCCATTAGTTTGTTGTGCCTCTGTCCAGCAGTGACACAGAGATGATTCCCGGGGTAAACCTACGATCTCCCATCCACCAGTCAAGATTTCTCTTGAACAGAGCCAGCGAGGTGCTCTGCCTCACATGGACCGGGATTTTATTCCACAACATAGGGAGCCTCTGGGTGACAAATATATCCCTCCAGCATGTCCTATTTATATCCGTGCTAAGGTTTAAGTCACTTGCTCTAGTGGATCTAGTAGATTTGGATTTTTTGAGGTGGAGCATGTCCATTAATTCCGGGTTGGACATGGCCTTGTATGTCAGGCACAGGTCACCTCTGAGCAGACGGTATGCGACTGAATAGAGCTGGAGTTTCTTCAGTCTGGCAGCATATGACAGATTTTGGAGTCCCTTTATCCTTTTGGTGAGGAACTTTGGGGTCTCTCCAATTGCTGCAGGTGTCGGGTGAGATACATCCTGAATGGGGCATTGTACTCGATCATTGGTCTGATAAGTGAAGAGTACAGGGGAACAATGACCTCACTTGATCTGGATGAGAATCCCTTCATGATCAGGTGGGCAATGTAGAAGGTTTTTCTAACCACTTTAGCAATGTGAGTGTCAAAAGAAAGGCCACTGTCAACCTGGGTCCCCAGGTCCCTGATAACCTCTTCTGTGCTTAGTGGATTGCCACCTATATGGTAGCTTGGGGTTACCTTGTTTTTCCCGAAGGGTATGACTATACATTTTTTGGCATTTAACTTCAGGCCATGGCTCTGGCACCAGGTATCAGTTTCCGTGAGACCCCTCTGAAGGATATCTGTGTCCGATGTACTTCCCACTATGGCTCCCAGTTTGCAGTCATCTGCAAACTTTGTCAGCCATAGTCCTCCTATGTTTGCCTGTACTTCTGAGAAGTAGATGCTGAACAACAGGGGGCCAAGGACTGAGCCCTGTGGGACACCACTTGTGACCAGCTTGGAGTCTGACATGGCGCCAGCTACTCTAACCCTGTGGGTTCTGTCCTTTAGCCAGTTTGCAACCCATCTTGTGACATATGGGTTTACATTTAAGCTGGTAAGTTTCTCTATAATACCCGAGTGGGGTATTGTGTCGAAAGCTTTGCAAGGTCAAGGTAGGCTGTATGGACTGCCTTTCCTCATCAATGGCCTTGGTGACTGTTTCAAGAAGTCGACCAAGTTCAAAAGGCATGATCTGCCCTTGACAAAGCCAAACTGGGTCGGGTCCAATGTCTGCAAGTCCCCTATGTCTTTGTTTATGAGTTCCATTATGATCCTCTCCATAGCTTTGCAGACCAGGCTTGTTAAGCTTATGGGGCGGTAATTACCAGGGTCCGTAGAGGCACCGCCTTTGTGGAGTGGGACCACAGTTGCCGTACGCCACTCCTTGGGCATGTATCCTGTGGTAAGGCTAAGATTAAACAGCTGCCTTATGTGGGGGTTTAGTTCCTCATTGAGTTCGTGTAGCACACAGCCGGGGACACCATCCGGTCCCATTGATGCTGTGTTTTTAGCTTTAGAGAGAGCAGCTTTCACCTGTGCATTGGAGATGTCTGGGAGGCTGCACTCCGCTGGGATAGTTATCTCTCCTTTTGTGGGGGAGAGGGGGGTGAAGTTTGCACTGAACCTGCATCTGGGAGTTTCCACCCAGGTTTCTAACATAGCTGAAGAAGGCCTTATGATTGTCTTTTGAATCTATGGCAATTTTTCTCTCAAAGATGGCCTTGGATGATTTTATGAGTGCTCGTATTTTTTTTACTAATAATGATCAAAGGTGTCTTCTCTTTTATGGATTTTGCTCTATCATGTAACAGCTTTCTCCTCTTATTGTAAAGTTTGTTTATGGCTGGGGTCCACCAGACTGGACGTTTGCCCTTGGTGGAAAGAGTCTTGGTTTTATTAGGGATTGCCTGATCCATGCAGTCCTGGAGGTGTTCGTAGAAGGCATTTGTAAGGGCTTCCGCAGCTTGGGTTGTAGTTTCCACTGGCTCGGGGGCCTTGAAGGATACCACACCAGTCTTGAGTAGTGTGAAGTTTGCTTTAGAGAAGTTCTTCACTGTGGTCTTTTTTGTTTGGGGTGGGGGCGGGATGTGGATATCCAGTGAGATTAGTTTATGATCTGATCTCACCAATGAGGGATATACTTCTGGTGTGGAACATTTTGTCCCCATGTTTGTGATGATGAGACTGTCAGCCAGAGACATTTCAAATTATGACATACTTATTGCACCCCACCCTCCATTGTAGTGGCTCTGGATGTGTCCAAGGAAGGCAAGGAGCAGTTATGCAGTGCAAGTGTGCAGAGCATTCCCCCATCCAAGGTACATCACAAATACAACCGTGGCTTTTTATCTGTCCTTGATTTTGCAGAATGTTCTGGTTTTCTATCAGATTTTTATACTGTTGATTTATGCTTCTTATTATTGAGGAACTGCATGCTGTCCCAGTGCCCTGTTGCTCTGTTTAAGTAGCCATGGTTTAATGAACAGGTAAGCTTGTCGGAGATTGTAAGATGCAAGTAAGCTTTAGTAAGCATATTGTTAAAGAATTACCAGCATTGAAAGTCTTTTTGTTGTTGCCATGCAGAGAATATTTACATAACTAGATAATGTATAAGCCTTGGGTATTGAAATGCATATGACAGTATTTGTAATAAAAGGACAGGATTGCAGTATTTTCAGAAGCTCATTGCATTTTATTGGAGACCAGTGTCTTACAGCAGTGTCTGTGTGTTAGTACACTTAGTTGGGTGGCTTTAATGGTATATGGTAAATAAGCATTGCTACCTTACTTAAAAGCCAAGCCCTGCAACAACTAGGTAAGCTCCACACTGAAGTCAAAACACAATAGCTCTGGTGGGTAAATGTACTCTGTAGTAATCAAAAAAGGCAAATGTTTGAAATAACTACAGCTTATGTGCAAACACAATAGGTAGTGATGAAACAATGCTCTGCTAAAAATGCTTTAATGCTCCACATTGCTGAGCTGCAGTTCAGTTATTATCACTGGCTACCAGGATTTCACCCACTTCAGATCAAGCACGGTGCCGTTCAGTGCAACCTTCCCAGAACTAATTCAAGTCTGACCAGAATTATTTTGTGTGTGTGTGTGTATGAGGGAGGTAGCATACCCCTCAGCTGTCCAGGTTTTTGCAGAATGTCCAGATTTTTGCCCCATATTCCTCCTAAAAAGGATTGAAGTTGTTAAATAATGAGACATTTCAGTTTTAGATGTCATATCATTTAGAAAAATGCATACTAACACAAATCCTGTTACTCTTGCAATTTTCTAAGTTTATGAGAGCCATATTTATAATCTGTCCCTATTTATTTTAGGCTTTGTCCAGATTTCTTGCACTAAGGTTGAGGCCTTGGGGTATGGTATGTTTGTGAGGGATAGAGAAAGTGAAATGCCCAAGTTAGAGTTTGCAGGTGGAATTTATTTTCAAGTGCATTTTCAAGGAACTGTGAGTTTTAAGGGAAGCTAAGTTCACTGCTGCTCATGCCAAGTCTATTTACAATGTGCAACTGTTTTGTTTAGCAAATAGTTTAGCAAATAGTATCTCTATTGTGGTATAAAGTTTTAAAGCTATGTTAGTAGCACCACAAGTAGAATACTTGCATCTTAATGGAGAGGCTTGAGGTTCTATTCCTACAGCATGTACATCTGTATGCTGCAGTCCTGAGGATGTCCTCCTTTGGATGAGATGCCTAAGAACTATGAACCTGTTTTTCAGCTTGCCATCCATTTTCTATTGCAATATACCAGCTTACCATTTTTTTAATTTAACATAGGCAATTTTATTCTTTGATGGCAGCAGGCACTGAATTTGTAGATGAAACACTGAAATATACAGTTGTTTTCTAGCAACAACATCTTCATTAGTTTCGTATATCTTTAATGTGGAATTATTCGGATTACTTTTACTTAAGGGATGTAATTCAATTATATATTATAATTAATACAATCAGGTAAATCAAAACTTTTGCATGGCCCTAACAGTGTGCAAGGAGCCTATTGCTTGAAAACAGTTCAAAAGTAAATAACCTGCCCTGGCCAGATGCATTTTCTTTGAATGTGGGTTTCAATGCTGTTTCATTGAATGTGAGTTTCAAAAGTAGAGAACCTTTAATGCCAAGTCTGTTTTCATTGTAAGACTATTGCTTTGTTTAGGTTTAGTAAATGTCTCAGTGTTTGGGCTATAATGTTTGAAATAAAAGTTGTAAATTAAATCCAACTGCCTATAATCATTGTAGAACTAAAGCATAAAACAGTATGCACACAGATTTGAACAGTGTCTACGGCAAATGGGAAGAAATAGCCAAGTAATGGGACACTGGAATGGCTGTGTGGGCGGGGCTTGGGGGTGGGTGGACTTAGGCGGGGCTGTGTTGGCAGGGGGCGGGGAGAGCTATGTGGGTGGGGCTCTGGGTTTGCACCCCCCTGCAAAAAATCCTGCGGGCTCCCTTGCCTACTGCCCTTCTTTCTTTTAGGTTGCGCCATTTTTACTTATCTTATAGCTATCTAAGAGAGAATAATGCTATGAAGGGTAGTCAAATCTGCAACCACTGCATGCTACAGAGTACGTCATTTTAAGCCACTCAAAAAGCTCTAATGGGAAGAGCATTATGTGTACATTATTATAGCTCAGTAAAAATGAGCATACAGAATTATCAATCTGACAAAATCCAGGTATATTCAACATACTTCAGTGGCAAGAACCCTCCAGGCAATATAGATCAAAAGACTAACTGAAATGTATGCCATTATTTAGGGATTTCAGTCCTCGGATCATCCCAGTTATTTTCCAGAAAAACACAAATTTTATTAGAAACAGACCAAAATATGAGCTAAGATGTAGGGATGCCTGCTTTTCATGGTTCACCACGCAAATAAATACATACTTACGAAAACATATGCCATTGATAGCTTTAAATAAAGTATTGCAAAGTATATTCCAAACCCTTTCAATTTGGAACATAAGAATTTTCAAGTGAAATATCTCTAATTATGAAGACTTTTATAAATTATGAGGTCCAGTTAACAGAAACAAACTTGGACTATTTGATGCCGCGGTTTATAAACTTCCAAAACACATGCTGAAGAAGAATATCTGGTTTGTAGACGATTCATTAGCTTTCCCAACTAGGCGTGTTAAATATACCCGTGTAACTGTTCGTGGGCGGTGCTTTTCTAAGGCACATCCTAAGAATTACAAAAACCATGCTTACTCTTTGAAAACGCTCACTCATAACATTTTTCCTATTTCTGTTCTGTAAGTATTGACGGATCATACGCTTGTTGATATCTGAAAACAATCAGCATAGACCACCCTGCCAGTATCCCATAATTCCACGCAGACTCACAGGAACTCTGTTTTTCGAGAAGTGGGCTGGATTTGGACTGTTGGGTATCGCCAGAAGCCCACTGAAGGTAGATTTGTGTGAAATGTATTTCTTGCATCGTTTTCTTCGTTGGAATTTTGGGGTAAAGTGTGGTTATTAGAAGGGGTCAGATTTTGAAACAAAGGTATGGAGAAATGTGGGCATTTGAGAAAATGGGGGAGGGGAACAGTTGGAGATATTGGACACCAGTGTTCTTTTTGAACCCACATGTAGACTGAATGAACTTGAAACCGGGATAAGTATTAAGAGGGGAAAGAAGCATGGTTTGTGTCGCTGGGACTGGGAGTGGAGTGTTGTGGCTTCAATACTACTGTTAAAAATGCGTGCAGTTAGCTTTCGATTGGGTAACGGTCGCCATAGTAACTGACGCCAGTAGCCCGTGTCGATCGGCAGAGCTGTGGAAGAAAAAATTGCGAACGTTCCTCGACTTTATAGCTCTCCTCAAATCCGGGACAAACCACAAAAGAATCGGTGAGAATTCCACAATTAAGCAGCGGCACGTTTAAAATATTGTTTTTTTTTTAAACTGGAGATATTGACATAATAAGCGAACGTTAATTTTTTTCCCTGACGTAAATTTCAGGAAACTCTGATTATAGCCGTTACTTACTAAGTGTAATTAGCTACCTTTTCTTCTAAGTCATTGGTGTGGGAACCGACTTTAAAATTTAAGTCAAAGTCAGGGACATCCTGAAAATCAGACACATATCGGTTACGTATGACTTGTGTGTTTTCAATTCGGGACGTGTGCCTCCTTTTTTTTTTTTAAACAGTAAACATCATTGATAAACTATCGTGTATGACACATACCATGTTGACAGTAAACCATAGCCACACAATCTTAGTTGCAAACATTATACATTCCAAACCGTGCTGACACATCTGTAGCTGCAAACATTATACATCCCTTTTAACGTATCCAGTTATTGTTAGTAAACCATTATGGGCAACGGAGGTTAGCGTTGCCACCTCACAGCAAGAGGTTCTCCGGTTCGATCCTCGGCTGGGGTACCTTCTGTGCGGAGTCTGTATGTCCTCCCTGTGGTCGCGTGGGTTTCCTACCGGTGCACCGGTTTCCTCCCACATCCCAAAGACATGCTGTAGGTTGACTGGACGCTCTAAATTGGTGCTAGGCGTGAGTATGCGCCTTCTGTGGAAGGTTGGGCGTCGCGCTGGCAACTCGACACCTTAAAACTCCACTGCCAATATACTGTAGGTTGATTGGACTCTCTAAATTGGTGCTAGGCGTGAGTATGCGCCTTCTGTGGAAGGTTGGGCGTCGGGCTGGCAACTCGACACCGTAAAACTCCACTGCCAATTATGAGCGGACGTGTGATCTGCTGTGGCAACCTCTAACCGGGAAAAGCCAAAAGAAGAAGAAGCTAGCCAACTATTATACAGCGCTTTCAAATTCTGCCTTCTCGTTCTGTACTGATCCCACAGTTCCCGTTTTTTCCTATGTCATTTTTCCTACCTTTTTCTAAAAATTCCAGTTCCATTTGTTTTAACTCTAACTTCACCATGTCTATTGAAATTGGTTTACATTTTCATTTCCATTTTCTTTATTTCTTTTATTTTTTCAAATGTTTGTTTTTATTTTTGCTGTCAAATACATTATACAGTAACTGGTGGTAATACACTGAAAGTAAACCATTTACCAAGTTAGATAAAGCATTTGTTCATTCTGGTAATAGACAAGTACGTTTAAAGTTTGTTTTCTCAATATAAAGAGAGAGAACGATGAACAGACGTATGAGAAGTATGACAATATTAACATTGGTAGTACATAATGTAGCTTTTTGCACATATAGTGTATTAGATAACTATATAGTGTTATAGAATACAGGAAAAACTAGCAGGGTAGAGAAAAAAAAAGAAAATAACTACTATGTACAACTATTTACAAATAGTACTACAATATAAGGTACTTTCCCTTAATGTGGCAACAGCTGTTTTGGCCTCTTTATCGGTTTTGTCATAAGGGAAGTTGTCCTTCATTGCCAGTATGTGCGGAAATATCTTGTATCAAAAGAATCAAGAGAACTGCAAGTGAGACAACATATAATTATTGGGAATTCTGGGTTTTAAGTTTTGTTTATGTCCCTGTTTCTTGCAGTGGTAGGTTGACAGCTGTAGTTTTCTTTTATATTCCTTTCAGATGCTATGATTTAGCTCAGTAATACCATCTTTGGCTTCCGCTGTAGCCTTCTACAGCCTATAAATATAATTTATCTAAGTGAAAAAGTAATATATTGGTACAGTGACATAGCTGTCAAGTTGTCATCACCAAAATGGGATACACTATGTCTCACAACGTGGAAAAGAAAGCTATGGGCAAAAAGTGGGACACTTTTTTGAAAATGTTATCAGGGCAAGAAGTACTTCCCAATTTGGTCTCATTTTCAGAGGACAGTCTCGGATTAACTCGACAGAAATGAAAAGTGATGTTCATCGGCCAAATGGGAAAGAAATGAAGCAGCATGGGATTGCCTAAACATATTACAACTGGTAACTGTGAAGACAATGGTGGTCTATCACATTTCATAAATAACGGTAATCATTTCAGTTATACACTTGCTTTTTCTCCGAATAATACATGCTAATTCGCTTCTTATTAAACCCTGTTGGCATGCATTATTCCGAGTAAGACAAATTTGTAAGTCAAATGATTGTCGTTATTTATTAAATGTGATTGACCACACTTACTAAATTTGACATAAAAATAAGTGTGTGTGGTACCCACTTCAGCAACATCTGAACAATCAACATTATAATGAGCGCTAGGATTCCAACCGCGTATTATAGCTGTTGACCCGTTAATGGAAAAGTGCCCAATATAATGACTAGATTCCAATTACATTTAATAAGACGTTATATTTCTTATCTGTGTTTTTTGCATCTTATGTACAGGTAACCATAAGAGAGCACATCAGCAAAATACTCTGATGAGGAAACTGGTGGCAATACTGCTAGAGAACAGTATATATAGAAAAGCATTGTTTGCTATGTTAAGCTACAATCAAGGGTAGTATTCCAGACCCTGAGGTATTTCAGGCACTTATTAACATTGTGAATGGTTAGTTCATGAGATAAAATATACTTAGATGCCATGTTTTAAAGTTGCCCCAGTCTAGTTTAGAGCCATCTGACCAGTTCTGTGTAATATAGAGCTTGATTAACATGAAAAGAGCAATCTGTATCCTGAGATTATTAGAGGGTATGTCCGCATGGCATATATGAAGTATAGAAAATTCCCAGGAGAGAGTGGATTTACCATAGCCCATTTTTTTAAGTTTGATCCTTAGGGAATTCCATAGATTCTGAGTATATTTACAATACCATAGAATGTGTCGGAGGTCAGCTGTAGCTGAGGCGCAAAAGTGTGAAATGTAACAAAAAAAAGAGTTTAAGCGTTCTAGACTACAGTAAGCATTATTACTGATCATTATCTGGGTATGTAATAACTTCTTAAGGTACCAAGCTGTTCATGTGGTTAATTGCTTGGGAGAGGATCATCTGTCAGGTCAGGGTTTTTGTTTCTCCAATATTGTGCAAATGTAATAGAGGATTGGTATTTAGCTGTAGAGACTAATTTGTAAGTGATTGAAAGCATAATTATTTTTGGACATTTCAGGAGTGATGTAGCCAAGTTTATTTCTTCTTGTAACTTATTTGGGAAGCATCCTAAGGTAGAAGTTAATTCTTTTAATTTGACTCAAGATTATTGTGTATTTGTTATTTAAGTTAAGTTTTATTTTGATATTATTAATGGAGTTGTCCTTAAGATGAAAGATATGCCATACAGTTAAGGTTTTAATTTGACGGAATTGATCTAGGAGTAGCATTTTGTTACCCAATTTTAGATTTGGGTTCAGGTGGATTAGCTGCAAGGGAATGAGCGCGTTAGACAGACCCAGTGAGACGAAGAATTTTTGAAATATGTTAATGTTATGTTTAATTAGATTTTGTAATTTAATGTCTTAATAAAGATTTATTTATGAAGGATAGTGAGTTGGGGTTTATTTTACAACTTTTCACATGAGCCTGCCAGAGACCAATCCATTGGGGAATGTGAGTTATTTCATTTGGGTTATGGTCTGCGATTGGTATGATTCTGCTGGCACAGATTATGTCATAATACAGTCTGAAATCTGGTATCCCCATCCTCTGTTGTTTTTAGGCAGCATTAATCTTGATAATGAGATTCTAGGATTTTTAGGAAATAATATAAATTTAGTTAAGGTTCTGTTCATTTTTTTGAAAACGTTTAGAGAGATGATATTATCTGTTGAATTAAACTGTTGGAGGGAAGCCTTCTAGCTTATCAGTGGGAGTGGTAAGCACTAGATAGCCTATCTACCACAAGGTACAGGTTCTTAGTTTTAGCACTTGAATTTGCTTATTCGTGCTCAGCACTTGTTCAGAACTTGTAAGCACTAAATAAGCTACAAATGATTACAGCACTCAACCTTCCTCATTACCTAGAGGAAAACATTTTTTTGTACTTACTTTCCTCATTTGCTTAGAGAAAAAAACACTTTTGTACTCACTTTCCTGACTTGTCTAGCAGAAAATAGTTTTTTATTCAGGCACGTTCAAGGGTCAGCTGCCTGTGTTCTGTCCTGTCTATGTCATGAATCTGGGCATCTTGGGGCAATGTAGTAATTGCCTCATGTACACAGATAACCCTCTCCTCCTACCACTCAACACTGCAGCCTGTGAGAGATGCACTTATCTAGCCAAACTGGGGGTAAAGCTCTGTCCAATCAAGACTGAACTTGACAGTCAAGAGGAGAAGGTAAACACTTGCACCACAACCACACTCATCACATAGTCCCACTAAATCTACACCACCAAAATCCACACACAGAAACACAAAAATATTCATGGAGGCTCTCGGTAATAATCTGCTCAAGCAACAGAGACCTCCAAAGCAGAAACGCAAGCAACCTTCACCCCCCCAACACAACCCAAATGACACATAGCCCACAGACTCAGTGTGCCACTCAACCGCAGCCCATAAGGCAAAACAACTTGCACAACACACTAGTCATAGGTGACTCTATAGTCAGGCACACTGATGTCCCACTCAGCAGGCTAAACTAGGAGAAGGTTAGTCACCTGCCTCTCGGGCGCCAGGATCCGCCACATAATTCATGCAACTCAGGTCAGTCCACAACAAGTACAGATATGACTCTGTCATTGTCCATGTTGGTGTGAACGACCTGAGACATACCTCCCTGGACTACATGAAAAGAGACATGGAAGACCTCTCCGATCTTGTAGCCGAGGCAGGTATGACCCTAGCCCCGAGTAGCATCCTGCCATCGCCCAGAATGATACCGCAGTGCAAGGACAAAATGATTGAATTCAACAATTGGCTAAGCTTCTGTTGTCATTCTAAGGGGATCCAGTATCTGTCTGCCTGGGACGACATGGTTGCCAGACCACAATGCTTTGCCAGAGATGGCCTGCACCTGTCGCCCCTGGGATTCCGGATACTGGCTAAGGCTGTTACCACCCCTATAGTGCCTATTTTAGGCACGGTTCAAATGACAAATTCACCATCATATCAAGAACAGGCAAGCAAAAACTAAGGGTAATGCTACTCAATGTAGAAGTCTAAATCTCAAAATGCACTCACTCAAGGCACTCCTTAAAATGGAGAACATCGATATCTGTGCAGTGACTGAGACCTGGTTCAAGGCTCTAGAGATCACCCCTGCATTACCAGACTATAACTCATACCACGCTTTTTGGCCATCTAACCTGGACCGGAACACCAAAGGTGGAGGTGTGTCCATATTCGTTAAGGATATCCACACCTCCAGGCTTGTTGCTCAGCATAATGCATCCGAGGTTATCCAAGTGCAGTTAACTCTGGGCAAAACTGAAATCCAAATTGTAGCTTGCTACAGATCCCCCACCATGCCCCAGGATTCCCACTCCTTTTTTCTTGATATACTGAAAAATATTAGGGTTCAACCAAACACCCTAATAATGGGCGATTTCAGCTACCCCACCATTAACTGGGAAAACTACTCATGTACCAACTCCTTCACTCAACGCTTTCTAGAATTCATAAATTCCAGTGCCCTGGATCAGCTTATCCACAGCGTCACCAGGGGCAACAATATCCTAGACCTAGTCTTTACCAACATGAGTGACCAGTGTTCCACACCTGAAGTCAACTCCTCGGTCAGATCTGACCATAAGCTAATCACCCTAGATATCCATATCCCTCCCCCACCCCCCATTAAGGAAACCATGGTAAAACATTTCTCCAAAGCCAACTTCATGCTTCATAAGACAAAAGTTGCGAACTTCATGACACACATGCAGATGGACAATACAGTTATGACTGCTGAATCCTACACAAATGCACTCTATAAGCACTTGCATAAGTGCCTGGATCGTGCTATCCTAAACAGAACCAAGATGCTCTCCTCCAAAAAAAAAGAAGCCAATCTGGTGGTCTCCTGCCATAAAGAAACTCTACAACAGAAGGAAGAATCTGTTGCAAAAGAGAGTAAAATCCCATGAGTGGAGGAACTCCCTGGTCAGCCTTGGTAAGAAGCTGAGATCCCTTATAAGATTCTCCAAAGCTAGCTATGAAAACAAAATCGCCACTGATTCTAAGGGCAGCCACAAAGTATTCTATAGCTATGTCAAGAATCTCTATGGCAGCACCCAGATCTGCTCTGAGTTACAGCACTACGGCACAAAAATTGCAGAACCAACTGATATTGCCAAAATCCTGGCAGATAGGGTGAGTGCTAACTTTACCCCCCCTCACCCCCTAAAGGGCCCATATCTATACAGGAAGAATGCAGACTCCCTGTAATCACAACTACACAGGTAAAAGCTGCACTCTTTAAAACCAAAAACACAGCATCCATGGGATTGGACAACATCCCAGTATGTGTTTTACATGAACTTCAGAACGAACTGGCTCCCCACCTAAGCACCATGTTCAATCATAGCCTCACGTCAGGCTTTGTGCCCACTGAATAGCGCACAGCAACAGTTATACAGTTATCCCACTCCACAAAGGTAGAGCCACCACTGATCTTGGGAACTGTCACCCTATTAGCCTGACGAGCCTGGCCTGCAAGGCCATGGAACGTATCATCATGGAACTCATAAACAAAGACATTGGTAACCTCCAAACTCTGGATCCCACCCAGTTCAGGTTTGTGAAAGGCAAATCATGCCTTCTGAACCCGATCGATGTCTTTGAGGCAGTCACCAAAGCTGTAGACAAGGGTAAGGTGGTTCACACAGCCTATCTTGACCTCGCCAAGGCTTTCGACACCATCCCCCATTCTGGAATTATAGCTAAACTCACTAAACTAGGTATAAATCCCTCCTCCACAAGATGGGTTGCCAGCTGGCTCAGTGACAGAACCCACACTGTAAAAGTTGCAGATTCCAAATCTGACTTCAAACCAGTAACAAGTGGAGTACCACAGGGTTCAGTCTTGGGACCTCTCCTGTTTGGAATCTACTTCTCTGAAGTACAGGTCAACACAGAAGGCCTCTGGCTAATGAAGTTCGCAGATGACTGCAAACTAGGAGCCATAGTAGAGTCCTCAAATGATGTGGACATCTTACAGAAGGGCCTCACTGAGACGGATGCCTGGTGTCAGAGGCACGGCCTCAAGCTCAATGCCAAAAAGTGCATTGTCATTCTCTTTGGTAAAAACTCTTTACCCATGAACTACCACATAGGCGGCAGTCTACTTGACGCCAAATGTGTGAGACCTTGTGACCCAGGTGGACAGTAGTCTCTCCTTTGATAATCACATCGCCACAGTAGTCAGGAAATCCTTCTACGTGGCGCACCTCATCACAAAAGGGTTCTCATCCAGGAAAAAATAGGTCATTGTTCACTTCTCGACACTCATTAGACCCATTATAGAGTACAACGCCCCTTGGAATGTACCTCACAAGACATCAGCAGCTGGAAAGGCCACAGAAGTACCTCACATTACTTACCTCAAACAGATGCCCTACACTAACCATCTCAAAAAACTCCAGCTTTACTCTCTAGCATATCACCTACTCCGAGGTGATCTCTGCCAAACATATAAAGCTATGTCAAACCCAGAGCTGTTGGACATGCTTCACCTAAAGAAATCCCAATCCCTCTGAGCTACATGCTCTAGGGACCTAAACGTTATCATCACAATAAACGGGACATGCTGGAGGGATAGATTCGTGTCCCATAGACTTCCCATACTCTGGAACAAGCTATCCATGTATGTCAAGCAAAGTTCCTCATTAGCACTCTTCAAGAAAAAATCTTGATGAGTGGATGGGAAATAGGAAATACACCCCGGGGATCACTTTTGTGGCTCTGCTCGATGGGCACAGACAATTAACTTTCTTGGGTGGCGTAAGCCAGGGAACCTTGTTGGCTAGGCTTACTTGGGCCGATAGCCTAGTACTTACCAATGAACAAGTGTTTCTGGGTAGAATGTTCATTTTATTGTTGTTGTTTTAGACAAGAAGGAGAATTTCATGTTTTTCCATCTGGTTAAATCATTCTCTGTGGACGACCATATTGTAAGAAGATTATTTTGTAGGGAGTTTTTATGACTATGGTCAAATTCAATCCCTAGATATTTAAGAGTATACTTCAGCTTTATTTGTGATATTTCGTAGTTGGAAGTTTTTGAGAATATTTCAATTGTATTTTGTACTTTAGTAAGATCAGCGTTGGGAAGCTGGAAATATATAATGAGGTTGTCTGCAAATGCTGAAAAGGCAAGACTATTACCCAGAATGTTGGGTATACGGTGATAGTCTTTTTGCTTTAAGTATAAAAATAGGGGTTCAATATACATGTTAAAGAGGTATGGGGAGAGGAGACAGCCCTGTCTAGTGCCATTATTTAGTTTTATTTTAGATGTGTGCAGCTTATTGATTACTAGTGTTGTATGCAAAGAGTTGTATAAGATTTTAAGGTACTTGCGTATTATCGCAACCAGATTTTTTCAATAACTGTTGTTTCCTGATGTGGAAATGTAAGCGTTCATGGTTTGAGAATGTCAGACAATGGGTTTTCTTTCACACTGACGGTTGTGTTAGGCTGGGTTATCACTAAAAAAATTAGTAAGTTAATGTTGCTGTTTAGGTATGCACTTCACTGCCAGCATGTCATGTAGCTCACAGTAAAGTGCATACATGCTTCATGGCTGCTGTCTTGCTGACTGCATTTGTTCACCACTTTCCCCCGCATAGAAAGGCGCCGACACAGGAGTTATGCTTCTGTTTAACTTTTTTTAACAATTTTTACACAGACTCAGGTCTGTAACAACAGGAAGAAGGCCATCATCAGCCAGTAACATGTTTTCTATACTGTTCTTAGTGTAGTTTAATCAGGAACCCGTAATCAGCTATCAACATCATCCACCCTGAAATTTTAACAGCACTAGTGTTCCTCAACTTTCGCATTGCAATGGTTGTTTTCCATTCTGTTTACACATTTTTAGCAAAGTATTACTTTACCCAAAACATCATTCCTGTGTTTGTGTTTTCCTTCTGTGAGGGCTCTGATGCCCGTGCACTGGCCCAGCAATCAAGGAGCCTCAATCCTCACTGCCACAACAGTGAGGGGCATCCCATATAGAGGAAATGATAACAAATACGCACAGCAAAGTGCAGGTGCCCCTAAGAGCATACAGAGATCAGTTAGTCTGGGGCTGGTTGCTCCCTTGTTCTCCGGGTCCCCAATAAGACTCCCCACTGGCACAGCTATAGGGTCCAGATCTCAGCCTAGCTGGGCAAGCTAAAATCTCCAGCACCCTCTCTGTCCAACCAGTGCTTTGTGTCCCTGCCCAAGTAGCTGACCCACACACTTTGAGGTAAGAGTTTATACAACCACACAAACATTCTTGGGAATGGCTGGTACAGGTTCTCCAGCTGTGCCCCTATTACCCAGACAATACGGTAGTACCGCCTGCTATCACCCAGCTAATATTTACCAGCTACTCAAAGGCCCTTAAGAGGGTGTCCAATTATTACTGTGCAATGTTATTATCCAATGGTAAACAGTCGAGGCTTATTAGAGTGGCTTAATGCAGGATCACCATAGCATGCAATGTACTCTAGATCTTAAATTATCTCTTCACAAAACAGCCACAGTTGAACGGGTTTAAAAATATTTAATAATAAATAATAAAAACACAAGACAATACTTATTACTACACAGTGCTAGTCAACAGTTCAGAGATCACAGAGAAATACTTAAAATAACACAGAAGTAAAGTTCTGACATCACAGAAAAACACTTAGTCTAATCTTTGTAGTTCCCAGCTATTTGTAAGAAGAAATACTATTCTAAAATAACTCTCATATAGAGCAAAGGCAGTGCTGAGTTGGATGGTCAAGACAAAAAAATGCTTAATGCTCTCTGTTTCTGTCCATTTTGGTTCACATTACATAATTTTTCACACTTTTCTGGGGTTCCCATGCTGCACATTACATCATACTTCACACTTCCCTGGGTTTCCCTGGCTAACAGAAACTGCATTTACATTCTTTACACCTGGGCAGAAACCAGAGCAATAAAGGACATTTATGCATGCAATTCTGGCCATTAACTCTAACCTTAAAACAATAGCAAGAATTCTTTTATCTAGCCTCTTCGGCACCACTACTACTTTGGTCAGTAGAGTGTATTGTTATATTTTTGCAGTTCCACGTGTAACAGCATTTTTTCCATTTAAGACAACAAGCCTGTAGTTTGCATTCATATTTACAACTAATAATTCTGTCTGGCCAGGCTGGTGGCCTTCATCTGTCTTCAGCCACTTTTCACAAGGGCTTCATTCCTCATGGTTCAAGTATTCCATGCATCAGTTAAGACACCATCCCTGACAATTCAAGCATGCTTCTCTAATGCACGCAAAACAGGAAGAGGATTGTTTCACCTTTTCTGTGCCTGAAGGTAGTCCATAGTTTTTTTTGCCAGCAGTGAGTTTGCGCAACAGTTTGCAGTGTTTCATGCGGTTGTCTGTATCTCATTGCAATAATATGCAAGTACCAATTTTAATTATATTCATGAAACTGTCTGGAAAGTTGAAGTGTTGCATAGTTAAGAATAAAAATTCATGATTTACTCTATTGAAAGCCTTTGTGGCATTCAGTGCCGTAAGGTATAGGGGAAGTTTGTGTTTTCCAGTAAATTGGATAGCTGCCCCTAGAGTAAGTGTATTGTCCCAAGTTTGTCTTCCTTCATGAATCCTGATTGCTGTGGGGATATAATTGAATGGATGACTTGTTTAATTCTGTTGGCTAGAGTCGTAGCCATAATTTTGACATCTACATTAATAAGTGAAATAGGTCTAATAATTTGATGGTCTAGATTTGTCAGTGTTGTGTTTATGGATAAATATGATTTTGGAGTTAAGATATAAATCAGCAAAGCCATATTTACAAATATGATCAAAGACTTTAAGAAGGATAGGGATAAGTCTCAAGGCAAATTTTTTATAAAAAATTAAGTAAACCTGTCAGGACCTAGGGCTTTGTTACTTTTTAGACTCTTTATTGCTTCCATAATTTCTTCCGTTTTTAGAGGGGTCTCGAGATTTTCAAACTGGTGTGTATCGGTTTTTGGGAATGTAATAGTGTTAAAAAAAAAAAAGAGTTGAGACTGTGAATCTATTTTCTTCTGTGGTCCATATAGTCTATCTTGGATGCTTTCAAAGATGCACACTATATCTTGATTATTTGTGATTATTTCATTATTGTGTTTCATTTTTGAAATCGTAGGTGTGTCTTGATGAGCTTTTGTAAGCCGAGCTAATAACCTAGAGGGCTGTTGAGTCTCTTCTGAGTAGCTGGCTATGAGTTTCAGTTCTTGGAATGAGAGATTTCAAGCTTCCAAATGATACAAGTCTTTCTGTTGGTTGAGAAGCTGGTCTTCTAGTTCAGGGCGGAAGTTTTCTTGTTTACACAAGGGGCATATATATTTAGAAAAAGTGTGGGTTTATAGGTTATGGGGTTAATACAGCTAAAATAACACCATCTACCAATAGTATCTGTACCATAGTCTACAACCCTCTCCTTAAATGATTTTTAATCAAAATATCTGCTCCCTTTGAGTTGGTTTTACTGCCCGTGGCAACAATTTGGGTTAACCAGGGGGTGTCACCCTGTCTTAGTTCTAATCATTTAATAAGTGGGTCTCTTGGAGAAGTCTAATGCTTGCCTGTGATTGATACATTAAGTGAAGGAGTAGTTTCTTTTTTTAACATCTTGCAGACCCTTCACATTCCATGAGTCTACCTCCCACAGCATAAATATATACAGTAGATATACAGTGTAATTAAATTTGGTTTAAAATCTATACTCCACAAGTGCTCAGAAGGATTTGGGAAGAGATATATACTAAAGTGTCTTGGATCCATAACTGTGTCTACTCACGTATCCACTATCTCTAAGAGAAAGATTAACAATGGATTTTGTAAAGCAGATAAATAGAAGAACAATACAATAGGATTTGAGGTAAGATAATTTACAAGCCATTTCAATGTAAACAAAAGTAATAAAACTATATACGTGTTATATACAAACACACTTAGACACAATATGTGAAACCTTAACCACACTACTTAACCCCCATTAAAAGATCCGATATGTTTTAACCAAGGTTAAGCCTTTGCAAACTATAGTTGCTATAGCTACACATTGCAAAGAAATTGGTATTTGGTATTAATCACATAATCTATGTAGCTACAATGTTAAAGTACATTATATTTTTACAATGCTCAGACCATACTGCTGTAAAGAATGTAGACTGGCTTGTAAACAGTTAGATTCAGTTAGATATAATCTCTCTTAGAAAGACTTCTTACAAGAGACCATGTCACAGAATGGAACAACACATTAAAGCCCTAGTAACTACAACATTACAGTCCATTTTCTTGACTCCCAAAGAATAGAGGGAAAAGATATTTTATAGCTAGAAGATGGCCATTAAATTGTACTTCAAACCATATTAGCTTTTCCATTAGATAGCATATTATTGAGTATATAACATAAAGAATAACAGTTCATGTTTGATAATGAAGCTGATTGCTATTAATTTTTGTTGCCAGTCAGCTCTAGGTAAGCTAACTTAAAGTTACTGCATTTACCCTGTCTTGATGTGCATTTGCAGGCTGCCTGTAGAAGGTAAACATATTTGATGCTGTCAGTGAATAAGCTGCCTTGACTTCATCGCAGATTTGCTTTTTTATATTTTTTCCCCTTTTAAATCCTTGTAAGATGAGTTGCAATGACGATTGCCTTTCTGGGACTCCATTACCCAGAGAATCTTTGCAGAAAGGAAGGAATTACTGCTTCTCCACATCATAATGCGTCCCTCTGTACACAGGAAGTTGAAAACAGCCATAAAAGGTGCAGACGTGTTACCAGGCGTGACAGAGTTAATTGTTACCTTCCTTAGCGTGAAACTTTGCAACGGGAGCCTTGGCCTGTTTAATGGAGCTTGCACTAGCAACTTCTTACTGCAAATGGGGTTTGAAGCTACAAAATAGGCCGCAATGGTCACAGCGAGACATCTACAGCATTTCAGACCGCATTTCCCAAGTCAGGCCGTCTAATGCAGCTTTTAGGTAATACTGTTACTTGCATTTGTTAGGTTTTAAGAAGAGGAATATTATTTAAAGCTTTTTTTAAGGATTATTTAAAGCTTTGGAAGTTCTCCGAATTCCTTAATAAAGGCAGTTTTGGCTTCAGAGTTATTTTTGGCTGAATATTTTTGTTCATTACTTGTAAATACAAGGGTACTGGGGTATTTCATTTGAAATTTTTATTTATTTATTTATTTATTTATATGAGAAAAGCACAGTAGGGAGCCAGTTGTTGCCTTGCCTGCTTGATAGACATTGGTAAGTCCTGAGAAAAAGTTATTTTGTGACTCTGCCACAATAGAGTACCCTTTTGTTTTGCTGCCTGGAGGATTTCCTTTACATGTTGGTAATTTAAGATTTTTGCATTTATCTGACATGGAGACTTAGGATCTTGAGACCTCCGGAGGGCTCTTTTGGCTCTTTCTATTACAATGTCATTGGTGGTTGGATTTTTTTTCCATCAGTGAATTAAATATATTTTTAAGGGTATCTTGGAGTTGTGATTGATCAACAGATTCTGGAATCCCATGTATAAGAATATTATTTCTCCTGTTGTGAATCTCACGGTCTGTGATTTTTTTTTTTTTTTTTTTTTTTGCATTTCCTCTGGCATAGATTCATTATTCTTTTAATTGTTTTTGGAGTTCTTCAATTTTCATTTCATTTGCTGCTGACTTGGCTTCAGCATGATCAAGGCGAGTTACAGTTTGTTCCAAGGCAGATCCAAACTTAATCATTTGTTTAGAAAAGTTTTGGATAGCAGATTGTATAGGCATTAAAACAGACTTTAGTTCATCCATAGAGTAGATCCCTTCAGGCTTATTTTAGGCAGTGGATTTTGTTGTCGCTTCTCGCTATTTTTGAGTTAGTTGTCTTTTAGTTAGTTTCCTTTTCAGTAGAAAAAAGTTGTGATGATTTGTTTTTTGTTGTTTGTGAGCCCATTTGTTCTTGTTCGTTAGGCATCTTCAGGAAATTTATTTGACTAGTGAGTTCTTGATTGCTGACTGTGCTATGATGACTTCAGTACAGGCCTCAGGCTGCCATGATGTTTGCAGGAGCAAAGTTCAGATTTAAAATATAAAGTTTGCACAATACCGAACAAAGAAATAATACCAGCTGCTTAGACCTGATGACTAGTTGAGTATGTTTCTGTCCATTCTGGGATGGAAACAGAGATTAATAACGTTTGATTGCAAAGATTTAAATTTATGTTTGAGGAGCTCTGGAGAGTGAGTGGCTGGTGGCCATCTTGGAATCTTCCCATTTTCTAGTAAATGCTTTTTTGGCAGCCATCCTAATTAGACTCAGCAAGACCTTAGTATGTCTAGGCGATTCCATGTTTGTTTCATAGCTCAAAAAATCATTTCCCTAGTCACTCCAACTTGCTCACCCAGCATCTCCGACAGAGTGGTTTGCTGGGAATCGTTAAAGTCTACCAACTCGTGTGCTTCTTAGTTTTGAATTGTAGTTGAGATTTTTTTTAAATATTAAAAATACTTGAATTTGAATATTAATTGGGTTAACCATTTTTGGTTGGGGTGTCCATTGTAAAAGAGTTTTGCTAGCAAGATCCAGCCATTCCATGAGCAGAATGAATAATGCATTTTGCTCTCGTTTGGATGTAGTATTTTATTTTTATGCAGTAGTTTATGTATGCTGTTATTAAATTATTAATTAGTGTGGGCAACGTGCGTATTTATAGATAATGTTATCTGAACTCCCTTTTTTTTTTTTTCTCTCTCTCTCTCTCTCTCTCTGTTATGTATGCATTTTCATACAATCTTGTAGGTCGTTCTATCACCGCACTATTTACAATGTCATTGAAGAAGCATCATTTTCAAGCTCCACGACTTTATCTCTAACCAAGTATGTAAAGTGTAACAAGAACCTTTGTGTTTATTTACTTTTATTGAAGTGATTACAGCAGAGAGCTGAGGTGATATTCATACTGACTAGGCAAATTCCCCAACACTTTTTCTGACCAGCACTGTGGGATGTTCTACATCTGCCTGCTGACATCAACTAAGTTCTTTGGAATATTTTTTAAGTATGTCATAAAAACAGATACTTAAGCTGTATTTCATTCTCAAACAACTTTTAAACAAATGGGTGGTGTTTTAATGTACGTACAGTTTTTTACCATTTTTTAACAAACACCAGTACAATGTAATCTATTTCTTTTAATGTGAATTACTTTGATACCACGTCTGCTATGGCAGACCATTTAGGAGATAAAAACTTTTCTAGGCTGCTATATCCATTTCTTCTTTCCCAGCTACACTGTCTCCCTCCCCCTTCTTTTTCAGGTCTTCATTTTCGCACCAAAGCTCTGTAAAACAAGGTTTTATGAGCAGAGTAAACAGCCCCATGTTGCCTTACATGCCGCGGTATTTTAACTTCCTTTCAGTGTTTTTTATTTTGCTCTTACTTTGTAACACTTCTGTGTTGTAAGTGACCATTTCCCCTATCTTTGTGGGAAGGTTTGCTTTTACTTTTTAGGTGAGGCTGTCCATTACTTGTGGTGATTGTTTCTCTGTATCCTTCCTGTGCCTGCAGTGCATTAAGGGACATCCTGTGTACTGAGTGTTTTTATTGTTTTGGCACACAACACCATTCATTGCATGAAAGGCAACGCACAAAGGCTTTGTAGAACTTTTTGATTTCTCAAAACATTTCTTCCCTCCAGAATTTAGGATTATTATTCTCCTTTCCAAACTTCTGCTTGTTAAGACAATTTATTGACAGCGAAGTTAAACAAATAAAAACTGAAATCATAACAAGTACAGAGCAAGTTATATGCAAACATATAAGCACCCATATTAACAATACTCTAAAAGCTGTTAATAGAAAACTAGGCTCTCTACAGGATCAAACCCTTTCTCTCTCCTTCAGCTAGAATGACTATTGCTCACACCCATCTAATTTCTACTCTCCTCTATGCCTCACTCATATATACTAATCTCTCCAAAAACAACCGTAGTAAAATGGAAAACTCCTACAATAACATAGCCAGATTTGCTACAGGTAACCCTTTCAGAACTCACCACTGTTTTAATCTAAAGCAGCTAGGATAGCTTGAATTACAAAATCAGCTAAAATTCCACCAACTGACCATTGCCCATAAAACCCTTTACCAACCTACCAGTATCCCTGTACTATCTACCCTCATTACCCCCTACAACAATCTAAAGACCTTATGATCCTCACATAAACTTCTTGTAAATATTTGTAAATCAAACAACAGGGCTGGGGACTCTCTTTTCTCTAATACTGTTGGAAAATCCTAGAACCTTCTTCCTAACTAACTTTCCTCTCTTCCCTGTATATCATTCTTTAAAACCAAATTGAAACTTTTCTTCAGAACACACTGGTTGTGCTGATCAACTAGCTCTTCTTACTTGGTTCAGCCTACCCTCCTCAGTAATCAAGTTACTTTTCTTAATAACAACTGACCTTGCCCTTCTATACTATTACTTACATCTTCAGACTCTCATTAAGAAGATCACTTTTACTAATATATTGTATAATTTCAGCTTCTACTTTTTCTTTATGACTACTTGTATACTAATATATTGTATAATTCAGCTGCCATCTTTTTCTTTATGATGTATTGCAACTACATTTTGTATTGTATTAATTGTATCTGTATATTTTGCACTATGTTATGAACGAATGACCTCTTTGATTATTCTCTGTACTGCACCTGTATTGTTCATTGTATACTTTAATTTTTGTACATGTGATTTTGTTTGTTTCCTCGGAGCTTATCTTCCCGGGCCTCTACTGAAAATGGACATATATCCAGTTAGACTAGCCCGGTCAACAAATGTAAAATAAATAAATAAACCTACTAGAGTAATTACATACATTGATCAAGTTAATACAGTCGTGAATTCTTTATGTAAGCTATTAGAATAAATGGGCAGTGAAAGTAACTAAGCTAAAATTGAACACGCATTGCATATACGGATGCCAGATTTCTCATTTAAGAATTTTTTTCCCATTATTTCACTTAGGGTGACCCCGTAATATTGTGTTTTCTGCCTATATCGTTCTGTGAAGCTTTTACCCTTTGTGTTGTAAATTTCCTTCTTGATTTCTTTAACATCAAGCAATTGGGGAGGAGGTCTACCATTTTTTTTTTTTGTCAGTTTGTGAAGGATTTCTTTTTTTGGCCACTGTCCCTGACAAATGTAGTACTTTCCAATGAGTATTATTTAGATTCACTTAAAGACTAGGTCGTAGTGATAGGTTAGGGGGATGTCTGTTGAATTGTCTTGCTGTTTTTCTTTAAAACATTTTCTGTATTGGAAAACTTTAAAAGGTATACTCCAGGTAATCCTTGCCCTCTAAACATCTCCAACATTCCACTTCCACTTATTGAACAATTAAACATTCTTATGATCTTGGCTGGTGTAAGTAAGTACTTGTGTAAACACTTCCATGCAAAGATTTTAAATCCGTGTGATTTCAAAGAATGTGTAATTAACCAGCATAACTTTTTCCAAATGTTATTTGTCTGCCAGGTAAGTTGATTTGTCTCCGATTTCTTTAGTTGTCTGTTTTTGTCTCACATAAGTCATTGTATGTCCTTCTTATTGATTTTATGACGCATGTTTCTTCTCCTCCCTCTTCAAATAAAAATAAAATCAATTTGGATTCCATTTTATGACACAGACAAGAGATTCCTAGCTCCCTAGCAGTGGTTAAAATTCCTTATATTCACTATACCAACCCTGCCTTAATCCTGTTGTTACATTTGCTTCCTTCCAATCTGGAGACATTTTTTTCTCCAGTATTGCATGCCCTTCTCTCTGCTTGTACTACCTCCTGAAGTACTATATAGGGATTGTGGAGTTTCCCCATGGTATTGCTTTTTCACACATCAAAATTCTTTATGAACTTGCTCACTGCTCTAATTATAAAACTGCATGACTTACCTGTTTGTCCTAGAAAGTTCTAGTAGAAATCTCTGATTTCACTTCTTGGTTTGTCTAGGAGAATAACCATAGCTTTCCATGTTAAATCATTTGTCTGGGTGTAAGTTAAATATAATAATGTAAGATCTCTAAAAATGAAGATGGAGTCAGTATCCCTAAACTTCCCATTTCCTTCCCTGGCTAACTTTATTGTGGGCAACCCTAGGTTTAGTGCAGTTTCCCAGTCACTTATCAAATCTTTACTAACCTATAATGTGTATTGCTGTATCTCTGTCAGAAGTGATTGAAAGACATAAAGCAACAGCAGCAGAATAAAGCAATTTGTAGCTTGGTGGCTCTGATCGAGTTTCAAAAAGGTCTTTTTCCACTGTGCAGTGTCTGTCTTGATCTTTTCTTAGGTACTCCAAATCGGTCTTAGTTGCTGATAAGGACAAGAATGTCTCAAACCAAATCTTTTATTATTTAATACATGTGGACACCCTCATAAGGAGGGTAGATTGTCGAAATTGCTCTATTTTTCTTTGTTGAAATTGCTCCAGTTATCTCCTTGTTTGTCCTATATCCTGAAAATCATCTCTGTTATTTTAGCTCTTTAAGTAGCTTTCACATATCCTATTCAGGCTCTGCAAGGTATAATGGTCAGCAGTCATTTCTTGAGCATTTACCAAGTATCTCTTTAATACCAACTGGTGTAATGCAAAAATGTCCATTGTACCGTTTTATATGCTTTTTCGGTGTCTAAACAAGTACCAGTCTGTTTTCACTATCTCTTTAATACCAACTGGTGTAATGCAAAAATGTCCATTGTACCATTTTATATGCTTTTTCGGTGTCTAAACAAGTACCAGTCTGTTTTCACTATCACAGTCTAAAAAAAAATCTGAAGAGTAGAACAACCATAATTACAGTAATTCTAAATTTGGATTCTGTGTAAAATTCTTTCTTTAGTTTATATTATGATTGCAAGGCAAGTGTCATTGAAGATGGTGGGATCTCTCTTGCTGTGTACATTGAGCCTGTTGTGCTTATGCAACATTATTCAGTATTAAAGGAATACAGGATTAAAAGAACAAAAAGTTAGATGACCGAACTGAAACCGCAGGACTGGGTATTTCTATTCAGCTAGTGATAAAAAAGCTACTTATTGGGACTAATTACATATGTTTTTCTAAGGCAGTAAGTCTGGATATTGGAAATAAATGCTGGATTTTTGTTAACTACTTGCGTTTACTTTTACAGTGTTTTCATTTTCAGCAACTCTAGTTAATGGCAAGGATGAAATTACCTGACTGAGAAATAACATGTACATTTGGTGACAGTCCTTTATGGTATAGGACGTAAAACATATTGCTGGGAGCTGTTTGGAGTAGGGAAGATGGAGCTATGTGTATAGTAAGCGGTAGCTGAGAGCTGAATTCCATTACAGTGCTCTGCTCATTGTACAACTGCAATGGGGTTAATTAACCATATATAAATAATTAGTTGCTATTGTTTATTTCTTTACAGAGGAACAGCAGAAAATGGAAATGTCAGTGACAAAGTACAATTGTTTAAAATCTTACCATAACAGTAGATGCCCTTCTCTACAGTGTTGCAGTGTTCTGTACTGTAGGGATCTCCTGCCTAGTCAGCCCAGCACTTGGCCAGTATGCCAAAGCCTACTGATCTTGTCTGTGCTGCACCTGACACACATGCTCCTTGCACAGAACGTAGGACATAAGTGACATACGGACGCAGTTACCCAGAACTGAATTGTTCCGGTAAAAAATGGTCTCCATAGGACATAGGAGTCTCTGTACATCCAGAAGGAGAAAATGCAGAAGAAAAAGGGGAGATCCTCAGCCAGAAGGGAATCCAAAACAAAAAACTGAACAAACAAGAGGAGGTTGGAGGGAGGGAGTGAATACTTTAACAGCAAAGAGAAGGGCATCTGTTGTTATGATAAGGTTTACACAACTGTGTTATGTCCTCCTATATCACTGTTGCAGTGTTCTTTAGTACAGGGAGAGTAAAAAAAATCTCAAGAAATAGAATGGTAGGTGGAAGGCTGAGAACCTCAAAAATCTATACAAAATGGCTCTAGCAAAACTTGTCCTGGCCCTAGAAACCTTATCTAACTTATGCTTAGTAAAGATATGGACTGAAGGCCAAGTAACAGCTTCAAGGATGTAACTGGTGTCCAACCCTTTGAAGAAAGCACCAGAAAAGGCAACAACCCTAGTGCAATGAGCTCTAATTTAAGCAGACAAAGATTTGCCATGAAAAGAATAGCAAAAGGAAATGGCCTTGGCTATCCAGGAGGAGATGGTTTGCTTAGAAATGGTCAAGCTCAGTGTAGTACCTGAGCTGTCTGTGCAAATCCAAGGTATGCAAAATCCTGTCACTAGCAGACTGAGGAGAAGGGAAAAACAAAAAGGAGTTATACTGACTGACTGATTTGAGGTAAACTATTTTACTGCCTTGGGCATATAATGACTATAAGGGCCTAAAGCTCAGAAACTCTGACCAGAAGACATTCTTCCAGGTATAATGTTGCAGAATATGCAGGCCCAAAAGGAGCCGGAATCAGTTTTTCCAAAACAAAATTAAGGTCCCAAGGAGGAGGAATAGTTTTTTTTTTTTTTTGAGGCCTAAGATGCAGGGCACCTTTAAAAAATTCTCTGACCTTAAAATGGCACAAATGCCTGAAAAATGGGCCTTCATAACGGAATAGACCAAGGCAGGAAGTTGCTCAAACTACCTTCCATCTAAAGGATCTGTGAAAGTATGTTTGACCTAGCATCTAAGCTGTGTAGTTAAATTGTTATTTTTCTCTGAAGAATAAAATAACCATTTCTGGTAAATCAATATTTTTGTACTAAATCTCCCACCTGAGTCTAGTACCCAGCAGCCTTACCCCCTATCTATCCTATAGGACTTTTTGCTCCCTCCTTTACTCGGATCTACCAGCTGTGTCCTCTTTTCTCTGCTTTATCTGAATAGCTGAACTGTAATTTCTTCCATCTCGCCACTTGGTGGCACCATTAACTTAGCTTCAATAGGTTTCCAAATACTCCTGACCTTTATTTTTTATGAAATATAACTTGACCGCTCTGAATCCTTTTTAGTTATCTAGCATTGTATCTGTAAACTATCCGGACCATTTTTCATACCTTAATTTCCTTACTGCAGTCCCCTATCCCTGTTACTTATTACCTATACGAGCACTCCCCTCTTACCTGGAAATACTAAGTGTTTAGTAGTATTTTGAAGGGTTCTCTGTTTCTGTGAGCACATCTTTCAATTGCTTAAACCCGCTCTGTTCACTCTGTGGGCTCACTCCACTCCACTACCCTACCCCCAAATCTCACCCACCCCCAGTGCATCTCATCTTATGCTTCTCAAGCCACACCCCCATCCTACACTCACCCAATCTGCCCACTTCATCTCATTAAATACTTTCCCAATTACCTCCATTTTCATATGTGTACACCTTCCACCTAATCTGTCTCTCAACAACTCCACCCTATTTATTAACAACCCCCCCAGATTCTATCATTTCACTCCAGCCATGGCCATTATAGGCAGGCTAGGACTCACTAACAAGCTTCTCTTTCTCTTATTCCTTACCCCTCTAATTGTATCATATTTCCTTACTTCCTATGAATATTTAACCCTCTCTAGATTTCATCACCCCCCCCTAAAACAAACAATTCTATGTACTAATCTAGCCCCACAGATACATAGTAACATTACATCCTCATCAGCCTACCATCTACCACATTTTCATAGACTATACCATATAAAGTATCACCTGACTAGAAAATCTGTCTCCTTTTTATGTAAGATCTTAAAACACTCTCATACTCCTCTGCAGTATGTACTACTTCATGGTGATATTCAACCAAACCCAGGTCCAAACACCTCCATCTCTGATCCCAGTTCATCCCATCCCAACACCTCCTACACTCTCAATAATTCCCATAACTCTCTTCTTATAGGCCACCTCAATGTACGCAGCCTAAATCATAAAATTACCCAACTACATGCCCTCCTAGGCATCCTATGTCTAACAGAAACGTGGCTCAAACCTGTTACTAAGGACAATGATATAATCCCACCAGGTTACAACATCCTGTGTTTCGACCGCCTGAATAAAAAAGGTGGTGGGGTTGCTGTACTATATAAATCTAAACTACGGGTACTATCAATAGATGTACAACCTCCCTCACCCAGTAATGCTGAAATGTTAATCTCCAAGCTCCAGATTAACACCAATAAATCATTAAACATAATCTGCACCTATATCCCTCCAGGCAGTAACATTAATACTCTTGAAAATATCCTTAGTTGGCTATCAACTTCCTTCCCACAAGAAACTATACTCCTTGGAGACTTCAATATAGACTGGAACTGTTGTACCTCTGGCAAACCAACTACCCACATAAACCTTTATGGCTTCAATCAAACTATTACCTCCCCTACCAGAACCCATAAACCCAGCAATAAGCAAGCCACCTTAGACTGGATACTAGTTAACAGCAATCCCCTCTCTTATAAAACGGCTATACATCCTGATGATATTGGTGATCATTCCCTTACCTTTATAACTAGACAAAAAAACATTATATCCAACCTAGCAACCTAGCAACCTTTAGAACTACCCACAACAACAAAAAAAACTTCAAACCAGCTAGCTTCCAAGCAGAACTTAAAGCATGCAATTGGTCACCTCTAAAATACCTACCTCTTGACGAAGCTGTCTCTTATTTTAACACTAAATTCCTACAAATCCTAGAACACAATGCCCCCTCTCGCATAGTTAGGACTCTGAACAAACCAGCACCTTGGCTAACAAAAGAAACGACAGAACATGCTTCAGAGAAATAGAATTTGGTCCAAATGGAGAAATGCCAAAAACCCAACGGATCAGGAAACATTTAGACAGCTCAGAAATGCTACAAAGAAATTAATACTCAAGATTAAAAAAAAAAAAACAAAACTACCACCAGAAACTCCAGCAAGCCCAACATCAAAACCCACAAAAATTCTGGACAGGCATAAACGACCAACTCCACCCAGGACACTCCAAAACACCTACCCCATCCAATCTGACTCTGAATACTCCCAGCCAAATAGCCAATACTTTTAACAATTTTTTTCTCTGAAACAGTTCAATTCTTAGCTAATACCCTATCTTCCACTAGCATCTCTAAGACATGCTCACTAACCAATATACCTCCTGACTTAAAACTGCAGCCTGTTCCAATGGCTCTCATGCACACCCTACTTCACAAACTAAAACCTTGTACTCCTCCCAGCTGAATTTCTACAAATGTCAGCTGGTGTACTTGCTTACCCTATCTCCATCTTAATAAATAGAACCATTACAGAAGGCTCTATCCCATCTCTCTGCAAAGCCACACATATTATCCCATTACACAAAGGAGGCAACTCAGCTGAACTGTCCAATTTCTGTCCCATAGCACTACTCTCTCCTTTAGCTAAAGTCATGGAAAGATGCATTAATCGGCAACTACTTGATCATCACCTACTAAGTAATCTCTTAGCTGACTGCCAACATGGCTTCAGACCATTTCATAGTACCACAACCGCACTACTGTCCTTTTCAGACTGTATATTAATAAAAATTGTAATAACTTGCTCTCCTCAGCTCTCTTTTTAGACCTCTCCAAAGCCTTCAATATGGTGAATCACCACCTGATGTTAGACACCCTTCAATCACTTATAGTAGACGCACTAACAATCAAATGGTTTAAGTCCTATCTAGAAAACAGATAACAAGCAGCCCTCTGGGACAATAACCTATCAACTCCGCTCCCTATCTCCCTAGGAGTCCCAGAAGGTTCTATTCTTGGGCCCCTCCTCTTTTCTATATTTATTAATGATCTGAGTCCATTTCTCCCTCAAACCACCTGCATACAATATGCCAATGTCTCTACATTAATCTGTACTGCAGCATCTCGGGCTGAACTACAGTCTAGCACCCAAAAAGTATTCAACTTAGCTGAAGACTGGTTCTCTAAACGTTGTCTCCTCCAAAACCCTAAAAAAACAAACTTCTACTTTTCACCCCTTACTCAAAAGTCTTCCCCTATCGACTTCTCAGTAGCATCAAATAATGGCACTGTAATAGTACCTGATACCAAAACTAAACTTTTAGGTGTAACAATCTCTAATCTTAGTTTTGACTCCCACATAAACTTAACCATTAAATCACTTAATAGAAAACTTGGTTCCCTTTATAGGCTAAAAACCTTCCTTACTCCATCTGCCAGGACTACACTCTCCCAAACGCACCTAATTTTCCACTCTTCTGTATGCCTCACCTATCTATACTAACTTATCGAAAAATAATCTAAACAAGCTGGCCACCTCCTATAATAACATTGCCAGATTCGCTGCTGGTTCTTTATTCCGGACCCACCATTGCCAAAATCTGAAAAAATTTGGATGGTTGGAACTACAAAACCAACTTCTTCTCCAACAACTAACTATTGCCCATAAGATCCTGTATCATCCTACAAATACACCCATACTCTCTAGCCTTATTAGCCCATATAAAAATCTAACAACCCTTCGCTCAGCTAATAAGTTACTAGTTGCCACCCTTATATCTAACAACAAATCTGGAGACTGTCTATTTAATAATACCATTGGTAATTCTTGGAACAAGCTTCCTAACAAATTAACATCCCTGGAATCCACACCACTTTTCAAAAAGCAACTAAGAATCTACCTATCTTTACAATGGCTTTGCCCATATACTAATCCTGACTAATATTTCCTCCTCAACCACCACCTTCTCATGCACAAAATGTGCATCCATGACAAAAAAAAAAAAAAACACAACACTGTGTTTTTTTTTTTATATTAAGTATGTGTCTTTACTCTCTAATATTGCCTAAGCTTTTCACATATTAATCCTGTTATAATCATGTCATTTTTGTCTTTTCTTATGCAGTGTATATTCACTATTATTGGTCTTTATGTTTAATTTATTTTTTTTTAATATCTATTTTACATACTTATTTGTATCAATTTATATAATGCTGTAGTGGAGCTTTTCTCCCCGGGCCTCTACTGAAAATGGACATATATCCAGTTAGACTAGCTCAGTCAAAAATGTAAAATAAAAAATAAATAAAAAAGTAAATAAAAAGGCAGAATGGAGCAACTCACACAAATAGGAAAGTACCAAAGGGACCCCTGCTGAAAAAGGGTCCTGATTATGAGCATGACACCAGACAGAAAATCTTTTCCATTTGGACATGCCAGATTTTCTGGTTGAGGGTTTCCTTTCCTCCTTTAAAACCCTGAGCACATCCTCCGAAAACAGGTCCCTGAAAGTGTTAGTTAATGAGTGGACAAGTGTGGATGGATGAGAGACTCCTTGTCCTGTGTGATGAGGTCCAACTGGTGAGGTAATTTGTGGTGATTGCTTCTGGCCAGATGTATTAAGAAGGGGATCCAGGGCTGCCTTCGCCAAAAGTGAGTCACTAGCAAGAGTTTTGGGGAGTTCAGCTGAATCTTCTGCATGACTTTTGGAAGTAGAGGAAGAGTAGGGAAAGCATAAAGAAAATTCCCTTCCAAGGAAAATCAACATCTATCTTCCACGCCAGATGGCATGGCACTCTTGAACAGAAGAGAGGGAGCTACCTGTTCAGAAGTGGACAAAGATCTATCTGAGAAATACCCCACCGATGAACAATGTCTGAAAACTTGTCTCTGTGAAACATCCATTCCTGAGCCTGCATTTTGAACATGCTCAGAGCCTACCACTAGATAGTGTTCTGAAGGACTGTATACTGCCAGAAGAGTTAACTAATAACTGAGAGCCATCGTGCAGAGGAGGTAAGATTTTTCTGCCTCCCTGGTTGTTGACATACCATATCACTATAGTGTTGCATGTGTACACCTTTAAGGTGCCTGGAGAGAACACAGAGTGAAAAGTTTGAAGGGCCAGAATCGGAGCTTTCATCTCTTTATTTTTGATATGGTCTGACTTTTGATTGTGGGGGGCAGAGACCCTGAACTTTCGGGTGACCACACGAATTCCCACACCCCATGTCTGAGGCATTGGTGAACAATGCTAGAGATGGGCAGGGCTCGGTTAAGAGCAAACTGTTGAATCCATCACTTGAATTCCTTTTTTAGACACTGAAGGAGAGGTGCACTGAAATCCAGAGGGTTGTAGTGCTGCAGCCAAACTAACTTGAGGTACCATTGAAGCTTCTGCATGTGCAGTCTGGCAAGAGGGAGCATTCGAATAGAAGAGGCCATGAATCTCAGAACCTGAAGAAACTCTCTAGCTGGAATGGCAGTCAGAGGAATAAGAGACCGAAAGAAGGCTGTCAATGACAAAACTTCTGGAGGTGGAAGAGGAGCCAATGTTGGCACTGTCTGAATGTGGCATCCCAGACGCACTACAGATGATCCTGAGGGGGAGTTGGGGTGGACTTTTGGAGGTTGATAGTGAACACCAGACCTTGAAGGAGATAAGAGAGTTAATTCCAGATCCTGTAACAGGTAACTGGGAGAAGGTGCCTGAAGCAACAGGTCATCTAGATAAGGAAAATTCTAAATGCCATGGAGACTACAGAAAGCAATCACAGGAGTTAGGCATTTTGTGAATACCTTTGGGGCAGTAGAGAAGCCAAAGGTCAAGGCAGAGAACTGAAAATGAGAGGAAGAAAATCAGAAACGTAAAATCTTCCTGAAAAGAGGGTGAATAAGGGATATGGAGGTAAGCATTCTTCAGAACCAAAAACACCAGAAAAGCCTGGGGTAGTAAAAGAGGAAAGAGAGTTTGAAGAGTAAGCATCCGAAAAGATGGGACCTTGAGAAAGGTGTTGAGCAAGGAGAGATCCCGAATGTCTCTAGGTGTCCTCCTTTTGATGAACCAGGAATATTCTGGAGTAAAAACCCTTTTCCACTTGGGAAGGGGGAGCAAGCTGAATAGTTCCTTGGTTCACTAGGGACCCTAGGACCTCTGGGAAAAGAAGTAGTTGCTTTAAAGGAGGTTGAGGAATCCCTGAAAAAGGAGAGGAGACTTCCATACCACGAAGAACCCAAGAGTCTGAAGTGATAAGAAGTCAATTTGGAAGACGAAGGGAAAGCTGAAGGAACAAAGAACCTGGTCTGAGTAAGGGATGAAGGGGATTGTGAAAGAGAAACAGGTTTATCAGATAAAGGAGGCTTATGGGCCACAGAAGTGTGAGAAGCCTTAACAAAGGAGGCTTGTCTGCCACCTAGCATACATTGGGAGGCTTGGTGGAGCTGCCTGCAGACAGAAGCAGATCTAGAAAGATAATTCCTCTGGAACTTGGGGATGGGAAAGAAAATTTATGTTTAAGGTCATGCAAGCTTATGCCCTTCTCTTAAAAAGACTTAAACAAGTTAGTAGCAGCAGTCCCAGAAAAAGATGTTTATTATCCAAAGGAGCATCCAACAGCTTGGCCTTAATGTCCTCAGGCAGAGACTGAAGGTGAAGCCAAGAATAACATCTCAAGACCGACCCAAAAGCTGCAGCCCTGGAAGAAGCATTAGCAGCATCATGGTTACTTTTGTTAGAGTGACAAGCTACTTGAGAAGTAGAACCTAAAAAAGATAAGGCAAAAGATTTGCCTCCAGAATCAGGAAGGTCATAAATAGCCTAACAAGCCTCAGCAATCAAAGTCAGAGTTTATCTGGTAATGTGGGTCTGGTAATAGTCCCAAAGGCCAAAGTAGAAGCAGCGTAAACTTTCTTACCAGTCCTCTCCATTGCCTTACTAGTCTTATCAGAAGGCAAAAGTTTGGAAGAGGCTAAGAGCTTGAAAGATGTATCAGAAGAGACTGACACCATAGCAAGATCAGCAGGACACTTTAAAATTGACATTCCTTAGGGACAAATAGAACCAGAATCAGCTTTCCTGGGAGCAAAAGGCTGAGAATCCAAGACCTTGGAAGCAGCAATGAAAATGTCAAGACAGTCAGCATAGGAGGAGCAACAAATGGTTTAGGAGTATCCATGTGAAGTATCTCATAATATCTCCTCTGAATTTCAGACACTTGAGAATAATCTCACTTAAAGTAAGTATTCCATCATGCTTGTAATTGTGTCCCCAAAGGACATTTCCTCAAAAGGAGACTCAGAACCCCCCTCATCAACAGCATAAGCCAAAGACAAGGCATATGTGAAGAGTAGGGCAAGGACCTCTCATCAGACTCTGAATCCTCATCTGAGGAATCTGGTTCCCTAAGCTGTTAAGAAGGTGTAGAAGTCCAAGGAGGAGCAGGCACCAAAACCCCTTGAGGAGGTTTGAAGGCAGTCAAGGCAGAAAACAAGCCCCGAGTAACTTTTGCCATTCCCTTTGACTATCTTTAAGGTAGACCGAAACGTGCTTTGTTTTTTGTTGGAAGAGACATCAGTCCTAACAAATACCAGAGGTTCCATCGTTTGGTGAGATAGAGTACCCAGGACCTCTTCCTTAACTATATGTGTGTAATCTGTCTAGAGCCCTCTGAGATAATCGGCTGCAGTTCCCCCTTGACATCTGGAGCAGATGCCTGCAAAGCCTCAGAGGACATGTGAAAAGACAGACCCATGCTGGCTTTCAACAGGGTCGCGGCAGAGGAATCCAGTGTAGATGTCAAACAGCCTACAGAGCTGTTTCCTGCTTCTAGATGGATGTTTGGTGGAGGCTGGACAGCTAAAGAATCTGATCAAGATTTCTTGGCCACCTTCTTACCTTGTGGGAGTATAACAGGGTTAATTGATTCCACCATGCTTCCCTGGGCTAACTGTCTAAACCATTGGTTTTCAAGATAAATGGCCAGAGAAGACCATGGTTTCTGAGTGTCTTAGGCACAAACATCTTATGATACTGCAGGAGGTATGGTCATGGGAAGCACCCAAACAAAAAAAGACACTGTTCGTGATGATCCTTCTGGGACTCTACCTCCCACACTCAGTTTCACTTCTTGGGTGACATTAACTCTAGATAAGCAAAACAGAATACAAAACGAAAGAAAAATAAAACAACCCCAGTGGGGCACTTATGTGATAGCTGGATATTCAGTACAGCAACAAGGCATTCGGCCTGATGAGTGATAATGCTGTTCAGACTGGTGGCAAAGAAGTTGGGTAACTGCGTCCGTACATCACTTTTACACCCTCTATCCTGTGTGGGGAATATGGTGTAGTACTGGCATTCTGAATCCGCTTCAGTCGACCGTTTAGAATGTTGATCCGGAATGCCAAAAAGTAAACCAAGGTGAAAATGAAAACATCGACAACCATGGTTCTATGTATTTGACATAGCAGGAGGTGACATCAAGTCACCCATGCTGTGCACATTAACACACTGTTACACTCTGTAGTCAACTGCACGTTAATGGTACTATTTTGCAGGGGGGGGCTCTGCACTCCCCACACCCCCTGCACATTAAATGTACCAGCTCCAAGATCGCAATACAGTGAGGAACTGGGCTAATTCCTTGTTCCCCACTGAACCATGATCTCCAAGCATGTCGAATCAGGAATGATCGAGTGTAACATGTCACTCTATCATTCATGAGCAATCGTTTTTTGTTCAGTTAACTGCCGTTTTGAAAACATTGATTCAAGCATATGTCACTCGATACCCTGCACTTAATTGGTGTAATAGTAAACCAGGGAACATATGGGTGATGTACAGCACATACAAGATCATAAGACTTTGGTATACTGGCCAAGCATCTGGCTACCCTAGTTGGGAGAGCCTTGTAGTAAAGACTACTGCAGCAGTGATATAGAAGGAGATCTGTAGTACTGTAGGGTACTGGAATTCTGGGTGTAATTTTATATAGAAAGATTTCTACGTTAAATCAGGATGAAATAAAAGGGGCACCTTCCCTGAATTTTGCTATAAGAGGTTAAGAATGGAACTACTTGGATGTAAAGGCTGAAATAGTACCACTAATTTAATTAAGAAACCGTTGAATATTATTGGGTTTACCCACTCAGTAAAATAAAGCAGAATATTTCTGTATGTAAAGCAGACCTATCCTGGAAATTTAGTGCTGCAGTAAACTCACTTGGGGAAAGAAGAGCACAACAAGCTGTTTAGAGGTGTTTGGGATAGTGGCAGCAATTTATTATGGGACTTGGCAGAGGGGCCCTGTATTTTTGGTTATCTGGAGTTGCCTATTAAACGTAGTAAATATTATAAAGGACTCGCAAGCTACATATGCTGAATAAAGAAGATTATAAGAGAGCGAGGTGTAGAATTTTTAGTGTGTATTTACCACCAGCCTGTACAAAAGCCGGGGGGAGGGGGTTACACTGTATAAGAAGTCAAAACTCCTAATGTCTGACATTATTCATTTACTGCAACTGTCCATGAGTTATGAGAGACAGGACACTTAAGAGGAAATCTGTAAAATCAGGGATAGTTTTAAAATATTACGTAACTGACTTAAAAAGTGACTAGAGCAACATGTGTAACATCACTGTGCATTTCACAAACAATAAGAAGAATGGAATTCTAATGTCTGGCATTATTCACTGACTGTAAGGATCCAGGATTTATGAAGAGATTGTAGCACAAACTGTGATCCTACCATTTTATTAATACCTCGACTGGAAAGAAAAAGTGTGCCTCCTTTCCTGATGAGTGGTTAATTCAATGCCAGGTACATTGTTTGAACTGCAGTGGATGCTTGTGTGCTTAAAAAAGTCACCTCTGTGCTGGTTTCCTAGCTGAAAGAAAAAACTGCTTTTGGGGAACCAGTTGATGTACGAGGGCATGGAAAAAACAGAAGACATTGGGGACATTATCAACTTAGGGGACAGGTAGGAGGTGTGTGTGTGTGTGTGTGTGTGTGTGTGTGTGTGTGTGTGTGTGTGTGTGTGTGTGCGCGTGTGTGGCGTGAATGGGGACTGCCTGTGCAGTGGTGACTCCCTATAGAAAGGTGCAGGTTTGCATTTTTGATAGTTATGTAGTATTCACAGACATCTAGAGTAGTCATTAGTGAGGTATTTCCTCATTGTGGCTAACATGCCTCTGAATTGGTTTTTCCCACGTCATGGAAATGGTCCCTTTTGGCTGCATGTCTTAGTTGCACTGGTAAAGTTATTTTTGAATCTGCTGGAGTGTCTTTTTCAGTGTCATTAAAAGTCTGCTAGTAGAATTGGGCTACCCAATTGCTGTAGTAAAAGCCGTATCAGTGTATGATGAGCTTGTTTTGTTAGGCTGGCTGCAGTATTTTTTTTTTTTTAAATGAATTGAACCACAAGTTCTATCTTTTACCTTGAGTCTAAAAAGGTAGAATTACAGTTTGTGAAGCAACCAGCAGCTGCTGGATAATTTTCTGTGTACAGAAGTTCGTAAGAAGGTTTTTTCCTTGTCTTACTATGTTCTATTATGTCGCTTACAGTGTAACATAGCAAAGAAGTGGATACAATGTATGCATCTGGATGATGGAACCCCTAGCACAGTGCTTCTTTAAGCAGTAATGCACAACTGCGCATGGGTAAATCGGGATTTAACCATGATTGGTGTGGTTGGTCACAAGGGTGAAGCCTTAGTGGTTAAAGTTAGCCAAATCCTGATCTACCCACAAACATGAGTGGATTATTGCTGTTAAATGATGACATTAAGAAAGAAAATGTGTACCTTTCATTAATAATATCTTTGTATTAGGGCACTGTAATATTCCTCCTCATTCTTCCATTTTTACTGATGCACTCCGTTTGTGTATCAGAGTTCAGTGCAGGAGAAACAACAGAGAAAAGATAATCTCCTTGCTGTTGTTTTACTGCCAACATTTTACAAGGGACAGTGTAGAAATACAAGGAAAATTGGGTATGTTTCTGATTCTTCAGTTTTTAAAATGTACCTGATTTTTCTTGTATTTTGTTTTGTCCTCGGAGCATATGCCAATAAAAAGTCTAACCGCTCAATGGTACTACAGCAACTGGAAGTTTTTCTGTTGGTGTATGCTTGATTTGCAGTGGGCACACTGGTTAGGCTGTCCAATCAACATGCTCATTTTTGAATAGCATTCAGTTGTGTAGTTTATTTTATACAGTATTTCATGGATAAGCCAGTTTCCTGGTGGGTTGATTGAAAAAAAAAGTTGGATCTTGTCCAACTCCGTAACTTATGAGAAACACCAGACCGGTAATGGAAGATCGAGATTAATCTTGGAAACAGTGTATGAAGTCTAAGCTGAAACCTCATACCAGACATTGACAGCTGTGAAATCTCTAAGAAACTCATCCAAATTGATGGAAAAAAACTTGTTTTTTTTTTCTTCACTCTTCTCCAAAATAGTAAACTTTCTCACCCAAAAGGTTATTGGGCAACCATAAACAAACTCTTTGGAAAAACTTACACAGCCAAATCCCCTACATATCAAAACATTGCTTAATAATTCAATTAACAGTTCATCTAAGTAACGTCTGTAACACTACAGAATCCAACAGACGTCCTTCTAGAATACCCTTCAGTTCTTCAGAATAGTTCCTCAACTTTTTCTTTTCTACTAGTCCCAACTAACATAATACAAATCTGCCATCACAACTAAAAACCTGCAACAGTAGCAGTCAATCAGCATCCTGCTAAATACTTTAAAATCCACCACCAATGCTGTAACCTGCCCAAGATCGATACTAATAAACGGCTCCATGTTAGAGTCATATGTACCCGAGCAGTGGAAAAAAAACATATAATCCTATTTATTCAGTTAGTGTAGCCAACATATGGGTCTGAAAAATGTCTAGAAGAGAACTTAACTAACTTGTTCTGATGAAGTCCCAGTTTGCACGGATGAAAGCGCTTAACACTATTTATTTTTTGATGGAATAAATACAGTCATCATTTTTATTCTCTGGCTTTATTTCTTGGCTTCACCTATAGGAGTTTTATTGATTACAGAGGAAAGATTTGCTCAACTGGCTTACCAGTAACTATATGGACCTCGTCTTGGGTTAATTGCCTTTGTTTTTGGTCACATGGCATACACACTATTTCATTTGGATTCTGGGATGTTTTATGGTGTGATTTGTTCCTAGAGTTTTCAGTTACTGGACATTTTTGTTTAAAAGAAAAAACGCTTATTCTTTTATTCTGTATTTTCATGTTTGGTCATGCACCAAGGTCATTTTCAATAAACCTGGTTTGAATATTTTTCTTATTGTTGAAACTTTTCTTGGACTTTGTGAAGCCATTAGCACCAGCTGCAGATTCCACAACATGTAGGTGGATCTCTCACAACATGGAAAGGGCGAAGGGTGATAACTTTTTTGTTTCTCTCTCCAGTACACCGGGAAACCTTATACAATTAATTTTAATGTTGACTCAGAAATATAGCCAGTTGCTTTCTGTTATAAAACACACACTGGCTGTGTGAGGAGTGGATAATTTGAACTGCTTGTGTCTCCCCATGATTTTAATGGTACAAACCAGAGGGCATTTGGGCAACCAGAACATGAGGAAAAGCAGTCATGTAATGTGGTGGATTCTTTTGGAATAAGGGATGTTTGTGGAGAGCAGAACAGGCCAGGTATGTGATTTCCCCCCATGATTTTAATGGTTCGAACCAGAGGGCATTCAGGTAACCAGAACATGAGGATAAGCAGTCATGTAATATGGTGGATTCTTTTGGAAGAAAAGATGTTTGTGGAAAGCAGAACAATCCAGGTATGTGAGACCAAACTAAAAATACTTCCACTGCCTTTTGCGAACAATGTGATTTGAGAGCAAGGCTCAATTATGGTTTTTCTTTTTTTTTTTTTTTTCCAAGAAACCCCAAAGGGTCAGGAACCATAACCAGATTTTAAATCTATGTTCTGGATTTTGGAGAAGAAACTGCTTAAGATGCATACATTTCAGATAGACAGTGTTCACCTTAGTGTGTGTGAGGAGGTAATATATACCTAAAGGATTGCGAATGTGTTAATTCCTTTTAGTATTTTGAAAGGAAGTGAAGAATATTTTATGCTTGTGGATGTTCAACAGGCATGGTCTGGAACTTTTGGAATTCATTATTAAGTTTACGTATTAATACTGCTATAGATGAAATTAGTGTTTTACATGATTCTAAAGACTTCTTGTTTGACTCTCATAAGAATAGTTAGGACAACGTTTTTAACTGTATTGGTGATTGCACAGTTTTTTTTGAAAGAAAAGAAGCAAGTTAATTCATGATGATGTAGATTACTCATAGGGGAAAGCATACTCACTTAAGGAATATAAAAATAATTTTAGGAACAAATATGATAAGGTGATGGAGAGTATGTATGGTAGGCATGATCTAGAGAATAAGGATAGGTTGTTATGAACACAAGAATAGAGGAAGTGGAGCCTTAAGTGGAAGATAACCCTTTTAATGATACTGACCCTTTAGAATTTCCCCCCACTGCCCAGAAGATTGGAAAGATTAAAGCAAAAAATATGGGTCAAAGTAAAAATCCCCTCAGTACAGGTCAATACAGACAAACTTACTAGCCGTTGAATAGGAAAGAATGGGAGAGGAGGTCAAATCAAACAAGACGAGAGCAGACAAGTGGTGAACTCTACAGCTGATGAGATTATTTCTACCATGGATGGTAGGGTGCTTAATTATAGGGATTTTAATATTTTAATTATAGTGATTTAAATATGCAGTCTATTTTTACATTGTTTGAAAAGGGATCCAAGTTTGTTCCAACAAAAAAGGCAAATGTTACAGACTTCATTGTGAACTTAAAACTTTATACTAGTAAATTTAAACTTGGGTTTATTAAACCACACTGAGCAAGTGTCCATGAATTTTAATCCTTTTAAGAAAAAAAGCTTGTATAACCCACCCTGACTAAAACTGTCTCATTTTTCTAAAAGGCCTGTGAAAGGAATATGTATGGCCTCTTTAGGGAAAAGCGTAGAGGCTATTTTAATATAACCATGAGGAATACACATTATTGAATAATTTAACTAAGGGTAAAGCCATCCGAATTATGAAGCTGGACAAAGGAGGGGTGTTACAGTTAATTATATGGGTTATGTAAGTAGTATTTTTGAACTATTGCAGGATGATACTAAATATATACGTACGTCTGGAAATGAAATAAATATGGCATATAAGAAAATCAATATGTTTTTAGAGGATGCTTTGACTCAAGGGGTTATTGGACCTGAATTGTTTGATTTTTTTCTGCTTAATGAGGACCCACTTATTCCAGTGGTCTTTGGAATACTGAAAATACAGAAGGATTTGATTAACCCACCTTAAGAGGATAATTGTAGCAGCTCGGGGTTCTAAAACTTATCCTTTAGCTGTCTACAAAGACATCAAGAAAAAAATATTTTGGATTACCACTCCCATATTTTAAAAGATTACTGGGATTTTGTGGGGAAACTAACACCTAATGTATGGAACGAAGGCTGTAGCTTTCTAACTGCTGATGTTATTTATCTTTTTACTAGTATTCCACATGAAATTGGATTGGATTTTTTTCCAAGAGGCTCTCTTGGAATATAGTATAGTATTTTAGATACTAAAGAAGTTACATTTGTGGTTGAACTTATGGATTTGGTTCTGCAAAATAATTTATTTTTTTGAAGGTGAGTTAAATAAGGGGAGTTGCTATGGGGGCAGCATGTGCCTCTATATTTGCTAACTTGGTTATGCTAACCTGGGAAAAACCCTTTGTATTTATATCACTATGTATTGAGAAATGGACATTTTACTGTAGATTAACCGTGGTGGTGGTGCTGCGGTAGCATTGTCGCCTCACAATAAGACATTGTCCTGTTCGATTCTCAGCTAAAGCGTCTTCTGTGTGGAGACATGCGTGAATGGGCATACCTTCGTTGAAGGTTGTACGGCAGGGCTGGCAACTCTGTACGTAAAAATCTACTGCCAATCATTAGCGGACCGGAGTTCAACTGTGGTGACCCCTAACCGGGAAAAGCCGAAAGATACAACAACTGTAGATTTTTGGTGATATATTTATTTGGAGTGGGAGCCTACATGTAAAGGAGATTTTTTTTTATTTTTTGGAATATATTTCTTGAACTACTTTTCTTTTTTAGAAATTTACGCATAATCTGTTTCTCTTCCATCTACTTGTTTCCTGGAAGTGATTATTACCATTGAAGGAAACACATTTGTTTCCTATATTTATAGAAAGGATACCTTTTCCAATTCATACTTGCATTACAAGAGCTGTCACCCATGGTTTTGTAAGAAGGACGTAGAGGGACAGTTTATCAGGGCACCAAGAATGGTTTCAGATTACAGTATGTTTTTAGAAGAAATTAATAAAATCAAGGGCATATTCCCTGAGAGAGGATACCCCACAATTTACTGAACAGTATGCAAACTGAAGTGGTAAAAAGTGGTGATGTTAAATATGTTCCACTGTTAGGTAAACCCCCTGAAGTAAGGAGGGAGGATGATACTTTGAATAGTACGGTAAATTTTCAAAATTCTTTGGCCATTAAATATAATGAGATGCATTCATTAGAAAAACTATTAGAGGTAATTGGTCTGTTTTTAAGATTGATAAACATGTTTAAAGCTGTTGGTGAGGCATCCCATTTTATTTTTAAAGATGATTCCACCATCAAAAGACTTTCGGAAGGGGGATAGGTGAGACCCCCACTGGGGCGACAAAATGTGTGCAATGTAATTTTTGTAAATATATTTAAAAAAAATGGAAATGTTAAAATAGACAATTAAAATAGACAACTATTGTTGTACAAAGGTTAGTTTAGCGAAAGGTAATTGTAAAACTAAGGAATTGGTGTATACAGCAGTTTGTAAGCAGTGTGAATCATTTTATGTTGGTAAAACCAAGAGAAAATTGTGTAATAGAACATATGAACATTTATATGATATCCAAAAATTTAAAGTGAACAATGTTTTATATAAACATTCATTAGTTTGTGTAGGTTTTACTAAATCTGAATTTGGTATTCTTTGTGGGGACAGTGGGAGAATAGAACTGAATACAGGGAATTGATTTTGCAAATTAGCTTGAATGTTTCTACACCACTGGTATTGAATGAACACATTTCTGTTTTCCCTGTCCTTAAAATAACAGCTTGCCAAATTGTAAGGTTATTATCCGTAGTTTTAAAACTATTGTACAAGAATCTTTGTATATGAAGTAACAGTTTGATTTTTAACCGTTTGTTTACATTATTTAATTGTTGTCTATTTGGTGCCTCAGTTTATGTATTCACCTAAAATGTATGTAATGCTTGTGTTTTTAGGGAATTTTAACAGTTAATATTTGATGTTTTAATTGATTAACTTTTTAATTGATTTAGCTTGTTTGTAGTAAGGTACATAAGTTATGGTTAGTCACTTAGCTTACTTGTTCTGATGAAGTCTTTGTTTTTAGGGACAAAAGCGTTTAACACTGTTCATCTTGTGATGGAATAAATATAATCATTTTTATTTTCTGGCTTTTTTTATTTCTTGCATTGACCTACATGAGTTTTATTGATTACGGATAAAAGGTTTGCTCAACTGGGTTATCAGGAACTACGTGGACCTTGTCTTGGATTAAACATGTCTACAAAGAGAAAAAGGACTTCTGTACCAACCTCCTTTCTGCCCAAAGCTCAGACCCCAAAAAATTATGGAACTCTATTAACCACATTTTACATCCTGGAAACCCTTTCTCCCCTAACCCCTGCCCAAAACAATACACCTGAAGAAACAGCCATCCTATTCAACACCTACTTTATTGAATGTATATCAAAGTTGATTAATTCCTTCCCCTCTACAAGTACTAACAACTCTTATAAATCATCTCCTTTTCCTAACCACTTTAACACCTTCACAGTAAAAACAGTCCCTACTAACTATATTAAAATATTACACTCAAAACTTAAATCCTGCTCTCCCTCTGCTGAGTCTACCCCCATATTTCTTGCAGATTGCAGCTGAACCCCTTGCTTTCCCTGTATCTATCTTAATAAACTGCTCCATCTCTGAATCATATGTCCCCTCCTTATGAAAACGTTTCTACACCTTACCTATTACATAAAGGAGGTAACTCCACTGACCTTGCTAATTTCAGGCCAATTGCAATGCTGTCTCCTCTTTCAAAGATATTAGAAAAATGTATATATAAACAAGTCATGCTATTAATACCTCCTTCAGAAAAACCTATCCAGCATGGCTTTCGTCCTAAACATAGCACCAGTACTGGGCTAATCTCTTTCATAAATACAATCTCTCAGGCCCGTGATAACAGCAAACTGGTCTCTTGCTTATTCCTGGACTTCTCAAAGGCATTTGCTACAGTCTCCCATCTTCTTCTCCTGAGCAAACTATCAAATCTTAATTTCTCTTCTACTGTTGGTTCTCTAGCTACCTCTCTGATAGTTTGCAATCTGTCAAATGGCTCACAGCACTATCCCGTCCCTTCCCTGTGAATATAGGAGTTCCTCAAGGATCTATCCTTGGCCCACTACTCTTTTTAATATCTTCACAGATATTCTACATACCTCTTGTTCTCAGTCATCCCTTATACAATATGCAGGTGACTCCACAGTCATCACCATCTCAGACACCCCCTCCAACTTCCATACTGTTACTCAAGCATGCTTTAACGCCATTGAATCCTGGCTCTGTGACAACCCACTAATTCTCAACCCTAAGAAGGCTAAACTCATACTCTTTCTCCCCCAAAACTTCACTAATCTGAAATCTGCTTTTACTGTACTGTCCCTTAGTAACACATCTGTCACTGTTGAAACTAGCACTAAACTTCTAGATGTAAAAGTTGATGACAAACTAAAGTTTGATTTACATCTGTGTGACTACATTAAAACAACGCATCAAAAACTTGGTATCCTTTACTTCAACAAAAAGTTCTTAACTACCTTCTTCCTAGCCTAATGTATAGCTGTCACATTTTTACTAATCTGAACTCCACACTCAGCTTAGCTTGAATCAACCTACAACAATGTGGCTAGATTCGCTGCACACCATACTTGCAGGTCTCACCACTGTCTTTCTCTTAGACAGTTAGACTGGCTGGAACTACCCCATCAGCTCCTCTTCTCTCAACTACAGATAATTCATTGAATTCTTTGCCAGCAGTCTTTTTGTCCTAGCCTAACTCCTGTTATCACTAAATACTCCCCCAACCAGGAGTCTCCGCACCTCTGACCAAAACATGCTACAAATTTATAAGCCCAAGTCCAAAACTGGTCACAGCCTTTACAGCTATAACCCTGCCATAAATTGTAACAAACTTCCATTAGAATCACATCCCTCAAATACATTAAACAGTTCAAAACTGCTACCAGAGAATTCCTAAAAACATATTGGTCCTGCCACTGCTTTGATCCTCCCTACACTACTTTCCCCACATCTCTAAAACATTTTTTTTCAACTCCTACCCCTCTTCTCCTCCTTCCTTCAGCTATAAACAAAGCTCTTACTCCCATCTTAGCCTTAATCTCCCATCACCCCTCCCCACAGTTTCTCTCTTTTCCCTACTTCTCACCTGTGTAGTATCTACCATCCGCACAAATAAGACTCTTTTATTGCATTGCTAAGAACTTAAATGGATTGATGTTGTTTTTTTCTTTAGTATTATGTCTTCTCTTTTCTCACAACTTCCTTTCCAAGCTTGCATACTCACATTGTATGTGTATATATGAATGTTAATTTTGCTTAATTGTGCTAATTATTTCACTGTTTTAGAAAACTATATTCTACTGTCGAACTTTTCTCCCCGGGTCTCTGCTGAAAATGGGCCTCACAGCTCAGTCAGACCAACTCTGTAAACAAATGTAAAATAAAATAAGTAAATAAATAATTGTCTTTATTTTACAGTCACATAGTATACACACCATTTTATTTGGATTCTGGGTATTTTTTAATATACTTATTTTTTTGTATCTTGTATGTGATATTTAACATTTGTCATTTCACATTGTATTTTATGACATCTTGTAAGATTTATTAACTTTGGAACTTTCCTCCTGAGCCTTTTCTGAAAATGGGCTTGTCATGACTCGGTCAGACTTTCCCAGTAAACAGATGCTAACAAATAAACATATTTTAATACATAGCTCTTATCTGTTATTGTTGCAGCGATTTCATCCCCTGACTACATCTTACCACAGTTCAGGCCTTCATGCTTAAAATACAAATTTAATAAACTAATTGTAGCACGATTTAAGACTGGATAGAGGCAGGTTTAACATTGTTTAAAAGAGTGTTTCATAGAATGGTATTTTAGTTGTTTATTGAGAAATTCTGTTACAGTATAAATGAAGCTGTGTAGTTTGAATAAAGTTGTTCAGAATTTGTTTTAATGGTGCTGTTTCTGTTCAAGGAATGTCCACAATGTCAGCTGATCTACAGGATAAGCGGAAACATTTCATCTTGACTACTACAGGAGACTACTTTGGACTTTCATCTTCAGACCCTTCAGTACTATCTTTGAGTAACTGCAAAGAGATCAACAGCTTTCTGAATGATGGCAATGAATTTGTACTCTCTGTTCATCTTGTTGAAAACAAACTGGTTGTATCAAACAAGGTACAGTAAGTGGATTTTGTGCTGTAAAAGTTCTTGTTTTGTAGTTCTGGAAATAACTTAAGAGTTGTACATTGCAGTTTCTTTACTTCGAGTAATTTTCTGTCATGCACCATCTGTTTCACTCAGTCACTTACCAGACTTATCCATGACCTTTGCTGTTACAGTAGACTCCCTCTTATCTGGTCTCGCTGGGACCGGACCTTAGGCTGGATAAACGAATGGCTGGTTAATCAAAAAACGTATCCAAAATAGCTTTTATAGGTTATAAATTAGTTAGAATAACAAGATTTGTGACAGTATGCATTTTTCTAATGAATATGAAGTCTAAAACTGAAGTGTATGTCATTATTTAATCCACAGGAGGCAGAAGTGTTGTTCTTCTTGGTTATCATTTGCTAGGGCTATGGCAGAAATTTGAGAGACGGTTAAAGAGGAGGCCGAATTAGAGGGAGTCTACTGTGTCTCTTAAGCGCATAAGTGTACTGTGTGGAGCACAAGTTGTATAATGTCTGAACACTTGGCAAATTGTTTTTCTATCTCTCATTTGGAATACTGTCATCCCACTGGTGTTAGTTCTGCACCTTTGGACAGACTGCACCATTGTTAGGAAGGAGATAAGCTTCCCCACTTAAGACGTGGCACTTAAGTCCTCTATCAGAGTAACCCCTGAGGTAAGTGACTTTCATTTGTATGTAATAGGTGCTGTCAGATGGAAGCATGCTGGACAGTAGATGCAGCTCTTTCAATTTGCCCCTAAAACAATTTCTAGGTTGGGTCAGTAGGCAGTCTTGTGTTTCTTTAAAGAAACAGGTAGTTTCATTTAAGTGTTTGCTACACAGTACATTGCAAGGTTGATTTTTGAGACTGGTGATAGTGCATTTGGCAAAGATCTGTTAAGTTAACTTGTATGCATACTGAAACTTAAAAATAATAGAAAAGAGAGGTGTATCTTAAGACTGACCCTAATTTCCATTTGAGTTTGTGTGATCAGCAACTTGGATCTTTTGCTTCAGCTATGTCCTTCCCTGCTATTGATGCATAGAAGGGTAGTATTTTATAGACCTGAAATAGCTGTACATTACTCCTCTGAAGCCAGCATTCGTAGAATCCATTTCTTTGAATCCGTAAGATCAAATGGGCCACCCATTTCAGTCAATATAGCTTTCTCTGACTCTTTTATCAAGCATATTTATTCTTGGCCTGCTAGAGTGCTGTATTTTCTTCATATCTTTCCATTGTCTTTGTAATTTAAAAATGATTCCCTTTCTGTATCTTTCTCGCTATGCATTTTTTATCTGATTCTTGTACTTAAAATACATCGGAGTATCTGTTGGCAAGAATGTCAGAACATGTTCCTCTTTTTGGTTAGCTATTTGCATCCATAGTATCTTAGTCTTTCGTGTGTTTTTTTTTTTCTGTTTCTAGGACACTTTAACTTCTACCTTTTCCTAGTATTGGCAGCTAAAGAACTGTAGATTGAATGCAAATGTGACAAAAAATGGTTGAAACTGCACTTAGTCCAGAACACAAAACTTGTTGATTCTGGGGGGAAAGAGTAAGTTTTCCTGGTTCTTTTGCAGCTAATGTCACCATATCTAGAGATTATGATTTCACCTCATATCAAACCCATTCAAGGACTTTTTTTTTAACATCTGAAGGGGCTAAGTCTGACCAGCTGTCATTTGGCTAGATATCTTAATACCATCCAATTAACATGAATCTGTAACAAGGGAAAATCCAAGCCTTGACTTTCAAAATACATATTTTTTGATGAAAGTAACACAACATTAAATGTGTGCTGGTAGGGAAAACAAATAGGACTTGAGAAAGAATTGGTGAACGTATTATTCAGAAAACAGAGGCTCACAAACACTTTAACAAAGCATGTCGAGCTTGCTGGAACTCAGCACAATTTTAAATTTCTAATTTTGAAAGTCTGTAGAACCAATAAGAGGGGTGGCAATGTGTCAAATAAGATGGAGAAGTTAGAATTTGATTCTTAAAGTATGGGCAACTAGTCATCCTGGCCTGAATGAAATAGTCTCTTTAAAGCCTGTTCTACTGAAGTTCGGCTTCCCTCGTTCAGTTTTAACTACATGACTTTCTTCAAATGTAGTAGTTTCTTTAAAGCTTGTCTCAATGAAGTTTTGCATGATACCTATTTAGTCACATGATTTCTAATATATGTGTGTATGTATTTATAACACACACACGCACATGTGTGTGTGTATATATATATATATATATATATATATATATATATATATATATATATATATATATAAATATATTATGTATATATATATATATATATATATATATATATATATATATATATATATATATATAAAATGTATATTATGTATATATGTGTGTGTGTATGTGTATATATATATATATATATAAATATATTATGTGTATATATATATATATATATATATAATGTATATTATGTATATATGTGTGTGTGTATGTGTGTATATATATATATATATATATATATATATATATATATATATATATATATATATATATATATACATACACACACACACACATATGTGTGTGTTGTACATACACGTGTGCGTGTATATATACACACAAATGCACATATATGCATAGCATTTGTTTTATCTGATGATGTGCCTTGGAGTGTGAAAGAGTTTAAATTTAGTCAAAAACAAATGCATCTTGGGCTGTGGTCAAAGTGTTCTTGTTTATCTGGTCTTTCTTCGTTTTTGATCCTTCCCCCCATGTAGTTGACTACCACACTGCAACAATAGTTTGAAGGCTAATCTCCCATTCCTTGGGTTCGCTATGGGCGGTTAAGGATGTTGACTGCCTTGAGGCCACCGTCTTCACTCATATGAGCTTTTATGGGATAATTCCTCCAACTTGGGTACTCATTTACCGTTTCCAAGAGTCCCTGTCTTTGAGACATGTACTGCAGGGCAGCTACTGGGAATTCTGGACCTAAACTACAAATCTAGATAGAAAGTCATTATAATATACCTCTCTGATTCTTCCCAGTTGTTATAATTTATTAAGGAAAAGATGGTTGGACAGGAAAAAGGCATACAGAATGTTGGTGGTAGAGCTAATACAGTTGATATAAATGTAATTGATAAAATCAAACACAGTAACTTGGTTGAATAATTTGGCTGTAACCGAAATAATAAAAGAATAGAGCCTGCAAACAGTAGAAATTTGTACAAATTAATTTACCAGATTTTTTAATTTAGGAAGCATTCCAGTCATGACAAGTGTTTGGACAGGTACATAATTTAATTAAAGGGACAGACATTATATCTCAATGATTGGCGTAATGAATGTCGAGTAGAGTGAAACAAGTACATCTCTGGATCTGGAAGTGATAGTTGTGGATATAAGCTGAGCAATGAAAAAGGACCTCCTTACAAGAATGGATACTTAGATTCCCAAATCTCCAACTACAGTATCCGTTTCCAGGGGTGTGTTGTCAGCATGATAGCTACAAAGGGAGTTATGTTTGCTGAAGAATATGATTATTTGCAGCTTGGCATTCTAATTTTTGTCCATGGTTTTGACACCAGCTATTCACTTCCCTGGAAATAAATAAGACGGTCTTTAATTTCCCCATTTCCTTTCTAGACATGTCATCACACAGAAGAAGCACTTGTTATCATTGTGTAGAACCATGCAGGATGATGTGCTATTGAAAAAGAGTATGTGATAAAGCCAAACAGCGACATTTAGAAACTGGCTAAGGAGGAAGTGTAGAAAGAAGTCAAAGGATGCTTGGGAGCTAAGGTAGAGGTTCTTAATGAGGTACCTCACTACATGCTAAATCCACTGTCTATGCTACACAGTCCCTTCTTAATTTACGTTTGGCTATGCCGTAAGTGGCCTGCTTTCATTACTTTTTAAAGCCATGAGCCAGAAAACTAAGAAGCTGAAAAAACTTTGCTCCTATTTCCTTTCCTGACGATATTTTGTATTATTTTTCTGCATTTCCTAACAACCCTGCCTTGTTGTTCTCACTCTGTCTCGGTGATCTGAATGCTGCTTTCCTTTAGAATAGAATATTGTCTGCTTGTGATATTTTCCAACAGTAGTACTGTCATTATTGATATTTGGAACTATAACTTCTGTCCTTTTACTTCATCAACACTGGTAAGGACTAGAACAGCCATGTTGTCCCCTTGCTGCATTTTTTTATATTCTCTGTACTTGATTGTTGGTTCCACCAAAACATCTGCAACTTCCCTCTCCCCAGATGCTTGGATGTGGACCTCTCCAAGCTTACTTCTGGATGATGAAGTATTTGCCTAATTATTCGTTATGTTTGCTTGTGTTCTAATTTTGCTTTTGAGCCTGTATTTATTTACTTGTTGTGCCCACAACCAGGGATATTTTACAACTTCTCCAGCTTCAGTGTTGACGTTTTTGCCTGACATTCCTTCTTTTTACTATATTTTCTTCCATGGTACATTTTTTTACCTCTTCAGTATAATTGCAACCTTTTTCCTTCACTTGCTTACTGTCTATCTGTTTTATATACCCAGAATTCATGTTGGTCCAGTTCCCAGTCTGTCTGTACTGTAGATCCTATTGGTCTTATCTTGAACCCTTTCCATTTCTCTGTATGTACCTTACTTGGCTTGTTTATGTTTTGTTTTTCATCAGTGTTTCTGACATTGTATAAATCATCTTCCATTCAAAGCTTACTCCTTTCCACCTTTTTTGCTTGCTCCCCCCCCCCCCTTCATTCGTCTGCTTTCCTAATCTTTGTGCCACTTTTTACACCATTTGAATGGTAAGTATTGGTTAGTATGCTCTGGAATGTTTTTTTTTTTTCTCGCAGGTTTTGATTAGAGATTACCTCGAATATGAACAGCTTTATTTTCAAATCTTGGTTGGGCGTAGAATAAATATAAATTGTATGTTTGGAGTTGTAGTTTTGATGTTCTTCGTGTTTCACTGTTGCACTCATTACATTTGGGTAATCCTGCTGGCAGGTTGCCCTCAGTCGGCCTGAATTCCAAAGTCTTGGGTCCTGCGTCTGTTGCTGTTGCCCCTTCCCTGATGTCAGGCCATCAGGGGTATAAAAGATGCAGCCGATGCCATTTTCTTCAGTCTTTCTTGCCGCGCGCTGCCCGAAGCAGAAGCAGTTCGCAAGTGCCGGTCGGCCGACTCCTGAGATTTTCGTGTTCGAGTTTCCGATCCGAAGTCTTTAATAAAGCTAAGTACCCCATTGGGGAAACCTTTTTTCTTGCTCCAGACCGATGTCAGAAAAAGTTAATAATTGTATTTCTTGTGGAAAGCAAATACCTCATAAGGACTTTCATTCTTAATGTATTCCTTGCCTAGGCTCTGATCACAACGTTTCAGGTTGTCTGTTTTGTGCTAGATTTAACCAACGCACTATTAAGCGTCGGTATGATTTTGCCTTAAACTATTTTGGACACAGGTTTAATTACCCAGAAATGTCGTCGGATAATCATCCGACTACTGGAGTTCACAAAAAAACGCAAAGAAAAGGAGAGAGATAAGCAACCGAGACCCAAAACCGATGATGAAACTTCGCCTAAGCCAGTCGCCGGTTTTCAGTGAGGTGCTTTCGCAGCCCCTGACGCCCACTACTTTAGAGTCGCAGGCCACTACCGACTCCCATGTGGAGTCGGCTATGCTGCTGGAAACTCAAGGTATTGGAGCCTCGGACACTACTCTCTCAGATGGGTCCGGAGCCGCTGAGCAGGTACCGGCTTCTGACTGTGTATTCAGACCTAAATATCTTTACATTAAACCGACTTCAGTTCAAAGGCAAAGATTAAAGCACCTTCTAAAGCAAAGAAACAAACTCAAGAGCCACGTGAACAGGCCTCTATGCCCAAAAAACAGATGCTTAAAATGGCTGAAGACTTGATTACCTTGATCAGGGGTTCCCATCCACCTCCTGATAAGAGGCCTAGGCAAGAGACTATGAATCTTTAGATGAGGTTTCTATTTCTTTTGATTCCTCTTCTGATCAGGAATATTTTCTCCCCCCCCATGAGGATTCTGATGCTGAAGAATATCTATACCTTCAGCTTCTCCTCCTGAGGACCTATTCTTTTTGGGAAACCTTGCATACCATGAGGGAGCATTTCCACTGGGAGAGCCAAGATTTTTCAAAGTCTAAAAAGAGGCTCAGGGACTTCCTTTTACTACCTCAACACAGGCCTCTAGCCATTCCACCTGTTAGACGTTGTAGATGATGTGTTTTTAGAGTCTAGTCTGACCCCTGACTCCTTACCTCCAGCTCCTGTTAAGCCTGACAGATATTACAGGGTTCCTGACTCTCATAAATTCCTTTTCAAAAACCCTGCTGCAGACCCAGAAACTATTTCACAGGGTCCCAAAGGAGTTAAGGTTTCGGCAGCAAAAAACCCTACCCCCTCTGACAGAGATTCTAGGCACTGGATAGATGGGGAAAAAAGGTTTTACACATCTGCTACCTTGGATATAAGGGCCTTAAACTGTCAGTTTCATATGCTCAAATATCAGCAACATGTCATGGCATTGCTTAAACAGAAAATGTTGTTAAACTCTGAATATGCAGAAAACAAGGAAATGCAGGATTTATTGCATGCAGCTGAACAAGTTGGAAAGCATACTTTGCAATGTGGTTTTGATTCTTTAGAGGCCTACTGCAGGGCAGCAGTCACAGGTTCTGTATTTAGGAGGCATGCGTGGTTAAAGGAACAAAGTCTGCCTGATCATGTTAAAGTTAAATTATTAGATGCACCTTTACAGCGTGATACTTTGTTTGGTGTTAAGGCAGAAGAGGTGTTAAAGAAAATGGAGGACAAAGTAAATCTATGCAAACGGTCAAAGATTTTTTTTACAAGTACAGCCATCTAGGTTTAGTAGACACTGGCCAACAAAGAATTGGTCCTTTCCTGTGTCAGACAGACCTCAAAGGGGCAGATCCAGACGCCCTAGAGGCAGACCCCAGGCGCAAGGTGCATACTGCCCAAAGCAATGGAGGGCTTCTACCTCCAAAGTTGGAGAAGACAAATCACAACCATACAGGAAACAGTCCCAATGACTTCCTCCTGCCTGCACCAAGCACTTATCTCCTGGCAGCACCCTTAGGGGGAAAATTAGCACTTTTTTCTCAAAATTGGCACATTTTAACCCAGGACAAGTGGGTCCTACATATTGTGTCACAAGGCTACAAGTTCATTTCCATACCCTGCCAAAGGCAAACGGCTGGCCAGATCTGCCAAAAAATCAATGGGCAAAAGTCTCATCCCTCATGGACATGGGAGCCATTCAACATGTACCAGAGCAAGAGCAGGGACAAGGATTTTACTCAAGACTGTTCTTGGTACCCAGAAAGGACAAGGCTTGGAGGCGAATACTGGGCCTGTCTATTTTGAACACATTCCTGGATATACCAAAATTCAAGATGTTGACTTTGCAGCAGCTTCTGCCCATGCTGGGCAAGAACGCTTGGCTTGTGACTTTAGACCTAAAAGAGGCATACCTGCATTTCCCAATCAGACAAATATGCAGAAGATACCTCAGATTCAAGGCCGGCTCAATGCATTACCAATTCTCTGCACTGCCCTTTGGCTTATCTTCTGCACCCAGGATCTTTACAAAGTGCCTGGCACCAGTAATTGCATTCTGCAGATAAAGAGGAATACAAATATATCCTTACTTGGACGACTGTCTAATTCAAGCAGAGAACAAGGACATTCTTCTACAGCATCAGGCATTTGTGAAAATACTTCTAACATGCCTAGGGTACACAGTCAACGAAAATAAATCAAAACTAGTACCCTCTCAAGAGATAATATTCCTGGGTGAAAGCTTAAATACAACTGCCCAGATGGCTTATCTCACGCCAGACAAACAAAGGCAACTGACTACCCATTTCAAAATGTTGGCAACAAAGGCCCAGTTATCTGCAAGAAAACTTCTGCAGGCTTTGGGCTTCATGGCATCCTGCATCCTATTAATTCCATATGCAAGACTGCATATGAGGTAACTTCAATGGTACCTAAAAGGTGTTTGGACTCAACATTGCCACAGCCTGGAAGCTATGATTACTCTCATTCCCTGCCTGCCACAGGAGTTTAGATGGTGGGCAAAGACTTGTCACCAAAACAAGAGACTGCCATTCACATTACCCCCAGCCAGGCAGACACTAACAACAGATGCATCAGATTATGCCTGGGGGCCCCACACGGCAGGAAGATGCATTCAGGACACATGGACCTCAAACGAAATGCATCTACATATCAACCAAAAAGAGATGCTAGGAGTTCAAAATGCCATGACCGCCTTCAAGGACCTACTTCATCCAGGATAACTACTGATAAAGACGGACAACACCACAGCCATGTGGTATATAAACAAGCAGGAGGACACACACATGCTTACCCCCTTTGCAGACTAGCCATCGCTTTGTGGGACACAGAATTGACCTACCAAGTACATCTGCAGGCACAATTCCTGCCAGGAAAGGAAAATACTCTGGCAGATGAACTAAGCAGAAACCTCATGGATCCCCACGAGTGGCACCTGGATCCACAAGTCTTCAGCATGACAACATAGAAATGGGGATGCCCATACATGGATCTTTTGCCTCCCCTCACAACTACCAACTAAAAATAATCTGCACAAGGACTTATCACAGACAAGCATGGAAAGTGGACGCCCTACCTTTCAGCTGGTAAAACCTATCAGTATATGCATTCCCCCCTCTGCCTCTCCTCCCCAAGGTACTCCTAAAGGTTAGACAGGAGAAGCCAAAGAAGATACTGATTGCCCCAGACTGGCCCCACCAGTACTGGTATCCTATCCTAAGGAACTTGTCTCAGTGCCCAGTGTGGACCTTACTTCAAATACCTCATCTACTGTCCCAACAAAACAATCCGATCCTGCACAGCCAGCTCAGGACTTTAAAACCTGGCAGCATGGCGGATAATGTAGTCATACAAAGCTGTGATGGATGTCATTTTGGAAACCAGAAGGCCTAGTACTAGAAATTCTTATGCTGGAAAATGGAAGAGATTCTGTGCTTGGAACCAGGCACAAGGAACTGATACAGCTGTACCAAATATTCCTCAGATTTTGCAATACTTAACTGAGATGCTGGACAAAGGCCTATCTTTTTCATCAGTTAAAATTCATGCCTCTGCCATTTCGGCTCATTACAATACAGAGCAATCAATCTCTTCTCATCCTTTATTAAGGCAGTATCTCAGAGGAGCCAAACATGTAAGGCCTCCAAGGAGATCATCAATACCTGCATGGGACCTCAACTAAGTCTTGGAAGAACTCACCCTGCCTCCTTTTGAGCCAGCTGCTACTGCTGATATAAAGTTTTTATTTTGGAAAACAGCTGTGCTTCTAGCAATAACTTCTGCAAGACGAGTTTGAGCTACAGGCTGTCATGGCTGTGGAACTTTTTATCATTGTTTATCCATACAGGGTCTCTGAGGGCAAACGCAACATTTATGCCTAAGGTGGAGTCCAGTGTGGCTCTTAAACTATTCATTTGCCAACTTTTTATCCAAATCCACAGAACAAGGGGGAGAGAATTCTGCATTCTTTGGACGTACACAGACAGCATAGATTCTGTTTGGATAGAACCAAAGTTTTCAGGAAGACAGAGCAATTACTAGTGGCATATGCTGCAGGATCACAAGGAAAGGCCATCTCAAAGCAGAGTATTTCAAAGTGGATAGGCCACTGCATTCGTTTCTGCTATTTACAGCATGGCAAGCCAGTGCTTAAGGGCATTAGGCCACATTCAACCAGAGCTGCAGCCACTTCAGCAGCCTTTTTCAGGGGAGTACCAACCAAAGACATTTTAGAGGCTGCTACTTTGAGTTCGGTGCACACCTTTACAAAGCATTATCATCTGCCACTCTATTCTAAATCCAGGGCAGGCTTTGCCACTGCAGTTCTGCAGGGCCTCATAGCCTCTCCTAATGCTGTTTAGCTCCAGCCTCCCAACCATAGCTTTGGGACTCTACCCAAATGTAATGACTGCAACAGTGAAACACGAAGAACATAGTAAAGTTGTGTATATTTACCACAAATGTAGATGTTCGAGTGTATTCACTGTTGCAGTCCAGGTTACCCACCCGCCATCTCCCTTCTTTCTGCTGGAACTTATCTTTCCTTCTCTGATTTATACAACCTATGTGGTGTATTTGCTTGTAGATGAAGGTAAAGTTTGTATTGGTGCAAGTATTTATATATATATATATATATATATATATATATATATATATGTGTGTATGTATGTATGTGTGTATGTGTATATATATATATATATATATATATATATATATATATATATATATATATATATATATAATATTTTGGCTACCTTTTAGGGGGCACCTGACATCTGGGGCAAGAAAAACTGAAGAAAATGGCATTGGTTGCATCTTTTATATCCCTGACAGCCTGACGTCAGGGAAGGGGCGACAGCAACCGACGCAGGACCCAAGACTTTGGAATTCAAGCCGACTGAGGGCAACCTGCCAGCAGGATTACCCAAATGCAATGACTGCAACAGTGAATACACATGAACATCTACATTTATGGTAAGTGTACACAACTGTATTTTTCTTTCTTTTTTGTTAATTAGCATGCAATAAAATACATGTTTATTATTTCTGAGGTAATACAACACCTATGTTTGCCATATCTGAAGTGACTGTACAGTAACTGTGACCATACTTAACAGCTTGCTACACGTTATGGCTTCACACATATTTGGAGTAAGCTTTTAAAGCAGAAGTGTCATGTATGCATGCTGGCTAATACAGTATGTTGTGCAATCAGGGTATAAAGAGTATATGCATAGGTTTCTGACCTGTATCCATCACTGGATGGTTCTGTGTTACTTGTAAGTTCTCTGTTTTGCTCTTTACAGACTTCAGTAGGTTGCTCTATCTGGTATGTCTTGTTATAAAATAGTATTATTTTTACATTTGACCTATATCCTTTCCATTTAGATCATAATGTAGTCAATCCCATATACCCTTGTTTCTTTGTGAATAATATTGACTCCCATTGGAGAAGCTAGCTGCATAGCATGCAGCACTTTGATCTTTTACTTTTGTGGAAGAACTACAGCTTTTATACTCACCTGAAAGGCATTTTAAAACTTTTAACTGCCATTGCTAAGGATTAGTGGAGAGCATTTACTTTCTGCAGCCAAGAAATAAAAATGCAAAGGCAGCAGCTTTAATTGAATTAATGTGAGTCAGCTGACTCTGATGGCTAAGAGAGATAAAACCCTGACTATGTCCCAGCCAACCTGTATTAGTGCTTTGGGTGCCTGCTGGAACTGACCGAGGGAAGGTAAGAGTAATGTGTCACTGATGACTTTTTTCTGTGTTGGAGAGGGAGGGTGTGGAGACAAATGCTAGAGTACCTAGTTGAGACCGGATCCCACTTGAGCACTGGCTCCTACGACACCAGGGCAGTGTTGAGGGGATTATATTATTTTGTAGAAGTTGACACACACTGGCTGACACCTTTTAAATAGAGAACCCTAGACCATGTTACCCTTCCGACATGACTAATGTCCAGTAAGAATAAAGAAAATATTGATTGCTGCCTAAATAACTGCTGCTCTTGATCATCAGTTGCTTCTGGTGATGGAGGGAATGAATTGCAATTTGGCTGGTGGCTGGCAGGCAGGTTGGAGCTGAAAAAAAACCCTCCAAAAAAAAACCCTTAAAACTCAGTTTTACTGAGAAGTAAAATTAAATACTGCTGTGGCTTCCTGTTTGAAGCTTCAGAATGTTGATGCCTCCAGCATTATATTGCAGGTTTCAGAGCTTCTGGTTCCATTGCAAGGAACACTATGATGCGGATTCAGGAAATAACTCTGCACATTTCTAACTGTGTTGAAATTGCCTGTGTTTGAGAGAGCAGGAGTAACGTACTTGTGGAATATTCAGACTGTTTAACTTACCTGAATTTCGTCGTGAGGCAGTACTACAATGTTGCACAAGGTATGACAGTGAGTGCTACCCATTATGGACAACAGCACATCAGACAACACTATAATCTACACATACCAGATTTATTGACCACATCAAATCGATATTTTGTAAGCACAATCCCAGGAATTTCTGCAATCTGCCGTGCACATATATTGCCTATGGAAATAGAATGCTGGCTGAAGAATATAGTGCAGTAGCCACATATGTCAAGATACATGTGGAAAACTGGGGGAGAATACTTTACAAGATGCGCAAAACTGGAAAAAAGAAAACGGGACTGGGCCACTTTTGTACAGACAAAAAGATGAGAAAGTCATTCATTCAGATAAGGGATGTTGCATGTTTGGTGTATTTAAGCAAGTAAGGTCAGGCTGTTGACATGCAGACAAGGGTAACTATTGAAAAATTGGTGGCATTTTATGCAAAAAAAAAAAAAAACTTCTGGGAAACACCAGTAGCTTGTCTCGCCCCATGACTGAAACACACAAGTTCACTTCTGTGCCTTGAAATGCACAATGTTACATTTACTTCACAATGTTAAGTCTTTTCTTAATCCCAGTGTGCGTTAAGTGACTACTCTAAAGGGATCACCTGCAGCAGGACAGCCCCACAAGCAGCGCACTGATTAACTCCAATGACACAATCCGTCAGTCCCTACATTATATAGTGAGGGATGCATATAAAGTGGGACACACACTCTGGTCAAAAAATACCTATTCAACTGTAATGCAAAGTAATGAACTCCTTCCTTTCACAGATTAAACAAAATAAAAAAAAAAAACTCCAAAACGTAAATGTGTACAACACAAGGATGGCTAAGGGTATTCACTCCCAAGCTGCTTGCAGTAAACAAAGAGAAAAACTAATGGCACCATTAATTGATATTTCTAACAAATCAGTGGAAGAAGCTAAGATACCTTTACAAGGAAAAAGCAAACACTGTTTTAACTTCATAACACTTAGAACATGATAAGGGCTACAAACCACTGACTGATCCAGCATTTGGGACATCTGGGATAATGAATATTGTGGAAGCTCTTGCACTGAAAAGAAAAGCAGAGATTCTAGAGGTAAGTGCAATACAGTTCAAAGAACAGACTGATAGTGTGAAGGCTGTGTGGGATGCTGTTTGTTAATGCACTTCCTGCATACATGGAATCTGCTGTGTGATATATAATAGATACATTTAGAAAATGTAGTAAATGTAACAAGTGGTATTAATGACCATGGGATTTTAGTTTTGACTCTATCTAGAAGTGCTGTTTAATATTTGCTTATGGTGTGGTTATGGTTTTGGATTTGACTCACAAGTATGTCTTATTTTACAAATGTTTAACCAGACGCCATGGCAATGGTGCGTTTTTGCTCAGTGCAAAAATAAGGTGTTCCCCATTTTCACTGTTTGTCACACATTGATAGAGTTTGTGTTCCACATTGGCCTCTTAAGAGGTTAAGACCTGTAAATGCAATCAATCTCATCTCTCCAACTGGCCACTGACGTTACCTTCTACTTATCATTACTGGTGCTTTAGTATGCACAATCAGTGAAATTTCCATTGCTCATTTTCTGATGTTGCTTAATGTATTTCTCTGTGTAAGTGCAGTATAATGCATACTATCACTGCCCACCATAGTTATTTTTAAGCAGTCTGCATATGACCTAGCAACAGTTTCAGTGGATCTTATTGCAATTCTGTTAACTTTTTTCCTTAATATCATGATTATTCCAAAGTTCTTGTAATTCTCCCAGTCAGAGCTGTGCTCATTTTTAAATTTTGGTTGGTTACTATTTCTAAGTCAGACACAGTGGCCAACTCTGTTCTCAAGTCGTAACGACACACCTGTATCAGTAAAAACACACTGCTGACATAGTTATCAAGTAGCTGTCCCTTTGCCTGTGTTTCACGCTTTTCTGTTTTCTTTTGCAACAATTACTGCATCTGAGTGTCTCTCTCTCTCGCTTTCTCTCTCTCTCTTTCTCTCTCTCTCTCTCTCTCTCTCTCAAGTACCACCCCAAATTAGCCATTATGCATCTCTGTACAGTCACATTTGCAATGCCCATGGCCTAAACCAAACACCTCAACTCATGCCAGCACAACATCCCTGTGCACTATTAATCATGCAAATTAATAATGACAGCACACACACATGTATTGGACACAAGTACACACACACACACACATGTATACAACTTTGATACATTATATTCATGAGTAAATATATAAATACACATTCTGCAGCATGCACTGCATTCCAACAGTCCTTACCCTCATAAACCGCCACAATCCCCATATCGTAAAACTGAAAAGATATGCCATCTAGAAAAAAGTGAAATACTGTTTGTATGATATGGGCATTTTACAGCATACCAACATGACATTATTAAACAAATGATAACTTATCTACATTATGGCTAGTCTAACAAAATGCATTTCTTCACTACATCTGTTATCTATCCAGCATACCCACAAGATATGCACACACTGTGCCAGGTAACCATGGGCCTTTGCCCACCTCTCCGCAAAATAAATACTTCAACAGCTAAAGGGGATCACAGTTGTCTCCAGCATGCTGCACTGATATCAGAAGCTCCTCTACCATGGTAGGTGTCATTCACTCTCTGCTCCGTCACTGTCTGTTACACCATCCAATGTAAAAACACAGAGACACACATACATACATATACTTTGTACTAGTGAAACATGGATATTCCTCTGTATCTCCAAAATACAATGATGCAACAGATATGAGGGACTACAACTGCTGAGGATCTCTGCTTATAGCATCCAACAGTTGCTGCAGCAAGCCCACTGCACTGATGCCAGAAGCTTTTGTAACAAGTCATGTGTTATTCCTGCTCTTCTCCATCAGTCTCTGTTTTACCACACACACGCACACAAAATGAACCGGTGAACCATGGTGTTTTGCCTACCTCTCCAAAAGGCAATGGTGCAACAACTCTTAGGGACCAAAGTTTACTAAGGATATCCGCTCAAGACACCCAAAATTTGCTGTAGCAAGCCCACTGTACTGACACCCGAAGTTGGCCCAACAGCGTAGGTGTCAGCCCAGTTCCACTCCATTGTTCAGCATTACATAATCCACAATAAATGCACACAGACATATACACACACACACACACACACACACACACACACATCTATATATATATATATGTGTGTACCTATCAAACCATCGACAACTTAAAATAACGAAACTGACTCCACCGACAACTGAATTAACCGACAGCGCAAAAACGGACGTTTACAAGGTAAGGGGTGTAAATTCGCTACTCAAGCCTACCATGGTTTAGGAAGGGTGGCAGTGTCATGCAACCATGGTAGGCATGAGTAGCGGAGTTACACCCCTTACCTTGTAAACGTCCGTTCTTGCGCTGCCGGTTAATTCAGTTGTCGGTGGAGTCAGTTTCGTTATTTTAAGTTGTCGATGGTTTGATATGTACCCATATATATATATATATATATATATATATATATATATATATATATATACTCTTTGGCTTAATGCAGCTGGAGATGATCTTGGCTCAGGAAAATCCACCGTCATTTCATCAAGCACACTGCACTGACACCAGAAGCTTTAACACCGTGTAGGCAGCATGTGTACTTCCAGCTGTGATTCATACTTGCCCATAACATTGTCACACAAAATACACATGTACAACACACTCAGTATACTATTGGACTGTCAGTCTTCATCAGACCCTGTACAGATTTCTACAAAAGCTACAGGGGCACCAACTGTTAATGACCGCAACTCCTGATAGCCCACCATTTTTGCAGCAAGAACACTGGTGCTGTCCATGTACTGTAGTCCCACTAGTGCAGTTGTCAGCTCAGGTCTGCACCATTGTTCTGTGAAACACCATACAAAGTAAACACACGCACACACACACCTACCTTCATGTGGAGGTAAACCTGTGCCTGAAGCTTTGTGACAGCTATCGTCACAAGATCCCAAAGTACATCTTGCAACAAGTTGACTGAAACTAGGTCATCATGACTTATGACACCATGCAGGTATCAGTTCACTTTTTTTCTGTTCTTCATTACACCATTTGCTAATATATATTCCACTTCACGTACCTGTGTATGTTTATACACACACACACACACACACACACACACACACACACACACACACACACACCATTCACAGCCTGCATATCTAGTTGCTGAATGAGCAGCACAAATGTTCATCACCATAGCAGTCTCTCACACACATTTTCTGACCAAAGTACCAACAATTCACTATGACAAGCTTAATTAATGGGCAAAGCTCATGAGCTTGCAATAAAAACAAACACACCAAGGATAGGCATGTTGTCCATATTAAGCCATCAGGCTACATTATTACCATTACAATAAAAAGCAGGTGCATCTGGAAGAAGCTCATCAGTTTACAAATAATTTCAACCAAGAAAATAGTTTAGCAAAAAAAAAAAAAAGGGAAAAAAGAGGTCATGAGTGTTTGTTTTTAAAACTGTCTTCTTTCAAGCTTTATCACATGTGGTTCACAGAACATACTGCATATCTACTGACTCATGCTGCAGTTCCTTGCAAAGAAATTGTGACAAGTATATTAAGTGACATTATGTATCCTTTTTGATACAGTTCAACACATCATCACTCCCCACTGAGGTATATGTACTACATACAAACTGTATGATTACATTACTTTTGAGACAGTTGGATATTATATCACAAAAAATAAGTGAATTTATTGCATTAGAATTTATATTTCCTTTCTCCTTTTTTGGACTCCTGTGGAGCTGCTATTGCTTCTTTCACTGTACACTGGGAGACACTCCTGACTGCTGAGATGGACCCAAATTATTCTCCTCCTGTTGTCTAGGAGGAGGAGGCAGAAATATCCATTTCAGCTTCATACTTACGGCGTTAAGAACCCACCCATTTCCTCCCAACACCAGGGTCAAACTGACATAAGGGTTTTATGGCAGATGATGCATGTTGACGTGTGCTTCCATACTCTTGTCATCATGGGATGCATACCTGTATTGGTGGATCCAGTCTGATCAACTGCTCTATGGCTGTCCATTCCTCATCAGCCAAAGGCCATAGTGACCATGGGTGCTTCCCAGATGGGGGGCATTATCTGGGGAAGACATTCCAGGGTACTTGGTCCCCCAAAGAGGCCAATTTGCTTGTAAATGTCCTAAAGATAAAAGCAGTGCTGTTGGTGTTGCGAGCATTTCAAGTTGTTCTTCCCTTTGGGATGATTGCACTTCAAAAGGGCAACATGTCAATCATCTGGTACATCAACAAACAGGGGCAAACCAAATCTTGTCCATCATGCCGAGAAGAGCTCAGGGTCTGGAATGGGCAATCTCTTCTGACCACTTTCTTTTAGCGACATAAATTACGGGGAGATCCAACATGATTGCAGACAAACTGAGCAGGTGCACACTTCTTCAACGAGTGGTCCCTCAACGAGAAAGTGGCAGACAAGATTTTCCATCAGTGGGGCCAGCCATGCTGTGACATTTTTGACTCTACTCTAAACATGTGCAGCAACTACTTTGCACTGATTCCCCCATGGGGGGCTGTCATCGAGTGATGCTCTTCTTCACTATTGGCCTTCTAGTCTCCTTTATGCTTTCCCACCAATCCCATTAATTCCAAAATTTCTGCCGAAAGCTGCCAGGTCAAAGAGCACAGTGATCCTCCTTGTTCCCTATTGGCCTTGACAAATTTGGTTTAACTTCCTATGGCCTCACTTGGTTCATCCACCATGGAACCTAGATCCAACTCTGGATCCTCTCTCTCACCCGATGGGCATGTCATACCCTGATATACCAAACCTCAATCTAACTGCTTGGCTTCTCCAGTTCCCTTAGTAGCCAGACAATCTGTGCACTTATCACCTGTCTGACATGTAATTCTGTCTTCGCATTAACCCTTGACAAGGAAAATGTACATTCAAGTAAATAGAAAAAGTTTGCTATTTGGGCTCAACAGCATAAACTTCACCCCATTTCAGCCTCTATAAATCATATCTTAGATTTTCTTGCTCATCTTTTTCAAAACGGTGGTAGTACTTCAACCATTAGGGTGCAGCTAGCAGCAATTTCATATTATCATACAGGATTGAATTGCGCACCCATAGCTTCTCACAAATTGAGTAAGATCTTCTTTCAAAGGACACTCCTTTTAAAGCCTCCTTTTTAGAGACCCTACACCTCCGTGGGACTGAAACCTGGTGCTGTAGTCTCTCACACACCCTCCCTTTAACCAGCAGCTACATGTGTCCTTTAATATCTCTCATGGAAGACTTGGTTACCATCACTTCCGCAAGAAGAATTTCTGAGATCCAAGCACTATATTATTAACATCCATGCTTTTTTCACAAAGATAGAGTGACCTTAAGTACCAACCCTTCCTTCCTTCCAAAGGTGTGTGAGAATCCAACATAAATAGCACTATCAATTTGAAAGTGTTTTTTTCCCCTAAATTTCCCAGCAATGGGGAATATATCACACTTACTGGATGTTCATAGACAATTGGGATTCTATCTGCATATAACAGAAAAAAATCAGAAAAACAGAACAACTGTTTCCTCTCTGAACCAGAATGGGGAAGAATGATTTTTAAAGTTAATCTATCAAAGTGGATGACAAACTGCATCTCCTTTGTCTGTAATAAATTAGGAATTTCTCTTACATACCCACTGAAAGTACACTCCACTAGATCTGTGGCTACTTCCAAAGTTTTTCATTCTGGGATGTCTGTGGATGGCATTTGTGCAGCAGCAACTTGGGCTACTCCTCATACCTTTATCACTCATTACAAATTGGGTCTGGTCTCCAGAGGTAGGGCATCATTTTGGTTCTATGATGTTCAAGAATATCCTTCCTTGAGTCTGCCCTGGATACGAGTAGCTAGGAACGCTGTCCCATTCACTGAGGATAGAATGAAGATTGGCAACGTCAGTTAAAGAAGTTATGTAATCCCCGTAACGTTCAGTCTATGTTGTCGATCTTCATTCTTCAACTCCCTTTCCACCTCCCCCTATCCTTGACTTCTGAGGCAACAAACATTTACATGGTCTCTGAATAGCTACATTTATATGTATATATGACTCTGGATATGGCTTCCTATAATTCTCTTCATCATTCCACACTAATATAGCAGCAAACAAGAATTTGAGGTTGTGATGCCCATGCACTGACCCAGTAATGAAAGAGCCTCAATCCTCACCACTAGCACCAGTGAGGTGTGTCCACATTGGGAGGGATAACAAATGCACAGTAAAGTACAATTTCCGTTAAGAACGCACAGAAATCACAGTCGGTCTGGGGCTGGTTTCTCCCTTTTTCCTCCATATCCCCAATAAGGTTCTCCACTGGCACAGCTATAGGGTACAGATCTTAGCCGAGTGTAGTCAAGCCAAAACCTCCAGTGCCCTCTCTGTCCAACCAGTGCTTCGTGTCCCTACCCAAGTAGGTCACATACACACACACTTTGAGATTTGTTTTATATACAAACACACAGACATTCTTGGGGAAGGCTGGTGCAGGTTCTCCAGCTATGCCCTATCCTGCCAGGGTGTAAGGTAGTAATCACTCACACCAACTACTCTTATCAGCTACTAAAAAGGCCCTTCCCAAAGGGTGTCCAATTTATACTGTGAAATATTATTATCCAAATAGTAAGTGGATGAACAGCAGGGTTTATTGGAGTGGCTTTGTACAGTATCACCAAATACATGCAAGTACTCTAGAGCTTAATTTATCTCTACACAAAACAGCCACAGGCGAAAGGTTTAAAAATACTTAATAATAATAAAAACACAAGACAACTCTTCTCAATTCAACACAGTGCTAGTTAAGAGTTCAGAAACCACAGGAAAATGTTTACAATACTGTAGAATATTCTGACATAACTATAGAAAACAGCTAGACTAAATTTGACTAAATTCCTATTTAATTCTAAGAGCAATCACAGTTATAAATAAACTTGCATATATAGCAAAGGCAGAATACTGGTGAGTGGATGATGTTCAGACAAAATCCATCTCTCTCTCTCTCTCTCTCTCTCAAGTTGAGAATACATCACTGCTAAATCATTTTAGATGACATCATTCTTTTTTGGTTCCCAGGCTAGCAGAAACTCAAGAGTTTTAACATTTCTTTGATCTTGCACCTGGCCATGAAGCCATAATAATAAAATACATTATACATGTAAAACCTTACAGTTAACTATTTTTTTCGGCTTTTCCCGGTTAGGGGTCACCACAGTGGAACTCCGGTCTGCTAATGATTGGTAGTTGATTTTTATGTGCTGAGTTACCAGCCCTGATGCACAACCTTCAACTAAGGTATACCCATTCATGCATGTCTCCACGCAGAAGACGCTCTAGCTGAGAATCGAACCGGACAGCGTCTTACTCTGAGGCTACAATGCTACCGCAGCACCACCACCGCTGCAGTTAACTCTGGTCTCAAAACAATCAAAGACATTTCTCAGTCCTGACATTATGTCTGCGAGCTTTGAGATTAAACAGTCATACAATGCTTCACTTATCAGCTTTCTTCCAGCAGAATGCACTGTGGTTACATTTTTGAAGTTCAACATTTAATACAGTTTTCTTACATTTAAGAGGACAAGCCTGTGGATTATGTTCATATTTACAATGACATAGAATTATCTACAAAATTCAATCTAGCTAGGCTGGCATCCTTCACATATCTTCACAGAGGTAATTGGTAGGGTGCATTGTGGATAAGGGAGAAGCTGGACAGATCTAGTGGCTGCAAGCTTTACCACTGGCTGAGTCAGATCCTTCGGACTGGATCCAAACCCATTCGTTCAGGAAGAGTTAAGATCGACAACACAGATGGAACGTTATGGTGAGTACACAACTTTTTTTTTTTTTTCCTGCTGAGAAATGCTGTGCTGGCATAGTATTTTAATGTGCTTCATGCTGTATTTGTCTGGGGGGAAAAGACCGTTAAAGACTTTCTATTTTTACTGGCATTTGTGATGGTGCAGCAGTTAGCGTTGTCACTTCACAACAAGAGGTTCTTCCATTCGTTTCTCGACTAGAGCACCTTCTGTGTGGAGTCTGCATGACCCCCTCCCTGTGGTAGAGTTGACATTTAAATACATGCAGGTAGGTGTGTGCATGAATGGGCATGCCTTTTTTGAAGGCTGGGCATCGTGCTGGCAACTCGGCACCGTCAAAATCTACTTCCAATCATTAGTGGACCAGAGTTCCGCTGTGGCGACCCCTAACCGGGAAAAGCCGAAAGAAGTTGCTTTGTGATGTTTTCCTCTAGTAAAGAGGCACCATTTCTGGCTTGACCATGGAAGAAACTTTTGGTCCCACAGTTGATCCTTCTTCAAGGCACAAAAATAGTGATAAGCAAACTGATGTTTCCAACACAGCAGGCTAGCAGTTTGCTTCAGCCGCATAGGGGTGACTCTGCTGTGACCATTTGTTGCCTCAGACCACTCTCTTTTACCCCAAATCCCTCTAATGGAGCACCTACAGCTACTATGGACCTGAGATTAACCGTGTCCTCTGTAGCTGTTGGGGTACCCCGAAGTGAGCAAGGGAGAGACGCACTCTCTTATCAGTCCTGGTAAAGGGAACAGGGAAGACTTCCATGTTTTGTAAGAATGTTGTGCCCATCCCTAGAGAAGCTGCCACTGCCACTAATAACACTTTTAGCCCCATTTTTCCTATCGGAAAGAATCAGAAAACTAAGCATGTATCTACTCCCTAAATTTCCTTAGACGGGAGCAGTTTACTGCTCCTGGCTCAGGGCTTAATTCAAGCTAGTGATCTTACTTGTAAGGTAGTTTTTGGTTAAAGAAAGAGGTAAATTTCCTTTCCTGAAGAGATTCAAGATTCTGAAACTGGACAGAGGATAAAGTGATGAATACAGGGTTTTCTGCTGATATTTCTGATGCAGACTCTAAGGAGAGCATTCATCAAGTTTACAAATGGCAATGGGAGGAAATTCCTCCTCTTCATGAAATGCTGTCCCAGGAGTGATAGAGCCATTTCCTTTTTCCTGTGTGTGGAAGGGGTTTTATTTAAGGATGTTTTTAGTGTTAAAGACAATGTTTGGAGACCAGTTCTAGATCTTTATTTACTAAACCTGTTTGTGATGGTGCTTAAATTCAGAGTTATGTCACTTCACAACCTGCTTATCTCTTCTTCCGCATTCAAGTTTCCTGGTAACATTAGATTTAAAAGATGGTTGCCACATCCCTATTTATCCAGATTTCAGGCATTTCTTAAGGTTTTGTGTGCCTGGATCACATTATCAGTTCTCTTTGTTACGCTTTGGACTAGACACTGCCCCAAGAGTGTTCACAAAGTGTCTGGCTCCAGTTATAGTTCATTGCAGGCTACAGGGTATCCACATTTTTCCAAATTTAGATGACTTGCTTATCTTTCCAAAGTCTTTTTTTCAGAGTGTTGGGAATATCTCTCTCTCTCTCTCTCTCTCTTGGGTGAGAGATCTCATACCAAGCTGGGATTCCAGGAGAACATTCATAAGTCTTTCTTGGGTCCTTCTCATAGGATTGCCTTCCTGGGTTGTCAACTAGACACCACATTTCAGAGTTTTTCGTCCACTGGAAAAATAGATCTTTTTCTAAGATTTTTCCAATCAGACTTTGGTCACTGCAAGGGAATACCTCAGGATTTGGGGTTTCATAGCTTATATGATTCTCGTGATGCCCTTAGCAATACTCCACATGAGAAAGTTACAGTGGTACCTGAAGTCCCTTTGGTCCCAGCACCAGTAAGTACTCTGTCTTTTCAAATCACAATGCTGGGGTGTGTCAGAAGAGAAATCACTTGGTGGTGACAGCAGATGTACCACAATCCAGGTTTCCCATTTTCCCCTCTTTGTTCCACAACAGCCATTCAAAACAGATGCCGTGGACTCTGCTTGGGGAGCAGTTTAAGGAGGGATGAAAGTGCAAGGTGTGTGGGACAGCAAGGACAGATGCAAGCACATAAATATAAGAGATGCATGCCCTGATTAAGGCACTCAACTCTATTTTTCTGGCCCCAGGAACTCCTCAAGTTGTTACAGACAGTGTCACGGTCATGTGGTTTATCAACAAGCAAGGGGAACCCAGGTCACCCCTCACTCTTTGCAGACTAGCTGTATTAGCTTGGTATATACCTTCACAACACAATCTCACTCTGCAAGCATCTTGCGTTCTGTTTGAGCAAAATTGTGTGGCAGACAAGCTGAGCAGGACAAGGGCAGACCCTCACAAATGAAAACTAGATCAGGGGGTAATCCAAGATTTGATCCATTTGTGGGGAGTTCTTCAAGTAGATCTCCATCTCCTTTCTGAAGAATCTGACAAGATTCTGCTCCAGGACTGCATGAAAGAAGACCTAGAAGAGGTGTGCTTTTTCTTTTTTAACAAGATCATTCCTGTATGGTGTTCATCGTGTTTCACTGCTGCAGTCATTACACTTGGGTTATCCTGCTGTCATGCGGTCCCGTAGTCGGCCAGAGTTCCAAAGTCTTGGTCCGGCGTCTGTTGCTGTCGCTTCCTCCCTGACGTCAGTGCTCCAGGGGTATATAAGATGCAGCCGACCCCATTTTCTTTAGTCTTTCTTGCCGCGCGGTGCCAGAAGCAAAAGCAGTTTGCGAGTGTCGGTCGGCCGACTCCTGAGATTTTCAAATCGAATTTCAGAGGCGAAGTCTTCTATAAAGCTAAGTACCCTGTTGGGGAAACCTTTTCTTACCTCAGACCGATGTCAGTAAAAGTTAATAATTGTATTTCTTGTGGGAAGCAAATACCTCATAAAGATTTCCATTCTTATTGTATCCCATGCCTAGGCCCAGACCACGACGTCACTGGTTGTCGGTTTTGTGCTAGGTTTAACAAGCGCACTATTAAACGTCGGTTTGATTTTGCCAGACATTATTTTGGCAGAAAATTCAGTTACACCATGCCGTCGGAACAACCGACGACCGGAATACACAAAAAGCGCAAAGACAAGGACAGGCATCCGAGGCCCAAAACTGACGAAGCCTCTTCTAGGCCAGTCGCCGGTTCTCCGGTTTTCAGCGAGGCGCCTTCGCAGCCCCTGACGACCGCTTCTTTGGAACCACAGGCCGCCTCCGACTCCCACATGGAGATGGCTGGGCCTTCGGATACTCCAGATTTAGGGCCTACTGAGACTAACCCTTCAGAGGGATCCAGAGCAGCTGAACAGCCCTCAGCATCAGAGGGTGTATTCAGACTTGCTCAGCTAACCATCAAATCATCTGCCAAGTCTAAAACCCCTTTAAAAACAAAGAAACAAGGTCAACATTCACCAGGACAGGCCTCCATGCCTAAGAAACAGATGCTCAAAATGTCCGAAGACTTAATTACTCTGATCAGGGGTTCCTATCCCCCTCCTGATAAAAGACCTAGACAGGAGGCAGACTATGAATCATCTGACCAGGTTTCCATTTCTTTGGATACCCCCTCAGATCAGGGATACTCTTTACTCCCCGTATGAGGATTCTGATGCTGCAGAATCAATCCCTTCAGCCTCTCCCCCAGAGGACTATTCTTTTGGGGAAACTTTACATAAGGGAGCATTTCCATTGGGAGGGCCAGGATTACTCAGAATCCAAGAAAAGGCTCAGTGATTTTCTTTTATTGCCTCAACACAGACCCCTTGCTATTCCGCCAGTGTTCAACATTGTGGATGGCGTGTACTCTGAATCCAGTTTTAAATCCTGATTCTTTGCCTCCTGCTCCAGTCAAACCAGACATACTACAGAGTCCCTGACTCTCACAAATTTCTTTATAAAAGCCCTGTTTCTGACCCAGAAACTATTTCCCAGGGACCCAAATGGGTGAAGGCCTCTACAGCTAAAAATCCAGTTCCCTCTGACACTGATTCCAGAGCATTAGACAGATGGGGAAGAAAGTATACACATCTGCTACTTTAGCAATGAGGGCCTTTAATTGCCAGTTTCACATGCTTAAATACCAGCAATATTCAATGTTTCAATTAAAACAAAAAATGCTTCCAAATTTAGATCTTCCTGACTATAAGGAGATGCAGAATTTATTGCATGCAGCAGAACAAGTGGGGAAACATACTTTGCAATGTGGTGTTGATTCATTAGAGGCCTCCTGTAGAGCAGCAGTTACAGGGTCTGTCATTCGAAGGCATGCTTGGTTAAAAGAACAAAGTTTACCTGATCATGTTAAAGCAAAACTATTGGATGCACCTTTCCAGCAGGATGTTTTATTTGTAGTTAAGGCAGAAGAGGTATTAAAGAAAATGGAGGATAAGGCAAACTCTATGCAAACGGTGAAGGATTTCTTACAGGTTCAGCCTCCTCGATTTAGCAGAAATTGGCCAACAAAAAATTGGTCCTTTCCAGTTGCAGACAGACCTCAAAGGGGCAGATACAGATGCCCAAGATGCAGAGTTCAACCACAAGGTTCTTACAGGCCTCGACAGTGGGGTGCATCAACCCAGAAAGGAGGGGAAGACGGGCCACAACCTTAAAGGAAACAGTCCAAATGACTTCCCCCTTCAGCTGCCAAGCACCTCTCTCTTGGCAGCCCCCTTGGGGGGGAAACTAGCACTTTTTCCTCACAATTGGCATATAATCACCCAAGACAAATGGGTTCTAAATATTGTATCTCAAGGTTACAGGTTCCACTTTCACACTTTGCCAAGGCTAAAAGGAATGCCAAATCTGCCACCAAATCAATGGGCAGAGGCTGAAAAACAAATAACAGCACTCATGGATATGAGAGCTATTCAAAAGGTACCAACACAGGAGCAAGGACAAGGGTTTTACTCAAGACTCTTTCTGGTTCCCAGAAAGGACAAAGCCTGGAGGCCCATTCTGGATCTGTCTTCTCTAAATACTTACCTGGATGCTCCAAAATTCAAAATGTTGACCCTACAGCAGCTTCTTCCCATGTTGGGCAATAAGGCTTGGCTCGTAACGTTGGACCTCAAGGAGGCATACCTGCATGTACCTATCAGACAAATTTGCAGAAGATACCTCAGATTCCTAGCAGGTTCAACGCATTACCAATTCTCTGCACTGCCCTTTGGCTTATCTACTGCGCCCAGGGTCTTCACAAAATGCCTGGCACTAGTAATTGCATTTTACAAAAGGGGATTCAAATATATCCATACTTAGGTGATTGCCTTATTCAAGCAGAAAGCAAGGGCATTCTTCTAAAGCATCTGCTGTTTGTAAAAAAAAACTTGCTAATTTGCATAGGGTACACAGTAAACGAAAAGAAGTCAAAACTAGTGCCCTCACAAGAGATAATATTCCTGGGTGCCAGCTTAAATACAACGGCCCAGATGGCTTATCTCACGCCAGACAAGCAAGGACAGCTGACTGAATACTTTCAGCTGATGGCAACAAAAATCCAACCCCCTGCAAGAAAAATTCTGCAGGCCTTTGGGTACATGGCATCTTGCATACTACTAATTCCATATGCCAGACTGCATATGAGGAAATTACAATGGTACCTAAAGGATGTTTGGTCTCAACACTGCTGGAGTCTGGAAACAGTAATGCCACTTGTTCCCTGCCTACAATAGGAGTTTCGATGGCGGGCACAGGCATATTACCAAAACAAGGGACAACCTTTCATTCAGCCCTCAGCCAGTCAGACACTGACAACAGATGCTTCGGATTACGCCTGGGGAGCACACATGGCAGGCAAATGTATTCAGGGCAAGTGGACCGCAGAACAAAGGCATCTTCACATCAATCAAAAAGAGATGCTAGCTGTACAAAATGCCCTAACAGCCTTCAATGACCTGTTACATCCAGGACCACTACTACTAAAGACAGACAACACCACAGTTATGTGGTACACAAACAAGCAAGGGGGCACTCATTCATACCCCCCTCTGCAGGCAAGCCATGACCTTGTGGAATACAGCTCTAACCTTTCAAGTTCATCTGTAAGCACAATTCCTGCCAGGAGAGAAAAATACTTTGGCAGACGACGTAAGCAGAAACATCATGGATCCACACGAGTGGAAATTAAATCCACAAATATTCAGCATGATCGCACAAAATTGGTGGAGACCGGACATAGATCTGTTTGCCTCCCCACTGAATTGCCAGCTACAAAAATTCTGCACAAGGACCTACCACACACAAGCATGAAAAGTGGATGCTCTCTCATTCAGCTGGAAAAACCTACGACTATATGCCTTCCCACCTCTGCCTCTCCTTTCAAAGGTACTCCTAAAAGCCAGACAAGAAAAGCCAAAAATGATCCTGATTGCCCCAGAGTGGCCACGCCAACACTGGTTCCCAGTCTTAAAGAACTTGGCTCAGGGCCCACCATGGATTTTACCTCAAGTTCCGTACCTCCTGACTCGGCAAAACAATCAGATATTTCACAGCCAGCTCAAAACATTAAACCTGGCTGCATGGTAGATTACTTAATAAAACGGACTACTCCTCTCACTAAAGCTGTGATGGATGTAATTTTGGAGGCCAGGAGGCCTTGCACCAGGGAATCATACTCAGAAAAGTAGAAGAGATTCTGTGCCTGGAACCAGGCTCAAGGCCTTGACCCTCTTGTCCCTAACATTCCTCAGATACTACAATATTTGACTGAGATGCTGGACAAAGGCCTATCATTTTCATTGATTAAAATCCACGCCTCTGCCATCTCTGCTCATTACAACACAGATCCACCAATTTTCTTGCATCCTTTACTAAAACAGTACCTCAGAGGGGCTAAAAACATAAGACCACCCCTTAGAGCTCCAACTCCAACTTAGGACCTCAACTATGTCTTGGAGAAATTAACCTTGCCACCTTTTGAACCAGCAAATTCAGCAGAAAAAAAAAATATGTGTCATGGAAAATTGCTCTGCTCTTGGCAATAACTTCAGCACGAAGAGTTTGAGTTACAGGCACTTATGGCAGTGGAACCTTTCATAATTTTTCATCAAGACAGGGTGTCTTTAAGAACAAACCCTACTTTCATGCCAAAGGTGGTATCAAGTGTGGCCCTAAACCAAACTATTAATTTGCCAACATTCTACCCAAATCCCCAGAATAAAGGGGAGAGACTTCTGCGTACTTTGGACATACACAGACAGCTATGCTACTATTTGGACAAAACAAAAGCCTTCAGAAAAACTGAACAACTGTTTGTAGCATATGCTGCAGGATCACAGGGGAAAGCCATTTCAAAACAGACCATTTCCAAATGGATAGGACACTGTATACGTTTCTGCTGCACACAACATGGAAAAACTGTGCCTAGCAACATCAGGCTTCATTCCACCAGAGCTATAGCCACCTCAGCTGCCTACCTCAGAGGAGTACCTACCAAGGATATTTTGGAAGCAGCAACCTGGGAGTTCAGTGCATACTTTTACCAAGCATTACCACCTGCCTCTTTACTCAAAATCCAGAGCTGGCTTCGCCACTGCAGTACTGCAGGGCCTTATAGCCACACCGAATGCTTTTTAGCTCCAGCCTCCCAACCTCAGCTTTGGGATTCTACCCAAGTGTAATGACTGCAGCAGTGAAACATGATGAACATAGTACAGTTTTGTACCTACCATAAATGTAGATGTTCGAGTGTCTTCACTGCTGCAGTCTAGGTTACCCACCCTCCATCCCCTCTTTCTTACCTGGGATTTATCTGTACCTTACTACCTATACAACCTATTGGTGTATTGGCTTGTAACTGAAGGAATTGGTTTTCTTTTCTTATGTATCTCTTATTAGCAATGTACGTTGCCTACCTATTTGGGAGCACCTGACATGTGGGGCAAAAAAAACTGAAGAAAATGGCGTCAGCTGCATCTTGTATACTCCTGGCGCACGGATGTCAGGGAGGAAGCGACCGCAACCGATGCCGGACCAAGACTTTGGAACTCTGGCTGACTACGGTACCGCCTGACTGCAGGATAACCCAAGTTTAATGACTGCAGCAGTGAAGACACTCTAACATCTACATTTATGTTACGTACAAAACTGTACTTTTTTACACCCTTTCCATTAATATCCATGGTACTTTTGAAGATTCAAAAGGACTCCCTCATGATTATTATAATGACTCCCTTCTGGCCCAGGCAGCCATGATTCTCCAGCTTTTGGAAATAACCAGAGGATTTTACCACAAGCTTCCTCACAGACTGGCTCTACTTGCACAAGAACAGAGATGTTTGATAAACCCAGAGTTGAATCAGTCTTCAGATGACTGCCTGGATGATAAGTTTCTTAATTCCTTTTAGGTCCCTCTTTACTGAGGATGTGCAGCAAGTACTATTGAAGCCAAGAGAACTTGCTACTAGAAAATCATATATTAGCAAATGGAAAAGGTTTTTTTATTTGGTGCCAGCAACATAGACAGAATCCACTCAAGACCAGCTGTTTTCTGGTTTTACAGTGTTTGTGTGAGCTACTATCCAGTGGCCTTTCCTTTACTCTACTCTTATCAGGGTTCATTTATCAGCCACTTTAGCATTTCTTTACATGGATCCTCCTCTTTCGTTACAGTCTGATGTCAAAATGTTTTTGAAAGGGGTTTTGCATAAGAAGGCCTCCATGATGACCATTGATGCCTCCTTAGGATCTTTATTTCAGGTAAGAGAAGCTACCATTTGCTCCATTTGAACCAGCTGATCTGGTTGACTTGAGGTTCTTAACATGGAAAACAATTTTATTCATTGCTCTCACCTCTGTGAGATTATTTGAGTTGCAAGCTCTTGTGGTGAATCAGCCTCATGTCTTTTATTACATGGACATGATTTCTTTAGGTATAAAAGGATTGGTTCACAAAGTGCTGTCGGAATTAACTTTAGGCCCACGTGTTCATCTCCCCTTTTCTTTCCTGAGCTTAAAAATAAGAGAAAAGATAGTCCATGTTTTGAATGACCACAGTCAACTCAAGTAATGTCTTGACGGAACTAAATCAGATCTTTTTATCAGTTGTTGATTTCTTACGAAGATAAAATGGGACAATTTGTGTCAAAATGGACTGTTTCAAAATGGGCGTCTAAAGTTGTTAACTTTGGTTATAGTCGCTACAACAGATGTATTCCAGGCAGGATCAAAGTGCATTCTTCCAGGACCTTGGCTTCACCTGTGGCTTTTTGGAAAGGGTTTGATTCTAGAAGTGTTTTCGAAGCTGCTGCTTGGTCCTTTGTACATTTTTTTGAAAAGCATTATGTGCTTGATTCCTTTTCCAGGTTTAGAGCAGCCTTTCCTAGGATCATTCTCTAAGGGTTCGTGGATTGTTCTCCTTCCACTTCTCAAATGTAGTAAGCTATGGTAATCTGCCCATATGAATAAAATAAATGCCGCAGAGTACTCAGAAAAAAGTTTAATAGTAAGGACTTTCGGTTGGAGTTCCCAACCTTCCTCAGACAAATTACACAACACCACAGCTCCTTTTATATACAGTAGTCATATAATTTAAAACCAATAATTTAATTAGAAATTCAATTAAAAGCCACAATTATGTTCACTACCACTGTTAATAAAACCAGCAACCCCCCCCCCCCCAAAAAAAAAAATTATAGGAATAATAGCCAATTTTATGAATTAACCAAACTCTCTACCTATTAAAACCATTTTTAATTTTAGAATACTAGATATAGAAACAATGTCATTAATACCAGAAGGCACAGAAGCATTTAGATAAATTTGCCAGCAGTATTCCCTATTTTCTAGTGCAAGTTTCCAAGGTCCTCTCTATGCAAATACTGTTATGGCAATGTGGGGGGGGGGCTAAGTATTTGTTTAATTGCCCTTTTATGACTTGTATTAAGTTGTATACTCGATTCCTTGATGATTTATTTATTGCATGGAGTGGACCCAAGGATCTTGTACCAGAATTTGATTATTTGAATAATTTGATTTTTTAACTTTCTCACATAACATAGGGGATGTGAGTATAGCCTATTTGGATGTATTTCTAACTAGAGACTTGGTAGGAGGTTATTTAAAATCTTCTGTTTTTTAGGGAAAAAATTATTCTAACAAATTTCTACATTCAAGTAACCAATCCCTATCATGTTAAAAAAAAGCTGCAGTAAAAGGCCAAATGGTACAGACTGCTAGGATGGCGTCATTGTTCAATGAGTTTATTGATGAGTGTAAATTTATAGGGCAGATGTTTTTGCATAGAGATTATCCTGAGGCTCTTGTACAGTCTGTAACTTCTGAATTATTATGAAGAGAATTTCTGGGTTTTATAACCCTCTGTTAGGACAATGTGTGGAGCCCAATGAGACTAAATCTTTTGAGGGTGTCTTAGATGATGGTAGCAGCTGGTTTTAACACAATATTATTGATAAATTAACTACCTCTACTAATGAGGGGGTGAGTATAAGGGAAGGTAATGGACCCAAAGGAGATAACGCTTTTATTACTAAATTTGCATAGTCAAATGATATTGAGTATATTACATAAAAATTGGGAACTAATTTTATGTGATAGGGAGGTGAGTTGTGTATTGGGCTCTGGCCCCAACATAATATAACAAGAGAGAGGGAACTTGAAGGATTGATGTGATACTTTCACTTCTACTGGTGCTAGAATTAAAGGTAAAATGAGAAAATGTGGGGTTTGTAATCAATGCAGATATATATTGGAGTGTGATCATATTTCCCTAGGGGGGTAGTAATATTGTTATTAATGGGCAATTTAGTTGTGTTGTAAGTGGTGTAGTATATACTGCCAAGTGATTTGCATTGTCCCGCTTAATATATTGGCAAGACGGAACAGAAAATTAGGCAGTGTACTGTATCTGCGATATAGGAAAAGGAAAACACAGTAATGCCCTATTTAAACATATTGAAGAGTGTAATAACCACTGTTTTGCATGTGTAGTATTAGAACAGGCTAAGGAAAACCCAAGAGGCGGACCTTGGAAACTTATACTAGAAAATAGGGAATACTAGTGGCAAATTTATCTAAATGCTTCCATGCTTCCTGGTATTAATGATATTGTTTTTATATCTAGTTTTCTAAAATTAAAAGTTTTAAATAGGTAGAGTTTGTTTGGTTAATTCGTTAAATTCGCTGTTATTATTCCTATAAAATTTTTTTTAGAAGGATTGCTGATTTTATTAACACTGGTAGCCAACATCTTTGTGGTTTTTAATTGAATTATTGGTTTTAATTATATGACTATTGTATATAAAAGGAGCTGTGATTTTGTGTAATTTGTCTGAAAAAGGTTGGGTACTTTAACCAAAAGCCCTTACTATTAAACTTTGTTCCGAGTACTCTGCGGCATTTATTTTATTTATTAGTTTGTAGTTGTAATCTTCCCGTATATCTAAGGCTACTGCAGCAGTGATCAGTATGATTAGCAAAATGCAGTTGTGTAAATAAACTTACCATAACAGTATATGCTTGAATGATCAGTGCTGCAGTAGCCACTTCCTCCTTTCCTCCATCCATAATGTTGTTTGGATGTTATTTATGCCAGACTATGGTTATTTTTGTTGTTCTTAGCATTGTCCTTTTCAGGGCTTGGATTCCCTCTCTCTGTTGGCAGGTCTTCCAAACTTATCTTTTAGTCAGCTCAGCTTGAGCTGCCTGACAGTTTTGGTGCATGGAAAGTACCCTAAAGCTGTGTAAGCTGGACAGCTGTTATGTCCTTGGTTGGATATAACCCATATAGCTATGGATACTGCATCGGGAAAGCCGTGGTGGTGCAGTGGTAGCATTGTTGCCTCACAGCAAGAGGTTCTCCCATTCGATTCTCTGTTGGAGCGCCTTGTGTGTGGAGTCTGCATGTCCTCCCCGCGGTCGAGTGGCGTTCGAAAGCCATGTGTAGAATGGGCGTGCCTTCGCTGAAGGTTGGTTGTCGAGCTGGCACCCGTAAAAAAATCTACTGCCAATCATTAGCGGACCGGAGTTCCGCTGTGGCGACCCCTAACCGGGAAAAGCCAAAAGAAGAAGCAGCTATGGCTACTGCATCAGTGATCATTCAAACATTTGCTGTTATAAGTTTAATTACACAATTGTACTTTCCTCTAGGAGGTAAAGCCCACCTGCCTATCTCACTAATGCATGCTAACCAAGCCACTATCCGTAACCCTGCACTGTCCCTTTAAAAAACGCTTTTGGCAGCGCTATTATTATCCAAACATATATGGTCTGCAGTAATTTCCTCAGAAACTGTTTTGTTATTTTAAATGTTATAGCAAAAACGCAGAATTATTTATTAATGCACACATGTACATTTTAAAGGCAAAGAGAACATGCACTCAGGTGGTACTAATTTGTATGCTGTGCTTAGTTTCCAGGTGTCTTGTTTGGAGAAATTTTGTAAGAAACATTTTGAAGCAGTAAGTATAAGGGTATTAACAGTTGTAGGTAGAGTCGAATTTAGGTCCGAATGGCGTGTTAGAAAATGACAGTGAAACATTTGCAGATCATTAAATTAAACATGAAACTGAAACTGCAGTTATTTAGGAGTAATAAATACAAACACTAATAAAAAAAGTGTTATTGTGACTTTAGGCAAAAAAAAAGTGCATAAAAATTGTTTTTAAGTTAATGTTCAAGATGCAACTGCTGCTTTGAAGCTATGAACACAATCGGAAGATGTTTAATAGGTAAATATGAAACTTGCTTAGAGATGTAGCACTTCATATAGCAGATGTCAAAATAAAAAAAAAAGTCAGACGTCTGGGGACAACCTTCTTGAAAATGTTAAGAAATAAAGGAGTTGAAAGGTCTGTATAAAAATCTAGGTCCTCATTAGATGGTAAAGGGCTCTGTAGAGATTTATCATGCTTAATACCCTTGTATTTTCTTATTTCTTTGCATTTTAAACTGTGATTATATATTATTAAATAGAGTATTATTTATGTTGATTTATCTTTTGTTTCCTGTAGGTTTCACCAGTTGATAGGATGGATCAAGTGCTTATTTTCTGTAAGTTGAAACCTGATACTATAACCGAAGATAATCTCCACAGTAACATTCTTGTATCCTCAATGCTAGAGTCGCCTGTAAGCACTTTTTACCAAGCATTGCGCCAAGTGTTTGGACCAGTATTACTTAAGGTAGAATATGATTTATCATATATTTGAATAAAGCATCCTTTGCTTTTTATGTTGGGATAATGTTTGTGAAGCATGTTTAGAAACGGTGGCTGTTTTTTTCTTATAGGTTTATAGGGAAGTGCTAAGCTAGCTACTGTTGGGGGGCCATTTTTAAGCATAGCCAGTTTCGCTTTTTTCTGCTGAAAATAACCCATCTCATTTGGTTATAGATTGACCTTACCAATCCCTTGGTCAATAGTTGTATATTACGCCTAAAGCGAATAATTAGGATCATACTGTAGATAATTCGAGGAGCCTTATGCATCGGATAAAGCATTTAGGAATTGCCTCTGTCCATTAGTAGTTCAGGGGGCAGTCCTGGGGTAAATTTTCCATTTCCCATCCATACATTTAAGTTGTGCTTGAAAACCTACAGGAATGAGCTTTATTTTATGTGGGTGGGTGTTCTGTTCCTTGGCAGCGGTATCCTCTGCAAGATATACCCGTCTCTCCAAACTGTTCTTTTGATGTTGTAGAAGACATTTAGAGCCATAGACCAAGTAATGCTGATGGTATATGACTTGCTGATGTGCAGTAAATCCATCAGTAGCGGGTCGGAGGATGCCTTATATGCCAGGGACAGGTATCCTCTTAGCAGTTTGTGGGATACTGAATATAGTGACATGGTTTTAAGTCGGTCCATGTTGGACATTTTGTTTAGGCCTGCATCTTATAGTGAATTATCTCTATGGACATTCCAGTTGTTCACTTGTCTGTAGAGATGCATGCCAAAAGTGGCATTCTATTCAATGACAGGCCTAATGAGGTCTGAGTAAAGGGGGTCAATGACATTCTTAGAGCTAGGCGCAATTTTTTTATCAGCTGTGTGATATAGAAGGACTTTTTTTTTACAACAATAGGCACATGTTGGTCAAACGTTAGGTCACTATTCACATATGTTTCCAAATCCTGAACAGCTGGGTCAACTCTTGGGGGGTGTATTGTCAATGTAGTGGTTCCCTGGGTTAGATTCGCAAAGGATACAATAATGTGTTTTTTTACATTTAGTCTCGGTCCCTGATTTTTTACACCAGTTATTTATTTGAGGTAAACCTCCCTTCAGGATGGCAAAGTCATTTGGGGATTCAATGACTGCTCCTAGCTTGCAGTCATCTGTAAACTTAATCAGCCAGAGTCATTTGCTATTGTTTTTTACTTCAGAAAAGTTGATACCAAACAAGAGAGGTCTCATTACAAAACCCTAGAGGACTCCAGTGGTGACTGGTCTTTTTGTGGAGGTAACGTCCCCTGTTTTGATTATGAGTCCTATCTGTGAGCTATTTGGCAATCCAGTGGGTGACATAGGAGTTTTTTCACAGTTTATTTAGTTTTAATACTATGCCTGAATAGGAAATTGTGTCAGAAGTTTTGGCCAGGTCAGGATATGCACTGTGTACCATTTTGCCTTCATCCATGTCTTTGGTGACCTTCTCAAAAAAATTCACCAGATTGAGCAAGCATGACCTGCCCTTAATGAATCCAAACTGAGCTGGGTCTACTGTTTGGAGTTTCTCTATATCCTGATTGATTAATTCCATGATAAGTCCTTTGTTGGTTTTGTTTGAGGCTGATCACACTTGATGATCTGTAATTGCCCGGTTTTGTGGAAGGTCCTCCCTTATGCAGGGCAGTGACTGAAGATCTTATCCATTTGCTTGGTGCAAAACCTTACTGGAGACTGAGATTGAATAGTGTTAGTTGTATGACTAAATTGTGCTTCATGCTATGTAAGATGCATCCAGTGATAATATCAGGACCCATTGATGCAGTATTTTTAGTTTTTGATGTTATGTTTCTTGATGCTGTATATTTTGCTTGATTTTCATATTCTTTGTTTTTATTATTTCATAAATCCTATAAATAATCAAGTGCTTTTACAGATCAAATAAAAAGTTGTGGTAAAGACATGTAAAGCCCTCCGTGAGATGCAGACAGCCTAGGACTGACTGGCCGAGCACTTGAAGAGCGAGTGAGAAAAGGTGGGAGTGAGTGTCCACTGCAATTTCTACACCTTTCTGGTGTGAGGGGAAATGGTCTGGATAATTGCAGTGCTGACATGTTGGTGGCTGGGGTGTGCAACAGGCAGCATGTGGTCCTGGGACATGTGCTTACCACTGAATGATCACTTTTATATATGGTAGCGTTCTCAGTGGTTGTGGAGAAAAGCACTTGCTCAGAGGGGCACACTGGTGGCCTTGCTGTAACATTAGCATGTGTGTCAGCTACCAGAGAGATGTTAGACTCTTACACACACCCCCCCAGTCTGTTATGAATGATAGCATTTGCTGATTCTAAGCTTTTACTCTAGTGAGCAGAATAAATGAGTTAGTAGGGTGATCAGAGAAGATGCTTGATGGTCAAACAAGTGCAAGGGATAAAAAGTGCATAATAAGTAAATCAGAACATTATATTAATGTCATATTCAGACTTGTGGCATTAGCATTATGTGTGTGGAAAATGCTTAGTCATCACTCAGACATCTTTATCATTAAACATTAATATTCTTCATTATTAGAAATGGCTTCCTATAGTAGAGTCCTAACGGTGACACTATGACCTGTTTATCATATTTAAAAAAAAAAAAAAAAAAAAAAAAAGAGAGAACCAAGTGCCAGTGAACTGTGAGTTGAGAGAGCAGGATTGAATGGCCTTTTTTCATCGTTGATTCACTTGGTAAAGCGGTGTGGCAGCTGCTTATGCCTGACTTCTGCCCTCGTGAGGCCTGGGGGTGGAAGGTGTTACACCAGGCCGAGTGACATTGTGATTGTGTGCAGGGGGTCCCTGTTCAACGAAAGGTACTGTTATGGTAACTTGCTGGTGAGAACTATGAAAAGGGAAGGGTAGGCTTATGAGGAAAACCTCTACCTGCAGTTAGAATGGAGCAGTTGCATTTTCTATCCTCCTTGGTTATGAAGATAGAAGTGGGAGTAGTAAGGATCTGAAGTAGTTAACTTAATTTGATCATCAACCTGTGTGTTTCGGATCTGACATGGATCAGAGCCAACAGCTTTCCAAGCTATGATCCGAGCTCCAAGCTCCTCCCCTTACCCATATTACACTGCAACCTCCTTCCAACACTCTGATATCATTTGCCGTGGCTTTCCCAAAACGTGGTCCATTGAGCTTCAGGCAGGTAGAATAGGGTTTACTTATTTTGTGGAAAAAGTTTAGTGTGCGTGTGTGGTGTTAACCTAGTCCTTTTCCTCCCCTCGGGTTTTCCGTCAAAACAAAAAAGAAAGTATTTTTTTTAGTTTCAGTGTGCCTTTGCTGTGTGTGGTGTGATTGTAGGGTAGGGCCTTAGTTAGCTATATATTGTTGTTCTGGTGATTGAGATGTCGGATCCTCAAAAGCAGACCTTCTCAAAATGCACAGTGTGTGTCCATAAGTTGTCTCTGGCTGATGGCCACACTCTATGCGTTCTGTGTTTAGGGGTCCCCCACCTTTCTTCGGGCTGCAAAATCTGTGCAGCCTTTAACCCCCGAGCCCTGCGGGACCACAGGACTAAATTAGTTTTAGCTGGGCTTCTCCTGACAAAGGCTATCTCTTCCTCTTCTCCTTCCTCTACGGCCACGTCTGTGGCCGGTTCATGTCCTCCTCCCCTGTCCGGGACTCACACTCCCATTTCTAAACAGGGTGACAAGGGTGCCAGGAAGGAAAAACACAGGGAGAGAGCCAGAGAAAAAGAGAGAGAGAGAAAAATATGGGGGTCGCAAGAGACCAGTGGACCCGTCGGATCCATTGGGTCTCCTTGTTAAAATTGTGACTACCCCGGTCAAATCTTCTAAGCCGTCTTCCCCTCGGCTCTGATCCCCGAGGTTTTCCCCGGAGCTGGAGGAGGCACAGCCTGCTTTGAGGTCATCCACCCATTGGCCCACTAGGTTGGTGTCGGTGGCGTCCTCTAGATCAACAAGAAGCCTCTCGGAGGCTGACATGGACCGGATGACGAGAAGGTTCATACAGACTCAGTTGCAGATGGGAGTGTTGCTGGCTCCCTCTCCCGCTGGAGTGGGTCGGCACCGATGTTTGTCCCAGTACCTCCTTCTCCGATCCATCCCAGGGTTTCGCATTCCCTGGATCCGAGGAGCCCCCGAGTCAGGGGGGTCGGCTCCGATGGTTCTCCCAACCTCGATGCCTGTCATGCACTCAAGTATATTGGATCCAGTGGATTCAGATCCAAGCTCTCGGAGCCGTGATTTGGGCGTTGGATTCAGGGGGGGTTAGTGTGTCTTCTGCTCAGTTATGGTCGGGACATACCATTCCGTCGGGTCCATCTGTCCCGGGTTCGGCACCGATCCCTTCGTCAGGTCCAAGGGACACGGTTGCTCACCCTTCTAGGTTGAGAAGCCAGTTCCCCTTTGGCCTTTGTTGTGGAGAGGGTTTTCTCAGGAGGATCGAGACCCCTCACTCTTTCCTTGTAGTCCGTCCTTGCTCCCTCGCTGCTGAGTGTGTCTTCCATCATTCCGTTCTCCCAAGGACAGCCTGTGTCTGATACTCCCCAGACTGTTCACCTTGGGGAATATAAAACTGTTTGTGAGCCTTCCCCAGAGAGCCCCCCTGAGGAGATTCCTCACAAATGCAAGTGCAAGAGGAGGCACCTGGACTCCCCAGAGTCCCTCACAGAGGATACTGACTTGGAGGAAGGGGAAGGCTCCCCCACATCACCTTCCGAGGATGTCTCATTTGGACACATAATGGAAATCCTGCGCTAGTGGGGAGGTTGGTCCACCCAAAATCTTTCCTCGAACGAGTCTGTATTTCTGGAGTCGTTCGCAGGCCCATCTACCTCTTTGGTGTCTCCCCCAGCTGATCCTCTGGTGGACCTCATTACCACCAGAGCTTGGAAGGAGCCGGACACTGTAGAAACTATACCAAAGAGGCCAGACAAGATTTTGAGTCCTCCTGTGGATAGGCCAGCATGGAGTAAGGGTTCCCCAGTGGATGCCATGGTGGTGGCAGCTGCCACAAAAAAGGAACTGGCCCAGGAGAGTTCCTCCGTCCATCCTCCAGACAAGGAGTCTAGAGTAATTGATCGACTCAGAAAGTGGACGTATGCTTCAGCTACCTTTGCTATAAGGGCGCTGAACTACATGGCCTACTTGATCAGACTGCAGTGCGACCTCGTGAAAGAGTACTCTGAGTCCCTTCCGAGTCCATTTCGGCCGAGGATAAACGTTCATTCTCGGCACGAGGGCAGAAGAAAATATGGTTCCGGAAGTCTTGGTATTCCCGGGACACTCAGGACTCCTTTTCCCCTAGAGGCAGAGGGGGGACAAGATGGACGCCGGCCCAGAGGCAGAGGGGGATCGAAGAATTTTAGGTCACGGTAACCATTCTCGGACCAACCCTTGCAGCAGCCCTGAGGGGTTGCCCGACTGCTCCACTGTGGAGGCAGTCAGCGGGGGCATTTTCTGAAGCACCTGGCTCAATGGGAGTCCATAACGTCAGACCTCTGGGTGCTTCAGATAATATCCAGAGGTTATTCTATTCCTTTTCTGATCAATCCCCTACCTTCAAAGCATCTCCCAGACATTCCACCTGTTCAAAGGGAGGTGGCTGCTTTGGAAATAGAAAAGCTGATCTGAAGTAGGAAGACTTCATTTGTCTGCAACCTGTGGGATTCGGATCCGACATCGGATCCGAGCCGGCAATTCATAAGCTTTAGGATCCGAGCTCCTAGCTTCTCCCTTTACCCATAATCCCCTGCTAAGCCCTGACTGACCTCAGATTTCGTTTGCCGCGTTCAATAGCTGAAAGGAATTTCGAGCTCCATAGCGAAAGGAAATTGGTGACATCTTTTTTGCCTATATTTTTTCTTATATAGTTTAAAGTGTGTTTGTTTAGGTTTTACTCCCTTCCTTAGTTAACCTTCTCGGGTGTTCATTTAGTGTGTGTTCGTTGTGTGTGTTTTTTTTTTTTTTAGGGCCTGTTAGGGCGTAGCTATGTCTGAATCCCCCAAGGCTATATTTTCTAAATGTACCGAGTGTGGCCATAAGCTTTCCCCGGCTGATGGCCACACTCGGTGCGTTAGATGCCTGGGGGTTGAACACCTGTCATCTGGTTGTACCATTTGTGCAGGGTTCAACCCCCGGGGTTTAAGGGAGCGGAGGTCGAAGTTGGTTCTGGCGGGACTTCTCCCTCCAGAATCGGCTTCGGCCCCTGCTATCCTCCCTACTCAGAAATCGCCAGTGGCTACTTCGGTCTCCCTTCCTCCGGCAGGGACTCAATCTCCCACTAAGAAACCGGAGGATAGGGAGACCAGGAGGGAAAAGGAGAGGCACAGAGAGGGGCACCATAAGCGGCGGGCCGAGGCCTCTGTCTCGGCCCTGCCACCTAAGCATGCTTCCCCTCTGGCTTCTAAATCTCCTCCTTCTCGGCTCCGATCCCCTCGGTTCTCTCCCGGACCCGAGGAGCTGGAGACTAGACCTTCATCGAGGTCATCGAGGCGACACTCTAGATCTGCCTCGGTGGCCTCGTCGAGGTCAACTTTTTCTATGTTGGACGCTGATATGGACCGGATGATGAGGCGATTCATCCAGGACCAGATGCAGATGGGAGTGCTCCTGGCCCCCCCCCCCCCATCCGGGAGGGGCCTCAACCTCTTTTTGCCCCCATAGCTCCTTCTCCGACCCGACTCCCGGGTTCGGAGCTTTCGGAGCCGGGCAGCGTTGGACCCGGGGGTGGGTCGGATCCGACTGGTCGGTGCACCTCGGATCCGCTCCCTCCCTTGAGTGCTTTGGGTACTTCGGACCCGACCTTTAGGAGCCGTGGGCCTAGCCTCAGATCCGAGGGAGCCGGTGTCTCTTCGACTCAGTCTAGGTCGGAGCGCACTGGTCTCTCGGATCCAACGGTCTCGGCTCCGGTTCTGATCCTTTCGTCTGATCCGAGTGGGGGTCGGCTCTCGGGTCTTAGAGAAGTCGGCTCCCCCTCGGCCTTCGACATTGTGGAGAGGGTTCTGTCGAGGACATCCGGACCCCCGGTCCCTGTCTCGGCTCCATCCCGCACTCCCTCGCAGATGGACCAGGCTCCCATCAGCCAGTCTCAGGGACAGCCCGCCTCAATGTCCCAAGTGGTTCCTTTGGAACAACTGGTTGCTGGCGAGGACTCCTCGGACAGTCCCCCCGAGGAAGTGCCTCTTAAGCATAAGTGTAAGAGGAGGCACGTGGACTCCCCCGAGTCTATTACTGAAGACACGGACTTGGAGGAAGGGGAGGGCTCCCCAAGATCACCCCCAGAAGATGTCTCCTTTGGAGACATTATGGAAATGTTAAGGATCGGGGGGGGGTGGTCTGCCCCCAAGGCCTCCTCGGACGAGTCTGTGTTCTTGGAGGCATTTGAGGCGGGCCCGTCTACCTCTTGGGTGTCCCCTCCTGCCGACCCTCTGGTGGACCTTATTGCCACCAGAGCGTGGAACGACCCGGACACCGTAGAGCCTGTTTCCAAACATCCGGACCGGATTCCTAGTCCCCCATCACACACTGGAGTAAGGGACCCCCAGTAGATGCCATGCTGATGGCTGCAGCCACAAAGAGGGAATTGGCTCAGGAGAGTCCCTCTCTGCATCCCCCGAGCAAGGAATCCCGCTCGATGGATCGCATTGGGAAGTGAGTCTTTAGTTCAGCAACCTTCTCCCTGAGGGCGCTGAACTATATGGCACACGTGATCAGGATGCAGCGAGACCTGATTAAGGAATATGCTGCATCTCCCCCGGAGTCAATATCGGCGGAGGACAAGCAAGTGTACTCCACCCGTATGGCCACTCTCAGAGCGGTGTCTAATACCTCTATGCGGCTCTTATCTCATGCAACAGAGGGTGCCGCTAGAGTTAGCGGATCGGGCCTTATTATGAGACGCCAGGCCTGGCTCCGGCACTGTGACTTCGCGGAGCCCTTCAAAGCGACCTTCGCGAATGCCCCCTTCGATGGTTCTGCCCTTTTTGGCAAAACGGTTCGCGAAACACTTGTCCAGAGCGAAAAGGACATGCAGATGCTGTCTGCCGTCGGAGTCCGCTTCTCAGCTCCCCAGAGGTCCTTCTCGAAGAACCAAAAGGGACAGAAGAAGATGTGGTTCCGGCAATCGCAGCAATCCTAACCTGCTCCGGACAACTAGTCCTTCTGTGGCAGAGGAGGACAGGGAGGTCGCCGTCCTAGAGGCAGAGGGGCTTCTAGGAACTTTGGGTCCAGAGAACCTTTCTCTGACAGACCCACGCAGCATCCCTGAGGGGTTACCCGGCTGCTCCTCTCTGGAGGCAGTCGGGAGGGGGGGGCGTTTTTCGAGGCACCTGACACATGGGAGTCAATCACGTCAGACCATTGGGTGCTTCGGGTGATATCCAGAGGCTATTCAATCCCCCTTCACAGGATTCCCAGATCCAAAAACCTCCCCGATGTACCACCCGATCAACGGGAGGTAGCAGCTGTGGAAATCGCACAGCTGCTAACAAAAAGAGCCATCCAACACGTCCCCCGAGATCAGACCGGATCAGGGTTTTACTCCAGGTTCTTCTTGGTGCCAAAAAAGACGGGGGACTTAAGACCGATCCTAGACCTGTCACAACTGAACCTGTCTGTAACCAAACAAAAATTCTGGATGGTCACCTTACAATCTATCCTCCCTCTTTTGCGGGAGAACGATTGGATGTGCTCTATAGACCTCAAGGACGCATACTACCACATTCTAATGGACAGACGGTCCAGGAGGTTCCTTCGTTTCCGGCTTGGAGCCAGTCACTACCAGTTCAGGGTCCTTCCCTTTGGTCTCACCTCTGCCCCCAGGGTGTTTACCAAGGTACTTGCAGTGGTAGCGGCCCACCTGAGACTCCAGGGAATGCAGGTGTTTCCATACCTGGACGACTGGCTCCTTACAGTGTCATCAAGGCATCTACTGTGCTCAGCCAGGGACTATTTCCTTCATATAGCTCCTCAGCTGGGCATCACCATAAACAGAGAAAAATCTTCCCTGGCCCCCACACAGCTTATAGATTTTATAGGAGGAAGATTGGACACAAGAAACATGCGGGCATTCCTCACTCTAGATCAACTGTCCAACCTGAGGTGTCATATCACGGCCATCTTAGAACCTTCTCCGACTGCAGCTATGGTCCTGAGGGCCCTAGGTTCAATGGCGGCAGCCATCCCACTCCTCCTCCACGCTCGACTACACATGAGGATCCTTCAATGGACCCTCCAGGTCCAATGGTCCCTGCTTTACCTTCCTCTCAACAGCCCGATAGCCATCAGCAGAGCATGCAGGAGCTCTCTGTTCTGGTGGCTCCAGTCGACGGACCTCCTGACGGGGAGACCCTTCTGTACTGCATTCCCCCTAGCCACAGTGACCACGGACGCTTCTTGCCTCGGGTGGGGGGGGGGGGCATTCAGCGGGCAGGATTGTCCAAGGCACGTGGAACAGTTCAGAGACCTCCCTGCATATAAATGTTCTGGAAATGAGGGCAGTGCTATTAGCGTTGCAAGCACTACACAGCCTTCTTCCTGTAGGAACTGTTGCTATCCAGACAGACAACATGTCAGTAGTCTGGTACATCAACAAACAGGGGGGAACCAGGTCCTACCCCCTTTGTCGAGAGGCCGTGAGAGTATGGGAATGGGCAATCTCCACCAACCGCTTTCTTGTGGCAACGCACATTCCGGGAAGGTCCAACATTCTAGCGGACAAGCTCAGTCGCACCATTCTTTCCCCTCACGAATGGTCTCTCAATTCTCTAGTAATGAAGCAGATTTTTGCCACCTGGGGGCAACCCTGTTGCGATCTTTTTGCTTCTCCCTCAAACACCAAATGCGACAGTTTCTTCGCTCTACTTCCCCCATTTGGGGAATCCCCGAGAGACTCCCTGGTGCATGCTTGGCCTCCCGGTCTCCTATACGCTTATCCTCCTCTTCCTCTAATGCAAAAACTATTACAGAAAGCCAGCAGTTTGGGGAGCAGAATGATTCTCATTGTCCCATTCTGGCCTCGTCAACCATGATTCCCTTCTGTATGGTCTCTCCGAGTGAATCCGCCCTGGATTCTAGATCCAATTCCGGATCTCATTTCCCATCTTCAGGGGCTTCCAATCCCGAACCTTCACACTCTGAAATTGACAGCTTGGCTGCTCCAGTTCCATCCCTAATCAGGACTCCCGGTATCTCTTCACCAGTGAAAGCCATCATAGTGGCTGCCCATAAACTTTTTACTAGGAAGGTTTATCGAAGCAAATGGAAGCGGTTCTCTATTTGGGCGGAACATAAAAATCTTGATCCCTTTTCCGCGCCGCTATCTGCGGTACTAGACTTCTTGACAGACCTTTTCCAACAAGGAGCAAGCTCTTCGACGGTAAAGGTACAGATAGCAGACATTTCTCATTACCATGTGGGTCATGACTCGACACCTCTCATGGCTGCAAAAATTTGTAAAACCTTTCTTAAGGGTGCTTTCCTCTTAAGACCTCCTGTGAAGGAAGCCGTACCACCTTGGGACTTATCTTTAGTGCTGCAGTCCCTAACCGCTCCTCCTTTTGAACCTGCAGCCTCTGTGGACTTGAAGTATCTTTCCTGGAAAACTGCTTTCTTAGTGGCCATTACGTCAGCTAGAAGAGTTTCAGAACTCCAAGCTCTGTGTGTCAAACCACCTTCTCTCTCTTTTTTTCCTGATAGGGTCTCCTTCAGGACCAATCCTTCCTTTCTCCCAAAGATTGCTTCCGAATCCAATATTAACCAATCTATTAATTTGCTAGTTTTCTTTCCCAAATATAAAAACAAAGGAGAATATAAACTGCATTCCTTAGATGTTCATAGACAACTGCGTTTCTACATTCACAGAACAGCTGGTCATAGACAATCCGATCAACTGTTCGTCTCCTTTGCAAAATTCGCACTGGGTAAGGCAGTCTCTAAGGTCACCTTGTCAAAGTGGATTTCTAATTGTATCTTGCAGGCTTATGACACCTCAGGAAGGCCAGCTCCTCAGAGAATTACAGCACATTCTACAAGAGCAGTATCTACTTCTGCTGCCTTTAAATCTAGAGTACCATTAGATGATATTTGTGCAGCAGCCACTTGGACCTCATCTCATACTTTCATTTCACATTACAAAGTGGACGTTGTTTCCAGAGGGAGAGCATCCTTTGGCTCTGCGGTGCTCCGGAACATCCTTCCATGATGGCCGCCCAAGATCCAGGTAGCTGGGGACTCTGTCCCACAGGTTGCAGACAAATGAAGTCTTCCTACTTCAGATTAAGAAGTTATGTACTCACCATAACGTTCCATCTGAGTAGGTGACTTCATTTGGATGCAACCATCCCCCCCTCCATCCCCCTGACCTTTTAAGGCCAGTAGTCCTGGTTTACCCAGGATTCTGTTATACTGGTATTCACAGGGCAAACTCAATCTGAGGTCAGTCAGGGCTTAGCAGGGGATTATGGGTAAAGGGAGGAGCTAGGAGCTCGGATCCTAAAGCTTATGAATTGCCGGCTCGGATCCGATGTCTGATCCAAATCCCACAGGTTGCATCCAAATGAAGTCACCTACTCAGATGGAACGTTATGGTGAGTACATAACTTCTTATTAAAGAAAAGAGCAATCCAGCCATTACCCCCAGATAAGTCAGGATCAGGCACCTTTTCCAGGTTCTTTTTGGTGCCAAAAAAGACTGGGGACTTGAAGCCGATTCTCTACCTATCCACGTTGAACCTGTCTGTTGCCAAGAAGAAGTTCCAGATGGTCATCTTACCGTCCATCCTGCCGTTCTTGCAGGAGGAAGATTGGATGTGCTCTGTAAATCTCAAGGATGTATACTACCACATCATGATGGACAGACGATCCAGATGGTTTCTCCGCTTTCGGCATGGAGCCAATCACTACCAGTTCAGGGCCCTACCCTTCGGTCTCACCACAGCCCCCAGGGTGTTTACCAAGGTCATGGCAGTTGTAGCGGCCCACCTGAGGCTTCAGGGCATTCAGGTCTTCCCGTACCTGAACGATTGGCTCTTCACCGCCCCCATCAGGCATCTTCTTCTACAAGCCAGAAATTATTTTCTTCAATTGTCAAATTTACTCGGCATCACGATAAACATTGCAAAATCCTCCCTTCAGCCCGTTCAGATTCTGGATTTCATAGGGACAAGAATAGATTCTATCCGGGCCAAAGGATTTTTGACTCCAGACGGACTTTGGAGTCTGACCCTTCATGTTTTGGCACTTCTTCACCCCCCAGCAGAACTAGTCCTGAGGGCCTTAGGGTCTATGGCAGTAGCTATAAATCTGGTTCTTTGTGCATGTCTACACATGAGTGTTACAGTGGTTGTTACAAGTTCAGTGGTCGCTGTTATACCAGCCTTTAAGTTACCCGATTTTGCCGAGTAAGGTGTGCAAGAATTCCCTCATCTGGTGGCTTCAATCCCAGGATCTTCGAGAAGGATGCCCCTTCATTCTGACCCCTCCCCAAGCCACGGTGACCATGGACGCCTCTTGTCTGGGGGGGGTAATTTCTCAGGCAGGACTGTCCAAGGCACGTGGTCCCCAATTAAGACCATTCTGCATATCAGTGTTCTAGAGATGAGGGCGGTCCTTCTAGTGTTGCAAGCCATTCATGCTTCTCTTCCTCTGGCAACGATTGCAATCCAGTCGGCCAACATGGCAGTGGTCTGGTATATCAGCAGCCAGGGGGGAACCAGGTCCTACCCGCTTTTTTGCGAGGCCATGAGAGTGTGGGGATGGGCGATCTCCACCAACCGTTTTCTGATAGCAACGCACATTCCGGGTCAGTTCAACATTTTGGCGGACAAACTGAGCAGGACTATCCTTTTCCCTATGAGTGGTCTATGAACCCTTGTGTAGCGGAACAGATCTTCTTCACGTGGGGTCAGCCTTGCTGCAATCTCTTTGCATCGCTGTCCAACAGGAAGTGCAGCGAGATTTTTGCTCCGATTCCTCTTCGGGGGGGGGGGGCAGAGACACTCTTGTTTATGCTTGGCCACCTGGTAGTCTTTGTGCATATCCCCCACTACCTCTAATGACAACATTTTTACAGAAAGCTCGTCAGTTGGGGAGCGGGATTGTCCTCATAGCCCCATTCTGGCCTCATCATGTTTGGTTCCTCTGCCTACAGTTTCATCTAGAAGCTCTGCCTTGGATCCCATTTCAGATCTCATTTGTCATCCCTCAGGAATTCCTCCTCCGAATCTGGACAGTCTCAAGCTCACTGCGTGGTTGCTCCAGCTCCACTAATTGCCAGGACTCCTGAACTCTCTTCTCCTGTTAAGTCCATTCTGGTGGCAGTGCACAAGTCCTCCACCAGAAAGGTGTACTCTAGTAAATTTGAAGCGTTTTTCCATATGGGCTTCTCAGAGAGATTTGGATCCGTTTACTGTTCCAATCCCAGCGGTCTTAGGATTCTTGTCTCAGATTTTCCAGCAGGGGCCAGCTCTTCCAGCAGGGGCCAGCTCTTCCACTGTTAATGTCCAGCTGGCTGCTGTATCCCACTTTCATGTAAGAGAAGATTCAGGTTCACTAGCTGCTTCTAGGATTTGTAAGACCTTCATCAAAGGCACCTTTTTGCTGAGACCTCCAATTAAGCATTCTTCCCCTCCGTGGGATTTGACTTTTGGTTCTTCAGGCCTTAGTTTCACCACCGTTTGAACTAGCAGTGTCAGTTGATTTAAAGTTTTTGTTATGGAAGACTGCCTACATGGTGGCTATCAGCTCGGCTAGGTGGGTGTCCGAACTTCAAGCCTTGTGTATAAAAACCCCCATACTTAACCTTACACAAGGATAGGGTTTCTCTAAGGACAAATCCTTCTTTCCTTCCTAAAGTTGCTTCAGAGTCAAATATCAATCAGTCTATTAATCTCCCAGTATTTTTCCCTAATTTTCAAAACAGAGGGGAATACAAATGTCATTTGCTGGTTGTCCACAGGCAGTTGCGCTTTGGACTAAAGCCTTTCGTAAGTCTGATCAGTTATTTGTTTCCTTTGCCAAGCCCTTTTTGGGGAAACCAGTTTCTAAGGTGACTCCTGCTTGATGGATTTCACTTTGTATCCTGCAAGTGTACAAGGATCAAGGATTACCAGAACCAGACAGAGTTCATGCTCATTTTACTCGTTCTGTGGTACTTCAGCTGCTTTTTGGTCCAGTGTTTCTCTGGATGGCATTTGTTCAGCAGCTGCCTGGGCTTCCTCTCACACTTTTATTACTCATTGTAAACTGGACATTGTATCTGGTGGAAGGGCTTCTTTTGTTTCTGCAGTGCTCCGGAATATCCTTCCATAAGGGCCTCCCAAGGTTTTTTGGTAGCTGGGGACTCTGTCCCACAGGTTGATGATCAAATGAAGTTAACTACTTCAGATAAAGAAGTTATGTACTCACCATAACGTTCCATCTGAGTAGTTAGACTTCATTTGTCATCAACCTTCCCTCCCTCCTTCCCCCTGACCTTGATGGTTTGCAATAGTCCTTGGATTTAGTCTTAATGGGTGTTGTAAGCCTAGTTTGTGTGAACAGGTCAGGTTATTTTTCTTCGGTTGATGTGCATCACGTTGTGGGTGGAAAACTCGATCTGAGGGTTGGAAGGAAGTTGCAGTGTAATATGGGTAAGGGGAAGAGTTTGGAGCTCGGATCTTAGTTTGGAAAGCTGCCTGCTCAGATCCGAAATTCACAGGTTGATGACAAATGAAGTTTAACTACTCTGATGGAACATTATGGTGAGTACTTAACTTCTTTTTTCTTTAATTTGAGAGGGGGAGAGGAGGGTAGCTGACTGAAATGAGACATTATGGAAAATTTTGGCTGTGGATATCCTTTAAGCTTAAGAGTTATGCCCTTTATTTTACTCACATTTAGTACTGCTTCTTTGAGATTTGCCTTTTGGTTAAAATGGTATTAAAATATAACATTAAACAATGTAAATACTTTATTAATTGATACAAGAAAGACCAACTTTGGGGAAAAAACATATCCAAACAAAAATAATAGAAAAGGACAGTTCTGAAACTGCTTTTCAAATAAAACCTCTCTCTCTCTATTCATCAGAAATATGAAATCCACGGAGTAAGAGCATTCTTTTCAGTTACAGAGACGTCATCCAATTCTGTCTTATAAAGTCTCTATAAATGGGAGAAAGCACTTAATCTGTAGGTTTCATATTTCTGAATATGTGATTTTATTTGATGGCAGTTTTTTTTTTCAGAACTGATCTTTTTTTATTTTATTAATTGCCACAATATTATTTTACATAATGTGAAATCCCTTTGCATGTTGTACTTATTTTGGCACTAGTCACATGTTTATATAATACTAATAAACTAGCCTTGCTTATATTTAGCATGTAAATTCAAATATCACAGTTACGTTTTATCTAGTCTTTATTTCAAGTTTGATTTAACGTTGCTTCTTAACTGGTATGTTTAAATGTTTTTTTAACTATTTTCCACATAATTTGGGATTGTAAAATAACTAGAGATTGTATTCTTTTATTTTTTCACAATATTACAAATTTTAACAACTGAGCTAGTGATTTCTTGCCTTGTATTACACTTAGTTTATAGGTACTTAGACAATCCTCTTCTTGCTCAGTTTCTGTATTTCCATACAACCTATTTTTTATAATTGTTTTGATTCTGATCTCTAACTATTAGGTGTACATCTGTATTCTCTATAATCATCATTTTCATCTGTTATTGATGGTTTGTCTTGGGATTTCTATTTATAGTATTGTACTTTTTTAGTCACTGTAGACAATAAAAATAACATTTTCACCTGTTTAGTACGTTAATTTACATTACATTAACTCTACAAGCATTTCCATACTGAAGTTAAATTATCTTCCAACGAAAAGACTTCCGTATTACTCATGTCATTTTTGTATTGAAGCAACGCGATACGTTCCCACAATATGTGCTCCTAATGATCTTTTTCCGAACTGTCACATATTCAATATCCGTCTGTTGGAAAAAAATAAGTCTTAATTTTGCAAAGATTACCTTCCAGAAGTTCAAAACTTTTTCTCTTTAGTTGTGTTTGTAGAATTGATACATTTCCCTCTACTGATAAATTGAATTGTTCCCGCCATGCTTTTTAACCTTAATACTGTATTGTCTTATTAAGTCTAATATTGCCTTATATGTGCTATGTATTACTGTTTTTCAGTTTGCCATTTATGTTGTAACCTTTTTTCTTTTTTTTTAAACAAGAAACATGTTTGTTAAATTATCATGCATGCCATAGGTCATGTTACCTTTATATAAATGACAGTAAAGAATTGAGACACAATCTCTTTTGCAAACATTATACATTCCAAACCATGCCGACACAACTGTATCTGCAAACATTATACACCACTTTTAACATATCCAGTCATTGTTAGTCAACAATTACATAGCTAATTCAAATCCTGCCTTATTTTAAACCTTGTTCCTTCTCTCCATGTATTGATCCCACAGTTCCCATTTTTTTTCTATGTAATCTGCTCCTACCCTTTTCTAAAGATCCCAGTTCCAGTGTTTTAACTCTGTTACTGTCTTTGCAGCTTCTAGTAATGTTTGTTTAGACCTTGAGTTCCATTTTCTAGTAATTACATTTTTGGCAGTCATCATAATTAGACTCAGTAAGACCTTACTATGTCTAGGCAATTCCAAGTTTGTATCATAGCTCAAAAAAATAATTTCCCTATCCATTCCAACTTGCTTACCCATCATCTCTGACAGAGCAGTCTGCAAGGAATCTTTAAAGCCTGCCAACTCATTGCACTCCCAGAAAATATGTTCCCAGTTACCCGTTTCTGCCCCATCACACTTCCAACATTTGCTGTCTATCTGAGGAATTTATTTATTTATTTATTTATTTTATTTTACATTTGTTAACCGGGCTAGTCTAGCTGGATATATTTCCATTTTCAGTAGAGGCCCGGGGAGAAAAGCTCCACATATAGAGATCAGAGATATATCATGAGCTCAATTAACAGATTACAGGCTGGTAGGACTTAGACAATGAATATTGTTACCCAAACAAGAATAGGACTTAAAAATTTCTAGACAATCTAAATGACATCATAATGAATATTATTACATAGTTTAAAACAAGAAAAGAAAAAAAAAAAAAATGTAAGACCAAGGAAAGAGAAATGTACATTGATACTAAAAAGGAAAGGAGTTTAACTTTCTGGACAATCTAAATAACCTCATATTGAACAACAGGAAAATTCTTTGAAGTCTGCTTGGGGTATAAAAATACCTATATAAGCACTTCCAGGCAAAGATACAAAATCTTCTAGATTTAATCCATATTTGGGAGACATGTATATATCCTTCCATTCTTTCTTTGTGAAGTGCTTATCTAATCTGTCTTCCCAGTCCTTCCTAACCTTCTCTGAGTCTTATAGTTTATCATGCAATATTTTATATGCTGTACTAGTCATTCATTTCTTAATGTCAACTTCTGTTTAAATTCTACCAAAAACTCACCAGTGCTCGTCTTTCATTTAGGATCCCCTATTTCTTTCTATTTGCCTATACTCTGATATCAGTCCTTGCTATGGAAGGCAATCTTTAGCCATTTATGTTGCAGCCTCAGCTGTAAAATCAGTTTGTTTTTAAAACCAATACTATCCAACCATATCTTCCTTGAACTATATTAGACCAGTATGTGCAAGCTGATCTTAGTGAAAATTATGGGTTATTGAACTAGCTTCTTCCTATTTTATTGCCTTGTCGATATGTTAAAATCATTGTTCTTTGTTATCTTTTCTAAATGCTCATTATATTTTCTTCTGTTTTTGGTTAGTGTAATATGTTTGTATTTTAGTTTTTCAGCGTCTAACTTCCTTTATAAAGACTTAATACTGTATGTATGTAAAACTGTACATAATGCTCTTTGTATTCCCTTTTTAGATCTTCCCAAATTCCTGTGTGACATACTGTTGTTAGTTTGTCTGTCATTAGGCCTATAATGTCCTTCCATCTGAGCCTGTATTCCATGTTCTGAATGAAATATATTCAAGTTATGTGGCCTTATGGTATGCCTTCAAATATGGAAGTCCATAAACCATCCTATTCCTTTGTCAGTATTCGTTTTTCCAATTGTACTTTCTCTTTTGTTAACCCATAATTTCCTTTTTCATTTTCTTCCATATCTAACCTGTCAGTTAATATATACATAAGCTTGACCTACATAAAGTGACAAAATATTTTAATCATGTGCATGTTGTTGTTGTCCATGAATAAATCCCATATGGTCTGATTCTGAAATACTTGCTGTTATTGTAAGTGATTTACTCAGATGTAAGCCTGCTTTATAGATAAGCCGTGAAGCAGACTAAGTAATTTACATCAAAAACAAGTCTCTTAGAGTTTGGCCCACTCTGTTATCTTATAATCTTTTGAGTAATTTCTTCCCACAGTTCTGTGGCTGCTTTTTCAGCAAGCATTCTCTTTAAACAAAATTCCCAAGTATCTCATTTTTCATGATTCCATAAAAGGAGAAACTCTGTACCAAATCATGTACTGTGGGATAATTCATTAAGTGTATTATTATGTGTTGTGGGATCATTCGTTATGCATAATATTATTGTCAGTAAAAAGGTCTGTTTTCTCTTTAGTATTTCTCCTTTTATATCCAGTAATGTTTGATTACTTTATATTGCGAGCATTGAGTTTGGTGCATACTATGAGTAATGATGAAAATGGACACCCCTTTCTGGTTTCTCTTGAAAGACTAAATACTTTACACATCTCACCAACACACTTCATCCTAGCTTGAGCTTTTCTGCAGATATTAAGTATTAATGTTGTCCACGTTTGTGGAAACTCAAATGTCATTCATAAATTCCCAGCTTATTACTCATTCACATGCTTTCTCTGTATCCAAACCTTTGGACATTTTATATAGTGTTATCATTGTCTAGTTCATCCCTTAGAATCGAAAGTGTTCTGTTAATATTTTCCGGTGTTCCCCTATCTTCTGTAAACTCACGGTGATCCAGGTCTTTTATTCTTGGCAATATCTTTGTCATTCTTTTTGCCAGAGCTATCCTAAACACTTTGTAGTTGTGATGATAGTTGATCTTTCCTCTCCTTTCTTTTGGTGAAACTACTACTAATGCTTTTTTTTCCAAGTCAAGGGTGTAGAAATACAGTTAAAAAGTACTGACCAGGTTTTTATTATATCTGTTCCTTTTTCAATGCTTTTTTTTTTCTTTCCTTCTTTTTTATTATCATTGCTTCTTTAATTCCTGTTTTGATATTAAAAGCCCTCTTACTGCTACGGTTAACCGGAGATGTAATTGTTACCATTTCCGTTTTGTTTTACTTGGACTGTAAATCTTGTTTAGTACTCTAATAATTTACCATTACATTCATAATTTTTCCTGGGTACATTTCAAACTACCTTTCTCATTGTTCATAATTTTAGTAGTCATCCTTTCAGCATTTATGGTGGTGCAGTGGTATTGTCGCCTCACAGCAAGAGGTTCTCCTGTTCGATTCTCGGCTGGAGCGCCTTCTGTGTGAAGTCTTCATGTCCTCCCCATAGTCGAGTGGCGTTCGAAAGACATGCGTGAATGGGCATGCCTTCATTGGAGGTTAGGCATTGGGCTGGCAACTCGGCACCTTAAAAAATCTGCTACCAATCATTAGTGGACTGGAGTTCCACTGTGGCGACCCCTGACCGGGGAAAAGCCAGAAGAAGTAAAAATCCTTTCAGCATTTAGTTGCCTGAAACATTTAGCCAACGATTAGTTTGTTCCAGGGTTACTGACAAAAAGTAGTTGTTTTAAGACCATTGCTCTAAGTACTTTTGCATAGATATTAGACATTCTACCTTCTTGCATTTGCTCTTCCATTTTGTTGTGTGCCACTTTTTTCTTTTATAAATCCCTTACTTTTTAAGCCATATAGATACCTGTTATGACTGTTACTCCATATCTCATTTTCTTTCATTTTGACCACATTTCTAATATTCAGTTTACAATTTTCCCAGTTCTTTACATGCTCTTTACTGCTTAGGATCAAATCTAATAACATTTCAGTTATAGTTTGGTCGACCCAATTATTAAACAGATTAGCATTTCCACAGCAGACTATAACTTGCTTACAAAACTTAATTTGTGTGGGTGCATGGCTTGATACCTTCACTGGATTTGTTTTTGTGGTTCAGACCACATTGAAGTATTCTTTCAATATGCATCGTCTAATATTGCACAAGAACCATATTTCACTGAAAATGTGCATATCCCATTTCACTCTTAATTTTATTACATCAATAAGCCCAAACACTTGCATGCATTTGTTTTAAATATCTGGTCTTATCTGGTATTTTGTGATAGTTTGGCCCCAGAGATGTCTTCCTTATTTCCTGTAGTGTTCCACCTTACAGCTACTATATCCATATATAATTTTAATAAAAGGTTTTAACTTTAATTTTTTTATATCTCATCTCACTGACTTTGCTAGAATGCATAGTGCATACAATGTAATTCTTAAATGTGGCATCAACATTTCACCACTATAAATTTTTCTTGCTTGCCTTTTTTACCTCAGTCTTTATTCCTATACCTTCTTAAATTAATATTAAGACTTATGTTTTGCTGTCCTTCTATTCCAGAAACAAAAACATCTTTTAAACTTTTCTTTACAAATCTGTGTATGATACTAATTTTTGATGGTTAAACCAAATGACAGCTTTCCTAAAATATTTCTGCAGTGCATGTGTAAGCAAGTGTTGTTGCATATAGTTGGTAAACCATTGATAAGTGGTGCAAATTATGACAAAGAGATTGGTATAAGTCCTACAGGTGGCCCACAGAAACTTCTATACTGTGTTGTAGCTCACTTTCTAACCTGATTTATGAAATTTACTGGGCGTCTGACAAGAAAGCCAGTTTGACTTTGTTCTTCATAGTAACACATCCCTTTAGGTCCTGAAGTCATCTGCTTTTCATCATCTTAAGATGTACTGGACAGGCTCAGTAACCTTTAGATAGCGGTATAGCTTGATTGCTATGCAGAATTAAATAAAGTTAATACATTTCCATACAAGTAGTAGGCCATTGCTCAACATCAAAGAAAAATGGCTGGCTACTTGAAATGCCTTTTTTCGTACTGGTTTACAAATTAAATAAGTGCATTGATTCAAGCAACTCAGTCAAGAGGTGCATTGGTAATGTGTCACATTGAATATTTTTTTTTGCCATACAAACCAGAATTATAATTCCTTTTCTCCATATACTTGAGAAAACACAGCTTGTCATAGAGAAGAAAAATATATGAAAACTCTACTTCAGCAATGGTCTGAGACAAAGATAGATAAAAGGAAATCATGATCAAACCAATGTAAGGATGTTTGCTTTGCAAAAAAAAAGTCATTATCTTCCATTTTAAAATACTTTATAGAAGTCATCAAAGCTTGGTCAGTAAATTTTCACTTAGCAGGGATTTACTGGAAAAAATATATTTGCAAGCTATTTCTTTACACAATGTTCTTCACATTGGCCACAACACAGAAGCTCTTAACCTACATGTAGTTAACGGTCTGTTTTTAAGCATTTTTATTAAGTCATCACATTTAATTTGTAGAAAAGAGAACAAACCTTAGTGACATTTTCTGTCGTTGCTGTCATGAAGTATACATATATTTTCTTTTTAACAATTTCTTTCACTGTACTGTTGCACAAGTCACCCAGTTTGTGCCTTCCCTTCAACGTCACTTCTGATTAAAAAGCAGTCTATCGAGTCAGCTGTATGAATTGTGTGGAGAAATGTTTAAGAAATTTGCTCATTCCATTTTCTAAATATTCCACCTCCACTTTTATCCTGTCTACAGTATTCAGTATTTCAGTTATAGTTGGTTTGGATCTTGATTTCCATTTTCTAGTAATTGCTTTTTTGTTAGCTAGTACCTTTAAGACCTTGCTTTATGTAGGCAATTCCAATCCTATATCTCAGCTCAAAGAAGTAATTTCCTTAGTTACGTCCATCTCTTCCTCAAACATTTGTGTCAAAGTACTCTGAAGGCCTTTCCAGTCTCTTCCCAATCATTTATAATCTTCTCTGATTGTTGCAGTTACCATATAATATTTTATATGCCCTACTAATTATCTGGTTCTTAATGGCAGTCTGTTTTTCTAGATTTGATTAAAAACTCTACCACCACAGTTATTACACTTGGGACTCCCCTAGCCCTTTGCCTATACTTCAAGTCCCTGGTAGGGAAGGCAGTCTATAACCTGCAGTCCAAACTTTTTCTTGGCCTAATCCAGCTGTGTTACCTTTCACTCTCAAGTTATTTGCTCCCAATACCTTGGCTCCTTTGTCCATATTTTCTAGTAAATTCCAGCCTCCTTTTGCATATATTCTTCTTTTGCATATATTCTTTTTCTTTACTTTTCAGTCATCCATATTGGCAAAATCTCCTTTCTCTATTCCTGTATTGGCTTAGCTCTTAGAATGGTTTCTACAACTTTATGAATATAAATATAATATAATATTCTGTGCATTTGTTAATATTCTCCTTAAAGATCAGCATCTGAAGTCCCACTTTTTCCTTATTTCCCTTCTGCTTATATTTTGTACACGAGTCTTAACTGCATACCTCTAAAATATCCGTTTAAATCGGGTAATCCTAACCTATCTTGTTCTGGATCAACTTATTCCACGTAACCCTTGCCATGTTCCCCTTACAGATTCTTCAACTCTTTATTAGTTAATGTCCACAACTTTCCTCTGGTTGATTAAAAATGCCTGACCTGTATATAAAACTAAAGGGACTAAAAACATTTCAACGACTTGTATCATATAGTCATATAGCCATAAACAAGAGCTTCCAGTTTCTCATTTTTGTACTATCTTTTTAGTGTCTTCCCACATCTCCTTAGCTGCCATAACAGAAGCCCTTTTAATCCATAGTCCTAAATAACCTCATCATATCTTGTCCCAGTAAGTGGAGTATTACTGAACCAATTTTGTGTGCAAGTACATAATTTACGGCTATATGCATGGTTTTATCTTATTGTTTTATCATAATTTTGTATCCCAAAATGCCTTGAAGCTCTCTCAAAATGTTCCACAATGCTGAGATGTCCTTTTTCTGGATTTATCAAGTACAAAATTAATACCTACAAACAGACAACTTTCTCCATTTACTGTATCTATTATATCCTTTAATTTCTGAGTCCCTTATTTTCTTTGCAGAGACTCTAAATATAAAGCCAATAAATAGAGAAAGAATGCTCCCCTGACTTGTTCCTCTTTTCAGACACGACGTATTGGAGAGAAACCCTCCCACTTTAACTCTTCCACCTGATCCTTCTTGCATCCTCCCAGTTAACCTTCTTTTTTCACCAGGGAATGCTTCCATTGCCCTACTCATAGAATCCCAGCTTACTCTTTTATATGCTTTCTCTGCAAAAAGACCCACCAGTAGTAGTGGTATTTCTTACATTTTGCTTCCCTCTGAATTGTCTTTGTCAAATGTTTGCCTCCCCTACACAAACACACACTGATCTAATATATATATATATATATATATATATATATATATATATATGTGTGTGTGTGTGTGTGTGTGTGTGTGTGTGTGTGTGTGTGTATATATATATATATATATATATATATATATATATATATTTGACTGGGACCAAAACACTGACAGTTCAAAAGACTGAAAACTCATTTGACTGAAACTCATAACACTGACACATTAAAGTAAAAGGTATATGCCCTTTTCCCCACTGTAGTGTGATCCTGGGGTTAGCATATATAGTTGGGGGTGTGTGGGGGGCAAAGCCCCACACATAGTTTAGGTAAATATTGCTTTCTGCAAAGAGTTATTCATTGCAGTTATAAGTATCCACTTGTATGGTTTAAAGTATGTGGGGGGCTATGCCCCCCACACCCCCCTAATTATGTATACTAACTCCAGAATCGTGCTACAGTGGGGAAAAGGGCATATTTTTTTAGTGTGTTTAAAAAAACAAAACAAAACATTAAATCTACTTGAATGCAGGGAGGCAAGCCCCCCTGCACCCCCACACCCAGCCTACTTAAAAATTCTCACTCCAAGGTCGTACTGCAGTGGGGAAAAGGGAATTTTCTCTTACTGCACCATAGTATGACTGGAAAAACAAGCATACTTATGCGAAAGTGCTGCTTCAGTGAACAGTACTTTCATGCAAGTATGCTCAACAAATTAGGATTCGGTGAAAGGTGCAGTCGAGCATCTGTATGGGTCCCATATGTACATATATTGGCAACGCTTTTGTAATTCTTTTAAATAGTCTAGACAAAAAAGAACTTTATAATAGTGGGTTAAAATTGAAATGGGCAAAAAAGAGTCATCGCAAAGCTTAGGGAGCCTATGAGAAGAGATCCTGTACAGGTAGTAGAAATACTTTGGAAATTTTATGAAAGTCTGTATAACGCAGAAAAATATGGAAATCAATAAAAGGTACATATGGAAATGTTTATGGAAGAATTAAATAGTGCACAATAACCAAGAATCAGTCCGTAGAGGTTAGAATGGATTAGGAAGAGAGCTTGGATAAGCAATTCACAAAGACACAATGGGAGATATATGTATTTCTCCCAAATATACAACAAAGCCTAGATGGTTTAGGATCTTTGTTTGGAAGTGTTTACATGGGTATTTTTTATATCTCGGGTAGACAGCAAATGGTGGTGGTATGACGGGGAAGAAACAGGTAATTGGGAACATATTTTCTAAGAGTGTGATGAGTTGGCTGACTAAAGATTCCCTACAGACTACTCTGTCAGAGAATATTGGGTGAGAAATTGGTGTAACTAAGAAAATGATTTTTTGAACTATAATACAAAATCGGAATTGCCTGAACGTAGTAAGGCATTGTTGAGTCAAATTATGGTGGCTGCCAAAAAAATAATTTACTAGAAAATGGAAATCAAAGTCTAAACCAGCTGTACTAGAAGTAGTGAAAATAATAATGGAGATGAAACATCAGGAATTGGTATCTTCAGAAAAGGGTAGGAGCAAATTCCATAGGAAAAAGGGGAATTATGAGAACAATACATGCAGAGGAGGAACGAGGTTTAAAAGAATGCAGGATCTGAATGAGTTGTGTAATGTTTGACTGTCGATGACTGGATAGATTGTAAGTGATGTATAATGTGGCATCTGAAATTATGTTAGTGTTTTTTTATTTATGTAAATGTATGATTACCTGTGTCATACATGATAATTTTAATAAAGATGTTCCATGTTTAAAAAAAATTGAAATAGGCATATCTAAAGCTATGTCTTGACTGGTCTTTACCATGTTTGGGTAATAGTCACCACGGCTTTTTTTCCAAGATGCTGGTGCTCTACCCTCCATTTTCAATACTATTAAACAGAATCTTCCAGACCTTTATCACTTTCTTCCTTGTTAACTTCCACAGGAATACGGTCTGTTCCTGAGGACTACCCTGCAGATTGATTTATATATCACTTTTATCTGGTCTCCTCTTTCCTTAGCTGTTAGTTGTTTAGCCCCACCTTTTTGTGAGCTAGCTTAGCATAATTAAGTCTGGCATAAATATTTTCATTTGTACACTTTCTTGGTTTCCACACTCCCCTACTTTATACATATTTTCATAAAATTTCATAAATCTCTAATTCCTTTGTAGGATCTCTGATTGTTTTTCTTGTTATAGACTATAAGTGTGGCAACAGCCCCTTCCTATTTCTGTTGCCCAAGTTGTGCTAAAAGTTTTTGTGCTTTGGACCTTTCAAAAATAGTTAATTGACAGCAGTTTTTTTCTAAAATTATGCATATTGTCGACATATTCCCTTATTTTCTCTTTTTGGCACCGTGCAGTTGCTTACTTTCTTGTTCTCTGAGATTTCCTTTTTTCTACTTTTCATCTTGTCTCTTTCTCATTTACTTCTGTTACTCCATTTTCAGTTTATCCCACTTAGTAGCTGTTTCATATGAAAACATTTATGTCTTCCCTAATAACTCTGATTTCCACTCCTTATTCCTTAAATTCTTATGTTTTAGCTCACAGATGGTAAGGTGCCATTGTCTAATTTTTACTTCATTACCCTGCATTTTTGTCTTGATTTTATCAGTTCATGATCTGAGATAATTACTGGATGTATTTGTTTAATCCACATGATCCTATGAATTTTTAATCCAGTGTAGCAAAGTTATTGCACTTTGGGGATAATGTATAAATTCTGTCAGCGTTCCTTCTACCGAATTAATGTTTCATGCCAAATAATTTCATAAAATTCTTCAGAAATCTACCATCTTTTGTTATGTTTTATTTTCTTTTTTAGGTCACCCCTTTTTCATCCTCAGTATTCCAAATCAGGTTCCAGTCCCCACATTTAAGTAATATTCCCTGCTGAAAGTTGATTATTTCTCCCAAAATTTCTTAAGTTCCGTAATGGCATGTTTTTGTTGGAATGAAAATGTATGCCAACTTAATCCTCCTCCTATGGCGATAGACCCCATACTACCAAAAATCTACCATAATTGTGTTTTTTTCTTCTGTTATCACTATTGGTGTCCCTTTAGCATTTAGTATTATCATTCACATTTTCCTTTACTCAGCAACTTATCAGGGACATTCATCTTGAAATCCTTTGTCAAATTCACTTGCTTAATTCTTTCCAAATGCATCTCCAACAACATTATTTGCACACTGCATTTCTTAATATAATTCATTAGTCTTTCCTTTTTGCCTAGATCTTAAATTAGAAACAGTCTTAGAGTCATCCACCGACTCGCATGTTTTTCAAGAAGGCCTTACAAAGTCAAATAACTGGTGTCGAGCCTTTTACTAAAACTAAATGTCAAGAAATGCATAATAGTATCGGTCAGGAAGTCATCCACCCTTGGTATTTATCATATTGACAACACTCCCTTAAGAGATGACACATTAGTCAGGGACTTGGGACACACACAGCCAGTAATCAAGTCTTTGAACATGCGTCTACAGTAGTGAGAATATCATTTTATGTTGTGTAACTTATAAACAAAGGTATGACATCTAGGTCCAAGGAAGTCATTGTTCCACTGTATTTGGCATTCATCAGACCTATCATTGAGTACAGTGCCACATTTGCTATGTACTTAACCAAGCACATCCAACAGTCTGGAACATCCAGAGGTTCCTCACAAAAAGAATACAGGACATAAGTAACATGTCCAGTGCACACTGCCTCGAGGCCCTATTCCTATATTTTGTTTGCTATAGGCTGCTGAAAGGAGATCTATGTTTGGCATACAAGACATTGTCAGACCCAGACCTAGTGGACCTCCTGCATGTCTGCAAAACAAGCAACATCAGAATTACCTGTTCTGAAGACTTAAACCTTGCCTGTGATATAAATAGGACATGCTGGAGAGACTGGTATTTATCCCAGAGATTGCCCCTTCTCTGAAAAAGGTTCCACAGTTCCTGTCTAACCCAATTCAAGTATATCTTGGGCAGTCGGATGGGGAACAGGAAATTCATCCCTGGTTTGGTGTCTGTGCCCATAATGGACACAGGCAGCCTGTAAGTGGTTCATCTCACAACCCCCTGCTACACTTCTCAAGGGTATGAGAGCTTGTCAAAGATTTGGGATGCATGGCTAAGGTTAAAACAGCCCTTATGGTCATTAGCTTAGCCTATGAACCCATATCCTCCCCTTATAACTGGCAAAGGGAGAGAGAGAGAGTCCTGGGAGATTGTTTATTTGCATTTGTTTACCGGGATGGTCCACTGGGCCAAAATGAGCACTTTTTCAGTGGAGGCCCAGGGAGAAAAGCTCCACAATATGTACAAAGCATAAAATCAGTATATAGATATACATATCAGTGGAATACATTACTACTTTGCCAATACATAATACAGTTATCAATACAATACATCATGTCAATGCACATGTTAAAAACATCCGTATAAAATATGTACAGGAAGTAGTTTATCATAATGAGTATCGTGATGCAAGAGTTGCAGAAGCAGTTGAATGAGCAAGGTAATTATCAGAGGCATTATTAGATTACTATGTAAAGGTTGAAATGTTTTGCCCAAATTGGTATATGTTTAGTTAGGAAAGCTTGGTATACCTAATTACATATTTTAATAAAAGAATCCTAGAACATATTATGTATTCTTGCATAGGAGAAATTGTGAGCCTGCATTAAGTTAAGCCAGTGAACTGCATGGAGTTCTAAGGTAAAGTTAAGAAAGGCAGAATGATAGAGGAGATATAGAGAGATTATACAGAGAAGTGGTTAATGTGGATTTAAGATGTTATCATATAGTGGGAAGTGTAGGTCTGGCACAAGTGCAGTGCCCTAGAAAGTAAAGTTGGTGTTTCAGGGACTTTTTAAAGAGGGCTGGGTTACAGGTAGTCCTGAGAAATGGCAGGAGGGTATTCCATTGCTTGGAAATGGTAAAGGAGTAGAGTATCTGACTGGCAAAGAGATTAGGCTTTTCTACTTCCAGGAGCAGTTGACCTTTGGATTGAGGGCGTCTGTTTGGATAGTACTGAGTGAGTAGGGAAGAACGGGCAGGGCAATTTGATAATTTGAATATAAGTTTGTGTAGTGGTTAATTGTAGATATGTAAGATAGTGTAGGAGTTCTAGCCAGCTTAGTAGGTGTAATGAGCCACATTGGTGGGATGAATATTTTGCATTGGTCATGAATTTTGCAGTTTTATTATAGCATAAGTCAAGTTTGGATTTAAGGGAAGACTGGATATTACTAAAAAGAGGGGGACTGTGTAATAGAGATGGTAGCAGAAAGGAAGTGGCCAAGGATAGTTTAATGGGGTGGTTGAGGAAGTATTTGTGTCTATAGAGTGTGCCAAATTTTTGATGATTTATATAGAAGTCAAATGTTAGCTTTTCATCTATGATGACACCTATTAGCTTTGTTTTTTTTACAACCTCCATGATAGTGTTGTTTTCAGAGAAAATGGTGAATTTGTCCTTGTTTAGGGAGATGTTTCTTTAAGGGGTAAATAGCATAGGTTTTTTGGGCTTTAGGGCAAGTTGATCATCCAGGTTTTGGTGGCAATCAGGGCATTTTGCATCACAACTACAGCTCACCCAAAGTTGGCAGTACAGATGGTTGAGTAATCTGAGTATTGGATGACAGTGCCTTGCTGAGGGTGATGTGGAAGTTGTTGATGAAAATACTGAACAGCAGGGGCCCTAGTATAGATTCTTGAGGCACACCTGTGGTTGTGTTGAGGAATGGAGGGAAAGATTGCTACCACTTAGTTAATTGTTGCTTATCTCTGAGGTAGTTTGATAACCAGTTTAGGGTAGAGGGAGCGATACCAAAGTTGGACAGTTAGGCGAGAAGAAGGGGTGGAAGATAATGTCAAAAGCCTTGGAGAGAGCAAGAAAGAAAGAGAGAAGAGACCATTTTTCCAGCATCTCAGGCACAGTTGACTGTCCAAGAAGGATAAAAGAACTGTGGTAGTACTGTGCCCAGGCCTAAAACCATGTTGAGTGGGAGAAAGGATTTGGTTGTGTAGTAGGTGATTCAGAAGTTGTGCCTGGATGTGTTTTTCTAGGATCTTAGATGGGTGAGAGAATGTCAGTAGGTCTAAAGTTGGCGAAATCTGTGTTTCCACCTTTGTGGAGAGAGAGATTATCTGCTTTTTTCCAGATTGTGGGTATATAGCACTCCTGGATTGATCTATTAAGAAGAATACTGATGGGATAAGCAATAGAGTCAGGTGATAACCTAACCTGAATATCTTCAATTATCAGGGGCATTAGTGCAGAGTTTGAGTTTTTGAAGTAGTTTTAATTGTAGTTGTAGGTGAGAGAGAAAATGTGGGCAGAGCTAAGAGTATTTAGGATGGTGAGTTTGCAGGAGCAGATTTGGTTTGAGGAAAGTTGGTGGTGAGATTGGAGATGGCATCTATGAAGTATGAGTTTGTGAGGCTGTTTCAGTAGGTGTCTTATCTGGAGCTGCGCATGGATTGTTATTGGAGTCTGGTTTTAGTAAGGAATTTATGGAGCTCCAGAATTTTTTGGGGTTATGCTTGTTTTGACTTTATAGACTAAGATAGTATTCTTTTTTTTTATTGATTTAGATGTTTTACTTTATTTTGGAGTTTCTTATATTGTGTGTGGTCATGGGGAGGTATGTCTTTGCCATACTTTCAGTGCTTTGTCCCTGGCAATCATGAGATGCCTAGTGGTTCTAGTAAGCCAGCTGGCATAATTAATTTTCACCCTGTTGTTGGAGAGGAGCCAGTTTAAGATCCTGAGAAATGTAGAGTTAAAGAACTCTTACTGCTTCATCGAAGTGAAGGATTTTTAGTGCATACCAGTTGAGGCTGTGTAGAGTTTTGTTAAGGGTGGGTTGATCAGAAGTGGGGATAGGTCTCTTAATTTGTTTGTACTGGTGTTTATTTGACATTGGGGTATTTTTACATATTATAAAGGCAGGTAGGTGGTCACTAATGCTGTTGGGTAGTGTTTCTGTAGAGGAGATATTGGTGTCCGAGACCATAATCCACTGTTGCTGTTTTCATTGGGTCTGGTTATATTGGTGACTAGCTGAGTAAAGTTATATAGATTTATATTGGTGGAAAGATGGTGATGTGAAATATCAAGCCAACTGATATTCACATTGCCTAGAATGATGGTTTCATTTTTTATGTTTGAGGCCCAGGCTAGGATTTCTTGTAATATGAGATGTTATTGCCTGGAGGTATATACAGGACTATAATACAGAAGCTTTTTTTCATTTTTAGGAGGGATACAAGTATTTTGGCAGTGGAAAACCTGAATGATAGACTTGGTATATGGGAGTATATTAAAGTTATTTGGGTATATCAGTGTGGCACCCCCTGCACTTTTTATGAGATCTGTCGGATCTTAAGCAGACATAGCCTGGGGGTAGAAATTTAGTATTTTAATGGCTATAATATCTGGGTGGTTGTGTGCTGTCCAGACGTGGAAGTCTGTGATTTTGTTTCTGATACTTTGAAGGTTGAGGGTAGTGAATTTTAGTGATTTAGGGGGGTTAGATTGGTTGAAAGGGGTGATAGTGGAGCCTGGATTAGGATGTATATTGCCACATTGGGGTAGATTTAAGTATATATATGGGAGGGTGATGGGATGCTGCTTCCTTTTTATTTTATATTAGCAATAAAAACCTCAGGTTTGTATTGGTGCTTTTTTGTAAGGCAAGGATTTTTACTTTGTAGTATAAGGTAATGTTGGTTGGATATAGGTTAGAAGATATGCAGGAGAAGGTGGTAAGAGATGGTGTTTGTAAAGAAGTTTTAGATACAGGTTTGCTGTATTTGTAGGGTATATGGAATGCTGTTAACTGTAGTAGTAAATACAGGGAAAGAGTATGAGAAGTAGTGTGTTAGTGATAAGTGACGTGGTGGAAAACAGAGGTAGCTGGTTTAGAAAACCTTAAAAGAATGTTGTAATATGTTGGTAGAGTTGAAGAGAGGATAGTCCTAGATCTGAGTGCTGGAGAATAGAGTGAATGTGTGAAGGTTAATTAGTGAATATAGTGGATGGGAGGAGTGAAGTAAAGTGGAACTGATAAAAAGTTATGTCTGATTGGAAGAACTGAATTGGTAGAAGGCGCTAATGTTAGGATAAGTCTAACTGAAATGGGGGTGGGAGTGGGAATGGTGGTGGGGTAAGGGAGCGGAGTGAGCCCAAGCATAGCAAGGGTGAATGGAGTGGGCTGGCCCTGGCCTTTGTTTTAGCTTGAATAAAGAACAACCAGCAAGGTACGTTATGATAGATTGGAGAATGCTTGCAGAGTGTAAGGAGAGGAGAAGGATTATATAGAGGTTGTTTGCAGTGGTAATAGTCTCCTAAGGGGGGGTGGAAACTGTTGGCAGGATAGAGAGAGAAGTTAAGGAGGAGATGAGACAGGAAGAACGTTAGAAAGGAGAGAGATCAATAGAAGAAAGGTTAGAGATGTAATTTACAAAAATAATTGCGAAGGCACTATTGTAGAAGACAATGTTTGATGTCTCTACAAAGTTATCTACAAGTATCAGTAGTTGTTTTCGTCTGAGGGGTAGGGGATAGTAGGGAAGCAAGAGGAAGAGGAGGGAAAGGGTGGTGTGAGGTGATGTACGAGGGAGTTGTTTATTAGGAGTCAAGGGATAGAGAAAATTAATAAATAATAATAATAATAATAGCCAGTTGAGTTTACATACATTCTTAGTTTAGGACAAAGATCCTGTGTAGTAGGTTCGGGCATTCAATGGGGAGGGTTGAGAGCTTTCCCTTTGGGTTCAGCTTTGTTTTTCGGAATCTCTGGGACTGCTACGAAGAAGTTTCATAGGTAGGTACTACGCTATTGGCCCTAGGGCCTATATAAGCCTAGCCAAAAATGTACCCTGGCTTTCGCCACCCAAGAAAGTTTTCCTGTGCCCCTGTCGAGCAGAGCCACAGAAGTGATCCCTGGGGTGAATTTCCTATTTCCCATCCAGTCATCAAGATTTTTCTTGAAGAGTGCTAATGAGGAGCTCTGCTTGACATAGATAGGTAGTCTGTTCCAGAGTATGGGAAGTCTCTGGGACAGGAATTTATCCCTCCAGCATGTTCTGTTTATTGTGGTGACAAGGTTTAGGTCCCTAGAGCGTGTAGCTCGGAGGGATTGGGATTTCTTTAAGTGGAGCATGTCCAGCAGCTCTGGGTTTGACATAGCTTTGTATGTTAGGCAGAGATCGCCTCTGAGTAGACTATGTGCAACGGAGTAAAGTTGGAGTTTTTTGAGACTGTCTGCGTAGGGCATTTGTTTGAGGCCAGTAATCCTCTTTGTGAGGTATTTCTGTGGCCTTTCCAGTTGTAGATATCTTGTGAGGTACATACCAAAAGGGGCGTTGTACTCTATAATGGGTCTAATGAGTGATAAGTAGAGGGGAACAATGACCTCTTTTTTTTCCTTTTTTCTGTATGAGAAACCTTTTGTGATGAGGTGAGCCACGTAGAAGGATTTCCTGACCACTGTGGCGATGTGATTATCAAAGGAGAGACTACTGTCCACCTGTGTCCCAAGGTCATCACATTTTCGGCGTTAAGCAGACTACCAGCTATGTGGTAGTTCTTGGGTGCAGAGTTTTTACCAAAGGGGATGACGATACACTTTTTGGCATTGAGCTTCAGGCCATGGCTTTGACACCAGGCATCTGTCTCAGTGAGGCCCTTTTGTAGTATGTCCACATCATTAGGAGTTTCGATTATTGCTCCTAGTTTGCAGTCATCTGCAAACTTTGTTAGCCAAAGACGACCTGTGTTAGCCTGTACTTCAGAGAAGTAGATACCAAACAGGAGAGAACCCAAGACTGAACCCTGTGGTACTCCACTTGTCACTGGTCTGAAGTTGGATTTGGAGTCTGCTACTTCCATAGTGTGGGTTCTGTCTGTGAGCCAGTTGGCAACCCATCTTGTGACATAGGGATTTATACCTAGTTTAGTGAGCTTATCTATAATTCCAGAGTGGGGGGATGGTGTCAAAAGCCTTGGCGAGATCTAGATAAGCTGTGTGAACCACCTTACCCTCATCTATGGCTTTGGTGACTGCTTCAAAAAGTCAATTAGGTTTAGGAGACATGATGTGCCTTTTACAAATCCGAATTGGATAGGGTCCAGAGTTTGGAGATTACCAATGTCTTTGTTTATGAGTTCCATGATGATAAGTTCCATGGCCTTGCAGACCAGGCTCGTCAGGCTAATGGGGTGGTAGTTCCCGGGGTCCGTCATGGCTCGCCCTTTGTGGAGTGGGATAACTGTCGCTGTGCGCCATTCAGTGGGCACAGAGCCTGAGGTGAGGCTATGATTGAACATGGTACTTAGGTAGGGTGCCAGTTCATTCTGTAGTTTGTGTAGAACACAGCCTGGAATATTGTCAGGTCCCATGGATGCTGTGTTCTTGGCTTTGGAGAGTGTGTTTTTTTACCTGTGCAGCTGTGATTACAGGAACTTTGCATTCTTCCGGTATAGAGATGGGCCCTCTAGGGGGGGTGAGAGGGGGGTAAAGTTAGCACTGAACCTATCTGCCAGGATGTTGGCAATATCAGTTGGTTCTGTATATTTAGTGCCATTGTGCTGTAACTCAGAGCAGATCTGAGTGTTGCCATTGAGATTCTTGACATAGCTATAGAATGCTTTGTGGTGGTCATTCGAGTCAGTGGCAATTTTGTTTTCGTAACTAGCTTTGGAGGATTTTATGAGGGATCTCAGCTGCTTAATGAGGTTGACCAGGGAGTTCCTCCAGTCATGGGATTTTACTCTTTTTTTGCAACAGTTTCTTTCTTCTGCTGTAGAGTTTGTTTATGGCATAGGACCACCTGATTGGCTTCCTTTTTTTGGAGGATAGCATCTTGGTTCTGTTAGGGATAGCATGATTCATGTACTCATGTAAGTGCTTATAAAGTGCATTTGTGTAGGATTCAGCAGTCGTACCTCTATTGTCCGTCTCCATGGGTGTCATGAAGTTTGCCACTTCTTTCTTAAGTGTGAAGTTGGCTTTGGAGAAGTTTTTTACGGTGGTTTCCCTAATTGGGGGTGAGGGTGAGGGCGGGATGTGGATGTCTAGGGTGATTAGCTTGTGGTCGGATCTGACCAACGAAGAATTGACCTCTGTTGTGGAACACCGGTTGCCCATGATGGTAATGACCAGGTCTTGGGATATTGCTGCCCCTGGTGGGGTGTGAATAAGTTGATCCAAGGCGTTGGAGTTTATGAATTCCAGAAAACATTGAGCAAAAGAGTTGGTACAGGAGTAGTTTTCCCATTTAGTGGTGGGGTAGTTGAAATTGCCTATTATTAGGGTGTTGGGTTGTACCCTAATACTTTTCAGTGCATCAAGAAATGAGGAGTGGGAGTCCTGGGGCATGGTGGGGGGTCTGTAGCAAGCTACAATTTGGATTGCGGTCTTGCCCAGAGTTAGTTGCACTTGGATAATCTCGGATGCATTATGCTGTGCAACTAGCCTGGAGTTGTGGATATCCTTAATGAATATGGACACGCCTCCACCTTTAGTGCTTCGTTCCGGGTTAGGTGGCCGAAAGGTGTGGTATGAATTATAGCCTGGTGTAATGCAGGGGTGCTCTCTGGAGCTTTGAACCAGGTCTCTGTCACTGCACAGATGTCGATGTTCTCCATTTTAAGGAGTGCCTCGAGTGAGTGCATTCTGAGGTTTAGACTTCTAGCATTGAGTAGCATTACCCTCAGATTTTACTTGCTTGTACCTGTTATGGTGGTGAATTTGTCATTTGAACCTTGCCTAAAAAAGGCACTGTAGGGGTGGTAAGAGCCTTAGCCAGTATCCGGAGTCCCAAGGGCGACAGGTGCAGGCCATCTCTAGTAAAGCATCGTGGTCTGTCGATCATGTCATCCCAGGCAGACAAATACTGGATCCCCTTAGTATGACACCAGAAGCTTAGCCATTTGTTGAAGTCAGCCATTTTGTCCTTGTACTGTGGTATCATTCTGGGTGATGGCAGGATGCTACTCAGGGCTAGGGTCATGCCTGCCTGGACTACAAGATTGGGGAGCTCCTCCATGTCTCTTCATGTCCAGGGAGGTACGTCTCGGGTCATTCACACCAACATGGACAATGACATTATCATATTTGTACTTGTGGAGTGACCTGAGTGTGTGTGTGTTATGTGGCGGATCCTGGCACCTGACAGGCAGCTGACAGTAACTTTCTCCTTGTTTAGCCTGGTGTGGAACATCAGTGTACCTGACTGTAGAGTCTCCTATGACTAGAGTGTTGGGTACGTTGTTATGCCTTATGGGCTGTGGTTGAGTGGCACACTGAGTTTGTGGGCTATGTGTCATTTGGGTTGTGTTGGGGATGGAGTTTGCTTGCGTTTCTGCTTTGGAGGTCCCTGATGCTTGGGCAGGTTTTTATTGAGAGCCTTCGCAAATGTAGGTGTATGTTTTGTCTTTGTGTGTGTGTTTTGGTGGTGTAGGTTTTGAGGGACTATGTGATGAGTGTGGTGTAGTGCAAGTGTTTACCTGCTCCTCTTGACTGTCTAGTCCAGTCTTGGGTGAAGAGAGCTTTGCTTCCAGTTTGGCTATATAAGTGCATCTCTCACAGGTTGTAGTGTTCGGTGGCAGGAGGAGTTGCCTGTGTACATGAGGCAATTGCTGCTTTGCCCCAAGATGCCCAGATTCATCAGGTAGTCAGGAGAAATCACTGGGAGCTGACCCTTAGACATGCCTGGATAGGTGCTTATTTATTAAGTAAAACTGCTTTCCTCTAGACAAGTGAGGAAAGTTGAGTGCTGTAGTAATTTGCAGCTTATTTAGTGCTTATGAGTTCTGAACAAGTGCTGAGTTCAAAGAAACAGATTTGAGTGCTGAAACTAGAAAACTGGCTAGTTCTAAGAAACAAAATTAAGCTAGAAGGCTTCCCTCCATCACTGAAAGGCTTGGGGGCTCAGAAGCCTACAAACAGTCTAGACCACTTACAAGAAAGGCAGGAAACAAGCTTAAACATTTTTTTTTCTTTTCCAGATGCTCTCTTTGTACACAGTAGGAGTGCCTGAAATCAGAATATGATCTCACTGCACTCAGTTGTGTGAGCAAATGAGATGGGCCCTGAAGGAGTATCCAAAAACAAATTTACAAGAGGGGCGGGCAGTTTCAAAGCCACCATGATTAACACCAAACCAAAAACAGGGAGGGTGGGTGAGGAACTAACTGAAAAAACAGAGTCAAAACTTCCAGTTCAGTTAATATTCAATGCAACACAAATAAATCAATTAAAATGCTGTATTATTTGAAAAAAGTGCAGATAAAACGTACTTAAATTCTCTTATACGTCCAGTTGAATACAGCTAGATCTTAGCCGGTTAGATTGGCTGTGGATGTGCTTCCTGTTAAAAAAGGGAGAAAGACTTTTAAATAAGTATAGAGACTCTGATAATGCTACCAGCAATACACCGGAGTAATATGATAGGGTGAGTAAGAAGGTATATAGGCAACAGTGATAGGAGGATGGAGGGAAAGACTATGAAGATGGGATAAGAGAGGAATGGAAGTGGATAGGAAAATTAAGTGGAAGAAAGGGAGTAATAAGATAAAGGAGAGGGAGAAAGTTGGAAGAGATGGGGATTAGAGAGAAGGAAGTATGTGAAAGTTCAGATAGGGAATGGGCTTGTATATTGGTGAGCAGTGGGTATAGATAAATGCAAATACTGTTTACAGTAAACAAGCACACACACAAAAGAGAGGTCAACAAAAGGATTGATGCAAAGGAAAAATGCAAATAGAGACTTTTGAGCTAAGTGAAATTAAACCGTATGATATATGTATTCGGCAACATCTGCTTTACACCATTACTAATAAGTTGGATTTAACTGCCACAAACATAATTGAAATTTGGAGCTCTGATACACCACCATAAGAAACAGGGACCAGTTTACATAAGCCAGAACAATATCACCTGTTTCCGTTTTCCTAGATGACAGCAAAGCAATGCTTAGAGCGACTACCAATTAGTAAATTAACTATATATAGATTTGGTGTGTGTTAGTCAGATTGTAAAGGGGAAGGAGGTGAAAATTTACGTTTCCTGTTCAACTTACGAAAAATAAGTATGCTACTTAGTGGTTAACTTAAGATATTGTGCTGCTCTGCGTCCTTAAAAGAGAGGAACACACAGTATATAAAGCAGTATATAGTTTTTATGTCGGATAGCTGTTCATTGTGGTATCCGTGCTCTTCTTAAACATGCGACAGATTACAGAATGCACTACTTCTAGGAAGAAGCTTGCACATATTTCACAAAGTATTTTATATGTGCATGCTTCAAAAACCATGGATAATTCTACTTCACAAACCATTAACTGCATTTCGCATGTTCTAACAAGTTAATAATGCTGAGCAGGCTAACAATAAACCTACACATACACATAATGTAGATTTGGGATACCACTACTTTGATCAGAATTCTTTACTTGCAGTTATTATGTACTGCAGCTACTTCTATGCATACTGTTCACCTCCTGGGGCTGCAAATCAAACCTTGGTAGCTTGGGTCACAGCCAAGGCTACATCTGTCTGTGCAACGGAGATAAGCTACTTTTTGTTTTGTTTTTTTGTCTACTGTGTACATGTAGGTTTCTAGTTCTCTGTTTTTTTTCTGTTTCTCCATGTGCTTCTTTAATGTTAAGTCTTCACTGCACACTTCTACTAGCTAGATTTTCTTTTGTTTATATAGCATCCAAAGCTATGCAGCACCTTGATCTGGTTTAATAAATAACAGTGATCTGGTACCTCAGCAATTTGCCTTCAAGTATCACAGTCCTATAATATTCAACCACATTTATATTCAAACAAACAGCAAGCAATTAATGGTTATATCCATAAGATCCACTTAAATAATTAAACAATTAAAGATGCAATATAACCATTCCCAAATATAAAAATACAGCACCAAAGCTTAATGCCGGAATATAATAGTACTTATATAAAATTTTATATATATATATATATATATATATATATATATATATATATATATATATATATATATATATATCCCTTACATGTTCAAAAACTCTGCTTCATTTTGGCCCACATACCATTTAGGTTTGGCACAAGTACAACCTAAAATGTACACAATCCCTGTTGAATTACAATTAAAGAAGAGCTTACAAACAATTTTTTTCGTTTAGTAGATGTAAAAATTTGAAAGAAATTTTGAGTTATAATTTTGAATCTAGGATTACTACTGGTTTAGCCTGTGGAATGTTTGCATGTGGTCATTGTAGTGTGTGCTCAAAAGTTAGGAATTTGTCAGGCCATGTTATTAATGGGAAAAAATTTGCAAGGGATGTGAAAAATCGTAACACTTTAAGTCCTGTAGCCAAACACTTTATGTACATGATATGTAATGATTCTGGGCTTTTTTATTGTGTACTTGCTAAACCTTTTTTACCTATAGGGGGATGACTACATAGCCAAATTGTTGGAATTAGAGGCAAGGTTAATTCTTAACTATCAGACGCCATTTCCCTTGTGTCTGAATCGGGAAATAATTGGTTGAAGTTGTTTGAATGTCTGTATATGACATAATTAAATAATTTAGTGTAAGTATGAGGTTTATTAAGATATAGTAAAAATATATCTCTTTCTGTATATATTTTTTATAATTTTATATATATATATTTTTATTTATATATATATATATATATATATATATATATATATATATATATATATATATATATATATATATATATATATATATATATATATATATATATATATATGGGTTACCTTTAGATTGTCGAACGTTCAAATGTTCGACACTGATGTGATCGAGACCATATCATCAAACATTTGAAACTTCGAAAACCTAAAAGTAAAAAACAAAACCTAAAACAAAAAAACTAAACTGTGTAAAGGGGGGCAAGCTCCCCTGCACCCCCCCACTTAAATATTCCAACTCCAAGACCGCACTACATTGCAGTAATGGGAAATATTCCCGAACCGCGCTGTATGGAGGTCTGTATTATGTCATTTTCCTTTACCAAAATATAGTGCAATCTCGGAGATGGTATATTTAGGTAAAGGGGGTGACCGCAATACATGGGGATCACTAGACCACCTCAGTTGTTAAGTATCTATCCCCAATTTTGAAACCTTAAAATTGTCGAACATTTACATGTTCGATGATATGGTCTTCCCCATATCACTGTCGAACATTTGAACATTCGACAATCTTAAGGGTAACCCGTATATATATATATATATATATATATATATATATATATATATATATAAAGTTTTATATAAATGCTATTATATTCTGGCGTTAAGCTTTGGGGCTGTATTTTTATATTTGGGAATGGTTATATTGCATCTTTAATCGTTTAAATGGAGCTAATTGATATAACCATTATTTGCTTGCTGTTTGTTTGACTGTAAAAGTGGTTGAATATTATCTGACTGTGATCCTTGAAGGTGAATTGTCGAGGTATCAGATCACTGTTATTTATTAAACCAGTGGAGTTTGGTGCTGATCCAGTGTGTTTTGTGTCAAATTCTTGGCCTTAACCCATTATATTACCTTTCTAGTTATTTGCTCCCAATACCTTGGTTCCTTTGCCAGTTTTCTGCAATAAATTCCACCCCCACCTTGCCTATTATCTGTATCCTTGATCACAGTCATTCTTATCGGCAAAATCTCTTTTCTCCATTCTTGTGCTGGTTTGGTTTTTAGAATACTCCCTGCTGTGTTAGGAATTTGTGTTGTTCTCCTTAAGAGTCTGCACCCAGAATCCCAATCTTACAGTTCTTGAGCTTCCTCCCTGTATCAGCATCATTCCTTTCCACTTTGAATTATAGCTTTCTGTTTGTGCTGTGTATAAGAGCCTTAACTGTGTTGCCCTAAAATACACCCTCAAATTGGGTAATCCTAGTCTGCCTTGTTCTATTGGTAGAGTCAGCTTATCCCACTTGACCCTTGCTGTTTTCCCTTCCCAGATAAAATCCTTCAACTCTTTTTTTTATTGCTGTCCACAGCTTCTCCTCTGGCTGATGAAAATATGTCTGACCTGTTTATAATACTCAAGGGACTAAAAACATTTTAATGGCTTGTATCTTACTTTCCATATCCATATAACAATGCTTCCAGTTTTCAATTTTTGTATTATCTTCTGCTTAATCTCTTCCCACATATACTTAGCTGCCACAGTAGAGTCATTTTTAATCCATACTCCTAAATACTTCATTTTATCATGTCCCATAAATATGGATCTTGTTGAACCAATTCGTGTGTGGGTATATCATTTACCACTATTGCCTTTGTTTTAGCTTCATTAATTTTATATCCTGAGAAGATTTGAAACTTTCTTAAGTTCCACAACACTGTAATCTCCCTTTCAGGTTTTGTCATGTGTAAAATATCATCTGCAAATAGAACCAGCTTTTCCTGACTTACCATACCAGTTATATCCTTGAATTTCTGAGTCCCATATTTTCTTTGCCAGTGGTTCTAAATATAATGCAAACAACAAAGGGGAAAGTGGACAACCCCTCCTGGTTCCTCTACTCTAGAAATTATCGGAGAGGACCCCACTCACTTTAATTTGTGCCTCCAGTCCCTCCTATATTCTTCTAATCAACCTTATAATTGTAACGAGGAAAGCAAATACTTCCATTGCCCTACTCAAGTCCTAGTCTCATCTGTCAAATGCTTTCGCTGCATCAAGACCCAGCAATAAAAGTGGTATTTTCCTACATTCTCCTTCCCTCTGGATCATCAATGTTCTGTTAATATTGTCAAATGTTTGCTTCCCCTCCACAAAACCACAGTGATCCATATTAATTTTATTATCACTTTTGCCATTCTTTTAGCCGTTATGGACATAAGCACTTTAAAATCATGGTTTAGTATTGAAACGGGCCTGTATGAAGCTGGATCTGATGGATCTTTACCTCTTTAGGTATTGCCATTGCCACCACCTTCTTCCAGGATGCTGGTACTTCTCCTTCTCTTAAAATACTGTTAAACAAAACCTTCCAGATCTTTATCATTTTTTCCCCTCCTAACTGCCAGATGTCCACAGGAATGCCATCTATTCCTGGGGACTTTACTTTAGATTGGTTATACACCGCCATTTTTATCTCATCCCTTCCTATCCTAACTGTTGGTAATTAAGCCTCATCTACCTCTAACGTTGGCATATTTAATTCTTCCATAAGCATTTCCATTTATAGCTTTTCTTGACTGCCATATTTCTCTGCTTTATAAAAAAACTTTCATAAAATTTCCGAAATATTTCTAATACTTCTACAGGGTCTCTTGTTGACTTCTTTGTTGTGGGCTCATTAAACTTGGTGACAGCCCTTTCCACTTTTTGTTGCCTGAGTTGTTGTGCTACAAGTTTTTGTGCTGTAGAATTATCAAAAAATAGTTGCTTAACAGCACTCTTTCTAAACTTGTGCATATTATCAAGGTAATCCCTTTTTTTCTGATAAGCATTCTGCTGCTGTTCCTTTTCTTGTTCTGAGAGATTACCCCCTATTTTGCAAAACTTTAACATTTGTCAATCTCTCTAAATAATTATTGTTACTGTTTAACCATATCTCCCTTTTTTTAAATTCTACCCTAGTTTTAAACTCCACTTTAACTTTATCCCACTCCCTAACTTTGTTTTCAGAAGAAAATTCTATTTTCTGTAGTAGCAGATGGGAAAGCATCAGTGTCTCATTTTTATTTCATTACCTTGCGTTTTTATTTGGGATATTATTGGTGCATGATCTGAAGTGGTTATCAGGTGCGTCTCAAGACCTTCAATTAAATGCACATGTTCCTGTGAGGTACAAAATCTGCCTAGCCTAGCCCAGTTTTTGTCTTGCTGAGTAATTTGTAAATTCACTCCGAACTCCTAGTACTGAATTCACCTCTTCCATGCCAAACCCTGTCATGAATTTCATAAAATCTACCCCCTTTGTTATATTTTCCCTTCTAGGCTCCCCAAACACATCTTCACTGTTGCAAACCAAATTCCAGTTTCCACCTGTAAGTAATATTCCTTTCAGAAAGCTGATTATTTCTCTCAGAATTTTCTTATGCTCCATTAAGGCAGTTTTAGGGGGGTGTAAATGCATGCCAGTGTAATCCTCCTTCCCAGCTAGTAGCCCCCTTATTATTATGTATCTTCCATTATTATTATCATCTTTGTTTTCCTCTTCTATCACTATTGGAGCTCCTCTTGCACTTAATAAGTACTCCTGTTTTCATTTGCCCCAGATAATTCCACTGAATATCCATCCTGAAAAACTTTCTTTATCAAATTCACATGTTCGCTTTTTCCAGGTGTGTCTCCTGTAGTATAGCTATTTGTACTCTACGTTTTTTAATATGCTTCACTACTCTTTTTTTTTTCTATATTTATCTGTAAGACCATTCGGATTGAAAGACATTACAGAAAGCATCATTTTCTTATATAGTTATTATTACCAGCTTTTATGTATAACTGCCTTCAGCATGTTGGTCTTTTATACAGTTGTTTATTGTCATATCCATTTGCACCTATGCCACATCTTACATAACTTTGTTTTTTTTTTTTTTTGAAAGCCCTCAGACAGAGCAAACAAATCTACCCCCCCCCCAAATAAAACACTCCTAAAACCTATTAACTTAGTAATAACACACAAAACTATGTACATCTTCAAATATTGAAGCTTTTGTTTCCTAATAGGAACATAAGTTCTACATTGTTAGTTACATAGACAGGCTAAAGTTAAACAAAATGAAAGGTTAGTCATGCAAAGACACATGGTACAGCTTGTGTTACTAATAAGGGTTGTTTGATTTTGTATGTCTTTATAGCTTTCCCAGTTGAGAAAACACTTGAATACTTTCAGTAAACATTTTCTTTGTCATTTCTCTTTATCAAATTGTTTTCTAATGATATGCAAACTGGACACAAAACTACTAAGGGTACATTGTTTATCAGAAAAAAAGCCTTAAAATTTTCAATATTCTTTTTCATTTATATGCTTTGTAATACATTTGTTACTGGATAATGCCTACGGTTTTAACCCAACTATTTCCCTATACAACCATGAGAAAAAGCACACTGACGTTTCCTTTGTCATACTCCTTTAACCAGACCATTCTGCTCTCCTCCTATCTCCTTCCCTCCTCCTTTTTTTCCATTGCAATGCCTACATTTCTTAAAACTGAACAAGGAAAAAGACAGAAGGGAGAAAAAGAAAAAAAAAATAAACCAACTGTTTATATTAGTATCTCCATTTTTTAAAAAAATGAGAAAACTAAGTCTGATTGGTTTTGTATTATTTTTAAAGCTGTCATACCTGGGAAGAAACCACAACTGTTTTCAGAAACCATTAAGTCATAGTCAATTTCTCTTCTCTTTTTTTTTTTTCTTCTTTTCCCTCAGCCAATCCACTTCCACCAGACTGTCTCCATTTTCTCTCTATCAGACCATGTCCATGGAGACATGAAGACCAGCTGCAGAAATGCTACTTAGTGTACATGCAATTGCTAGAAAAAAGCCTCATATTATTCAATATTCATTTACTTGCTTTCTCTCTTAAAATAAAGGTCCTTAAGCAGTCATTTTCCCATGCAGGAATGAAAAAAAAGCTCACCAATTTGAACTCTGTTGTGCTTTTTTATCCATGCTCTCCTTTTTTTTTTCCTTTTCATCATTGCATTGCCTATATTTCTCAAAACTGTACAACAAAAAAAGAAGAGGGGAGAAAAAGAACACCACCAGTTTACAATCCCGATTACACTTGAAAATAGCATGCAAAGAAAAGCATGCATCACAAATGCAGTACTATTTAGAAAATAAAGTCTTTTCTTTACTTATATTTAGCGTTCTCCTCTTTCTCCCCCTCCCCAAAACATTTTTTTTCTAAAAATTAATGACATGAAGAAGTAGGGCATATGCATTAGAGTTCCCCACACATCAACCAGATTTTGAAAAAGTCCAATACTTCCAGATTTTCTTGTTCTGCCATATTTCACAAATATAATTATTGCATTGCAATCCCACAGTAAATTGCTGATTTTATTAATGTTCTTCTCCATCACCCAAATCCTGTCTCTGCTTCATTTCCAACATACTCACAATTCTTCTAGTTAACTCTTATGCTCCCTTCCTTCTCTCTAACATTTTCTATTGAAATACTGGAAAAGGTTTCACAGGTACAGTCTCTCTCTGGTCATTATTACCAGAAGAACAAGAAGCATAATCTCCTCCTGTTTCACTGGTCAGTTTTTTTGGACAAACTTTTGTATTTCCTGCTTAGCATGCACTTCGTAAAAAAATGATTTTGTCCCTCCAGGAAGAATACCTTGAAGATACCTGGATATAGCAGTTTGAAACTCACACCTGCATCTCAACATTTTTTGAATAGGTGAATGAATTTGCTTCTCTTTTGCCTGGTTTACAATGAGTGATTATTCTCCACAAACACTCTGCTTTCTCCCACTTTCAGTATTTTGTCGTCCTTCCACAGTTTTGGTAGATTCAACTTGTTCTGCTGGTAGGATTGCATCCTTACTATTATAGGTCTAGGTTGCTTTCTTATGGCTAGGTTTGGAGTTGTACACACGATGTGCCCGTTCAACTAACAGTTCCTGCTGTGGAATACCAGTCCACTTGCTTATTTTAGCTTTCCTAAAATTAATGCAGTCTGTTCCTTCCAGCTTCTTTGGTATAGATGAAAATATCAGATTTTCCCTACGTGCTCTCCCCTCCAATTCTGTTATTTTTTTAAACATCTCTTCTTGAACAGTCTCATATTCAGCCAGCCTTTTCTTCATTTTGACCTCTTGATTTTTGCAGCTATATCTCATCTGAATATTTGTTTAAAGATTCTTTTGTCTGTTCCAGCCGTTTGTTGTTTGTGTTGATATAGTTTACCAGTGTTTTGTTTATTCTAAGCAGGTCTTTATGCAGTTGTCTTATATCTTGCTCTAGGTTATTGGAAGTCATGTCTGAAGGTTGCATTACTTTTTTGCAGAACAGCTGCAGAACTCTCCCTAGTCAGTGTTTCTTCCTCACTTTTGTAGCTGATTTTCCAGGTCTTCTGTGTTTCTTTATTCCTGGCATCCAGACAGTGTACTTACTAGCCAGTTACTGAAATTTACCCAAATTTACAAGTCTACTTGCCTTCTCTGCTGAGTTTCTGTTTTCACACTTGGAGAGCTAGAAACAAGCCGTTATTCAGTATATAGTCATCCTGGAAGTCCCCTTTGTGCAAGCAATTAATCTTGAGAAGTCACTTTATCCTTTGCTGACGGAAATGCAAAATTTAAAGGTACAATAGCAAGCAGTTTGGTGAAAAAATAGTTTGAAATTATGGAAAGTGAATAACAGGTAACACTCCCCTAACAGTCTTAAAACTTTAATGCAGTTGATAAAACAGTGTACAGTTTACTTCAATTTAAAGATAGCCAGTGCACATTTTCTTGGGGGTAAAAGTTAATGTTTTCTGAAATCATTCAAGATATTTTTCATATATGAGGGGAAGAGAGAGAAGAAAAGAACAAACATCAATCCGTGTAAGTGGGAGCACAGACTGTAATATGTTCTTTACCATGATTAACCTTAATTTTAGGTTAGATAATGCCTGTAGGTGCAGTAATCAGTTTGGGGCAGTTGTTCCCTTCTGAGGGGTTACACTTCATGCTTTGAAGTTGTATACAGTTTTGTGTTTGCTCCATGTTAATGGGGCCAGGGGTGTTTTTATATTTACTTTTTTGATTGGGGGGGGGGGATCATAAAAATGAGGCTTGAAAAATGTGACATAGGTTCAAATGGAGATGTGAGGAAACAAGTGTATAAAAGATTAGCCTGCCATACATTAGTATATGCATGTAACACAAAAGCTGAAAATACACATTTAGAAAACTGCTATGAATATTAGGTGGGAACATTAGCTTTGTATCATGATGGTTGTGCTGTACATATTCTGGAATGACAATGTCTTTGTACTGAATTTTATTTAGAAATGCAGAGTGCAAATAGTGCAGCAGGAGACGCATTTGGAAAGAAATGAGCCTGCAAATTTAACGGGATTTCAGAATGGATATTGAGCAGAATATCTGAAACAGAGGAAAAGTGGAGTGATTATATTAATTTAGTGGGGTTCCAGTAGTGACAGATGAGGAAACAGACAAAAATGGTAGATTTGTAGTATTAAGAGGCTATTGGCAGGGCAAGAGGATTACATTGATGTGTATTTATATTCCACTGAAAACTGTTACTATGGCGTTTAAGAAAATTTGTAGAAAATTAATCATCTTTCAACAGATAATGTTATTTATAGGTGAGGACTGGAATTTGATTTGCCACAGTGAGGATGTATTGGGGGACATAAAAGTGACAATATAACGAGAGTAGATTTCTGAAGAAAATTATGAAAATATTTGGCATGGAAAATGTGAAATCAGTAGTAGGAACTTTGACAGAATTTACATATTATTCTCCAAGGTACAGTAACTGGGCTAAACTAGATAGAAATCATAATTCACAAGTACATCTGCAGTTAATTGAAAGCTTCAGCACACTTCCATTAATTATTTCTGATCGTACAACAATAAAAAAACAAGATAAAATGCAGGGTAATGAAGTGAAAATAAGATACTGGGGCTTTCCCACCTACCTGTTAAAAAGAGAGGAATTTAAAGAATGGGTAGTGAAAGTTATTTGAGTGTTTGGCAAGATAGAAATATCTTCAGAAGTAATCTGTAGTGACTTGGATAAAATGAAGATAGAGTTTAAAAACCAGGTCAAAATAAAAAAGAAACATGGTTAAGAATTAATAGAAATTACTTATAGGGGCTGACAAAGGTTCAAGTATTGCAGAATAAGCTGTTTCCTCATCGCATCTGTGTTGTATTTGGTGTTTTTAATTCATGAATTACTACAGTTCATATAACTTAATTAGGTGGCTAACTTGTTAGCCAAACTAAAACCAAGAATAGGATAACTTTGGAAAAGGTCATCACAAGGTATTCAATTCACACAAAAAATGTAGAAAGGTTTTGAGTGATTTTGTCCTGTGCAAGGACTTCATCAGAATAAAACCACCCCATCCTTTCAAATACAATTTTAACTTATTGAGAACAATTAAGGAGAATAGGTCACACAAATCAATAAGATCTTAAAAGAACTGTGCCTAAAATAAGCACAGCAGTAAATAATAAGTTAATACTAATAAACTCTAAACCTTTTCCTTTAAATAAAAATCTGTACCTAAAAAAGTGTTAAATCGGGGTGTGTGCGTGTGTGTGTGTGTGTGTGTGTATATATATATATATATATATATATATATGTATATATATATATATGTATATATATATATATATATATATATATATGTATATGTACAAAAGAACGGACACTTTTCAAGGAAGAAAGTAACCACATACATAAAATGAACTTTCACAACTAAGGAATAAAAAATGAACTTTTTTAGAATAGAAATAAAAACAAAGTTGACAAATACTGGAACCGATAATTGAGCATGCTTTCGTTCTTTAATGTATAAGAACATCAGAAAATGGTATGTATAAGAACTTCATCAGAAAATGGTATGTATAACAACTTCATCAGAAAATGCAATGTATAACAACGTCATCAGAAAATGCAATGTATAAGAACTTCATCAGAAAATGAAATGTATAAGAACTTCATTTTCTGATTAAGTTCTTATACATTAAAGAATGAAAGCATGCTCAATTATCGGTTCCAGTATTTGTCAACTTTGTTTTTATTCTAAAAAAGTTCATTTTTTATTCCTTAGCTGTGGAAGTTTGTTTTATATGTGTGTGTGTGTGTGTGTATGCATATATATATATATATATATATATATATATATATATATATATATATATATACACACACACACACACACACACACACACACACACACACGTCTAGGACACATGCTCGACTAGCTTATGTCCGAATCGCAAAACATCGAACACACATACACGAAAGCACTTAACATCGAAAAGCGCTTCCGTGTATTTGTAGTTCAAAAAAAAAATCTACGTTTCTGCAGGAGGGCTTCGCCCCCCTGCACCCCCCCCCCCACACCCCCTCTACTTTATTATTCTCATTCCAAGATCGCACTACAGTGGGGGAAAAGGGAATTTTCCCTTACCCGCACTGTAGTCCGATCTACGAAACCGGCACACATACACGGAAGCACTTGTCGATGTTAAGCGCTTTCGTGTATGTGTGTTCGATGTTTTGTGATTCAGACATATGCTAGTCGAGCATGTGTCCGAATCCCAGATATATATATATATAATATATATATTTATATTTATATATATATATATATATATATATATATATATATATATATATATAAAAACATAATCTTGTCCAGTATTTCATATGTGTCTTAAATTTTACAATTTCATGGCATTAAGCTTAGGGTAGTGGTTGAATGGAAAGATATTCAGTTAAGTCCTGGAAAATTAAGGGCATTCAGCCTAAGTTGCTACAGAAGCTCTTTGTGCTCAAGTCTAATTTGCCATCCCCCTCCCCTGGCACTGGGAGTTAATTTTTTCAAGAATCCCAGAGTGAAAGCTGTCAAACCGCATACAATTTATGTAGTGTTTGTACAGTGCATTGATGCAATTCTTATTCCTTATATCATAATTGCACTCATAAATTCTTTTACACAAACTTCTTTCTGTCTTCCCCACATAAAATGCAGGGCAGGTTGAGCAATTTGGTAAATGAACAACTCCCTTATTTTGACAGTTTCCCTTGTAAAAATGTAACATGGTTTCTGCACCATTTTCAAGATTCAGAGTTTCTGCCTCAAGAACATATGAACATTGTTTGCAAAGTCCACACTTTGACATCTGTCCAAACTGCCTATTGAACGTCTGGTGTGTTTCGATCATATTTTTGACATTGTGTGCATTTTTTTAATAGAAATAAAGGTTCTCTTCCCATCAGATTAGAAATGTCAGGTTCTGCCTTAAAAATGTTCCAGTTATTATTCACTATATGTTTGACATCTTTACTGCATTTGTTATATTCTAAAACCATAGCACATTCAAACTTCTGTGCATTGTCCTTTTTTGGAAGTCCCTCACCTAGTAGAAGTTTGAATTTTCTTCCTATTTTAATAAAACCTCCCCCAAAATATCATGCACTAATTATTTTGGGCAGCCCCTAGAAATAAATATTCTGGAAACCACTACCAGCTCACAAACCAAATCTTATTTACTAGAGGTCATCCTTGCCACCCTAATACATTGACCTTTAACTAAACCTTTTTCTGAAAAAAAGGGTGGCAACTTCCAAAATGCAGATACGTATTACTAAATTTAGGTTTCCTAAAAAACTTGGACTTAAAACCATCATCAACCAGTGTAGTCAGGGTATCCAAGTAGTTTATACTTGTCCTGTCAAAGTGAGAGGTAAACTTTAAGAAATCTGTGGTGGTCTTCAAATATACCATAAAATCATCAGCCAATGTTACAGGTCCCTTCAAAAGAATAAGTATGTCATCCAGGAACCTAATGTACAGATCAGTGTACTTGAAAAATTTACTGTTGAATACAAATGATCTTTCTCATTCTAACAGCACCAAATTAGCATACACAGAGGCACAAGCAGCTCCCACACCCATCCCTTTTATTTATTTGAATAACTCCCCTTCAGAAAGTATAAAATAATTAAGTACCAGAGAGGTCACCTCCACTATAAAATTTAATTTATCATTGGACAAAACTTTATATTCCATTAAACTGTTTTTAAACATTTCTAATCCTGCTTCATTCAGGATAACGGAACATAAATCTATAACATAAATTGGTAATAATACCATATTATTCTTCCATAAATAATGTTTTAATTGACCTGGAAAATCCCATGAATCCTTAAGGTGTGGAATTGTATTGTAAACTGGTTTTAGCCACCTATCCACTAATATTGCTAGTAGGGAGGTTTTCAAACCGTGGGCCACAACTACTGGTCTGAACAGGGGAGAAATGGGGTCCTTGTGGACTTTGGGGATCTAGAAAATAGTTGAGATGATGAGTTTTGTAATTTTCAAATTGTAAGTCTCTCCATCAATCCTACCACTAATAAAATAGTATTCTAATAAAAGGTCAGTTCAGTGGAATGCTATATTGACCTCATTTTTAGACACCGGTACATATGTATTTACATTGTGTAAAATGTTCAACATGGCACTGGTATTGTCCATGGAGATGAACCCCCCCCCCCTTGTCAGACTTCACAATTTTAACAAGCTAAAATTGTATTTAAAAGCAACTGAAAGGATGGTATGGGGTGTTTTTATTCTGATGAAGTCCTTGCACCGGATGTAAGTGCTTAATAAACAGCATTTTTCTATTTTTATACCCCAAGTAGACTATAGAGAATTTTTCCTCAGGTAGACCGCAAATGTTGGAGGTGTGATGGGGAAGAAACAGATACTTGGGAACATATTTTCTGGGAGTGCAGTGGGTTGGCGGACTTTAAGGCCTCCCTGCGGGATTCACTGTTGGAGATGCTGTCTGAGCAGTTTGGTGTGATGAGGGAGATGATTTTTCTGAGCTATGAGACAGATTCAGAATTGCCTAGAGATGGTAAGGCTTTGCTGTGTCTAATTATGATGGCTTCCAAAAAAACAAATTACTAGAAAAAGAAATCTAAACCAACTATATTAGAAGTAGTTGTACCTCTCAGATGTACAGATTTTTGCAGAATGTCCAGCTTTTTGCCTGAAATATTTGGTCTGTTCCCCATAAATTCTGTGGTATTCTAGCAAATCACAGAGGACTGAAGTCTCAAACTAATGACCAAATAATGACATAGTATATTTTAGTTTCAGGCTTTATATCCTTCAGAAAATGCATGCTAACACGAATCCTGTTATTCTAGCAGCTTTCTAAGTTTATAAGAGCAATATTTAAAATCTGTTCCTATTATTTTAGGCTTTGTCCAGATTTATTGCATCAAGAGAGGGTGATAGGTATGGAAGGTAATGGCTATAATAACAAACAATACAACTGGATTTGAGAGCTTCAGCAAAGGGTAGGAGCAAACTACATAGGAAAAATGGGAACTGTGTGAACAATATGTACAGGGAGGGATGAGGTTTAAAAGAAGGCAGGACTTAAATGAGCTATTTAATGTATGACTAAAAATGATTGGGTAGATTATAAGTGATGTATAATGTTTTGCAAATGGGATTGTCAGTATGGTTTGTGATATAAAATGCTTGCAACTAGGATTTTGTCTGTGTGATAGGTTTTCATTTACATAAATGTGTGGTTGCTTATGTTGTAAGTGATGGTTTAATAAAGATGTTTCTTAAAAAAAGGTGGGGACAGGAACTGAATAATTTATGTAATGTTGCTTAGGTTATATGATGTATAGCAATATATGTGAACTCTGATGTTTGTTAATTTAATACAGTTTGATTAATTTTGTATAAATGTAAATTTGCCTATGTCACAAGTGATAATTCAGTAAAGGTGTTTAAAAAAATTAACCACATTTTTCTACAATTTTTTTGTGTTAATTGAGTACCTGGTTGACCACTTTTTCCATTGTTATCTTATTCTTGGAATTAGTGCATTTTATTTTTTTTCTTTTGTTGTACTGCAGAATAAGAGGAATCTTTCAGAGCAAGAGGAGTAAATGAAAAGTGCTAAAGAAAAAAAAAAAAGAGTGCCTGGATAATATGCATGAGTTTAGAAAGATTGCAGTTAGGCAACCGTTTTTGATTGACAGTTCCAGCCCCCAAAAACTTTTAGCACAGCGACATAAGCAACAGAACGTTGAAAGGTTTGCCATCAACCTTTGGTAAGCTGCAACAAGAATAATAACCAGAGATCCTGTACAGCTATTTCAGAAATGTTATGAAAATTTGTATAAAGCAGAGAAATGTGGAAGTCAGGAAAGAGTAGAAATGGAAATATTTATGAAAGACTTAAGTATGCCAAGGTTAGAGGTAGTCAAGGCTCAACAAGTAACACAGTTAATAGGAGGTGATGAGATAAAAACAAGAGATGTATACTTGATCCTTGGGAAAGTCTTCAGGAACTGATGGTATTCCTGTGGAAGTTTGGAAATCAGGAGGGAAGAAAGTGATTAAGATCTGGAAGATTTTGCTTTTAAAAGAAGGGGGAAGCACCAACTTCTTTGAAGTAAGCTGTGGTGGCTGTGTTACCTAAAGATGGCAAAGAGCCTTCAGTCCCAGCTTCATATAGACCCATTTCAATTTTAAACCACAATTATAAAATGTCTGTCTACAAAAGAATGATAAAGATTCAGTCAAAATTGATAGACCATGATTAGTGTGGTTTTGTGTAGGCGAGGCAAACATTTGACATTAATAGAGTGGTGGTACACAGGGAAACAAAATGTAAGACAATACCTCTGTTGTTGATGGGTCTTGATGGAGAGCAAGCATTTGACAGAGTAAGTTGGGCTTTGAGTGGAGCATTAGAAGCATTTGCATTCTCTGATACAGTAATAATGTTAATTAGGAAAGATCAGAGGCAAGAATTAAAGTGGGAGAGTTCCTCTCAGATGAGCTGTGTTTGAACAGAGGAACCAAGCAAGGGGTGTCTTCTTTCCCCATTGTTTGCTTTACATTTAGAGCCATTGGCAAAGAAAATAAGGAGAAATACAAGGATATAATTGGTATGGTAATCAAGAAAAGTTAATTTTATTTGCAGATTATATTACTTTGTACCTGGTAAATCCAGAAAAGGACATTTCAGTGTAGTGGAACATAACAACTTCAAGTCTTTTTGGGATATATAATTAATGAAGATAAAGCTAAGACTGTAGCCATAAATTACCTACCCACACACAAATTGGTTCAGTAATGAACATATTTGTTTTGGGGGGGGCATGAAAGATTAAGTATTTAGGGCTATGGATTAAAAAGACTTCTGTTGTGGCTAAAGATACGTGGGATGCAACTAAATAAATGAATACAAAAATTGTGAAACTAGAAACTTTAATAGATGAGGATGAGAAGATAAAAGCAGTGAAAATGTTTAACCCTTTACATTTATACAAGGGTCAGGCATATTTTTATCAACCTGAGGAGATGTGGACAATTATTAATAAAAAAATTGAAGGAATCTATCTGGGAGGTAAAGAGGGCAAGAGGTAAATGGGAAAAGTTGATCCTTCTTATAGAACAAGTTGGTATAGGTTTACCTGATTTAAAGGGATATTTTAGAGCTACACAGTTAAGGCTCGTATACATAACACAAGCAGAATGTTATAATTCAGAACGGAAAGAGATGATGAAGCAAGGGGGAAGTTCAAGAAATATAGAGACAGTAGGATTTGGGGTGAAGATCCTTAAGGCAAATAATAACCATGTAGAATATTAAATTCATAAAGTAGCAGAAAGTATTCCAAGAAGTAGGCCAGTACGAGAATGTAGAAAGGAGAGATTGCCAATAGGGATGACTGCAAGTAGGGGTACAGAAAATAGGCAGGGGTGGGCTGGAATTTACAGGAGAAACCTGGCAAAGGAACCAAGATATTAGGAGCAAATAACTCTAGTAGGAAAGGTAATAGGATGAGATGAGGCCAAGAAGACACTTGGATTGCAGGCTAGAGACAGCCTTCTCTACCAGAGGTTGTCAGACTACAGGCAAAGAGAAAGGGATAGGGAAATTTTAAGTGAAAAACCTGCTCTGGTAGAGTTTTTAGTTGAATTTATTTATTTATTTATTTGACATTTGTTTACCGGGAAAGTCTGACTGGACAAGAAGTCCATTTTTAGCGGACGCCCAGGGAGAAAAGCTGAACATTAAAAACAATAATAAGAATAGTAATAATAATAATAATAATAATAATGAATGTAGGACAGAAACAGCTGTTAAAAAGGGATAATTAGTACGGTATATGAAATATTGCATAAGTATAAGATTCCATCAGAAGAGGTTAGAAAAGATTGTGAAGAGAGACTGGAAAAGCAGTTTACAAGAAAACAATATGGCTCCCAAGAGTGCAACTCAGCCCAGAAGGTTTAGGATCTTTGCTTGGAAGTGTTTACATATGTATTTTTATACCCCAAGCAGACTTAAAAGAATGTTTCCTCAGGTGGATAATAAATGTTGGTGATGTGATGCAGAGTAAAGATGTAACTGGTAACATATGTTTTGGGAGTGTAATGTGTTGCAGATTTAAAAAATTCCCTATAGAGCACTCTGTCAGAAATATTGGATGAGCAAATGGCTGCAAGTAAGGAAATTATTCTTTTGAGCTGGGATACATGCTTTGAATTCCCCAGGTATAGTAAGGCCTTATGAAGTGTTGGCTGCTAAGAAGCAAATACTGGAAAATGGAAATCAAAATCTTCACCAAATGTATTTGAGGTATTGAGTATTATAAAAAAAATAAATAAATGAATTGGAACAGTAATCTTTAGAAAAGGGATGGAGCAAATTGCATAGAAGTAAATGAAAATTGTGGGAACAATTCATTTAAATGTATGGGAGGAGTAGGAGTGAAGTTTAAGGGGGAAGGCAGAAATTCATCATTTTTATGTAATGTTGTACAGCTGATTAGTAGCAAAGAAAATATATGTGGTATATGTTGTATTTAAATGAAAAAATTGTTAATAGTTCTCTTCTGTTAACATATATGTTACATCGCAACATATTTCCTTTATCGGAGCAGATTTAGACACAACTACCGCCATGGTCAAATTACCTCAAGACAGAATAATCTCCCTTCGGAACCAGGTATCGGACATTATGATGTTAAAAAAAAGTACCTGCCTCTCAGGTGTTGAAACTACTAGGTACAATGGCAGCTACGCTCATAGCGGTTCCTCTGGGGCGTATGCACATGAGAATTCTCCAATGGTTGCTCTTTACCCAATGATCTTACCAACAACTTCCAATTTCGTTCGAAATACTGCTGACAGATGCTTGCAAAAAGGACCTCCTTGGGTGGTTGACCAGTCATCGAGTAACTGTAGGTCGCCCATTTGTTCTTTCCCCACCTTTAGCCACAGTGACCACGGATGCTTCTCTGATGGGATGGGGGGGCTGTTTCAGGGAAGAACTGTCCAATGTACCTGGTCAGAGACAGAATCCCATTTGCACATCAATGTCCTAGAGTTGAGAGGGGTGCTTTTGGCGTTGCAGCACTTCCACAACTCTTTTCTTCGGGAGACTGTTGCAATCCAGACTGACAACATGTCGGTGGTCTGGTATATCAAAAAACAGGGGGGAACCAAGTCTTACCCCTTATGCTGAGAGGCCCTGAGAATTTGGCAGTGGTCTGTATCCATCAGGCACTTTCTGATAGCAGCACACATCCCGTGGAAATCCAGCGTGATAGCGGACAAACTGAACAGAGCCATTCTGTTGCCCCACGAGTGCTCCCTCAAAGAAGTGGCAAAAATTATATTCCGCAGATGGGGCCAGCCTTGCTATGACCTTTTTGCATCCCCTATGAATGCCAAATGCAGAAGCTACTTTGCCCTGAATCCCCCACCAGGGGACAGCCCAAGGGATTCGCTCATACACGATTGGCCCTCGGGACTCCTTTATGCTTTTCCACCAACCCCACTGATCCTGAAAATCTTGCAGAAAGCCAAAAGCTTTGGAAGGACTGTAATTTTGATAGCCCCGTTTTGGCCTCGGCAGATATGGTTACCCTTCCTTCAACAGTATCAGCTGGAAGAAGCGTGAATTCTGGACCCGGTGCCAGATCTGATGATACATTCGTCAGGAGTTTTCTTCATCCCTCTCTTCATTCCCTCAGACTGACAGCTTGGCTGCTCTGGTTCCCAACCTAGCCAGGTCATATAATTTGTCCTCGGAGGTACAGTATATTCTTGTATCCTCTTATAAGGTGTCCGCTAGGAAACTGCACAATAGCAAATGGAAGCAGTTTGTTGGTTGAGCTTCTCACCACAATCTCGATCCTTATTTTGCTCTAATTCATAGCATTCTGGAATTCCTGATTAAGCTCTTTCATGAAGGTGCTGCAGCTGCCGCTATGAGTTAATTTAGCTGCAATATCAAATTTTCACCTTGAAGCCGCGGTGGTGCAGCGGTAGCGTTGTTGCCTCACAGCAAGAGGTTCTCCCATTCGATTCTCTGCTGGAGTGCCTTCTATGTGGAGTCTGCATGTCCTCACCGCGGTCGAGTGACGTTCGAAAGACATGCATAGAATAGGCGTGTCTTCGTTGAAGGTTGGTCTTCGAGCTGACACCTCAGCACCCAAAAAAATCTACTGTCAATCATTAGCGGACCAGACTTCTGCTGTGGCGACCCCTAACTGGGAAAAGCCGAAAGAAGAACATCAGATTTTCACCTTGGATTTGAAGGCTCTAATCTTATGTCTCACAGATTATGGAAGGCCTTTTCGAAGGGAACTCATCTTCGACCGCCTGTTAGACAACCAGTTACTCCCTGGAATCTGAATTTAGTGCTATCACAAATTATACTCCCCCCCCCCCCTTTGAGCCTGCATCATCCTATCATTTGAGGTTTCTAACTTGGAAGACAATTTTCTTGGTGGCTATTATTTCAGCGCGTAGAGTCTCTGAACTTCAAGCTCTCTCTATCAAATCTCCTTATTTAGTATTTCACCCTGACGGACTGTATCTCAGGACTAACCCTACCTTTATTCCTAAGGTATGCTCAGAGAATAATTTGAATCAGACTATTGAACTCCCTACCTTTTTCAGTCACCATTCTAATAAATTGGAATATATGTTGCATAAGCTTGATGTTCACAGACAATTGAGATTTTACTTGGATAGAATAAAGGAGTTTAGAAAATCGGAGCAACTCTTTTTCTCATGCGGACAATAAAAAAAGGTCTACCTGTATATAAAGTTGGTACAATGGGAGAGGAGATTTGTTTTATCTGGTAATGCATATAGTGAGTCCATCAAATGGTATGAGATTTGTGGATGATGATTTTTTTTTTTGTGGCAGGTTACTGAGCAAGGTTTGCTTGACTTTCTTGACTACCTCAACAATGTAAAAAACTTTCTTAGGTTTACTAGTAAACATTCACTTACAGAAATTGACTTTCTAGATGTTAAGGTAAAAAGAGATGCATTATGTGTTTTGACTACTCCACTCTATAGGAAACCAGTGAGGAAAAACAAATGTTAAGTTGTCAATCTCGCCTTCATTCTTGCTGGATGGGTTCGGAGCCGATCCTCGGCTCCGACTCGGCACTTGCTTTAGCTCGAGAACTCCTTTTACCAGCTCGAGGCAACCCTATATCCCATGATGCAAGGCGGAACTACCTCAGATCTCGTTTGCTGCTTAGCGAAAGAGGTCTCCTTTGCCAGCTGAGGTAAGTTTTTCTTTGTAAAATAAGAAAAAGAGTAGTTAGGGGTTTATTTTTCCCTTTTAGTGTCAGTTTAGTCTGTAGTTAGTTACAGCCCACCCTATTCCCTTGTTTTCAAACTTTTTTATAATCTTTAGTCTAAAGTTTTTTTAGTCAGGCCTACTTCCCCATTGGTTATTCCCTTCCTGTGTGTTTGTTGGGATTGTTTGTGTTTCCATCCTCCTAGGATGTCAAAGGAAGGCAAGGTCTCAGGCTTCAAGAAGTGTGACCAGTGCTGTCAGAAAATGTCTCTGACAGACGGTCACACTTCTTGTGTTTATTGCCTGGGGCCTTTGCACCTGCAGGACTCCTGTGCTTTATGTCATGCTTTTAGCCAGAGAGTCCTGCAGGAAAGGAGGAATAAACTCATCCTCCGAGGCTTACTTAAGCCAGAAGGTTCTCCTCCTAAATTAGGGTCAGGAAAACCTTCTAAACCACCGAAGGCTCAGGCTACAGTGTCCAAGCCTCCTCCGGTGGCTCCGGCTCCGTCGGAGCCGACATCGGCTCGGCTGGAGCCGATACATCTGCTGTTCGAGTAGTGGGTTCGGCCGACCGGCTCCGATACCCTGACTACTGTGGCCTTGTCGGCTCCGGCTGGAGCCGACACTTTATCCAACATCGGAGCCGAGATATCCTCGGCTCCATCTGGGATTCAAGGGACTTCGGCTCCGATGGCTTCGACCCGTAAGAGATCCCGGTCCCCTTCTATACTGAGTATCCACTCGGCTCCGGGGTCTCCTCTTTTGTCGGAGCGGAGCCATCGGAGCCGATCTTCGAGATCTTCCAGGCTGTCTGACCACGATTTAGAGAGGGTGGTAAGCAGGCTGTTGAAGTCTCAGGCACTGGCCCAAATGCTCCATAGCCCGTCTCAACAGACTTCGGCTATAGCCCCAATCCTTGAACTTCCTCCTCCGACTCCACACCGCAGTTCGGAGCCGGAGCTTCTTGGGACAGTGACTGTTTCAATGCCGGAGCCGATACATCCTTCGGCTCCGTCGTCCTCTGCTCCGATCTCCTCCTTGAGACCTTCCTTGGAGGGATCCGGTCGTCGGGTTTCCACTGTCGGCTCCGAGGGGGCTAGTGGCATCGGACCTTTGTCCGACCCCGCTGTCCCTCTCGGGGCTTCGGCTTTGGTAAGCTCGGCGCCGACATCGGCCTCGGAGCCTTCTCTCTCTTTGGAGCCGGCCATTCCTGTTTCTTCGGAGCGGGTGTGTTCCGGCCTCCCGGGGAGAGGAGCCTTTGAGGTGATGAGGAGTGTCCTGGCCTCTGAGCCTGGTCAACGGTCCATCCCTCTAGCTCCTCCCTCTTCAGTGCCTGCAGATGCCTCTTGCCAACCTCTTGCTCACAGGCCCAGGGATCCATCGCCCCAGGTTTCCCCACTGGGAATTTCCTCCTCTTCCGAGGTTTCTCCTGATCCTGCAGGGGAACCCCTCGGAAGAGGACGTGTAAGAGGAAACACACAGACTCCCTGAGTCTACTACATCTGATACCGACTTAGATGAGTCGGAGGGTTCCCCACGGTCCCCTCTGAGGATGTCTCTTTTCAGACATCCTTGAGCTTCTCAAACAGAGGGGAATTGGCCCTCCATTGACCCCTCCGAGGATGAGTCGGTATACCTGGAGGCTTTTGGATCCCGACCCTCCACCTCCTGGGTGTCTCCGCCTTCGACCCACTCATGCAGGTAGTGGCTCGTAAGGCGTGGCTCCAGATTCTGTGGAACCTGTCCCCAGAAGACCATCCAAATTCATTACGGCCCCTTCGGACAAACAGTTCCTTTCCAAGGGTGTTCTGGTGGATGCTATGGTGGTGGCGGCTGCCACTAAGAAGGAATTGGCGGATCCTTCAGTACCTGTCCATCCTCCTAATAAGGACTCTAGGACCATGGACAGGTATGGAAAGCGGATGTTTTCTTCAGTGACCTTTGCTATGTGTTCGCTGAATTATCTTTGTCACTTCACCAGGCTTCAACGAGATGTTCTCAAGGAACTGGGAGAAGTAGTCCAGGATCCTTCTGCTGCTGGGGCTCAGGAAAAGATTGCCTCGCAGCTTGCTATCCTGAATTCCATATCTAACTCCTCCATGCGGCTCATATCCTATGCGGCCGATGGAGCGAGCAGGGCCGCAGGCACAGGAGTTGCTCTTAGACGCCAAGCCTGGATGCGGCTTTGTAATTTTGCGGACCCCTTTAAGGCGTCCTTCACTAATACCCCCTTTGATGGTTCGGCTTTGTTGGGACCTCAGGTGAAGGATACCTTGACCAGGTGTGAGCAGGACGGTAAAACTCTTTCTGCCGTTGGAGTCCAGTTTTCCACTCCTTCTAGACCATACCCCAAGGGTCAGAAGAGGGGGAAGATGTGGTTCCGTAAAGCCCAAGGAGCTACACGGACACACGTGGTCAGTTTACCCCCAGAGGCAGAGGGGGTAACAATAATAGCCGCCCTAGAGGCAGGGGTGTCCTCAGAACCAGGGCAACAGGGAGTCTCTTCCTGAGAAGCCCTTTCAGCATCCCTGAGGTGTTGCCCGACTGTCCACCCTTGGAGGCAGTCGGGAAGGATTTTGCTGTACCCAGTAGCCTGGCAATCCCTATCTCAAGAGATGTGGGTACAGTCGATTATATCCGAGGGTTACAAAATCCCTTGAAAGGTTTCCGTACCTCTTCAATCCCTTCCAGACATCTCACCCGGTCAAAGGGATTTGGCAGAACAGGAGGTTTCAAAGCTCCTAGAAAAAGAGCCGTCCAGACTGTGCCAGCAGACCAGGTAGGATCCGCGTCTACTCCAGATTCTTTTGGTCCCCAAAAGGACGGGAGATTGGAGACCAATATTAGACCTGAGCAATCTGAACAGATTTGTCAAGAAGGCTTCGGTCACGCTTCAGTCCATTCTGCCCTTTCTGGGCAAGGACAACTGGATGTGCTCTATAGAACTTCAGGATGCGTACTATCACATAAAGATTCACAGACGCTCCAGAAGGTTTCTCCGCTTTCGGCTAGGGACCAGTCATTACCAATTCAGAGCCCTGCCCTTTGGCCTCACTTCAGCCCCCAGAGTGTTTACCAAATGCATGGCAGTGGTCACAGCTCATCTGAGACGCCGAGGATTCCAGGTGTTTCCCTATTTGGACGACTGGCTCCTCTCCGCCACCACCAAGTGTCAGCTTCTTCAGTCCAGAGACTACACTCTACAGCTTTGCAGGAGTTTGGGAATTTCAGTAAACTTCGAAAAATCTTCTCTGCTGCCTTGCCAATCTATCACCTTTATAGGCGCAGAGTTAAACACCGCCAAAATGTTAGCCAGACTAACAGATCAAAGAATTCTGGACATCCAAAATTTGTTCGGCTTCTTTTGCAAAGCAACAAGATCAAAGCCAGATTTATACTGAAGGTTCTAGGTCTTATGGCTGCGGCCATTGTTCTTCTACCACTGGCTCGCTTCCACATGCGTCTTCTGCAGTGGATGCTATTCACGCAGTGGTCGTACCACAGTCTCCCGATGAGGCACGAAATCTTGGTAACACAGTCGTGCCGAGCTCATCTGAACTGGTGGATATCTTCCCCTCTTCTTCATCAGGGCCGACCCTTTATTCCCCCTCCTCCAGTTGCCACAGTCACTACGGATGCCTCTCTGATCGGGTGGGGGGGGCATTATCAGGGCAGGATGGTCCACGGGACGTGGCAACCCATAGAATACCATCTGCACATAAATGTCCTGGAGATGAGAGCAGTGCTTTTAACGTTGCAAGCCCTCAACGACTTTCTTCCCACGGGGACTATTGCAGTACAGATGGACAACGTGTCCGTAGTCTGGTACATCAACAAGCAGGGCGGGACCAGGTCCTATCCGTTATGTCGAGAAGCTCTCAGACTTTGGCAGTGGGTGATCTCTTCTCAGCGGTTTCTGATAGCAACGCACATCCCCGGCAGGTCCAACCTATTAGCGGACAGGCTGAGCAGATCCATTCTGATGCCTCACGAGTGGTCTCTCAATCAATCTGTAGTGGATCAGATTTTTCTGAAGTGGGGCACTCCTTGTTGCGATCTTTTTGCTACTCCTCAAAACAACAAGTGCCCCGATTTCTTCACTCTCTTTCCCCTTCCAGGCCAACCTCTGAGAGACTCTCTAACCCAGGATTGGCCCCGGGGACTTCTGTACGCTTTTCCTCCTTTTCCCTTGATTCCACAAGTCATTCAGAAAGCCACCGTTTTGAGAGCCAAGTTGATCCTCATTGCCCCATATTGGCCTCGACAAATTTGGTTTCCGTCTCTGCATCGTCACCTTCTGGTGCAGCCCTGGCATCTGGACCCAGTTCCGGATCTCTTGATCCACCAATCGGGTCAGCAGCACCGGGCCATTCATTCTCTCAACCTCACTGCTTGGTTGCTCCACTTCCTACCCTAGCCAGGCTACCGATGATTTCGACTCAGTCAGAGACATTTTAGTCTCTTCCTTGAAGTCGTCCACTAGGACTGTTTATGCTAGCAAGTGGCGGCGTTTTCTATTTGGGCGAATTCCAGAAATATTGACCCCTTTACTGCTCCTGTACATTCGGTTTTAGATTTCCTGGCGGAGGTTTTTCATTCAGGATCCTCGTCATCTACAGTCAAAGTACAACTGGCTGCTATTTCTAAGTATCATGTTGGCCTGCATGACAATAACATTATGTCTCATAGGTTATGCAAGGCCTTTCTCAGAGGAGTTTTCCTCCTAAAACCACCTATAAAGCATCCTCCTCCTCCGCAATGGGATCTAAACTTAATGTTGGCATCCTTGATACTACCTCCCTTCGAACCGTCTGCTTCATGTTCTTTGAAGTTATTGACCTGGAAAACTATATTTTTACTGGCTGTCACTTCTGCAAGAAGGGTTTCCGAGATTCACGCTCTCTGCATCCGTTCCCCTTATTTGGTTTTTCATAAGGACAGGGTATCATTAAGAACTAACCCTTCCTTTCTTCCCAAAGTCGTATCTCAAACCAACATTAACCAATCTATAGATCTACCAGTCTTTTTCCCAAACTATTCCGACAGAGCTGAACAAAAACTGCATTTTTTGGATGTCCATCGTCAGCTCAGGTATTATTTGCATAGAACTAAACAATTCAGAAAATCGGACCAACTATTTGTCTCCTATGCAGAAAACAGGATAGGTCTTCCAGTATCTAAAGTGACCTTATCCAGATGGTTGACTTCCACTATTTCCTATGTGTACTCTCTCAGGGGCAAACAACTATCTTCTAAGCCAAAAGCACACTCAACCAGGAGTCTATCCACTTCTGCAGCTTTTCAGGATAGACTACCCATTGATACCATTTGTGCAGCAGCTACTTGGGCCACACCTCTTACCTTTGTCTCTCATTACAAGTTGGACTTGGCCTCTAGAGATAGGGCCAGTTTTGGTTCCACAGTTCTCAAGAGTCTATTCCATTGAGCCACCCGGGATACAGGTGCTAGGGACGCGGTCCCATCCAGCAAGAATGAAGGCGAGATTGACAACTTAACATTTAGAAGTTATGTACCTACCATAACGTTCCATGTTAGTTGTCTTCTCTCACCTTCTTTCTTGCGTCCTCCCTCCTTCCCCTGGCCTGGACAGATCTTGGAGAGTTCCTATTAGATTGTTTCCTCCGGTACGTTGTTAGGAGGATTTCTTTTAGGAACCATTGTTCCTGTTTCTGTTAGGATAGTCTTTAGCAAGGTTAGTTAGCTGCCAAACGAGATCTGAGGTAGTTCCGCCTTGCATCATGGGATATAGGGTTGCCTCGAGCTGGTAAAAGGAGTTCTCGAGCTAAAGCAAGTGCCGAGTCGGAGCCGAGGATCGGCTCCGAACCCATCCAGCAAGAAAGAAGGCGAGAGAAGACAACTAACATGGAACGTTATGGTAGGTACATAACTTCTAATTTTTTACATAATAAAAGTATGCATCCTACACACATTAAAAGAAATGTATTAAAAGGGCAGATTTTTCGAATCATGCAGCTCTATAACGATGATAGCTTATTGAATGAGGCACTACTCATGTTGAAAGAGGAATTTATAGAGAAAGGTTATAAAGCACATGACATAGGTAAGTCTGTACGAGAGGCATGGAAGAATAGACAAGGGAGATGTAGACCATACTACTATAATAATGAGCAGACATCGATAATGAATATAAATGAAAATGTGGAGAGTCTGCACTTGTATAGTATGAGGAGAGTCGATAATAACATTCGTATGCCTTTGACTTTTTCGAGTAACATACAACTAGTATGTGATATCATTAAGAAAAATTGGGGTATTCTCTCTATAGTTAGAGTTGGATGGAAAAATCAATGATGAACCTCTTTTTTTCTTTTAAAAGGAATAAGTCACTAAAGGATCATCTGTGTTATAGGGCATTAGATACCCACACATATAATGTATCCGATAGATTAGGTACATATATTTGTATGAGGTGTACAGCCTGCCCCCACATTTATGTAGGTGGGAGGTTTGTACATCCAAGTACAGGAATTAATTTTGAGGCCACATTCTATGCGGATAGTCGTATCAACAATGTTGTTTATTTTGGTTTCTGCACAGAATGTTTTGCCTTTTATGTAGGAAAAGACTAATCGCCTGTTTAAAGACAGAATTTTAGAACATCTCAGGGATATCAAGAATGGAAAAGAGAATAATGCATTAGCAGTGCATGTTAAGAACAATGGTCCCTTGCTTAAATTTAAGTTTTTTGTTCTACAGAAAGTATATGAGAGTGTGAGAGGGGGGGCACTTTTAAAAACTATACTGAGGCGACAGAACAGCAATGGATCATTAGACTTCAAGCAGGCAAGTCACCATGGCTTAATAGCATGGTGTCTTTAAAACCATTTTTAAAAAATAAAGCCTTGAAACATTGAGTGTTTTCTCTCCCTTATATAATACTTATGTTTTAACACTGTTCAATATTTAATATGGTTGTCATAGCTGAATATTTTATATTCTAACATTTTAAACATTTATTTATGTACTACTTTCTAGATATGCACGTATGCCTTTAAATAAGGTAATGACAGATGTAATGTTTTAATTAACGCTTTTCTGTGACTGGTATGTATGATTTTTGAATTGTTTTAAATAAGTGCTTTATATGGAGTTTTTTGTATCAGTCTGAGAAAGCAGACTTGATCCGTGAAAGCGCTTACTGTTTTTTGTTTTGTATTAAATGATTATTGCTGTCAGCCGTGTGCTACCAATGTTTATTTTTTCTACACTGTATCTAAAGTTACCTTGTCTAAGTTGTTATCTGATTGCATAAAATTTACATACTCTTCAGTCAACCAACCCTTGGAGCATAATGTGAAAGCTCATTCAACTAGGGCTGTTTCTGCGTCTTTAGCGTATGCAGCTTGTTTACCTTTGGATACTACATGTGCAGCTGCTACTTGGTCTAAACCTCATACATTTATCACTCAGTACAAAGTGGACAGGGCCTCCAGGTACAGGGCTTCCTTTGGTTCCACTGTTCTCAGGAATATATTCCCGTGAGCCACCCAGAATTAGGGTGCTTGGGACGCTACCCATGTGTAAGAATAAACGGCGAGATTGAACAACTTCACATAAAGAAGTTATGTTCTTGCCATAACATTCCATGCGAGTTGTTCATCTCGCCTTTATTCTTACACTCCCACTGGGTTCTTGAAGAACAGGCATGGCTTGTGGTCTGGTTGATCCTGTTACTGCCCTTTACTCCGGTGGGAGTTTTTTCTTAACCAATTTGTATATAGTTATGAATGTATATGTGTGTATGTATATATATATATATATATATATATATATATATATATATATATATATATATATATATATACATATTTCTATGTCTAGTTTCTCTTGCTGGGTTCAGCAAACTAGATCTGGAGTTAGACAGAGAGCATCATGGGATAGGGACTGTACCTCGAGCTACTCTAAGATCTTGAGTTTGGAAAGCGGCCAACTCGGAGCCGATCCATCGGCTCCGAACCCATTTGTAAGAATAAAGGCGAGATGAACAACTCATATGGAACGTTATGGTAAGAACATAACTTCTTTTTTCTTAGATCTTAAAATCATATAATATTTGCAAGTAATAAGCAGATTTTATTTTTAAAACGCTGACTATAGCGGTCATGTTATTAAGTCCAGGAAAAACAGTTGCATTGATTTTCAGTTGCCATTGTAACTGTTTATATTCTAAAAGGTATCCCCCAGTCCACCCCTAAAATCCATAGAATAATGATCAATAGCATAAAATTGAAATCTGTGGGTATCATAAGAATTAATGTATTTAAAGCATTACACTGTGTTTTTTTTCTTATCTTACAAGTGACAGTAAATTTGTACTTTAAGTAGTTGTGTAGTTTTCCTGATGTAGAAACGGACACATTTGACATTGAGCACCATAAGTAACCCCAGACCTCTGACAATTATATTTTTTGTCTTAATTTAACTGCCCCATATTTATACATAAGGAATGAAGAACCTTCTAGGACATGTTTGCATTGCTTGCAGTGACCATACTTGGACATTTTTCAATTTATCTTGTCAGCTCATGACCTCTCCAACATCATTTTAAAACCACTATCTTTCCTATAAACTATCCTTGGGGTGCAACCTAAGAGGTTACAGTGTTCCTGAATAGTACCAAAAATCTTCCAGTTTTTATCAGTCAATTGCTGTAATGTCATAAAAATCCCTATTAAAGGACAAAACACAATCTTGGCTAAAATGAGACTTTTAAAAGGCTCACTTTGCAATTAAGTTGCAACCGTCTGCATTTGATACCCCCTTCCCAGTTATGGGTAAAATTGTCCATTCTCACTCTTCCACTTAACCTCCTGAAAAAAAAACCTTTAGAAAACTGAGGGGTAATCACATCTCTCAAAAACGTGCCATAATTTTGCACTTTCCATTTCAAATGTTCTGCTCTGGGATACAATTATAGATAATGTAACACACTGCCCTTTAACTAAAGATTTCTTCTGAAGAATAGGGTGCCAGCTGTAGAAATGCAAAAACCTGTTGGAATAGGTAGGTTTCCTAAATATGGACAATTCAAAACCTCTTTACATTCTGGTTTTGGTTACAAAAATATCTAAATAATTAATTTTGTCAAAACTAAATTCCATACTCAGTTTAAGAAGCCCGTAGTAGACTCCAAATATTTAAGAAACTGATTTAATTTGTCCACAATGTCACCTAAAAAACACCCATATAAAGACCAACAATTTTTGTATTTGGAGGGAAAATACATATTCATTTTCCCAACAAGCTATTACTCCGTTAGATTTAAAACACAAAAATTCATAAAACCTTTCCAAGCCCAGGTTTTGGGAATAATGGAATTTAAATTATTCATATCTATAATCACAATAATTAGGCCTTCCAAGCATAAATAGTCAGTAATTCTACCCATGAAGTCCCAAGAATCCCTATAAAGGTATACAATGTCCAAAACTGATCTTTTAAGTTGCTGGTCAATAAATTGTGCTACAGTAAATGTTTTTGATGCCATTGCATCCACAGTTGTCCGCAAGGGAATCTTAGGGATTCCAAAAATCATGGGAGTTTTGGGATGCTGAATGTAAAGGTATTGAAATTCATTGTAAGTAATAAATTCATTAACCAAAATATCTTCCAAAACCAAATCAAGTTTCTTATATGCTATATTCATGCTGAAACTTTGTGTGCATCTCCATAGAGCAATGTAAAGATTTTATTAATATAGGTATTAACATTCATTACCACTGACGCACCCCCTTATCAGGTTTCATTAACTTAATTTATTATTAATAACATTTTTAATGAAGTCAACTCATCATTTGTTAAATTAACTAGGGGACATTTTATTGTAATGGTAAGTAATGTTTCTAATTTCAACTTCATAGATCTTTTCAAACACTGAAATAATAGGATGTGCAGGAAGATTAAACATGCTAGGGTTTTTACAACATTGCTTAATTGCAAAATTTTTACTAATTCCATTGTTGAAATAAAAACATATAATTAATTTTCTCACGAAGAATTTGAAATCAATAAGCACATCGACAATATCTGCCCTCCTATCCATGTCGAAGGTAAGCCCCTTTTCAAATTAGTCTGACCAGTCTTAAGTAAGCAATGCATCACTAAATTTGTAAATCTTAGTCTTCAAAAAAGTGGCATCACTGTTCAGTGTCTGTATTGGCTTGCTCCATTTGTCCCCCTCTGCTCTTGGTAAGTCGACCATTGGTTGTAGTGGGTCTGTTTTTGTGGTTGTTGATTACTTTGCTTCTGCCTGCGGCTCATTAACCTCTCAGACCGCATCAGTGGAGGAAACCCTAGAAAGTCTTCCCCTTTTAATTGGGATAAAGGGGTAAGGAGTAAGCCGTCCTGAGCTTATAGACTTTAGTGTCCCTTGGTAACTTCTTAGTTTTATTATTTTTGGCATACAGAATAACTGTCAGTTTTTTGAAAAATACTAAAATAGTCCTCACATTTTGAAGCAAACATCAACTCAGATCTGATACTCGTCAAGTTTAGTAGTCGTACTAAGCAACCCACCCATTTTTTTTATCGTTCTTAACATGCATCCCCATAAGCTCACAGCCATGTCTATCAAACATATCTAGGAACTCCTTGTGTAAATCAGTCTCTTACCAGTCCTGTATGGAATTTCCACACTTTGAGCCCCTTAGGTACCCTATTGACTCAAATACATTCCTGGAGATGAGTATTCTGAAGTTGCAACCTCTGGTACTTTATTAAACTGTCATGAAACATTTTTAATTGTGAATCAGCTGTAAGCAGGGATTGTCCAACAATATCCGAACTAAAATGCCATTCAGTTGAAGTTCTCAACCAATCTTGTAGAGTAAACCCAACCTGCTGTGGTGATGTAATGTTAGCTGTAGCTCCACTGGCCATAGACGAAAAATCGCCCTCATTGGATGCAGAGGCTCCATTGCTGTGGTGACCCTGCAAACGCAGAACCGGAGTAATTCCGGACATGGTAGAGTCACTGTTTAAATGGCACAAACCAGAATCTTGACTTCTAGCAACAGCTTTATACAAATCCAAGTCTCGCTGGTAAGCTGTTGTATTAACATTGACTAATTGCCAATAGAAGAAACAATTTCTTCACCAGATAAGTGTGGACAGCAATCGGTTTGACCAGACACTCCAGATGACATGATGGTGATGAACAATCAACCAATTAACTCCACAATTCACAGTAAGACCAGGAACATTTAAAAAAAAAAAAAAAAAAAAGTAAATAGCTGGGAACTGTATTCGTAAAACACACCTTTAATGACAAAACGTAAAACACATAATTTTAACAAAAGTTGAGCACTTTCAGCCTCAAAATAAGGATATCATCAATACACTAACCATTCCAAGTGAACGGTATTTAAACAAACCCAGCAAGTCGATGACTTAATAGTTCCTTTACATCAGCCAGTCCATTTTAACCAATTAATTAATTAACCAGCCCCATAAAAACATGCCTGTAGTAGGTGATGCATCTCATTCTGCCTTTTAACATGGTCTTCTTCAGCTATACCTTTAACAAAAAGCTTAGGGTAACCCCTCTTTTCCAACATCCCACTCATTTTAGCATATTTCCTCATAAAAAAACTTCATCCTGGGAAATCATCCTGGCTAAACAGACCATCTGCCCTTTAAAGGGCATCCTCTGTTGGGCAAAAAATAATTTGTTTTCCATAGGGAGGAGCAAAAGGAGGGCAGGTTAAATTTGAATAAGGCCTTAATTTTAACATTTAATTTTGACTTCCAGGCAATTAGGAACCGGGGCATTTTTTTGTATTGATAGTGGTTTAACGCAATAGCTTGAAGAAGCACCTAGGGTTATTCATAAAAAGGATTCATGTATTAAAAACCTCCTGAAGAAATAAGGAGGTCAGCATCTCCCCCAGCGTGAGGACCTGCAGACATCGTAACCAGTGTCACAGGATTTTCGAAGGAAGTTTTATTTTTTATTGAAGGCTACAGTAAGGTGCACAATGCTTGTAAATGTCATTGTTTAAATAAATGGATAGTGTGTGTTGCCCAGTGTATAGAATGCCCCAGTTTTTAAAAAGGTATAACGGAAAAAGCATTAAAAGTAAGAATTTACCAGCATTTTTATGATCTTAAAAGGCAGACAAATGGAATGTCCTTTACAAACCATATTGTCCTGGACTTCTGAAAACTTTAAATTAGAAAGTTATCATGGGTGACATGAAAGTAAATTGGCAATCCATCACTGCATACTCCCCCAACATAAATATAATCTGCGTGGTTTCAAACAACTAATTACAAACCCAACAAGATTTAATAAAGACGTTTCTAGCCACTCCACCTTAGACTGGATCCTTGTATCATACCCATCTAACTTCTCCTCCTCAGTTACACACTCAAGTTCACTAAGTGACAACCTTCCAGCCTTTGCCATCAGGGCTACCACCCACCTTCCTGAAAAACATTGCCTGAAAACATTTAGAAATACGACTAAACTAAACTAACAAACACTTAACAACTTACTACAAAATATAACCTGGACACCCCTACAATCTCTACTTCTTATTGATGCCATACAATATTTCAGTACCACATTTCTGAAAGTACTTGATAGTATTGCCCCTGTACAAACAAAAAGGGTAAAGACAGCCAAAAATCCATGGATAACCTCCAACTGCATGAACTTCATGAATCAAAGGGACACAGCATGGAATAAATGGAAACATAATAAAATCCATCAAAATCTCCAAACCTTTAAAGCACTATGTAACAGAGTAACCAAACTAGTGGAAAAAAAAATCCTACTTCTAACTTTCCGCTACAACATAAACATAACCCCAAGAAATTCTTGCACTCCATACCTACCCTCCTAAACCCAGGAATAAACAAGGAACACTCCCTCTCTCCCAACAGCCTTCCGTCTCAAATAGCAGAGGAATTTACCAAATACTTTGTAAAAATCCATAGCCAACCTACTCAACACCAAAACTAACTCTGGACACCCCCGTCAAAACTTAAACACTAGTTAAAATAACTGTTCACCACCCAAAACAGACCATGCCCACAGCTATACAAATAACCAATCAAATAGCCCCATTACGCCTTTCTCACTCCAGCCTTTACCCACCTCAAAAATAAAAAAAAAAAACTACTGCTCAAACTAAAACCTTGCTCCACATCAGCAGACCACTTCCATCCCAATACCTAAAACACACTGTGGACTCAACTGCATACCCCTTTTACCATCCTTATAAACAGATCACTCTCAGAAACCTTAGTCCCCACAATATGGAAACATACATAACACCAATACATAAAGGAGCAACCCCACAAAAATATCCAATTTTCACCCAATATCAATACTATCCCATCTATCTAAAATGGAAAGATGTATCCACCAACAGTTAGTAAAATACCTACTACAAAACAACCTGCTCATTCCAACTCAGTATGGCTTCCGGCCAGGTCATAGCACATCCACTACACTTTTCTATCCTTTAGAGATGCTATTAACAGGGACAGGAATAAAAGATGCCTCGTACCTACAGTATTCTTGAACCTCTCAAAAGCTTTAGACACAGTTTCACACCCATTACGTCTAGAAAAACTATCCAACCTAGGATGCTCCACTGCCACACTTCACTGGTTTTAGGGCTATCTATATGACTGGAAGCAAGCAGTAAAATAGTTTAACCCCCACCCCTACTTAACTCTACAGGTGTTCCCCAATGCTCTATCCTAGGTCCCCTACTGCTTGACATATTCACCAGTAATTTACACATTGCCTCCTCCCCCAAGAACAGTAATCCAGTATGCAGATGACTCGGCCTTAATCTGTACATTTTTTACTGTCCCTGAACTACAAGGCAAAACCCAACAATATTTCACAGCAATTGAATCCTGGTTCACAAAGGCCCAACTTTTTCTAAATCAAAAAAAAAAAAAAACTCATTTAGTCTTTCACTCCAAAAATACCACCCTAAGCCTAGATCAGTTTAACATCCTTGCAGCTGACGAAACTGTCATAGAAGATGTACAAGAAACCAAACTGTAAGGTGTTATCAATAGCAAACTGAACTTTGACCTTCATATCTAACAAAATATAAAGAAGATGCATAAAAAACTAGGACTACTTTATAGAAGCAAGGAATTCCTTACCACTCCAACAAAGATCACCCTAGCAAAAACCTTTATCCTCCCATCCCTATCCTACGGTTCTTGTATACTAAGTAATCTACAAAACTCCAGAACTAAAATGGAACAATGTTACAGTAAAGTAGCAAAGTTTGCAACAAACTCCAGCTACAGCACACACCACTGTAAACCAGTACAAGAACTAAAATGGCTAGAACTTTCAAACCAGCTAACATATACACACTTAACTAATATACATAACCTAATCTATAAACTTGCTGTCTGTCCTGCCCTAGCAAACCTAACTGAACAATACAAACCTAGCAGACCTCTGAGATCCGACGACAAAAACCTACTTGAAATCTACAAGCCTTTCAAAAACTCTGGAAAATCTGTACTCTCGTACTTTGTCTCATAGTCATGGAACTCCCTCCCACCAAACATTAGCCTAACATCTAGCTCAGTGATGGTGACCTTTTTGGGTTCAGGATGTCAAAAATTCAGAAGATGCCTAACTTGACTCTGCTTGCGTGTCACCCCCCCCCAAAACAAACAAACAAACAAACAAAATTAATTTAATAAATAAAATAAATAAAACAGCATGGCTCTTAATACATCAGGGATAAATCTCAACAGAATCCGAGACAAATCTACAAGTAAGAGAAATGGACAGTTTAAAACTACTAGTACTATTAATTTGAGACATTGACACAAAAAAATGAATGTGAATAAAATTTTCTGAAGTAAAATTAGTCTATAAATCTAATTATTGTCATTAAGTTTAAAAAGTTGCCAGTTTTAGGAGGGATTAAAAGGGACAGTTGAGAGGAATGTACAACAGCAAACTCCTAGAAATGCAGACTACTTGCCCTTTGCAGGAGTGTAACCATGAAGTGAAAAACATTATCAGCATTGCCCATTGCAGACTCTATTGAGAAAGTATACCGAAATAGTGTATGAGGTTAATAACTTCCTTACCTCTGCAGCAGTGTACTTGAACTGGTCCCTGGTACAAAGTAATTCATTGCACTTCAGACGAGCAACAAATGCAAAAGCAGTTTGTTTGGTAACTAGGATGTTGGGGAATGCAGGTGTGTCATCCAAAATGTTGTGGCATGTCTCCTTTGACATGCGTGTCATAGGTTCGCCATCGCTGATCTAGCATGTCCCTCTTTAAAGCTGCCTTAAAAGAACACTTAAACAAATTATGGCTATGCTCATGCCTAACACCAGGCTAACCCCCCACACCTATATATTACTTCCTCATAATACACTACCCTACTTTAATACTAATCTACTAATAATGTCAGTAACAGATTGAAAGCCAAGCTATTTTCTAACAACCAAGTACCTTCTCATCTCTGCAATGCTACCTGTACTGACCAAGGACTAATCAGTCGGATTGGCTGACTCCAGTCTGTTTTCATAATAAGCAAGTACAGTCTAATCAAATACTTTTACCTGTTTCAAGACAGTCTTCTAATTGTGAATGTATGTACACTCTAAATGTTTAGTATGACATGTTCAATGTATGTAAACTCTGTATGTTTTAGTATGACATGTTAGTGTTATATAAGCATCTTGGTGTTTGTTCACAAAGGTAATCGTATTGTATAATGTATAACTAAGTCATAGTGGTGGTTTTCTCCCCGGGCCTCTGCTGAAAACAGGTTATGTAACCCTGACAGACCATCCCAGTAAACAAATGTCAGATAAATAAAATTGCTATAAAGGAAAGGAAGCAATTAATGAAGGTATTCTGATAACGTCCCATTGACCAGGATGAAAGTGCTTAATAAGGTTTACTTTATGAATATTTCTTATGATTTTGTAGTGTTTAAAATATTTGTTTAATAAAACTAAGTAATTTGAGTGTTCCTGGTGGCCTGGTTCATCGGATTGGACTTTTGTGTTTTGTTTTTGCCGTGGAATTTGGTTTCTGATGCTGAGGTCCATGGTGACACTGGTGTTTTTCAGTTCATTGAACCTCACAAGTATGAATAGGACCTTGTGGTAGCTCATCTGAGTGTGTATGACTCTTAACCCTGAGGGACATGCAGAGGAATACGTTGGCTCTCTCTATTCATATGTCAGACACAGGTAAGTTGGTCCTGATGGAATCCTACCTATACCCAGAATGATGCCTCCATACAGAGAAAAATAATGAGCTGCAACAATTAGCTAAGTAGCTGTTTTCTTTCTAGGGGATCCAGTATGTGTCAGCATTGGATGAGATGGTTGATAGTCCATCTTGCTTCACTAGAGATGGTCTGCAGTTGTCATTCCAAAACATACAGTCTGTAGCAATTATTACCCCCTTAATTTATTCTTTAGGTAGAGTTCAGCTAATGTTACTAACCTAGTTGACAGTAATGCGGTAACCAACTCAAATTTAAGCCCAAATTTACATAAAGTTTGATCTACTCATTACAAGCTGTCTTAAGAAATTACTTGACCATGAGGCTCTCCTGTACCATGAACACATGCTTGTGTAGCAACTGAAACTTGATTAAAGTGTAAAACTTGTATTCCCTCTATAACTGAGTCCTCTGCATATCATACATTCAGAACTGAAGGAAACTGGTGTGGCATACCAGTATTTGTTATTAACAATGTCCTATCTAGACAGACATGTGGAGACCAACAAATTGAGCTAATCAAGCTCCAACGTAACCCTGAACAAAACAAATTACCAACTTTTACCCTGCTATAAGGCACCCTGTGACCATTTTGGATTCCTAAAAAAGTGCTGTAGTAATTATGACTAAAAACTCTCCTATAATGGGTGATTTTAGCTACCCTTCAATTAACTGGAGCACATGTACTTCAAAAATTAGTTATGCAAAGAGATTTTTAGACCTGTTATCCAAAGACTTCCTGGAACAGATAATAATTGTGCCAACCAGAGGTCAAAGTATTCTGGACATGGTTCTAACTAACATAGCCTCTACATGTACTGTCCATCTAAGCAATTGCTCCATCCCTCATTAAGTCTTACCATGAACGTGTAACATTCTCCATCAAAATCAGTAAAACTCTTGCAGTCAGTATTCCTGAATTCAGGAATTTCAAATTGGCAAACCTTAAGCTTTAGGATAGATTATAGACTTAAACCTGCAGCATCACTAGTCCCAACTATGAAGCAGTTACTATCTATTCCACTGCATTATGTGCCTGTATAACTGATCAAGATAGGACTATCCCTACTAGAACAAAATTATATTGGGAGGTTTAAGAGTAAACTATCCTGGTAGCCTACCACTATGAACAAACTCCATAGCAAAATTAAAACAAAAAGCTTATATCGTACAGTAGCTCTAAAACTCCTCATATCAAAGATTAAATCAGAACTATCAACAAGGAGCTAAAATCTGATATCAGGGCAAATCAAAAGTACTTATTTAGTTAAATTAGAAAACTAACAAGCAACACCTAGGAATGTTCGACACCTAATCCATGCTGGCACCACCCTTGACCCAACTGACATAGCAAATATACTAGCAGACAGATTTGGTGCCAACTTTATCCCAGAGACAATTATTCCTTTTTTGCTAATTAACATACCTCTTACACCTCCTAACAGTGTAAAGGAGCATGTACTGAAAGTTATTTTAAAAACTGAAAGTACTATTTCCATGGGGCCAGATAATTGACTTGGGTAACTTATAAACAGTGCTAAATATGCCCTTGTTGAACACACTGTTCAACATTTAATATAAGCCAACATACAGGGTATGTCCCCAACGTATGGCAAACTGCAGTGTTGATGTGCCCATACATAAGGTCTGCCTTTAACAACTGTTCATGTCATCTGCAGCTTCCTGCAGCTGTCACCAAGGATGGTACAGTGGTTTCCAGTAACTGCAGGGGCAATTCTTTTTCTCATTTCCTGTTTATATCACCTGTATATTTTGTTAAGCATTGCATACCTTACTAAGAATCTTATCCTGTTCCATCTCACTTTGGTTACTTCTTACTTGAATGTAGCTGTGTTTATTTATTGATTTATGCTCTAACTGTGCTGCATTCTGGTTACCTTGTAATAAAATTTGGGCACTTTTTCATTAATGGGGCAACAGTCCTTGGCAAAAGTAAATGTTGCCGTGAAATGTTATTTGCCACTGTAATTACTTACACTGCTAGGGCAGCAAAAATATGTGACTACTGTACTTTTTTTTAGTTCAAATTAAATTAACCTCCTTCCATTGACTTTGACTTTGGAATGATATATACAATCTGGCCAAAAGGGAGACAAGTGCTGTGTGTAATCAGAGCCTGCGACACATCTTGGTCTTTCAAAGGGGAGCAAAGTGCTAGACCCATTGGGAAAAGGAGGACAGCTCCACACATGCACACGCATAATTTAAGTAACCCTAATGTCACCATTTCCGGCAAATCTAAGGTCAGGTCCTGAGTTCCTGTTTCCTTTTTTTTCCTGTCACATTGTTTATAAATCTCCTGTTACACGCAAAGCAGTTGGTATACTCTTCCAAGCAACATACTGCTAAATTGGCTGAAGTAGCAAAAGAATAATAATAATAATTATAATAAAAAATAATACCCCCACAACAACATGTGTAGCTTTTCAATACCAACACCTGGGGATACATAGTGTGACTTGAGTGAAGTTCAGTGCCAAATGACTACCCAGGGGGCCATGCATAAACAGTAACATGTACAGTACCTTCACTGCTGTGGCCAGGAATAATAATAATTCATCTGGCTCCTAAACTTACCTTTATAGGGTACCTTAATTTCCTTCTAGTTAAATAGCTACCCTGCATGAGAGAAACTGGAACTTAAAGCATTCTGCAATCCTGTTGTGCGTTGAACAGAACCCTTTTATTGGTAATTTTCTGTATACATTTCATGGCAACATTTACGTTTGCCGAGGACTGTTGCCCCGTTAATGGAAAAGAACCAAACTTTGCTGCAGACTACAAAACGCATGTTAACCCATTACAAATTGTTTGTCTTCTCTAATACATGATCAGTCGGCAGGGTTGGTTGATTTAGAATCATGAAGTAATTGGACAGTTGCTCAGCTTACAGTAAACTGAAATGCCAGTTTATTAAACTCAAATATAGGTCAACTGAAACTAAAGTGAAGACTACACAATACAGTGTTGTCTGTTTTACTCTGTTCAAACCTATGGGTTGCCAGAATTGACTGGATCTGACCATGGCGCCGACTTAAAAGCTTATCAGATCTCTGACTCTTCTCCTACCCATAATTCCCTAGGCTGAACCTCAGATGCTTAGATCTTGTTTGCCGCTCAAACTTTTCGGATGTGCTTGGAGCTCTTTTCAACAGTAGTTTTTTTTTTTTTTTTACTTATTGCCATTTCTCTCCTACCATGAGGTCTCTTTTCTATATATATTTAGTAGTACTTCAAAAAAAAATAGTGAGAGTTAAAGTTAGAGTTAGATTGTATAGCTGTTTGTTTTGCTTCTTGTTTCTCTGCAATTGACTGGATTTAAAAATGCTTGGAGTGTGGGCACAAACTTCCAGTGCAGGCCCACACTCCAAATATGTATATTGTCTTAGTGGACATTGAATACCAACCCTGTGCAACTTTCAGTGCAAAGTCCCTTCAAAGCAGAAGGGACAAACTTATTTTAAAGGGGTTCCTAACCACACAGACATGGGATTACCCCTTCACCTTCCAAGAGAGAAGACCAAGTCAAAAGGACAAGAGAAAGATAAAGAAGAATGATAAATGAGAGAAGAAAAGGAGCAAGTCTCCATCTAAAACATCAAAGAGGAGGCCTCCAGACCCAACACCCTTGGGCAGCCCTGACCCTAAAGTGCCCAGAAGGTTGAATCTGGCACCTTCTTGAGCCCAGGCTCCTTCTCCACACATCAGTTACTCACCTGGACTGGTGAGTTCCAGACTCCAGTCACCAATATTACAAGAAAGAAGGTATTCCTGACCACCATTGGTAGCATCATCCACTCAATCAAGGAGCCTCACAGAACTCAAAAGTAGACAGGTTAATGAGGAAATTCTTGAACACAGATACAGCTTGGGATTATACCAACACCATCCCTTGGGAAGGTACTGAGTGTTGGCCTTCTAGTTTGATATTAATGGAGCCAACTAGAATCATAGCACCTTTGTTGGTGCCAGAGCTGCTTGTGTCTTTGCCGACTGTCTCCCTGTCTCTGTTGACCCCAATGCCTTTGAGTCAAGATGAGACTCTGAGCCAAAACTTTGATGCCGAATTCCAGGTTGTGAGTTGACATAAGATTCTTGGAGCTATCTCTCCCTCTCAGGGTTTCGGCCTGAAAAGCTTGTACCAGAGATCGGCTTAGGGGTCAAGGCTTATTGGTGTTGAGGTTTCCCTCTTTTCTTCAGAAAGGAGGAAGTAGTTTGTTTTGGTGGCAGCCCCAGTCTTTGAGGCTTTTGAAAAGGATTTGGTAAATACCAAAGACAAGGCAGCTTCAATCATTTTTTTCTCCCAAACCCCATCTGCAGTCTTTTCATTTGACTCTTTTTATTCCGTTGGACTGGGATAGCTGATATCAAGGGTTTTTGATGGTGTGCTTCTGTTACCTCCCTTTCCAGTTCTGATTCTTCTTCTCCCCCAGAAGGTGTCCTGAGAAAACAGATGTGCAAGTGGATGCACCTAGACTGTCTAACAGAATTTTTCACCAAATATACTGACTTAGATAAAGGCTCCTCCAGCTGCCTCTCTGAAGATGTCACATTTGGTGATGCTCTAGAATCAATGGAACAGAGATAGTTGGTTATCCCAATAACCTTCACTGGATGAGCCCATGTTCTTGGAGGCATTTTGTTCTGGATCAACATCACCCAAGGTGGTACCTCCATTTGATCTACTTTTCAGTCTTGTGGCTGATATGTAAGGACACTGATGTGGTGGAGCCCATCCCTAATGAAGCCGACTGAATACTATCTACAACAAAAGATGTGAAGCACTTAAATAAAGTCCTCCAGCGGATGCTGTGGTGGTGGCAGTAGCCACCAAGAAAGTGCTGTCAGAAGAAAGCCACCAAGAAAGAGCTGTCAGAAGAAAGCTCATCTGTTTATCATTCCCATTACAGAGAATCTAGGGTGATGGACAAATTTGGAAGTGGGCTTCCACTGTGACTTTCACTCTTTGGGTTGCTGAACTGCCTAGCCCATTTAACGAAATTCCAGAGACTTGACTAAAGAAATCACATTACTCTTGGGGTGTTGCCGGCAAATGTTCAAGAAACAATGGACTCTCAGCTTTCCACCCATGAGTCCTCCAATGTGGCCTTGTATCTGCTGTGTAACTCGGTGGATGGTAAGACTACAGCAGCAGGCACTGAAATTACTATGGGTTGCCATAGCTGGATTCGGCTTTGTGACTTTGCAGAAGACATTTAAGTCATCATTTGTTAATGTCCCTTATGATGGTTCTACCTTGTTTGGACCAAAAGTCAAGGATACACTCACCAGGACCCAACAACATGGAAATACTGCCTTTGCTTTTCTACCCCACAAAGAACATTCTCTATGAACCAGGGATTGGGGAAGAAACTGTGGTTCTGCAAATCTGAGTACTTTCAAAGACTCAGAGTGACAGACCTCCCTGTTGCAGGGGGGGGTGGCAATTTTAATGAATGATGCCCAAGAGGCAGCGGCAGACTGCACTATCCAGGCCTATGCAGTCCATTCTCCAAGAAAGCCTTTTAGTACTCCTGAACGGTTACCTGACTGTTGCACTCTGGAGGCAGTCAGGAATGTCTCAATTTACACCCTCTAGTCTTTCACACAATAATATCAACTTCATTGGAGCTAAGAATAATATCCAGAGACTTTTCAATTCTCTTTTCCCTCCCACTCCAGAAAAAGAAGAAAGTCCCTGCTGTTCCACCCAGTCAGTGGTACTTGACAACCATAGAAATTTTGAAGCTGGTAGAAAGAGTAATCCAGATGGTCCCTCACATACAGTTAGAATATGGAGTTTATTCCATGTTCTTTTTAGTACCTAAGAAGACTCTGGATCTTTGACCCATTTTGGATCTCCATCACCTAAACCAGTTCATAAGGCAGACAAAATTCCAGATGGTTACAATTTAGTCCATTTTGCCACTTCTGAGGGAGGACGATTGGATGTGCTCTGTAGATCTTCAGAACTCCTACTGTCACATCAAAATAGTAAAGCACTCCAGGAGATTTCTCCTGTTCTAGTTAAGAGCATAAAAAAACAAAACAAAAGGTGTTGCTCTACTCTTTAAAAGTCACCTCTGCATAGAAGCACTAGATGTCAGAACCTTACAACTTAATGCAGAATTAATATTCGCCATAGTAAATATCCATTCCAGTAAACATATATATGTAATAGGTCTCTACTTGCCACCAGGTGATAATATTCCAAAGCTAGAAAACATCGTACTTTGGTGCAGCAATAACCTTCCCCAGGAGCTACTCATACCGGGTGATGTCAATATAGATTGGTCAGACTGCAATTCTCCAAACCCCAAAAACTGCATTAACTTACACGGATTCCCACAACTCATCCAATCACCCACCAGAATTAACAAAGCTACCAACAAAAATTCCACTTTAGGCTGGATGCTAACAAATAGACCTGCCCTTTACCCCCCACTCTGGTTTTCTGCCAGACAGCCTCAGTGACCACTTTCCCACATATGTAGTCTTAAGAAGATCTAACCCAACCAAACAACCTGTACTACTACAGATCAGAAACAAAAGACAACTCTACCCGAACAAACTTGTAGAAATTCTTAAAAGCTGTAATTGGACACCATTAAAACATCTTCCACTACTTGAAGCCATTAATAACTTCAACGCTAGTCTAAACTCGCAAGCACCTATTAGATACATATGTGTCAAGTCTTAGCCCTTGGCTAAAAAACAAAACACTAAACCTTCTCAAACTTAGGTAAGGCTTGATCTACCTGGAAACCAAATAATTCCCAACTCACATGGCAGACTTATCAGGAACTTAGAAACAAAGCTAAAAATAAATTAAAATAGATAAAATCAACTACAACACCGAAATACAAACCAGGCACCACAAAAATCCACCTCCAACCACTACCAACAACTCCGAGAATATTGCTACTCAATTTAACAAATATTTTACAGAAACCATACTAGGATTATCCAAATATCAAACTCTCTGAACAACCATATCCCCAGCCCCCACAACAAACACCACACTACTATTCTCTCTTTAACCTGTAGCAACTGATACTATCAAAAGAAACAAAACTATAGCTGTAGACAGTCTACCTGCTGAATTCTTACAGTTAACAGCAGAAGGTATAGCATGCCCAATCTCGCTAATCAATACTGACTCCCTTTTACTAACAATCTCCTAACTAATACCCAGCATGAATTCGGACCATACCATACCACAACCACTGCATTAATGTCTTTCACTAACACTATCAACTTCCACAGGACCAATAACAACTGTATTTCTTCTATCTTCCTAGACCTGTCAAAAACCTTTGATATGGTATCTCATACTAACCAACTAAATACCTTCTCTGACCTTCATTTCTCAAACTCCACACTTGCATGATTCCAAGATTACCTCCCAGGATGTCAACAACCAGTCTCTTGGCAACAAACTTTACCTCTCCTATTACCAGTCACTATAGGAGTGCCTCAAGGTTCTATCTTAGGCCCACTTCTATTTTCTTTATTTACCAACAAACTCCATCTAGCATCCACTCATGCATCACTTAAACAATATTCAGACTACTCCACAGTGATCTCCTCTGCACCCTCTGTTGGATCTTCATACTCTAACTCAGAAAGCCTTTCATGACAGAATCCTGGCTCACAAATGCTAACCTAATCCTAAACCCTAAAAAAACAAACTTATGGTATTCCTTCCTAATAAAACTTCTACCCCCAACACATTCTTTATCTCCTGTCTTAACATTACCATCATCACCCCATCACCACACACTAAACTATTAGGAATTGAAATTGACGGCAAACTTAAATTTGATATTCATATTTCCCAGACGGTGAAAAAGGTACATTAGAAAACTAGGTACTTTATACAGGAATAATCACTATTTTACCAAATATACCAAAATAGCTATTGCACAAACACATTTAATATCCAACCCATTCTCACTAATCTCAAGAAATCTGATCTACATAAACTAGAATTTTGATGTAATAAATTTACAAGATATGCCACAAATTCACAAACTAGGTCACACCACTGCCTCATACTCAACCAACTCAGCTGGCTACAACTCCCCCATCTCCTACACTATACACAATTGACAATGGCCCACAAACTCCACTCAGAACCAGACAAAATATCATCCTTAAAAACCCTTCTTCAACCCTATGTTACCAATAGACCACTAATTTCCTCCAAACAACAAATAAAAAACCTACTTAGCCAGAAATCAAGCAGTGGATTCTCTATTTGCTAAGTACATAGAGTGGATGTAAAAAGTTTACACAACCCTGTTAAAGTGCTACGTTTTTGTGATATAAAAATATGAGACCGTAAAAAATCATTTAAAAACATTTCCCACCTTTAATGTGTCCTATAACCTGTACAATTCATTTGAAAAACCAGCAAATATGTTGGGGGAAAAATATAAAAAATAAAAAATGTACAATAAGTTGTTTGCATAAGTGTGCGCACCCTTAAACTGATGCTTTGTTGAAGCACCTTTTGATTTAATTACAGCATTCAGTCTTCTTGGGTACATACCTGCCATTAATTAGAGACTGTGATGAACCCAAAATAAAGTTCAGCTGTCCTAGTAGGATTTTCCTGACATTTACTCAGCTGCCTGCAACAGCAAAAGCCATGGTTCGCAGAGAGCTTACAAAGCAACAAAGGGATCTCATTCTTGAAAGGTATCAGTCAGGAGAAGGGTACAAAAAAAATTTCCACAGCATTGAATATACCATGGAACATAGTGAAGACAGTCATCAAAAAGTGGAGAAAATATGGGACAACAGTGACGTTGCAAAGAACTGGACATCTCCCCAAAATTGATGAAAAGATCAGACGAAAACTGGTCAGGGAGGCTGCCAAGAGGCCTACAGCAACACTGTAGGAGCTGCAGGAATTTCTGGCAAGTACTGGTTGTGTACTACATGTAACAACAATCTCCGGTATTATGTCTGGGATATGGGGTAGGGTTGCAATATGGAAGCAATTTCTAATGCAGAAAAACATCCAAGCCCGAATAAAATTTGCAAAACAATACATCAAGTCTCCCATATGGTCTGATGAGACCAAGGTTGAACTTTTTGGCCATGATTCCAAAAGGTACGTTTGGCACAAAAACAACACTTCGCATCATTAAAAGAACACCATACCCACGGTGAAGCATGGTGGTGGCAGTATCATGCTTTGGGGTTGCTTTTCTTCAGCTGGAACTTGGGCCTTAGTTAAGGTGGAAGGAATTATGAAACAGTTCCAAATAACAGACACTTTTGGCCCAAAACCTTCAGGTGTCTGCTAGAAAGATGGAGAGGAATTTCACCTTTCAACACGACAATGACCCGAAGCATACAGCAGACCCCAACCCACATATAAAACAAAACTCAGCTCTGTCTATATTCAAGAGCAACTTGGATCTATGGATAGGAAACGGAAAATTTAGCCCAGGACTGCCCCCCTGTCCTATTAACGGACAGAGGCAACTCCTAAATGCTTTATCCCATCCATGGGTCCTCTCATTATCAATGGTATAGTCCCTTTTATTCTTACTAGGGATAATATATAGTTATTGACTTTGGGATGGATAAAGTCCATCTATCATAAAATGGGATAGGTTAATTTGAGCACAAAAAAGAAAGTTGGCTAGGCTTCAAATGGCTGCAAAGGGCAGCTAGCACATGTTCATCGTGTTTCACTGTTGCAGTCCTGACAAATGGGTTATCTGCCTGCAAGTAGCCCACAGCCAGCCCGAATACCAATTTGATTAATGTCATCGGCTGCCGTCTGTTGGAAACCTGACGTCCGGTATAAAGAGAGGCAGCCAATGCCATTTTCCTCAGTCTTTCTTGCCGCGGAGCCTGAAGCAGATGCGTTTAGCACCAGTGCCAGTCGGCCGGTTACCTTTGTTTTTGATTCCAACTGCTAAGTTGAAGACTTCTACAGATAAGTACCACGTTGGGCACCCTCTTTGCTTGCTTTAACAAATGTCAGATAAAGTTAATTGTCTTGCCTGCGGAAAACAGATTCCGCACAGTGATTTTCATTCATACTATATAACTTGTTTTGGCCTTGAGCACGACGTACCAAATTGTGAACTCTGTGCCTTATTCAACCCGCGTACCATTAGACGTAGAGAAAAGATTTTGTATAAGCATTTCGGAATTTGGTCATGGTTTGTCGGTATGGCATCGTCCTGTTCTTCGTCTTCAGATGTGCCTAGAAAACGCAAAGACAAAGACCGCGACAGGCCCAGGGTCAAATCTGCCGACGATGCACCGAGTAAAATGGTCGTCGGTCCAGCGGTTGTCAGCGAGGCACTTTCACAGCCCCTGCACTCCGCAGATGTTCAGCCACAGGCCTCTGCCAAAACATTTTCCAAGTCCTCCATGCTGCAGGCTTTTGTTTTGTTTATTGACCCTCCGCCTGCCCCCGCCTCAGATGGGTCCGGAGCTGCTTCACAGGCACCAGCTTCTGACGCCTCTTCTCACTGCCACGAGACCAGAGCCAGACCGACTACCTTAACTCAGACTCTCGCTGTTGCTAGGCCTCCCAAGTCCCTCCAATTTTCGAGTAAGCCCTCCAGACGCAAATCTACGTGGGAAACCAGCGTTGGCCTTTCCTCCTTTGGCCCAGTCCCAGCTGGTAAAAATAGCTACCAATCTTTTATTTCTCATTAAGGGTTCTCAACCTTCCCCCTCCAAGAGACCTAGGGAATTGTCTACTGTTGCTTTACCTCCCTCAGACTCTGAGGTTTCCAGTATTTCTTCAGATGAAGAGGGGCCCTCTCAGCTATTTTCAGGTTTTGGGGACTCTGATTGTGAAGATTCTATACCTTCTGCCTCCCCTCCAGTGGATATTTCTTTTGGGGATACTTTGAACACCCTTAGGGAGCATTTTAAGTGGAATTGTCAGGACTTTTCACAGTCCAAGAAAAGGATCAGAGAATTCTTAGATTTGCCACCGCATAAGCCTTTGGCTATTCCCCCAGTTTTGGAAGTTGCAGATGATGTCTTCATGGAAAATTCATTATCTCTTAATTCTGTTCCTCCTGCACCTAGAAAGCCTGACAGGTACTACAGGGTTCCAGATACTCATCAAGTTCTTTTCAAGAATTCCACTGCAGATCCAGAGGTGATTTCCCAAGGACCTAAAGGTGTTAAAGCTACTGTGGCTAAAAATCCTCTTACCCTCTGATAAGGAATCTAGAGCTTTGGATAGGTGGGGCAAAAAGGTGTACACTTCTGCCACTCTTGCTATTAGATCTGTCAGTTGTCTTTTTCATATGATTAAGTATCAGCAGCATACTTTGGAGACTATTAATGCTGAGATGACGGAGGTTCCTTCCCTTATGGAAAACAGGGATCTGGTAGATTTACTTAATTCTGCTGCTCGTGTTAATAAGCACCCTCTGCATTGTGGGTTTGATACCTTGGAGGCTTCCTGCAGAGCAGCAGCCACTGGCTCTGTTATTAGAAGACATGCTTGGCTCAGGGAGCAACCTCTCTCTGAACCCGTTAAATCTAAACTACTGGACGTTCCTTTGCACAAGGACAATCTGTTTGGCAGCAAGGCTGAAGAGGTGTTGAAAAAATTAGAAGATAAGGCGAAATCTGTGCAGGCTGTTAAAGATTTCCTGCAGGTTCAACCTCCTCAGTTCAGTAGACATTATCCTTCCAAGTCTTGGTCTTTTCCTGATCCTAACAAACAGAGTCGTTCTAGGACTAAGGGATTCAGGCCTTCCAGAGGGCAATCTTCAGCCCCTCAGAAATCTAGACAATAGCACGCTTCTTCCTCTAAATCAGGGAGTTCTAAACAACCTCCCCAACGCAAGCATCCCCAATGACTCGGGCCTCCCTGTGCCTACCTTTGCAGGCCCAGGGTTACCTTTAGGGGGGGAAGGTTAACCAGGTTTGCAGAGGTATGGTCTACAATCACAGACAACACATGGGTGCTCAACATAGTACACCACGGCTACAAGTTTAATTTTCATACTTTCCCAGTTCCACAAGGATACCCGGACATATACCCTCCAATTAAAGGGCAGAGCTAGAAAAACAAATCTCCTGTTTACTGGCCCTAGGGGCTATAGAACCAGTTCTGCAAATCAGACAGGCCAAGGGTTCTATTCAAGACTTTTCCTGGTGCCCAAACAAGGAGACACCTGGTGCCCTATTCTGAATTTGTCCACTCTAAACACCTTTTTGAAAATTCCCAAATTCAAGATGCTCACTCTTCAACAGTTACTACTAATGCTGAACCAGTACTCCTGAATGGTAACCTTAGATCTAAAAGAAGCCTGCCTGCACATCCCAATAAGAGAAAGTTGCAGGAAGTTCCTTCGTTTCAGGGCTGGAGTGCAAGATTTTCAATTGTCTGCACTGCCCTTTGACTTGTCTACTGCTCCCAGGGTCTTCACAAAGTGCCTAGCACTAGTCATTGCCTTCTGCAGACAAAACAATATTCAAATTTACCCTTATCTGGACAACTGTCTCATTCAAGCAAACTCTCCCGAACAGCTTCTACAGGATTTGCACTTCATAAAAAACTGCTAATCTCCTTGGGATACACTCTCAATGAAGAAAAATAAAAATTGGTGCCCATAAGGGAGAATGGTATTCCTGGGAGCGAGTCTGAATACAGCCGCCCAGATGGTATTCCTCCCTCTAGACAAACAGAGATCTCTCAATTTACTTCCGGACAAGAATTTGGCAAGCATGACCCAGTTCCCTGCAAGGAAATTCCTGCAAGCCCTGGGTTTCATGGCTTCCTGTATTCTGATGGTTCCATATGCAAGACTACATATGAGGAAAATACAGTGGTACCTCAAGAACATCTGGTGTCAACACACACAGGATTTGTACATGAATCTTCCTCTGATTCCTTGCCTGCAAAGGGAATTTCTCTGGTGGGCAAACAGCCTGTCTACAGAACAGGGGTATGCCTTTCTGCCCACCTCCTGCCAACCAGACTGTCACCACAAACACCTCAGACCTTGCATGGGGAGCGCATCTGGAGGGCAGGTGCATACAGGGGATGTGGCGTGCTCAACAGATTCATCTACACATAAACTTGAAAGAATTAATAGCAGTCCAGCAAGCCTTATTGGGATTCAAGCACCTTCTTTCACCAGGTTCTCTTCTGATCAGGACAAGACAACACCACAGTCATGTGGTATATCAACAAGCAAGGAGGGACTCACTGTTATCCCCTGTGCAGACAAAGCATGACACTATGGACAACTGCAGCTTCCATGGGCATTCACCTCCTAGCCCAATACCTTCCAGGGAGGCTGAACACCTTGGCGGATCAGTTGAGCAGACAGGTTCTGGACCCCCACGAGTGGCAACTGAACAAACTAATCTTCCATTGCATCACTCAGAAATGGGGCACTCCACAGGTGGATCTATTCTCTTCCCCAGACAATCATCTTCTTCCAACCTTCTGCACCAGGGAGTATCACAGCAAAGCCTGAAGAGTGGATGCTTTATCCTTCAAATGGACAAATCTCTGGATCTGTGCATTTCCTCCTCTGCCTCATCTCTCAAGATCTTGCTAAAGATAAGGGATGAAAAACCAAAGACCATTCTCATAGCCCTAGATTGGCCCAGGCAGCATTGGTATCCTCTTCTACGCAGTCTTTGCTAGGCTCGGCCCTGGCATCTACCTCTGATACTGGATCTCTTGGTTCAGGAGGGGGGCAAATGTCTTCACCCCCATCTTCAAACACTGCATTTAGCTGCCTGGCTGATAATTTAAACCATTCCAAACAGGTAGTTGAGGTTCTTGATGAGGGAAGGAGAGAGACCTAGCACCAGAAAATCTTATGCAGAAAAATGGAAAATATTCTGCTTTTGGATACAAGCCAAAGGGGAGGATCCTTCCCATCCTACCCTGCCTCTCATTCTCGACTCTCTGGCCTATTTACTCACTAGTGGTCTTTCTTTTTCCTCCATCAAGATTCATGCCTCAGCAATTTCTGCCCATTGTTTTTGTGAACAACCCATTTACTCTCACCACTTGATGAAGCAGTTTCTAAGGGGAGCTTGCGATCTAAGACCCCCCCCCCAGAAGGGCCCCTACTCTTGCTTGGGATCTTAATTTTGTCCTTGAGAAGCTAACTTTGCCTTCTTTTGAGCCAGCAGCCTTGGGAGATCTAAAGTTTCTCTCCTGGAAAACTGCTTTTCTCCTGGCTATTACTTCAGCCAGAAGGGTCTCGGAGTTGCAGGCCTTTATGGCAGTGGAACCTTTTAGTACCTTTCATGCAGCTCGTGTTTCTCTCAGATCTAATCCCTCCTTCATGCCTAAAGCGGTTTCCAGCTTGACTCTCAACCAGTCAATCCACTTGCCTGCCTTCTTCCCCAATCCCCAGAATAGAGGGGAAAGGATCTTACATTCACTTGATGTACATAGACATCTACATTTCTACTTGGACAGGACTAAGCCCTTTTGGAAGTCTGATCATTTGTTGGTCGGTTTTGCTCCTGGAGCTCAGGGTAAGGCCATCTCTAAACAAACCATTTCAAAATGGATTGCTCATTGTATTCACTTCTGTTACTTGAAACATGGAAAGGCTCCTCCTCAGACTATTAGGACCCATTCTACTAGGGAAACCTCTACCTCTACAGCTTTCCTGAGAGGTGTGCCAACCCTTAATCTATGGCTCCCCCCCGCCCCCGTTTCTGTTCTGATTGGGCTTTGGGAATCGACTCATTTGTCAAGACTGCAACAGTGAAACACGATGAACATAGTACAGTTGTGTACACTTACCATAAATGTAGATGTTCGAGTGTATTCACTGTTGCAGTCCTATTTTCCCACCCACCTTTCCTCCATTTTGTCCTAAGGCACAGATTATGTTTTTATTTACTGGCTAATATTTCTACAGGATGTTTTTTCCTGGTCTAGCCTTCATTCGGGGGTTCCTGACCATTAAGGCAAGAAAAACTGAGGAAAATGGCATCGGCTGCCTCTCTTTATACCTGACGTCAGGTTTACAACCAACGGCAGCCAACGACATTAACCATATTCTTTGGTATTCGGGCTGGCTGAGGGCTACCTGCAGGAAGATAACCCATTTGTCAGGACTGCAACAGTGAATACACTTGAACATCTACATTTATGGTAAGTGTACACTACTGTACTTTGTCTGTAAACCTAGCAAACCTGTTTGTAGGAACAATACATGCAGAGTAATATTCAAGAGGAGGAGTGAGATTTAAGGGAAGGCAGAAATTGAACAATTTGTGTAATGATGAACTAATGTATAACGTATGCAAATGGAAACAAATGCTAATATAGTTTTTATATCAATGTATGTGTGTCTGTGTTTTAAGTGATTTAATAAAGGTGCTTAAAAAACAGAACAGCCTAAAGGTATGGCTGAGGAGTATAGGTATAAGGTGTATCCTGGGAAACACTCACACATACACACACACCCCCACCCCCGGCTGACTTTTCCAGTACTTGATTTGCTAATTGAATATGAACCTGAATCACTTGGTCTATAGTCAGGGCTTCATCCCTCTACTCCACGGAGTTGGTTTGCTATGAAAATCTTCTTACTGTAATATCTGCTTTGCCTTTAACGTTTTGCAAGTTATTGGTAGAGTTGATTTACAGTATCTGACATTAAGAAGTGGGCTGTAGGGCAAGTTAGATAGATAGAGGTGTTTATAATATAAAAATATTTTAAAATAAACCAAGTTCTTTATGCTGTTTTATATCCATTCAGAAACATGCTTGAGGTGCTTGTCCTGTGATTTTGTATTGTACTTTTTTGTAATCAAACATGGTCATTACACTCATGCAGACAGAAAAATACAGTTTTTTTTAATAGTATTAATTCTTTTTAATTATTTAAATTATTTTAGGATGAGAAATGGAGCAGCAATTTAGATCCTAAGCTGCAGTCCCTTTTAAGTGAACTAGAAACTGGCTTGGGTACAGTGATTCGAAGATCACATCCTGGCTATAATGAAAAGAAGTTCAACGGAGATGAAACATCGGGTATGTACTCAGTAAAAGCAAACTCACATTTAACAATTGCTCACTGGGGACTGAGGGCCACAGCAAATTAATCTGGATTGCATGCCAGAGACTGCACAAGTACCTAATGGACAAGGTGTTGAAAGAAGGTCTTGCAAGGCAGTAAATATGACCCTCTTAAAACTGTTGTGGGATGGGGTGGGGCACGCACATAACTAATCAGTATGGATGAGGAGGACTGGCTGCTGTTCTGTGGTGTTCCTTCTGTAGGTAATAACAGCATCAGCTCCCACAATATATGTATCAGGATCTGCTAAGTTATCATACCTAGAATCCACTTAAGACCACCCCCTTTGGTATGTGGACGGCTAACAGAATCTGACTCCCAAACATCTGTCCTTTACATGTTTTTCAGTTTATCAGTTTGTCTTGTTCTGACATGTTCATGTTGATTTGTAGGCTGTAATTTGAGTGCCATTGTGCTAAATTTGACTATGCGAAAACTACTATCAGCTATTTACTACTGTCAACAACATGTAAGACACTTGCACATAAGGGTGTCTGCAGCCAGTAAACCAGGGAAAAAAGCAGCCTCCGTGATTATTGAAAATGGTTTTCAGTAATATTCTTTTTCAGTAGCAGTACTTTTACAAGTGGCAGTTGTGCAGTTAACTAGTTCCCAGTCTGCTATGTCTGCAAAGAAGTAATTTTGTGGGTTTTTCATACATTGTATCATTAGCCATTGCTCTGTACTGCATCAGAGTGAAATATGTTTCTTTCCTGCATCTAATATAGCATTTGATAATTTCTTCATTGCAGCATTAAATGTCTGAACATAACTTTCTAATAAGCAATTTGTAGTTAGATGACTCTGTGTACTTGTAGAATGTACAGCTCCATTTTGTGTAAGAAAATGACAACATTCTTTTGACGTGAACCATGTATTGTTATCTTTCACTGTTCTGGTAACCCATAAGGAGAAAATAATCTTGGTCTTTTTATTGTAGCTTGTGATATCATTTTAAACACATGGAAGCACTTCAAAAATTTCAGGTATGTGTCCACAATGGTAAACTATTCATAAGAAATCTTAAAACTCTGTATAGTCTCTTCCATTGACTACTTGGAAATTCCAGAGGATGCTTACCGTGGTGTCTCTTGTTCTGTTGATCGGATGCACATTTTCTACACATAGGTTCATAGGTAGGTACTAGGCTATTGGCCCTAGGGCCTATACAAGCCTAGCCAAAAAGGTACCCTGGCTTTCGCCACCCAAGAAAATTATTTTCCTGTGCCCCTGTCCAGCAGAACCACAGAAGTGATCCCTGGGGTGAATTTCCTATTACCCATCACATATATTCAGCCCCATTGTCAGGCAAAGACATTGCATGAACATGAGTGCTAAAAATGCTCATTTTAATAATCTCTGGATGCCCATCATGCTGTTCCTGCAAGGATCTATATTGCAAGCTCGAAAGCCCTAATAACCGAATACAAAAACGCTAACACATACTCCGTGAACCGCGAATACACTGAATGCCCTAAACTGCGAAATTCAAAAGCTCGAACCATCATACTTGTCCCACCCCACCGCCCGCTACATACTACCTACCCAAACAAACTAAACAAACACATACATACATCAACCAAAACCCTACTTCTAACCCTAAACTAAACCCTACTTCTATCCCTACACTACATCTTGCATATACCACCATCTATTCACTTACCTTAACCCGCACCCTAACCCTAAGGTCTGTAACTGTCGCACATTTACCTTAACAAGCTATACCCAAACAAAATAAATAATCCACACACATACATGTAACAAAACCCTACATCTAACCCTACACTAAATCTCACATACATTGTCATCTATGCACTTACCTTAACCCGCACCCTAACCCTAAGGTCCGTAACTATCACACACTTACCTTACGGAGCTATACCACGGAAGGGCCAACCAAGATGATTCGACATTTCGGATTTCGCGCTTCAGGGTGATCGTTGTTTACGTGGTTCGATGGAGACGTGTTGGTGTTTATGCATTCAGGTAAGTGCGTCTTCGAGGATGTAATCGGGAACCTCCTGCAATACTACTTCACACAGAATGACTGTAAACTCCTAAACCATACAACCTTTTTGTGCTGAAAGTTCAGATTATTTTTAGTGATACATTTTTTGAGGGCTTATCAACTATCTGAGGACAGTCTTTCATCACAAAGGTCAGGACTGCCTCATGCTCATAGAAAACACAATTATTTTTGATATTTCCACCAATCTGGGAAGTTATAGATCCATCAGCCTAACTAGCTTGATCTGCAAGGCCATGGAACAGATTATCATGGACCTCATTAACAAGGACATTGGCAACCTCCAAACACTCTATCCCACACAGTTTGGCTTCGTCAAGCGGGGGTCATGTCTATTATCTTTGAGACAGTCACCAAAGCCATGTACGAGGGACGATAGTGCACACAGTCTATCATGACCTGGCCAAAGCATTCAACACCATTCCCCTCTGGCATAATAGCTAAACTCTCTCAACTAGGCATCAATCCATATGCTAAACTGGCTGACTGATAGAACCCACCTAGTCAAAATAGGCGAAGCCACCTCAAGCAGTAAACCCATAAAGAGTGCAATACCCCAGGGTTCGGTCTTGGGGTGTCTATTTGGGATATACTTTTCTGAGGTGCAGGCCAAAACCATTGGGCTATGGCTGATTGGCTGACCAGGTTTGCAGATGACTGCCATCTGGGCGCTGTCATCAATTTCCTCTAGTGATGTGGATGTCCTCCAAGAGGGTCTCACCCAAACAGATGACTGGTGCCAGAAACACAGCCTCAAGTTGAATACCAAAAAAATGCATCATCATTCCCTTTGGGGAGAGTGACGCCCCCACAAATATTCACATTAATAACGTCCTAAACATGCAATCAGTCGTGAGGGATTTGGGCACCCAGGTTGATAGCAACCTGACTTTTGATCATCATGTTGCTTCATTTGTATGGAAAGCTTTCTACATGGCCCATCTCATAAGTAAGGGTATCTCATCCAGGGACAAGAATGTCATAACATCCCTATGTTCTTCCCTTATAAGGCCCATTATTGAGTATAGAGCCCTGTTTGGCATGTTCCTCACAGAGCACATGTAGCAGCTGGAGGGACCACAGAGGTTCCTCACCAGGAGAATCCAGAGCTTCAGAAGTCTATTATACACAGGCTAAAAGCCCTATTCCTGTACTCAGTTTCATACAACCTCCTCAGAGGTGACCTCTGTCTGGCATACAAGGCGGTCTTGGACCCCACCTTGATGAGACTACTGCATATCCACAAGTCAAGCTCCACTCGAGTAACCTGCATGCTTGGCCTCAACCTGATCTGTGACATCAGTAGGACTTGTTGGCAGGACAGATTTGTGTCCCAGAGACTCCCCCATCTGTGGATTAGATTACCTCTCTAGGTTCATAGATGGGTACTAGGCTATTGGCCCAAGGGCATACGTAAGTCTAGCCAACAAGGTTCCCTGACTTACGCCATCCAAGAAAGTTAATTTCCTGTGCCCCTGTCGAGCAGAGCCACAGAAGTGATCCCCGTGGGTGTATTTCCTATTTCCCATCCACTCAAGATTTTTCTTGAAGAGTACTAATGAGGAACTTTGCCTGACATAGATGGGTAGCTTGTTCCAGAGTATGGGAAGTCTCTGAGACAGGAATCTATCCCTCCAGCATGTCCTGTTTATTGTGGTGACAAGGTTTAGGTCCCTAGAGCATGTAGCATGGATGGATTGGGATTTCTTTAGGTGTAGCATGTCCAGCAGCTCTGGGTTTGACATAGCTTTATATGTTCGGCAGAGAGCACCTCGCAGTAGGCGATATGCTACAGAGTAAAGCTGGAGTTTTTTGAGATGGTCAGTGTAGGGCATCTGTTTGAGGCCTGTAATCCTCTGTGAGTTACTTCTGTGGCCTTTCCAGCTGCTGCAAATCTCTTGTGAGGTACATTCCAAAAGGGGCGTTGTACTCTATAACGGGTCTAATGAGTGTCGAGTAGAGGGGAACAATGACCTCTTTTTTTTTCCTGGATGAGAACCCTTTTTTGATGAGATTTGCCATGTAGAAGGTTTTCCTGATTGCTGTGGCGATGTGATTATCAAAGGAGAGACTATTGTCCACTTGGGTCCCAAGGTTTCTTATCACACATTCGGCATTAAGTAGACTGCTACCTATGTGGTAGTTCATGGATACAGAGTTCTTACCAAAGGGGTTAACAATGCATCAAGCAGAGTACCTCTTTACCCCTTTTTTAAGCGCAGCCTGGATAACTGGATGGGAAACGGAAAATACATCCCTGGGAATTCCACCCATGGTACTGCTGGACAGGGCATCGGGTGATGACTTGTCTAAACATGGGCTAAACTCTTGACTTGGCTGATAAGGGCCTCAGGGCCAGTAACCTAGTAACTTTCTATGATCTTGTATATCTGTGAAACATGTAAATGTATCCAAAATCTTTTTTATAATATTTCTATTTTATTATCATTTGTGACATAGACAAACTTACTTTTTATGTAAAAGTAATCAAAATAAATAAATAAGACGATAAAGGTGGAAAAAAACAAGAATTAGAGGGATATATTTCCTCTAACTTAAACGGACATTAACAGATGTCCTCTAACTTAAACGGATGGGAAAGTAAAGGGGGCCAACACTCGCTGTATGCAACCAAAAAAGTGGGAAAGGAAATATATAAAATTATATTCAACTATAGAAAGCTCGTTAATAATGCAAGATAAAGTTTTGAAAAAGAGTGATATCAACAAGAAAAAGAAAACACTTAGCCCAGAGCTTGCTTCAGAACCTCCTTTAAAGAGCGGCAAATGAGATCTGAGGAAGTTGGGGAGTTGCGTTATGGTTAAGGAATAATGCCCATGAGCTTTGCTGAAGGCCTTGAGCTTTTGAAAAGGCCGAGACAGATCTGAGGGATTTGATCCAACCTCCATCAGTGAGAATCAAAGTCGAGATGGACAACCCACATGAAACGTTATGTCAAGTACATTTACAAACATCATACATTATATATATTGTTATATATCCTATAATCAAAGCAGCATTATACACACTGTTCATTTACGGACTTTTCTTAAACCTCCTTCCTCTTCTAAAACATTTTCTGCATGTATTATTCCTACAGTTTCCATTATTTTCTATGTAATTTACTCCTATCATATTCTAAGGATCCCACTTCTTGTTTTTATATCTTTTTACAATATTCACTTCTTCAACTGTAGTTGGTTTAGATTTTGATTTCCATTTTCTAGTAATTGTTTTTTGGCATCCATGAGAATTAAATGTAGTAAGGCCTAACTATGTTTATGCAGTTCAGATCCTGTATCTCAGCTCAAAAAATAATTGCCTCAGTTACACTCATTTGCTCACCCAGTATTCCTGATGGAGTACTTTGTTGGGAATTTTTTAGTCTGCCAGCTCATTACACTCAGAGAATATATCCTGCCAGGTACTTATTTCTGTCCAGTTGCACCTCCAGCATTTGCTAGCTACCTGAGGAAAAATTCTTCGGAGTCTGCTTAGGGTGTAAAAGTATCAGTGGAAAGACTTCCAGGCAAAATACTAAATCTTTTAGATTTTGTTGCATATTGTGGGAGCCATACGTATATCCTCCCATTGTTTCTTTGTGAATTGCATACAAATCTGTCTTCTCAATCTTTTCTTATTGATTCCTATAATTATCTTGCAATATTTTATATGCCCTACTAATTATCCCTTTTATAATGGCAGTCTCTGTTCTTCATTCAATTAAAAACTCAACCAGTGCAGACCTTTTGTTTAAGATTCCTCATCCCATTCTCTTTGTCTATACTAATCAGTCCCTGATGTATAAGGCAGTCAGTCACTAGACTGCAATCCAAATGCCTTCTTGGCCTCTTCTCATTCCCCCGTAATTATTTTTTCCTAATACCTTGGCTCCTTTGCCAGCTTCATGTAGTAAATTCCAGCTCCCTCTTGCCTATTCTCTATATCCCTAATTGCAATCATCCCTATCGGCGGAATCTCCTTTCTCCATTCCCATGTTGGCTTAGTTCTTAGTATATTTTCTGCTACTTTATGAATATAATATTCTTTGACTGTTATTTTCCTTATGAATCTGTATCCAAAATCCCATTCCTTCCTTATTTCTTGAATTACCCCCTGCTTCGTCATCATCCATTTCTGCTTTAAATTGTAGCTTTCTGCTTGTGTTATGTATAAGAGCCTTAACTGTGTAACTCTAAAATATCCCTTCAACTCAGGTAATTTTAAACCTCCTTGTTCTGTTGGGAAGATCATCTCATCCTTTTTGACTCTATTGCTGTCTTCCCTTCCCAAATAAAATCCTTCAACTCTTTAACTACTAGCCATAGCTTCTCCTCTGGTTGTTAAACAAATATGCCTATAAAAAAGATGAAAGGTCTAAAAACATTTTTACTGCTTGTATCTCTCTATCGATAGCCATAGACTAGAGCTTCATTTCTCAGCTTTTTTTATCTGTTTAGTCTCTTCCCTCATATCCTTAGCTTCTATAACAGAATCCCTTTTAATCCATACTTCTACATACTTAATTTTATTGTGACTTTATAAATATGGGTATAGCTGAACCAATTCATGTATGGGTACATAGTTTATAGATGTAGCCTTTGTTTCATTTGCATTAATTTTATATCCCCCTCCCTCAGGAATATTCCACAACACAAAAATGTCTTTTTCTGGTTTTATCAGGTGCACAATAATATCCTCTGCAAATAAGCCAACTTTTGTAGAACACCATACCAGTTATATCTTTGAATTTCTATGTCCCTTATTTTCCTTACCAGTGGTTCTAAAAATAATGCAAATAACAAAGGAGAAAGAGGACACTCTTGCCTGGCTCCTCTGTTCAGACACAAAATATTAGAGAGGATCCTTCCCACTTTAATTTTTGTGTCCGATCTTTCATATGTTCTTCTAATTAACATTATTGTAATAAGAAATGCAAATGCTTCCATTGCCCTACTCAATAAATCCCAGCTTACTGTCAAATGCTTTTTCTGCATCACGACTATATATCCAGAATACTGAGGCTGAACTCTCAGTAGCAACTAGTAGCTGTACCCTGTGAGCATTGTTACGCATCTGCCACTGCTTATGCAGGGGTTTTGAAGTATTTTCTGTAAAAGATTTGAGTGTATCTTAAGAAGTAATAGACTCCATAAGTAAGAACCTTATATACACAATATATTACAGCTGCGGTGGTGGTGCTGCGGTAGCTTTGTCGCCTCACTATAAGACGTTGTCCTGTTCGATTCTCAGCTAAAGCGTCTTCTGTGTGGAGACGTGCGTGAATGGGTGTACCTTCGTTGAAGGTTGAGCGTCAGGCCTGACAAGTTGGTACATAAAAATCAACTGCCAATCATTAGTGGACCGGAGTTCCGTTGTGGCGACCCCTAACTGGGAAAAGCCGAAAGATACAACATATACACAATATATTACACAACCCTCCCACTGCTGCATGCAGTAAGTCAAACATGTAGTCACCATGCCATGACAGTGACAAAAGTCCCTACAATTAAAATGTCTGGAGTTGGCATTTAACTCAAGCCATTCTAGAAAGCCTTTAAAGCAGACATTGTGGCCTGGCAATCCCAAGAACCATCCTAGCAATTGGTGACTAAACTAATTGGTGCATGAAAGAGACTCGCTGCACTGGAGTTTGTAAGGAACTTGTGACAAATATCATGACTGCCTGGAACAGTCTTAGCTTGGTTAAAAAGGATTTAGGATAATTATGACATAGTCATTGTTGATACTGGAGTAAACCATCCAGGCAGGTCTTCCTTGGATAAGTAACAGGAGATAGTAGAATTTTCAAGCATCCTCGCAAGCATGTGAAAGACACATCTGCATAGTAAGATTCCTCCATCACCTCATATGACACCTGAATATCTCCGCAAAATGTTGGCTCTATTGTTGTTTTTATTTATTCCTCAACTGAAGGGTCTGTGATTTGACTTGGCCACTTCTTTTAGATCCTCTAATTCAAACTCTCAAGCTCCTCCCTTTACCCACAATGCCCCGCCAGCTTAACATACCCCAAATCTCATTTGCTGCCATATCGCTACAAACATGGATCCTCTTGCTTGCAAGCTGTTGATGTATTTTAGGAAGAAAGCACTGAATCTTTTCAACTTTTTCCTTCAGTAGGCTACCCTTTGAATTACTTTCCTTCCTCCATTTAATCCAGTACTTTTTTTTTTTTTTTATTAATTGAGTCCTTTTTTCACTTTTACCAAGACCTTGGCATTTTTTTCCAGTACCATTGTTGGCACTTTGGCTTTCTTCTCCTTGTACATTTTATTGCTTTTCTTGTTTAAAAAATGATAATATATAAATTGTCATACTTGTAATTATTTTCCCATTTGGGCCTTCCTCTTTTATTATTAGCACTCAAGGATGGCTGACAAACCAACTGGTTTCAAGAAATGCATCTTCTGTGGGCACAAAATACCTAATTGAAATGCCACAGGGAATGCGTCTATTGCTTGTGTGTGTGACGCCCGTGCACTGGCCCAGTAATTAAGAAGTCTCAATCCTCACCACTAACACCATTGAGGGGCGTATACACTGGGAAGGATAACAAGTATGCACACAGTGAAGTACAATTTTCCTGTAGAACACACAGAGATCACAGTCAGTCTGGGGCTGGTTTCTCCCTTTCTCTCCAGATCCAAAATAAGACTCTCCACTGACACAGCTATAGGGTACAGGTCTCAGCCTAGTGGTCAAGCTAAAACCTCCAGCACCCTCTCTGTCCAACCAGTGCTTTGTGTCCCTGCCCAAGTAGCTGATGCACACACACTTTGAGATATGAGTTATATACAAACACACGGTCACTCTTGGGGAAGGCTGGCACAGGTTCTCTAGCTATGCCCCCTTCTCTGCCCAGGCTATAACGTAGAAATCACTGCCACCAACCACTAATATCAGCTAATAATAAGGCCCTTCCCAAAGGGTGTCCAGTTTTACTGTGCAATATTATTATTATCCAATTAGTAAGTATGAGGAACAGCAAGGCGTATTGGAGTGGCTTGGACAGTATCACTATATACATGCAATGTACTGTAGAGCTTAAATTATCTTTACTTAAAACAGCCACAGTTGAAAGGTTTAAAAATGTTTAGTAAAAAATAATAAAAACGGTTTACCTTTATAAAGCCGAATCACAGTGGTTCGAATGCTCATATGAGCGACTCGGAACCACGAAAGTGAAAACAGCGAAAGTCCTTAATTTTCGAAAAACAGCAGATCGAAAAGCAGATTTGCTATTTTTCGAACATTAATGTCTAAACAAAAATGTAATAACGTTTAAAGCAGGGGTGCAAGACCCCCTGCACCCCCACACCCCAGTTTAATATTCTAACTTCAAGATCGCACTACAGTGGGGAAAGGGACCATTTCCCTATCCCCACTATAGTGCAATCCACCCCACAATGTCGAATGTGCAGTGAACGAATGTCAATGTACATTCGCTGATTGCACATTCGAACCTTTTTCTATTCGGCGTTTGCAAATCTTGAAACAGCCTTTCGCACAAGTGCTGTTCGCCCATGTGCGTTACGCACAACTAAAGGTAAACCAATAAAAACACAAGACAAATCTCCTCAATTCAACACCGTGCTAGTCAAGAGTTCAGAGATCACAGGAAAATGCTTAAAATAACACTGTAGAATAGTCTGACATAAATATAGAAAACTGCTAGTCTAATCTTACTATTTTCTATTTCTAAGAGAAACAGTGTTATAAATAACTTGCATGCATACAGAGCAAAGGCAGAGTACTAGTGAGTAGATGTGTTCAGGTTCAGACAAAATCCAAAATGCTCTCTTTCTCTCTCAGATCTCTTAAATAGATAACACATCACTGCTTGACTCATTTTAGATTAGATCATTCTTAACAGTTCACTGGTTCTCAGGCTACCAGAAACTCTAAATTTACATTTCTCTTTGTAATTGTGCACCTGTCCGGGAAACAACAGCAATAAAATACATTGTACATGCAAAACCTTGCAATTAACTCTGTTCTCAAATCAGTAGAAGGAATTCCTGAGTCCAGACATCCTGTCTCCAAGCTTTGAGATCAAACACAGTTGTAATTTTTTTACTTAACAGCGTTCTTCTAGCAGAGTGCACTGTGGTTACATTTTTGAAGTTTCAACATTTAACCCCGTTTTCTTACATTTAAGAGAGCAAGCCTGTGTATTTCATTAATATTTACAATGACATAGAATTATCTACAAAATTCTGTCTAGCTAGGCTGGCAGCCTTCACAGGGTGTTGTCTATTTAGATTCAGATTATCCATGAGTGCCCTAGTGTTGAAGCCAGCACAAATAGTACAGATGCAACAAACTAGTTTTGAAGGGTCTTCTTCCTCCTCCTCCTTCCTGTATTCCAAAGGGCTTAAACCCCCTCTAAGAAATCCAACAAAGGAAAGCTTGACTCTGCTCCCAAAGACAAGGTGTCTAGGAAGAGATCGCCAGATCCTTCAACGTCTTTGGCTCCATCCTCAGAGCCACTTCCAAAAATGTTAAAAAGATCGGTTTCAACAATTACTGATCCTACTGCTTCGAAAATGGAATAACCTCTGATCTGGTCAACTCTTTGTTCACCGGATACAATACCTTATCGACTCCCTTCCCCATTTTTGCTAGAGTCTTCAAGTAAGCATTCAAGGGGAGCATCCACTAGCTCCTCACTCAGGTCTTCCAGGAGTTTGTTTGAGGCTGAAGTGGATAGGATGATGATGAAATTCCTCAGAGCTCAGATCCAGATGGGGGTAATTCTTGCTCCATCTCCCATTGGATTTTGAGCTTGCCCATGACTAGTCCCACTTTCATTTCACCTTCTACAATTTAGCCTGTGGTTTTGGGGCCCTTGGATATGAGATTCCCGGGGGTGTCCTCATTGGATCTGAAGACAGCTCATTCTTCAACTCTGGTTGTTTCCTTGAGCCATCCGGCTCTGAGCTTTTCAGAGCAGCAGTGTTGGTGCCAGATTTGTGGGACCAGGGAAAATTCCAAAGTTGTAGGAGCTGCCCCTGCCTCTTGGAGCTTTGGACAGTTTGTGTCTGAATCCTCCTTGGGTGGAGGGCTTACAGAGATTCAGGGTCGGCAGTGCAGGAAATGTCGACTCTGTTCTTTCCAGCTTCAGCCTCCCCTAGGTACTCTGACTACAAGATTTTGAAGAGGGCTTTCTCTTTATGTAGAGAAAGGGTATCCACCCTTGGATCATATATCTCTATCACCTCTAGGTCTTTGCTCTGAGCCTTGATCTTCTATTCCACTGGGGCAGCCAGCCCATTGAAGTCTCTAGTCAGTCCCACAGGACTCTCCTGTCACTTCTGATACCTCACCAGACCGTCCAACTGTTGAGGTTCATTGGAAGAAAATATGTAAAAGGCGACACTTGATTGCTCTCAGGAATCACTCACTAAGGACACAGATTTTGATGAAGGGGAAAGGTTCCCTAGATCTACACCTGAAGATGTTTCCTTTGGAAAAGTTTTTGAACTCCTAAAACAAGGTGGTTGGTCTTAGAACACCCTGTTCCAAGAGGAGTTCGTCTCCCTGGAGGCTGTCAGGTCTGGCCCATGTACGTCTTTGGTAACCCCCTGCCTGATGAACTTATAGACATCGTCTCACACTGGGCATGGAAGGAACCGGATACTGTGAAGCCCATTCCTAAGCGGCCAAACAAATTTTTTAGCTCCTCAGAGAAGGACCAATCATTACTGGAGCAAAAGGGTCCAGTTGATGCCATGTTTGTGGCAGTAGCCAGTAAGGAAGAGTTTGCGGAGCAGAGCTCTCTTGTTCATCCCCTTAACAGAGAACCTATGGCCTTGGACAGATTTGGTAAATGTGTTTTTGCCTTAGCGACCTTTGCTGTATGGTTGTTGAATTTCTTGGCACATTTCACTGAAATGAGATTTGACTAAAGAGCGTTCCAGATCTCTTTCTATGTCCATGTCTCTGGAGGACCAAAATAGTCTCTCTGCAACTCGCAACCCCGTCAGTCTATAAGTAACGTGTCCATGAGGCTGATTTCCCATGCTGCAGAAGGTACCTCATGGGAGGCAAGTTCAGGCATAAGCCATTAGGAGACTTGCTTGGATGCACCTATGTGAATTTGTGGAGCCCTTCAAGTCTTCATTCATCAGTGTTGCATTTGATAGATATTCCTTATTTGGCCCAAAAAATAAAAAAATGCTCTCCAGCAAGAATTATAGACTTTGTCTGCCGTAGGGATATGTTTTTCTACTTCTTAAAACCCCTCTTCCCGAAATCAGTGGGGAGGTAGAAAGATGTGATTGCGCAAATCCCACGGTCCTGTACAAGACTCGCAAGAAGATAGCTCTCCCAGAGGCAGAGGGGGGAACTTTAATGGAAGACACTGCCCCTGCGGCAGGGGTGACCCACAAAATTAGGGCTTCCAGGATTCCTTCTGTGACCAGCCCTACCAGTGCTCCTGAAAGGTGGCCATACTGTTGCCCACTGGAGGCAGTTGGGGGAGTTTGTCTCTGCACTAAAAACCCTGGGCATCCATCACAAAAGATTGCTGGCTGTAGAGAATTATATCCAGAGGTTATTTCATACCATTTTTCCTAATTCCCCTTTGCGAGAATAAAAAGAATCCCCCATATTCCAGTCAGTCAGAGGGAGATGGCAGCATTAAAAATAAAAAAGCTGCTCAGAAAGACGGTCATCCAGGAGATCACTCCAGACCTGACAGGATCTGTAACCTACTCAAGGTTCTTCTTAGTACCAAAGAAGACAGGGTACTTCAGACCAATCCTGGATCTCAGCAAATTAAACTAAGTGAAACATTCAAGGTTCCAGATGGTCACAGTTAAGTCTATTTTGTCTCTCCTGTGAAAGGATGATTGGATGTGTTTGATAGATCTTCAGGATGCGTACTATCACACCAAAATGAACTTGTACTCCAGGAGATAGCTGCACTTCTGGCTGTGAGACGGTCATTACCAATTCAGAGCACTGTTCTTTTGGTCTCACCACAGCCCCCAGGGTGTTCACCAAATGCATGTTGGTGGTAGCACTCGCCTGTGACTGCTGGAATTAAGAGTGTTTCACTGCCTAGAAGACTGTACTAACTACCCTATCAAGAAATCTACTTCTACAGGCAAAGGGCTAATTGCTCCAGGTGTGTTTTCACCTACGCATCACAGTCAGTTATGCAAATCACAACTCGCACCCACGCAGAATCTGGAGCTCATAGGTGCTCGTTTAAACATGGTCACTCAGCCTGTCTTCCAGCTACACAAATTTAGACATTACGATCCCAGGTCACGAAAGTGATCTCACACTTCTCTACCAGCACAAATAATTTTAAAAGCCTTTGGATCCATGGCAGCAGCTATCCCCCTAGTTGATTATTCAAGGTTTCACTTGCAGATTCTGCAATGGACTCTGTCAGTACAGTGGTCTGTTCTTCAGCAGCCTTTATCCACCCCTGTCAAGATCACTCAGTGTTTGATGGCTTTACTTGGATGACGTTTCCCTAGGCCATCCATTTGTTCTTCCCCTACCTATGGCCATGATGACCATGGACACCTCCCAACTGGGATGATGGGGCACTACTCGGGAAGGGCAGTCCAAGGTACATGTTCCCCAGAAGAGGACAAGATGCACATCAATGTTATGGAAATGAGAACAGTCCTCCTAGCACTGCAGTCCTTTCAAGACGTTCTCTCTTCCAGGACACTTTCCATTCAGATGGATAATGTCTGTTGTCAGGTGCATCAACAAATGGGGGAACCAGATCTTACCCACTATGTTAAAAAGCACTGAGCGTATGGCAATGGGCGATCTCTTCTTGCTGCTTTCTCATAACAATGCACATACTGGGGAATGCCACTGTGATTGCAGGCAAACTTTGCTTGTCCATGCTAATGCCATGTGAGTGGTCTGTGAATGTCAGAGTGGCAGAGAGAATTTTCCATTGATGGGGTCAGCCATGCTGCAAGTTTTTCACTTCTCCCCTCAGCAAGTGCAGCAGGTTGTTTGCTGTGATCATTCAAATGAGGGAGTCACCGAGAGATGCTCTAGTCCACGATTGGCCCTCTCTTCTTCTCTGTGCTTACCCCCTATTAACTCTTTTCCTCAAATTTCTACAGAAAACATACTGACTGAAGAGCACAGTTATCCTCATTGCACCTTTTAGGCCCCGTTAAGTTTCATTTCCATTCCTCTGGCCTCATCTTCTACATCTGCCCTGGATACTGGATCCCAGATCCCAATACAGACTCTTGTCTCACCTGACAGGGATGATTCATCCAGACAAAACAGGCCTTGAACTGACCGCATGGTTTCTCCAGTTCCACTGATTGCTAAACAGCCCAGGCTTTCCTTCCCAGTCTGTCATAATTTATTATCTTTTCAAAAGGCTTCTGCTAGAAAGATTTATAAAAGTAAATGGAAGAGATTTGTGTTCTGGTCCCTTGGGAGGGTTCTGGACCCCTTTTGTGCCCCATATCAGCTGTACTTGACTTTTTAAGCTTCAATTTTAAATAAGGGGCTTGCTTTTCTACTATTTAGGTCCAGTTGGCTTCTACTTCGTGCTTCCATCTGGATGAAAATAATTCATCCTTAACAACTTCTAAATAATGCATAGCTTTTCTAAAAGGAACTTTTTTTTTTTTTTTTTTTATAATTAGACCACCACAAATGGATCCTACTTCTCCTTGGAATTTAGCTATCTTGCTTCAAGCTCTGACCCAAGACCCTTTTGAACCTTCAGCCAGGTAAGACCTTATGTTTTTGTCTTGGAAAAACATTTTTCTAGTTCCTAATACATCAGATGAGACTAGACGAGTATCAAAACTTCAGGCTCTATCCTCCAACTCCCCTTATCTGGTTATCCACAAAGGCAGAGTTTCTTTACAGACCAACCCATCTTTTTTTGCTTAAGGTAGCTTCTGAGTCTCGCATCAACAAGGTCATTAACCTCCCAGCTTTCTTTCCAAATTCTTTAAATAAGGGAGAGTACATGCTCCATCTTTTGGATGCACATAGACAAATTTGACTTTATCTACATTGAATCAAAGGTTTCTGAAAAACTGACCATGTCACTTAAGAGATTGGACAAGGCAGTTTCTAAAGTTGCCTCATGGTTAACTGATTGCATCTCTTTTGTCTATAGTAAAAGAGGGTTGTCCTTGCTTAAGCCTTCTAGAACTCATTCCACAAGGTGTATGGCTGTATCCTCAGCTTTTTGGTCAAGAGCTTTCATAGATGGCATTTGTGCAGCTGCCACTTGGTCCGATGCTCATTACAAATTGGATTCTGTTTCTAGGAACAGAGCTGCCTTTGGCTCCTCAGTACTCTGAAATATCGTTCCATGAGGACCACCCAAGTTTCATCCAGCTGGGGACTCTGTCCCATCAGTTGAGGAATGAATGAAAATGACAACATCAGATAAAAAAGTTATATACATACCATAATATTAGATCTGTGTTGTCCAGTTTCATTCTTCCTCAACTTCCTGCCCTCCTAATCTCCTTTTTGCTCCTGGAGAGACTTAAGTGCATCACTTTGGGAACTGATGATGTTCATCGTGTTACCCTCTGCAGTCATCACACTTGGGTTATCCTGCCGTCAGGCGGTCCCGCAGTCAGCCCGAATTCCAAAGTCCTGGTCCGGCGTCTGTTGCTGTTGCTTCCTCCCTGACGTCAGTGCGCCAGGGGTATATAAGAGGCATCCAACGCCATTTTCTTCAGTCTTTCTTGCTGCGTGGTGCCCGAAGCAGAAGCAATTCGCAAGTGCCGGTCGGCTGAAACCTGAGATTTTCGATTTGAATTTCAGTCCGCTAAGTACCCCATTGGGGAACATTTTCTTGCCTCAGTCTGATGTCAGAAAAAGTTAACAATTGCATTTCTTGTGAGAAGCAAATACCTCATAAGGACTTCCATTCCTATTGTATTCCTTGCTTAGGCCCAGACCACGACGTCACAGGTTGTCGGTTTTGTGCTAGGTTTAATAAACGAACTATCAAATGCCGTTTTGACTTCCATGGCATTACTTTGGTAGGAAGTGTAATTATATCATGCCGTCGGAACAGCCGACGACCGCCACTCATAAAAAATGCAAGGATAAGGACAGGCCTAGGAATAAGCCAGACACCGAGGCCTCAGCTGGGCCTGTCTCCGTTTCTCCGGTTTTCAGTGAGGTGCCTATGCAGCCCCTGACGACCGCAGAGCTGGAACCCCAGACAGCTGCGGATTCCCATGCGGAGTCTACTAGGCCGACGCAGCCTTCTACCGACACCGGAGCAGAACTAGACACCAGTGCAACGGAAACACCTTCGGTTTCTGAAGGTGTCTTCAGACCGACTACACTCGCCATTAAATCTTATGCTAAACTTAAAACTCCTTTAAAACCTAAGAAAACTGTACATCAGTCTACATTTCAAGGCCCCATGCCTAAGAAACGGATGCTTAAGATGGCTGCAGATTTGATTACCCTTATCAGGGGTTCCCATCCCCCTCCTGATAAAAGACCAAGACAAGAGGAGAATTATGCATCCTCTGACCAGGTTTCTCTCTCCTCAGATTCTTCTGAGGAACAGGATTACACTTTTCCACCTTATGAAGATTCTGATGCTGAACACACTATTCCCTCAGCATCTCCCCCTGAAGACTACTCCTTTGGAGAAACTTTACATACCATGAGGGAACATTTCCACTGGGAAGGCCAGGATTACTCTGATTCTAAGAAAAGGCTCAGAGTGTTCCTTTTACTATCCCAGCACAGACCTCTTGCTATCCCTCCTGTTCTGGATATTGTGGATGATGTTTACTTGGAGTCTAGTTTAAATCCAGACTCTCTTCCTCCTGCTCCAGCCAAACCAGACAGATACTACAGAGTACCTTACTCACACAAATTCCTTTATAAAAGCCCTGTAGCTGACCCAGAAACAATTTCCCAGGGTCCTAAGGGAGCAAAAGCTTCTATGGCTAAAAATCCTGTGCCCTCTGAAAGGGATTCCAGAGCCCTAGATAGATGGGGCAAGAAAATATACAGCTCAGCTTCTCTGGCTATGAGAGCATTAAATTGCCAGTTTCACATGTTGAAATATCAACAGTTTTTAATGTCTCAGTTAAAACAAAAAATGAGCACACATTCAGAACTGCCTGAACTCAAAGAAATGCAGGATTTATTGCATGCAGCTGAACAGGTGGGCAAATATACTTTACAATGCGGATTTGACAAATTGGAAGCTTCTTGTAGAGCAGCTGTTACTGGCTCTGTCATACGTAGGCATGCTTGGTTAAAAGAACAAAACCCTCCCTGACCATGTTAAAGCAAAATTATTGGATGCACCTTTACAGCTGGATGTATTATTTGGTGTCAAAGCAGAAGAGGTTTTAAAGAAAATGGAGGATAAGGCAAAGTCTTTGCAAACGGTCAAGGATTTTTTGCAGGTACAACCCCCTCGATTCAGCAGAAATTGGCCAACAAAAAACTGGTCCTTTCCAGCTTCAGACAGATCACAGAGGGGTAAATACAGAAGCCCAAAGGGCAGAGGTCAGTCACAGGGCCCTTACAAACCTTGCCAATGGGGTTCTGCTAACCAGAAAGGAGGAGAACACAGGCCCCAAGCTAGCAGAAGACAAACACAATGACTCTATCCTCAACCTACCAAGCAAATCTCTCCTGGCAACTCCCTTGGGAGGAAAATTAGCATTTTTTGCAGACAACTGGCACATCATCACAAAAGATAAATGGGTTCTAAACATTGTCTCTCAAGGATACAGATTCCACTTTCATACCTTACCAAGGAACAAAGGAATGCCAAACCTGCCACCAAATCAATGGGCAGAGGCACAAAAACAAATTACAGCTCTCATGAACATGAGAGCCATTCAACAGGTACCTACACAGGAGCAAGGACAAAGATTTTACTCAAGACTCTTCCTAGTCCCAAGAAAGGACAAAGCATGGAGACCCATTCCGGATCTTTCAATTCTGAACACCTATCTGCAAGTACCAAAATTCAGGATGCTAACACTACAGCAGCTTCTTCCCATGCTGGGCAAGAATGCTTGGCTAGTCACTTTGGACCTCAAGGAGGCATACCTGCATGTCCCTATCAGACAAAATTGCAGAAGATACCTCCGCTTCATTGCAGGTTCAAAGCATTATCAATCCTCTGCACTGCCCTTTGGCTTATCTACTGCGCCCATGGTCTTCGCAAAATGCCTGGCACCAGTAATTGCATACTGCAGACAAAGAGGAATTCAAATATACCCATACCTGGACGACTGCCTTATTCAAGCAGAAAGCAAAGACGTTCTTTTAAAGCATCTGGCATTTGTCAAACACCTTCTAAGTTGCCTTACACAGTAAACGAAAAGAAATAAAAACTAGTGCCCTCACAAAACATAATATTCCGGGCTGCCAGCTTGAATACAACGGCCCAGATGGCTTTTCTCACGCCAGACAAGCAACGACAGCTGTTTCAATATTTCAAAATAATGGCAACAAAGACCCAACTCCCTGCAAGAAAAATTCTGCAGGCCTTGGGATTCATGGCATCTTGCATACTACTAATACCATTTGCAAAACTGCATATGAGGAAATTACAATGGTACCTGAAAAGTGTATGGACTCAGCACAGCCACAGCTTGGAAACAATGATACCACTCATTCCCTGCCTTCAACAGGAATTTCTATGGTGGGCACAGGCATGTCACCTCAACAAGGGTCAGCCTTTCACCTTACCCACAGCCAGGCAAACTATGACAACAGATGCATCAGACTATGCCTGGGGAGCACACATGGCAGGGCAGTGCATTCAGGGCAAATGGAGTACAGATCAGAGACATCTGCATATCAATCAAAAGGAAATGCTAGCAGTACAGAATGCCCTAACAGCTTTCAAGGACCTTCTACACCCAGGACAACTACTAATAAAGACAGACAATACCACAATCATGTGGTACATAAACAAGCAAGGGGGCACACATTCCTACCCTCTATGCAGGCAAGCAATGACCTTGTGGAACACTGCACTGTCTTACCAGGTTCAATTACAAGCACAATTCCTGCCAGGACAGAAAAACACATTGGCAGACCTAAGCAGAAACATCATGGATCCACACGAATGGAAATCTAGATCCACAAGTATTTGCATTGATAGCTCAAAAATGGGGACGCCCAGACATAGATCTGTTTGCAAGCCCCCACAACCACCAACTTCAAAAATTTTGCACAAGGACCTTCCTTCCACTAGCTTGGAAAGTGGACGGCCTCTCATTCAGTTGGAAAACATTAACAGTGTATGCCTTCTCTCCACTGCCTCTTCTAGCAAAGGTACTGCTGAAAGTCAGATTAGAGAGACCACAAATGATACTCGTTGCACCAGACTGGCCACTAATGGCAGTGGAACCTTTCATCATTTTTCATCAAGACAGAGTCTCTCTACGAACAAATCCTTCCTTTATACCAAAGGTGGTATCCGGTGTGGCCCTAAACCAAACCTTTCACTTGCCCACCTTCTTCCCAAATCCCCAGAACAAAGGAGAAAGACTCCTGCACTCTTTGGACATTCACAGGCAATTACGTTACTACTTGGATAAAACTAAGGCTTTCAGAAAAACTGACCAGCTTTTTGTAGCCTATGCTACAGAATCACAAGGAAAAGCTATCTGAAAACAGACCATTTCAAAATGGATAGGGCATTGCATATGTTTCTGTTACACACATCATGGGAAACCAGTACCTGCTAACATTAGGTCCCACTCCACCAGGGCTACAGCTACATCAGCAGCCTTTCTCGGGGGAGTGCCAACCAAGGATATTCTGGAAGCTGTTACTTGGAGTTCAGTGCACACCTTCACCAAACACCATCAATTACTTCTATACTCTAAGACTAGAGCTGGTTTTGCCACTGCAGTTTTGCAGAGCTTACTAGCTTCTTCTAACCCTGTTTGACTCCACCTCCCATCCTTAGCTTTGGGATTCAACCCAAGTGTGATGACTGCAGCAGGGTAACATGATGAACATAGTACAGTTTTGTACTTACCATACATGTAGATGTTAGAGTGTTCACCCTGCTGCAGTCCAGGTTACCCTCCCTCCATCCCCTCTGAACTAGCTGAACTCATCTCTACCACTCTATCCTATACTACCTCTGTGGTGTATTTGCTTGTGCCTAAGGGTTTTGTTTTATTTTTATATAGCTATATGTATGTATATGTGTGTGTGTGTGTGTGTATATATATATTTATATATATATATATATATATATATATATATATATATATATATATTTATATTTATTTTGCCTACTTATTGGGGGCACCTGATATCTGGGGCAAGAAAAACTGAAGAAAATGGCGTTGGATGCCTCTTATAATATCCCTGGTGCACTGACGTCAGGGAGGAAGTGACAGCAACCGACGCCGGACTAAGACTTTGGAATTCGGGCTGACTGCGTGACCGCCTGATGGCAGGATAACCCAAGTGTGATGACTGCAGCAGGGTGAACACTCGAACATCTACATTTATGGTAGGTACAAAACTGTACTTTCCTTGTTTGAGCTCCAGTTCTTTTTCTTATTCTATACCTTTTACAGTTCTCTTAAGTATTCATTGTCTTTTTTAGGCAGCAAATTCTATGAGGTATATTAGCATGGTGAGGCATTATGGGTAAAATGAGGAGCTCAAGAGTTTGCTTCCGAGGATCTGGAATTAGTGGCTGAGATGGATTCCAAGACCCACCAGTTGAATGAAAATGAACATCACAGATGTAACATTATGGTAAGTACTTAACTTTTTTTTTTTTTTTTTTTTTTTGCATAGGTGTTGAGTGTTGTGCCATAGTATGGGGATTCTGGGCTTGTCAGCCTGAGCGAGATAGATGAAAAAGCTGATGCACTCTCTACTCAAGTTTGTTTCATCTCCCACCCCTTCATGGAGTGCAGGTATTGAACATGGAATTTTCCATGTTAGTGGTGTCTTTTCAGACCTGTTTGAACCCCCCCCCCCCAAAAAAAAAATACAGCAAAATGGTGATTTAAAAATGTTATAGTACTTGTAGGATGTTGTTGAGTGTACTATTACTGAAACGTTGTTTAAGGATCCAGAATGCTTATCATAAATTCCAAAGCATACTGTCTTTCATTACTGCAGATCTTTTAGTATAGATAGTAGTGTTTCTGTTTTTGTAAAATAATACTTAAAAGGCAAGGACATAATTCAGGATAGGAAATGGCTCATACAACAGCTCATGCAATAATTAAGATCAGTGATACTGGATATAGTGTTATGCGAGTCTTGTGTATAACATCTGTGTCTTCTTCAAAGAGCTAGATTTCCTTACTAAAACTCTAAGATGCAAAAATCAGTGGAAATGCAATCCTCATGATGGATTTTAACTTCCAAAAGACTGGCTTGCTAAACTACTCCTGACTGAATATATAGGTTCATAGGTAGATACTAGGCTATCTGCCCTAGGGCATTTATAAGCCTAGCCAGAGCATATTTGGCTTCCGCCTCCCTATTAGATTAGCCTACTGTGCCTCTGTAAAGTAGTTCACAGAAGGTACCCTTTTAAGATTAGTTTACTGTGCCTCTGTCTAGCAGGGACACAGAAGAGATCTCAGGGGTGAATTTGCGATTTCCCATCCACGCGTCCAGATTTCGCTTGGAGGGTCAGCGAGGGGCTATGTTTAACATGAAATGGGATTCTATTCCAGAGTGAGGGGAGCCTCTGGGAAATGAATCTGTCCCTCCAGTATGTCCTATTTATTTTTGTGCTGAGGTTTAGGTCCCTGGAGCATGTAGCTCTAATGGACTTGGATTTTTTGAGGTGGAGCATGTCCATTAATTTTGGGTTTGACATGGCTTTGTACGTCACGCATAGATCATCTCTGAGTAGGCGGTAAGCAACTGAGTAGAGCTGGAGTTTCTTTAGTCGAGCTGCATAGGACATCTGTTTGTAGCCCGTGATCCTCTTGGTGAGGTACTTTTGGGGTCTCTCCAGTTGCTGCAGGTGTCGGGTAAGGTACATCCCAAAAGGGGCATTGTATTCAATTATGGGCCTGATGAGTGACGAGTAGAGGGGCACAATGACCTCTCTTGATGTAGATGCGAGCACTTTCGTGATAAGGTGGGCTATATAGAAGGTCTTTCTAACCACTTTGGCAATGTGATTATCAAAGGAGAGATTATTATCTACGTTGGTCCCCAAATCTCTAATTACTTCTTCCGTACTTAATGGATTACCACCTATGTGGTAATTTGTGGGCACCTTGTTTTTCCCAAAGGGGATGACTATGCACTTTTTAGCATTTAGCTTGAGGCCGTGGCTCTGGCACCAAGCATCCGTCTATGTGAGACCCTTTTGGAGGATGCTTGTGTCAGCTGGAGATTCGATTATGGTCCCCAGTTTGCAGTCATCTGCGAACTTTATCAGCCATAATCCCCCCATGTTAGCCTGAACCTCAGAGAAGTATATACCAAACAAGAGAGGTCCCAGAATTGAGCCCTGTGGGACGCCACTTGTAACTGGTTTGGATTCGGACATGGCACCTGTGATTCTGACCATGTGGGTTCTATCTCTGAGCCAGTTTGCAACCCATCTTGTGATATAGAGGTTGATATTTAAGCTGGTAAGCTTATTTATGATGCCCGAGTGGGGTACTCTGTCGAAGGCTTTTGCGAGGTCCCGGTAGGCTGTGTGGACTACCTTGCCCTCATCTATAGCTTTGGTAACTGTTTCAAAGAAATCAACTAGGTTTAAGAGGCAAGATCTGCCCTTAACAAAGCCGAATTGGGTAGGGTCCAGTGTCTGGAGGCTCCCAATGTCTTTGTTTATGAGTTCCATGATAATACGCTCCATAGCTTTACAGACCAGACTAGTCAGGCTTATGGGGCGATAGTTTCCGGGGTCCATTGTGAGCTTTGTGGAATCCAGTTGGGATTGACAATACCTTAGATGTCATTCTGACGGACCTAGACTCTCTCTGCTTCCCATCCATGGTTAACTAACCTAGATCATATAATTATCATCTTTAATGAAAAAGTAAAGTCAAATAAATAATATTAACTAGACTTTAGTAGTGCAAGCTATAAATGCAGTAAATAGCAAACTTATGAAAATAGACTGGAACGCTGTGTTTACTGAAGCAAATAATTCTGCTTAGGCTACTGTAACTAAGCATTGTGATATTAACTCAGGAGCGCATGCTACTAAGGGACAAATATGTAGTCATTTTTAAGCATCTTTTTCACTTGTCACATTTTAAGTTGCAGCATGAGCATTAATAGAAAAGAAAACAAAACTTAGCAAATTCCATTGATGTTCTTCATCTCACATTGCTGCAGTCATAACCTGTGGGTAGTCCGCTGTCCTCGGTCGGCCCGAATACCAAAGTGTTAGGCTGGCGTCGGTCATGGTCGCTCAGAGCTGACGTCAGTATGCAGTAGTACTTAAGCGCATGACCGACGCCATATCCTCAGTCTTTCTTGCCGCGTGGTCCGAAGCAGAAGCAGCGTTTGCAAGTGCCGTTCGGCGTTCTGAAATTTTCATTTTTCGAGTTTCAGACCGAAGACCAAGTTGGGCAAAGTACCCCATTGGGGAATATTTTTGTCTTTTCTTGCCTCAGTTAATCCGGATGTCAGAAAAAGTTAATAATTGTATTTCTTGTGGGAAACAGATACCTCATATGGACTATCACTCTCTCTGTATTCCTTGCTTGGGGCCTGAGCACGACGTAGTCGGGTGTCGCTTTTGCGCTAGATTTAATAAGCGCACCATAAAACGCAGATTAGACTGTGCTAGGCTTGTTTTGAAGCGGTGTAACTACAACATGCCGTCGGATCCTCCGGCGCCTACAAGAAAAAGTGAAAAGATAAATCTTTAAAGTCTAAACCGGATGAGTCGTTCGTTGCGGTCGCCGGTTCTATGGAATCTACGGTTGAATCTGTAGATCCAGCCGAGGTCTCGGCTGAATCCCAGGGGGAACCTTTACTATTACAGGAGTTGGCCTCTCAGGAGTTAGGTCAGGCCGAGGGGGCTTCTCAAGTTTCTGTGGTTCCATCCTTACAAAAGGTTATTAGGCCTTCTACTTCTGTCACTAAAGGCTCTGCTAAGGCTAGACCTGGTCTTTCTGGTACAGGCCACAGCCCTAGTTCTTCGGGCTCTGTTCCTAAAAAACATATGTTGAAAATGGCAGAGAATTTGATTACTTTGATCAGGGGTTCTATGCCCCCTCCAGAGAAGAGGCCTAGGGTGGAGACAGATTTAGAGGGATTGGAGCATTCCTCAGATTACTCTGAGTCCTCAGCTGAGGATATCCAGGATTTTCCTCCCTATTCTGATTCGGATGCAGAGGATTCCTGTCCTTCTGCTTCTCCTCCAGAGGATATTTCCTTTTCTGAAACCTTGCACCCCATGAGGGAGCATTTCAAGTGGGAAGGTCAGGATTTTTCAGATTCTCGTAAGAGGCTTAGGGAATTTTTGATCTGAAGTAGGATATTCATTTGTCTGCAACCTGTGGGTTATGGATCCGATATCGGATCCGAACCGGCATGGTTTTCCAGCTATGGATCCAAGCTCTCAGCTCCTCCCCTCACCCATAATGCCCTGCTCTACCCTCATGACCTCAGATCTCGTTTGCCGCGCTGGTGACTGGATTTGGGTTCTTTGCTCTCAGCTAAGTGGTAGTTTATTTACCTGTTAAAACAGAAAGTTTTAAATTTTTTGTGTATTTTTGTGTGAAAGTTTAGGTTTCCCTCATTAATAGTTTTAGTTTGAGTTAAATTAAGTAATTTTTTTTCCCTCCCCTCGCTGTTGCGAGAGTGTGTGTGTAGGCCTGTGTGTCTTTTCTTTTAAGTTACTTCAGTAGCTTGTAGATTATGGCTGATCAGCCTAAATCTATCTTTTCAAAATGCTCGAGTGTGGCCATAAGCTCTCACCGGCTGATGGCCACACTCGTGTGTTAGGTCTCGGGGTTGAACACCTCACATCTGGCTGTTCCATATGTGCAGGGTTCAACCCCAGGGCACTGAGGGAGCGGAGGTCCAAGCTTGTCTTGGCGGGTCTTTACCGCCAGACTCGGCCCGCCTCCGCTCCTTCGGGACTACTGTGGCTACAGTTGTTCCCCTGTGGCACCCCTCCTGCTCCTGGGACTCAACCTCCCGCTTCTGGAGAGGAGAGGGATGCTGCTAAGGACCGGAGGAGAAGCACCACAAGCGGCGGGCCGAGACCTCTGTTTCGCCCCGCCAGCCAAGCGGGCTTCTCCCCCGGCTCCGGTGTCGGTTCGGTCTCCTCCTTCTCGGCTCCGGTCCCCTGTGTGCTTTTCACCGGGTCCTGTGGAGGAGGGGACCCGATCTCCCGAGGCTATCGAGGAGGCACTCCAGGCCTACCTCGGTAGCCTCGCCGAGATCTACACATAGCCTTTCTGATGCTGATCTGGACCGGATGATGAGAAGGTTCATCCAGGCCCAGATGCAGATGGGAGTGCTCTTGCCTCCCCTCGGGGAGCTCAACACCCTTTTTAAGCCTATTGCTCCTTCTCCGACCCGCTATCCGGGTTCGGAGCAGCTGGAGCCGAGCAGCTCGAGCCGGGGTGGGTCGGCGCCGATAGTACTTGGTACTGGATCCGACCCTGCCCTCGAAAAGTGCCGGACCCGACCTCTCGGAGCCTGGATCCGAGCCGGATCCGGGGATCAGTGCTCCTTCGCGCCGTCTGTGTCGGAGCGCACTGTCCCTTCGGATCAGAGTGCCGCGCCGCTCCGGTCCACTCGGATCCGAGGGGAGCCGATTGTCGGATCCTTTGGTCGAGGTCGGCCCCTTCGGCTTTTGATGTAGTGGAGAGGGCTCTGTTGAGGGTCTCCGGACCCCGGCACTTGTTCTGGCTCCGTCCCGCTCCCTCTGCACTGGGCCAGGCTTCCACCATCCGCCCCTGGGACAGCCCGCTTGTGCCCCAAGTGGCTCCTATGGAGCAAATTGCTGCTTGCGAGGACTCCTCTGACAGCCCCCAGAGGAGGTCCCTCAAGCATACGCAAAAGGAGGCACATTGACTCCCGAGTCTCTCACAGAAGACACGGACTTGGAGGAAGGGAAGGCTCCCCACGGTCACCCCGAGGATGTCTCCTTTGGAGACATCATGGAAATGCTCCGTATAAGGGGTGGTCTGCCCCAAGTCTTCCTCGGACGAGTCCGTGTTCTTGGAGGCATTTGAAACGGGCCCGTCTACCTCTTGGGTGTCCCCCTGCCGACCCCTGGTGGACCTTATTACCACCAGGGCGTGGAAGGAACCGGACACCGTGGAGCCAATTCCCAAAAGACCGGATAGGATCCTTAGTCCGCCATCCGACCGGACCCATTGGAGTAAGGGGCCTCCGGTAGATGCCATGTTGACGGCGGCCACAAAGAGGGAACTGGCTCAGGAGAGTCCCTCAGTCCACCCACCGAGCAAGGAGTCTCGGATGATGGACCGCTTGGGGAAGCGGATGTTCAGTTCGGCGACCTTCTCGGTAAGGGCGCTGAACTATTTGGCACATGTTATTCGGATGCAGCGAGATCTTATTAAGGAATACGCTGCATCCCCTGAGTCCATTTCGGAGGAGGACAGAGTTCTGCACTCCACCCGTATGGCCACTCTTAGGTCAGTTACAAATACTTCTATGCGGCTACTCTCCCATGCAACGGAGGGCCGCTAGAGCTGCGGGACAGGACTGGTCACTAGACGTCAGGCCTGGCTCCACTGCATTTTTCTGAGCCCTTCAAAGCGTCGTTTGCAACGCCCCCTTTGATGGTTCTGCTCTGTTTGGCAAGACCGTTCGCGAGACGTTGACCCAGAGCGAAAAGGACGGGAAGACTCTGTCTGCCGTCGGAATCCGCTTCTCTGCACCCCAGAGGCCCTATTCTAGGAACCAAAAGGGTCAGAAGAAGATGTGGTTCCGGAAGTCGCAGCAGTCCCAGCCTGCTTCGGACAACCAGTCCTTCCGTGGCAGAGGAGGACAGGGAGGACGCCGCCCTAGAGGCAGAGGGGCTCCCAGAAACTTCGGGTCCAGGGAACCCTTCTCTGAACGGCCCGCGCAGCAACCCTGAGGGGTTGCCCGACTGCTCTACTCTGGAGGCAGTCGGGGGACGTTCGGGGCACCTAGCGGCATGGGAGTCCATAACATCGGACCGCTGGGTTCTCCAAATCATATCCAGGGGATATCGCATTCCTTTCCTTCACCTTCCAAAGTTGAAGTCCCTCCCAGACGTCCCACCCGGTCAACGGGAGGCCGCTTTGGCAGAAATTGGCCATCTGCTAAAGAAAAGAGCCATCCAGCCCGTTCCCCTAGACCAGATCGGATCAGGGTTCTACTCCAGATTCTTTTTAGTGCCAAAAAACACGGGGGAACTAAGAGCAATCCTAGAGCTCTCTCTCTTGAATGTGGGAGTCCCCAAAGAAAAATTCGAATGGTCACTCTGCAATCTATTCTCCCCTTCTGGGAGAAAATCACTGGATGTGCTCGATAGATCTCAAGGACGTACTACCACATCCTGATGGACAGGCGCCCAGGAGGTTTCTCCGCTTCGGCTGGGAGCCAGTCACTACCAGTTCCGGGTCCTTCCCTTTGGTCTCACCACAGCCCCCAGGGTGTTCACCAAAGTATTAGCAGTGGTAGCGGCCCACCTGAGGCTTCAGGGGTGCAGGTCTTTCCCTACCTGGACGACTGGCTTCTTACCGCCCCAACAAGGCATCTACTTCTATTGGCGAGACTCCTTTCTCCATCTTGCTCCCTTTCTGGGCATCACAATAAATACAAAAAGTCCAACCTGGCCCACACAGCTCTTAGATTTTATAGGGGCCAGGCTAGACACAAGGAGTTTACGAGCCTTCCTCACTGCGGACAGAGTTCTAAATCTGCAGCTCCAGGTGCGGGCCATTCTCCATTCAAGTTCTGTTCCAGCGGAGTTGGTCCTGAGGGCTCTAGGGTCCATGGCATCGGCTATAACACTTCTTCCTCTTGCCAGGCTCAATATGCGCATTCTACAGTGGACGCTCTTAGTACAGTGGTCATACCTTGCTCTCCCCATGCATCATCCCATAGCGATCAGCAAGGCTTGCAAGCGGTCCCTCTTGTGGTGGCTCCACTCCCGGATCTCCACAAAGGCCGCCCATTTTGTGCTTCTCCCCTCTCGCCACGGTGACCACGGACGCCTCCCGCCTCGGGTGGGGGCACTTTGGCCGGACCGTCCAAGGCACGTGGAACGATTCAGAGACCTTACTGCATATCAATGTTCTAGAGATGAGAGCAGTGCTCTTAGCGTTGCTAGCACTTCAGGACTTTCTTCCCTTGGGAACAATTGCGATTCAATCGACAACATGTCTGTTGTCTGGTACATCAACAAGCAAGGGGAACAAGGTCTTACCCTCTTTGTCGAGAGGCCATGAGAGTTTGGGAATGGGCAATCTCCACCAATCGCTTTCTAATAGCAACGCACATTCCGGTCGGTCCAACATCCTAGCGGACAAGCTCAGTCGCACCATTCTGACCCCTTACGAGTGGTCTCTCAATTGTCAAGTAGCGAACGCATATTCGCACGGTGGGGAACCCTTCATGCGATCTTTTGCTTCTCCCTCAAACACCAAGTGCGACAGTTTTTCACTCTAATACCTCCTCCCGGAGGTACCCCAAGAGACGCTCTGGTGCATGCTTGGCCACCCGGTCTTCTGTATGCCTATCCACCCTTGCCTCTGATGCTGCAAGTTCTTCAGAAAGCCTCTCGGGTGGGTTGCAGAATGATTCTCATTGCTCCATTCTGGCCTCGACAGATCTGGTTCCCCTTCCTAAGGTCTCACTCGGTGAATCCTCCTTGGATTCTAGATCCCATCCCGGATCTGATATCCCATCCATCCTGCATTCCTCCTCCGAACCTGGACAACCTGAAGCTGACCGCTTGGCTGCTCCAGTTCCACTCTTGATAAGGACTCCGGTATTTCTTCACCTGTAAAGGCTATTTTGGTGGCGGCTCATAAACCATCCACTAGAAAGGTTTACCGAAGCAAATGGAAACGTTTCTCTTTGTGGGCGGAGCGGCAAGGCCTGAATCCCTTCACGGTTCCTCTCCCTTTAGTGCTTGACTTTCTAACCACTCTCTTTAACGATGGTGCCAGCAGTTCCACAGTCAAAGTTCAACTGGCGGCAATTTCTCACTATCACATTGGCCATGACTCTAATCCTCTTATGTCAGCCAAATTGTGTAAAATATTTCTTAAAGGTACTTTTCTTCTCAGGCCCCTATAAAACAAGCAGTTCCTCCTTGGGACCTTTCTTTGGTCCTACAGGCCTTGACCGCTCCTCCTTCGAGCCAGCGGCTACGGTGGATCTCAAATTCTTGTCCTACAAGACAGCCTTTTGGTAGCCATTACATCAGCCAAGAGAGTTTCTGAACTTCAAGCTTTATCAGCTAAACCTCCTTACTTGGTATTTCATCCGGACCGTGTCTCCCTCAGGACCAACCCGTCCTTTCTTCCTAAAATCGCTTCTGAAGCAAACATCAATCAATCCATTAACCTCCCTGTTTTCTTCCCTAAATATGAAAACAAAGGTGAATATAAGCTACATTCACTAGATGTTCACAGGCAACTTAGATTTTATCTGAACAGGACAGCTGGTCATAGGCAATCCGACCAGCTGTTTATTTCCTTTGCAAAATTCAATTTGGGCAAGCCAATCTCTAAAGTTTCTCTGTCCCGCTGGATTTCACAGTGCATTTTATTGGCTTATCAAGCTTCAGGAAGGCCCGCACCGGAGGGTGTTCATGCCCATTCAACCCGGTCAGTATCTACCTCGGCAGCCTTCAAGGCTAGGATTCCTCTAGATGATATTTGTGCAGCAGCCACGTGGGCTTCATCTCATACGTTTATTTCCCACTATAAGTTGGATCTTGCATCTAGGGGTAGAGCATCCTTTGGCTCAGCGGTGCTCGGAATATCCTTCCATGATGGCCGCCCAAGATTCAGGTAGCTGGGGACTCTGTCCCACAGGTTGCAGACAAATGAATATCCTACTTCAGATTTAGAAGTTATGTACTCACCATAACGTTCCATCTGAGTAGGTGTATTCATTTGTCTGCAACCATCCCGCCCTCCTATCCCCCTGGCCTTTCAGTTTCCTGCATATTCTTTGTTACCCTTTTTAGGGTATTGTTGCTTTGGCAAACTCGATCTGAGGTCATGAGGGTAGAGCAGGGCATTATGGGTGAGGGGAGGAGCTGAGAGCTTGGATCCATAGCTGGAAAACCATGCCGGTTCGGATCCGATATCGGATCCATAACCCACAGGTTGCAGACAAATGAATACACCTACTCAGATGGAACGTTATGGTGAGTACATAACTTCTAATTTTTACCACAACATAGACCTTTGGCTATTCCCCCTGTTTTAGATGTTGTTCAAGATGTTTTTTTCTGAAGCTTCCCTTAATCCCGATTCTTTACCCCCTGCCCCTGTCAAGCCAGACAGGTATTACAGAGTTCCAGAGGCACATAAATATTTGTGTAAGAGTCCTAGAGCTGACCCGGAAACTATTATTCAAGGGCCTAAGGGTGTCAGGGCTTCTGTAGTTAAGAATCCAGTTCCTCTGGATAAGGATTCTAGAGCTTTGGATAGGTGGGGTAAAAAAGTGTATACCTCTTCCACGTTAGCTATGAGGGCTTTAAATTGCCAGTTTCATATGCTGAAGTATCAGAACTTTCTGTTAGGTCAATTGAAATCTAAGGTAGATGCTTTATCTGAGGGTATAGAGTGTAAGGAATTGCAGGACTTAGTTCATGCTTCAGATCAAGTTGGTAAACATTCCTTGCAGTGTGGCTTCGATGCTCTTCAGGCTTCTTCCAGGGTGGCTGCTACTGGTTCAGTTATTCGTAGACATGCCTGGCTTAAGGATCAAAATTTGTCAGAGCATGTTAAAGCTCGAATTTTGGATGCTCCTCTTCAATCTGAAGTTCTTTTTGGTTCTCCTGTGGAGTCAGTTTTGAAAAGATGGAAGACAAAGCTAAGTCTATGCAGACGGTTAAGGAATTTTTGCAAGTGCAGCCCCCTAAGTTTAGCAGGAATTGGCCTGCAAGAGGATGGTCTTACCCTTCTTCGGATTTTCAGACTAAGGGCAGGTCTAGACGTGGTAGGGGCAGGGCTCACGCTCAGGGTTCTTTCAGACCTAGGACTTGGAGTTCTCCTGCACAATCTTCTGGTGAGGGCAGGGGTCAGCCTTTTCGTAAACAGACCCAATGACCTGTATCTCCAGCTGCCAGATTCTGCCTGTCTGGCAGCTCCTCTAGGAGGAAAGTTGGCACTTTTCAAACAAAATTGGCATTTGGTCACCCAGGACAAATGGGTGTTGGACATAATAAATCAAGGCTACAAGTTTTATTTTCACACTTTTCCTCCTTTCAAAGGCATGCCAGATGTACCTCCTCAGCAAAGGCTGGAGGCTCATGTACAAATTTCTTTGCTTTTGCAGATGGGGCAATCCAGGTGGTACCTCCGTCAGAAGAAGGCCTAGGGTTTTATTCTCGCCTATTCCTTGTGCCAAAGAAAGGAAACACTTGGAGGCCAATTCTGGATTTGTCCATTCTCAATACATACCTAGACATTCCAAAGTTCAAGATGTTAACATTACAGCAGCTTCTGCCTCTGCTAGGCAAAGATCACTGGATGGTAACTCTGGATCTCAAAGAGGCTTATCTTCACATTCCTATCAGGCCCAGCTGCAGGAGATTCCTGCGTTTTCGGGCTGGTACTTCTCATTATCAGTTCTCTGCATTGCCCTTTGGCTTATCTACTGCGCCCAGGGTGTTCACAAAGGTTCTGGCTCCTGTAATAGCTTTCTTAAGACTGAGGGGAATACAAATTTATCCTTATCTGGATGATTGCCTGATTCTTGCTCAAGACAAAGACAAGTTACTTCAACAGCTACAGTATGTAATGGCAGTTTTAAGGTGCCTAGGGTATTCTGTGAACGAAACAAAGTCCAGTCTAGTACCCTCTCAGGACATGTGCTTTCTGGGTGTGAGACTGAATACAGCCTCTCAGATGGCTTTTTTGACCCCGGACAAACAAAGAAATCTTCACCTATACTTCCAGCAATTATCAGTACTGTCCAGGCTGACTGCAAGGACAGTCCTTCAAGCCTTGGGGTTCATGGCATCTTGCATTCTGGTACTTCCCAATGCCAAACTGCATATGAGGAAGCTACAATGGTATCTCAAAAGTGTATGGACTCAACACTGCCACGATTTGGACACTGTCATTCAGATAATACCTTGCATCCAGAAGGAATTCTTGTGGTGGGCTCAGGAATGTCACCTAAACAAGGGACTCTCTGTGACCCGACCAGAGGCGAGTCAGATCTTAACGACGGATGCCTCAGACCTGGCTTGGGAGCACACTTCAATGGGAAATGGATTCAAGACACGTGGCCTCCCAGACTACAGCATTTGCATATCAACATGAAGGAGATGTTAGCAGTCCAATTTGCCCTGATGGCCTTCAGGGACCTACTTCAACCAGGACAGGTGTTGATTCAAACAGACAACACAACAGTCATGTGGTACATCAACAAGCAGGGGGGAACCCATTCTTACCCTCTTTGCAGACAAGCTATGATATTGTGGGAGACTGCTCTGAGTTTGCACATCACTCTTCAAGCACGGTTTCTGCCAGGAGCACAGAACTCCTTAGCAGATGTATTGAGCAGACAAATTTTGGATCCCCACGAGTGGAAATTGGATCCTCACGTATTCCAACAGTTGACAGTGGCTTGGGGGAACTCCAGACATATAGATCTGTTCGCTTCTCCACTAAATTTCCAACTGCCAAAATTTTGCACAAAGATGTTTCACCCAAAAGCTTGGAAAGTGGATGCTCTATCTTTCAGTTGGAACAACCTTCACGTCTATGCTTTCCCTCCTCTGCCTCTCCTTCCCAAGGTACTCTTGAAAGTCAGGCGGGACAAGCCTTGCATGATTCTAATAGCACCAGATTGGCCACGCCAGCACTGGTATCCTCTGCTGAGGAGTTTAGTTCAGGAGCCTCCTTGGCCTTTGCCTCCGATTCCTCACTTGTTGTCCCAGTCAAGCAATCATTTTCTCAATGTCAGGGTACAGTCCCTGCATCTAACAGCCTGGCGTATTCTGTTTTAGACCCTGGGGGGTCTCAGCTTCCTCAACAGGTTTTGAATGTCATTTTGGAAGCCAGACGGCCTAGTACTAGGAAAGTTTATGCTGATAAATGGAGGAGATTTTTTCTTTGGAGCACAGCAAAGAGCTTTGATGTCTCAGTGCCTAATTTGAGTTTTACACTACAGTACCTTGCTGAATTACTAGACAAGGGTTTGTCTTTTTCCTCCGTGAAAGTTCATGCTGCAGCCATTTCTGCTCACTATGATTGTGACCCTCCTTTATTTTCTCACCCTTTGTTTAAACAATTTCTTAGAGGGGCAAAAAACATAAGACCCCCACGTAGAGCTCCTACTCCTTCCTGGGATCTCAATTTTGTGTTGGAAAAGCTTACTTTACCTCCTTTTGAACCTGCAGCTACGTCTGAGTTGAAGTTTTTGTCTTGGAAGACTGCTTTTTTGTTGGCCATTACGTCTGCTAGGAGGGTATCTGAATTACAGGCTCTCATGGCAGTTGAACCCTTCCTGATATTCCATAAGGATAGGGTGTCCTTGCACTAACCCTACTTTTATGCCTAAAGTTATTTCTAATGTGGCCTTAAACCAGTCTATTCATTTGCCTACTTTTTATGCTGATCCCCAAAATAAAGGGGAAAAAGTCTTGCATTCTTTGGATATTCACAGGCAGTTACGCTATTATTTGAGCAGAACTAAAGAGTTCAGGCAGACTCAACAGTTATTTATTTCTTTTGCTTTGGGTTCACAAGGGAAAGCTGTTTCAAAGCAAACTATTTCTAAGTGGATTGGCCATTGTATTGCTTTTTGTTATTCTCATCATGGAAAGGATGTTCCTGCTGGGATCAGACCTCATTCCACTAGGGCTACTGCCACATCTACTGCCTTTTTAAAGGGGGTAGCTACTAAGGATATTTTGGAGGCAGCTACTTGGAGTTCAGTGCACACTTTTACTAAACATTACCATCTCCCTCTTTATTCCAGGTCTAGGGCTGGGTTTGCCACTGCAGTTTTACAGGGCATGTTAGCAGCTCCTAATGCTTTGTAGTTTGCCAGCCTCCCTTTACCTTTGCTTTGGGATTCTACCCACAGGTTATGACTGCAGCAATGTGAGACGAAGAACATAGTACAGTTTTGTACCTACCATAAATGTAGATGTTCGAGGATCCACATTGCTGCAGTCCAATTTTCCTCCCTCCTTCCCTCTATAGTTTGGGGTTGCTGTGTTTCTTTTGGGATAATTATTATTTTCTCTATGTTGGTTGTTGGGTATTTTCTATTTTGGCTATGGCCTTTCCTTTTTAGGCCTTCTGACATCTGGGGCAAGAAAGACTGAGGATATGGCGTCAGTCATGCGCTTAAGTACTACTGCGTACTGACGTCAGCTCTGAGTGACCATGACCGACGCCAGCCTAACACTTTGGTATTCGGGCCGACCGAGGACAGCGGACTACCCACAGGTTATGACTGCAGCAATGTGGATCCTCGAACATTTACATTTATGGTAGGTACAAAACTGTACTTTATGTTGCAGATGCATAGATTCTTTTCTTTTTTTTTTTTGGTCCTCTTCTGATTTCCTTGTAACTGCAAGCATTCGCTTGGCCTCTGAGCCTATTTATTTCTCACAATCACCCAAGGAAAGTGGCTGAAACTTGCTTTGATCCTGCACATAAGACATTCCACACTGAAGATGGAGAGATTCTTTGTCACTGCTGCTGTTTTATCTTGTCCTTAACCCATTAAGCTGTTAACAGATTAGGCTATGGTTATAATTTGGCTCCTGGAAACCAACCTTGTTTAAAAAACATCTCATCTACTTTTTGTGGATGACGTAAAACTGGGTAGTTCATCAGATAAGGAGTTGAAAGCACAACTACAACTGGGTAAAACTTTCTCAGATTATATAAGAATGACATTTAGTCTTGATCTATCTGCAAAAGTAACATTTAATACAGGAAAGCTGCAGCACCAAGAATATATCAATCTGGAACAGGGATCTGATGTAAAAGAACTTGAGCATGCAGGAGTGTATGGATATTTGGGAATAGATGAAGGCTATGCAAAAAAACATGAACAAATGAGAATAAAACTGGTAAAGAAAACTCTAGAGGACTAAAACTAATTTTGAAAACTGCCTTGACATCTAGGAATAAAAATCAAACTTTAAGCTAGTTTGCTCTTTCTGTTCTAAGTTACAGTTTTAGAGTGACTGACCCCAGAAAGAGTTGGACAGAAAAACATGAAAAATCCTTCTTACTTATCAAATGATATATAAAAATCCGTGTGTACCAAGGTTACATATTTCTCCCTGTGAAGGAGGGGCCGCTTCAGAACTTACTACTTGTATAGATCTGTAGTTGTGGGACTTTATACATATCTGCTGACCTCAAGAGAGCCAACAATAGTGAGAGTTTTAAAACATGAGGGAAAGATGTCTAAGATGACATTGTTTCTTAGTTTAGAAGCGTTTCTGTGTGACGTAGGAATGGAAATCAAACCAGAAGACAAAAATCAGACAGGAAATGAATGTGCCAAAAACAAAACCAAACAAAAGAATATATGAAAAAGGATCAGATGAGAAGGAAAGAAAGTTTCATCATCCATAAATATAGTGACATGTACAGAGATCTCCTAGAACAGCCTCATGTTGACCAGTATTTGATGAAGGAATGCTTAAGGAGAGGTGAATTGAAACCAAAAGTGAAAAGTTCATAATAGCAGCCCAGAGTAGTGGACTTCATACACATTGGTTTTCAAAGTCCCTTGAACCTTTGGGAGTAACAGATAAATGCAGGTTCTGTAAAAAGTACATGGAAAACAGTTGCATATTTTTTTGTTTGGTATGATACATTCATGGCAGAGGGCTTGTATACTGACAAGCACAGTAATATGGCAGGACTGTTGCAGTGGGAATTGTGCTAACTACAATATAGAAGTAGATGAGAAGCATTGTAAATGTGAAATGCAAAGAATTATAGAGAGTAATGAAATTTATATCGCATGGGAACACCCTTTACCATCAGTTCAAAAAATAGATATGAGAAAACCAGATATAGTAGTCAATGATAAAAAAAAGATAAAAATTGCATTGATCTTTGAAATTGTTACACCCAGTGATTACAGTCTTGTATGCAGAGGGAAACAAAGACATAAAATACCAGGATTTGCAGGCAGAAATGAGAGCAACATGTAAGATACCTAGACAGTAGTAATAGGAGCCAAATCCAGTAGTAGTAGTAGTAGTAGTAGTAGGAGCAACAGGTCTAATATAGCAATAACCCACACCTGGATGTGGGTAATGCTGGATTTACCCACGGTTGGTGTAGTTTGGTCACGAGGGCGAAGCCCAAGTGGCCAAACAAAGGCCAACCGTGGGTAAATCCAGCATTACCCACACCCAGGCGTGGGTTATTGCTATTATACAATGACATTATTTAAGAAAAAGAATAATTACTTAAATAATGGCATTGTATAATGCCTCCTTGCTGCCCTTCCGCAACTGTCTAGTATTCTGCGGCAGTTCTGATGTACTGCGCATGCGTATGCTTACGCAGTACATCAGAGCTGTGGGCAAAAGCAACGGAGAAAGCAAGATCTCCGTTGCTTTTTACAAACTGTCTTGCTATGTTAAAGGAGTTTAACATAGTAAGACCGCTTTAAAAAAAGCAACAGAGAATCTCCTTTGCTTTTTTTAAAGCTGTATTGCTATGTTAAACCCATTTAACATAGCGAGACACCTTTAAAAAAAGCAACGGAGATAGGAAGATCTCGGTTACTTTTTTTAAAGCTGTCTCGCTATGTTAAATGGGTTTAACATAGCAAGACAGTGTGTATAAAGCAACGGAGATCTTGCTTCTCCGTTGCTTTAAAAAAGAGTTATACTAATGGAAAAAGTCTGGGCGACCGATCCTTTTTCCAGTAGTATAACATTGATTTACAATGTGCATGCTGACCAGTCAGCATGCACGTTTTAGAATATTAATGGGGGGGTCTTTGTATAATAAAAAATAATTTACAGTCTTACTTGGATATACCACCTATACCCATAACTCCATATAAATTACAGAAAGAATCAGTTTTGGGCACATAGCGAGTACTGAGAAGGGCACTTTTGGCTAACTGCTAATTTCATGAACTTTAATTGTACCCTAACTTAAGAATGGGGTCAAGTCTCTTCATGGTATGAGAAGCGCAAAAGACTTGGAAAAATTAAACCAAGTGAGTGCGATCTGTTTAGCCTGTGACTTGTAAAACTGCCACCTCCACTACAGCCTGGAGTTGAAAACTGAGGAGTGAGCACTAGATATGTGGCTCAGGGGATGTTATTTTGTGGACAGATTTTCTAACCATAGAGATCTAGTATGATGCAAGCATCAACTCCCGAGTCATCTAGATCATGGCCCTCTGCTGTCTTTCTTGATAGGCAACCTGCCTATAAATCAGGACGATACACTTCCAGTCATGAGATTTCCTAGCTACAGGCAGATTTTCTCCACCCAAGGATAGGCATGTCTGTCCCTCCTGGTTCATTGTCAGACACCTAAATTGCTAGTCAAATCCAGGTTGCCTGGGCTGTTGTCAGGGCTCTATACTTCTATACCACTGACACATAATCTACTCAGATGTTTTCCTTTTAACCATTTTCATTAACTCCAAAATTGCATAAATTACTAATTTCTTGCCTTCCCTTAAATCTTACTTTTCCTTCTGAAAAGTATTCTGAATGCATTTTTTCCATAAATTCCCTTCATTTCTCTGAAATTTGTTCATTTCCTTATCTGATGATCTCGCCTCCAATTCTTTATCTTCTTTTAAAATATTCAGCACTTATACTTGGTTTATACTTTTTATTTCAGTTTTCTAGCGATTGCTTTTGGGTCACCAGTAGGATTAAGTGTAGTAAGGCTTTACTATACTTAAGTAATTCAGAGTGTGTTCATAATTTTATCACTGCTGCAGTAGCCTTAGGTATTTGGGTTATATCTTGCTAAGGATGTAACACCCGGCTAGCTTACAAAGCTTAAGGGCACCTTCCACACACCCAAACGGTTAACCACCTCAATAAGAGCTCAAGAAAGTGGGTTTTGGGTGCCAAGCCCTTCAGTGCTTTCCTGCTGCCAAATCCTCTTCTGGGCTTTCAGGGCTCAATGGACAGCAAATTCTTCTTCATTTCTGGGCAGATAAGCTCACTTTGAGAGAAAAAACCTCCACATTATTTTTGGCAAAGTTAACTTTTTCTGTAAAAGTACTACTTTTACAATAGGAAAAATGATTATTTTAATAGACTGTCATATGATTGTCACTTTTTACTAGGAGCATTACATTTAACTTTTGTGAAAAAAAGTTAACTGTTTTTCTCATTAAAGAAATATTAGGATTTGTTGCAGTTGGAATTTCCTGAAGCCACTCTAGTTTTTCTAGCATTGGAGGTTGTATATATTGCATACTGTAACTTGTCCGATAGCCTGCTGCCCCTGAGAAATCGTATAGATTGTAGAAAGTTTCTCTGTCTTAAGATAAAGTTTTTATTAAACCAGTAATGTTTTGTAGTCCTCTCTCGTCTTCATTCTTACATATGGGTTCGGAGCTGATCCTCGGCTCCGACACGGCCGATTACAAAGCTGGAAGTCTCCAAGTTGGCTCGTGGTAAGGTAGGTATCCCATAATGCACTACTAACAATCCTCAGATCTCGTTTGCCTCTCTACAGGTTCAGAAGTACTCTCTTTCTTTGCCGTAGCTAAGTTGAAAAATTTTTTTCTTAAAACATTTCTTATTGTTGAATTTATAACTTAGAGTTAGTTTTTGATAGTAGCATACTGTGATTAGCATTACTGTTAGTGTTGTTTTTTCCGACTTGTTGATCTATTTGCTGTATCTGTTGGGTGTCGCTTCCGCAGGCCTTTTTTGTGGTATCCTTAGCACTATTTAGTGCTACTTGTCATTATATCTGTTTTTGCTATCTCCGATACCTTGTTAGTCTTTCGCCAAAAATATAGGTTTGTTTGTTAGAAGACCTACCCCTTTCTTAGTGTTTCTGTTTACTTACTCGCCTTCCCCTCTGTTTATAGGGCTAGGCCTGCTTAAGTTAGAGGACTTAGTCGTCTGTTATCTCTTCTTCCTATTGTGTGCTGTATTCTTTGAGTAGGGCTAGGGCTGTTTGAGTTGATGACCTAGTCCTCTCATTGTTTCTTGTTTGTGTAATTGTCTGGAGTGTTAGTTTACAGTGTTCAGACTATTTGTTGTTGTTATTGTTGTTGCATTACAGTTATGTCTAAAGAATCCAAGGACCATAAACCTTTGAGTTTTAAAAAATGCCAGAAATGTTCGCAAAAAATGTCCATGACAGATGGACATAGTATTTGTGTTTACTGTTTGGGAGCCATTCATTTACAGGAGACATGCACCTTTTGCCATTCCTTTAGTTCGAGGGTTCTCCAGGAAAGGAACAACAAATTAATTTTGAAAGGTCTCCTAAAACCATCTTTTGAGGAGGAGTTTGGTAGCTCTTCATCTCATTCTAGTCTCCCCCTTCTAAAAAGGAAAAGGTCAAGTTGGTCAAAAGACATTCTCCTACACTGACTGAAAAATCAGGACCTCCTGGAAAAATTGCCAAGACAGCTAAATCTTTTACCTCTTCGTTTCCTCTGCCATCGGAGCCAGTCAAGGTTATCGACATTAACATGCCTGTATTGGCCCCATGTTTTTCAGAGCCGACAAGTGAGTTTGTACCTCATAGCCGGTCTAAAGATATACAACCGGTCTCTCCGACTCTCGGATCTCCTATATTTCAGAGATCTCTATCCCCTACCTTGACTTCCAGATCCTCTAGGAGTCTCTCCGATAAAGATGTGAAGGGGTGGTGCACAGACTATTGAAGACGACGCTAGCAAATTTGCTTTTGGCTCCGACCAATCGGCTTCGGAGCCTTTTAAGACCCTTGTTATCTGCTTCTGTTCCTCCTCTGAGACATACCGGTCTTTCAGAGCCAGAAAAATTGGTGCCACTTGCCGTGGAACCGTTGGTTCCAGCACCCCAAGTGGTTCCCTTGGAGCCGATATCTGCTCCGACACATTCAGTGCCATCCCTGGTGTCTGGGAGCCGAAGCTGACCGATCTGCCCCGAGGGGGATGCTCGGGCTCGAACTTAAGTTCCAAGCCTACCTTTCAGTGCATCACCTCGCCTGAGCTGAGATCCTACATCGGTCTCGAAGCCAATCGCCATGGAGCCGGGGGCTACCTCTGTTTCTTCAGAACAGGCAGTGTCCTTTGAGCCAGGGGGGTCGGCCTTCGAGCTGATGAGGAGCGTGCTGTCTAGATATTCAGCTCTGCACAAGGGTACCAATGTTCTTCTCCCCAAAGCTCCGACTTCTGTCTCAGCACTACCCTTCTGGCAGGGCAGCAGAGACTCGCAGCTTCAGGAACCCCCATTGGGTGGTCCCCAGTCTTCCGAGACCTCCCCAGAATACCATTTTGAGGAGCCTTCTCAGAAGAAAACTTGCAAGAGGAAGCATGTAAACTCCCCTGATGAGTCCATCACCTCTGACACTGACCTCGAGGAGTCAGAAGGGTCCCTTCGGTCATCCTCTGATGATATCTCCTTCATAGATATCCTTGAGATCCTGAAACTGAGAGGCGGCTGGCCCACCGCCACCCCTTCTAATGAGGAGTCAGTGTACCTGAAAGCTTTTGTGTCTCAACCTTTCGATGAGCTCTTAGATTTGGTCAGTCGAAAGGTGTGGGAATCCCCTGATACCATGGAACCATTCCCTAGGAGGCCAAACAAATTCCTTTCAGCCCTGAAGGAAAAAGATTATTTGACTAAAGGTGTGCAGGTAGATGCCATGTTGGTAGCAGCAGCCACCAAGAAGGAACTTGCAAAGACATCCTCATCTGTTCACCCACTGAACAAAGAGTCTCGAATGATGGACAGATATGGGAAGCATGTCTTTTCTTCAGTGACATTTACACTCAGATCGCTAACTACTTCACCCATTTCACTAGGCTTCAAAGAGATCTCCTAAAGGAGCTGGGAGATGCTCTCCAAGGTGCTTTAACTGAAGGAGTACCTGAAAAGGATACTGCTCAGTTGCCCACCTTAAATTCAATTTACTCCTCTATGAGGCTGATACCTTATGCAGCAGATGGAGCAAGTAGGGCAGCGGGTTCAGGAGTTTCCCTTGGGAAACACTCCTCGATGCACTTGTGTAACTATGTGGAGCCCTTCAAGTCTACATTTACCAATGCCCCCTTTGACGGCTCCTCACTTTTTGGACCAAAGGTAAAAGATACGCTCACCGGATGTGAGCAGGAAGGAAAGTCTCTCTCTGCCGTTGGAGTAGGTTTTTCTGTCCCTTCTAGACTCTACCCAAAAGGGCAGAGGGATGGGAAGATGTGGTTCAAGAAATCTCAGAGATTTTTCCCAGATGCACAAGGTGATTCCTTCCCCAGAAGCAGAGGGGAGGAAATAATGGTAGACACCGTCCTAGAGGCAGGGGGGGGGGGTCTGCAAAACCAGGGTGACCGCAATTCTTTTTGTGGAAGTCCCTGTCAGTGCTCCTGAAGGGAGGCCCGGCTGTGCTTCTCTGGAGCCTGTCTGGGGCCGTTTATCTTTGTACCCAGAAGCCTGGCACAACATCACAAAAGACAAGTGGGTACAAAGAATAATTTCCAGAGGATACTCCGTGCTATTCTTTGTTCCACCTCATCAGACCAAGAAAATCCCTGATGTTCCACCCAATCACAGGGATCAAGCAACTATAGAAGTTCAAAAGTTGCTTCACAAGAGAGTCATCCAAACTGTCCCCACAGACCAGATGGGATTCGGAAATTACTCCAGATTCTTTTTAGTGCCAAAACAAACAGGGGACTGAAGACCCATCTTGATTTCAGCAAATTAAACGAATCAGTGAAGAAGTCCAAGTTCCGAATGGTGACACTGCAGTCTATACTCCCTCGGTTAGGGCAAGACAATTGGATGTGCTCCATAGACCTACAAGATGCGTACTACCACTTAAAAATGGACAGAGCATCAAGAAGTCACTTACGCTTCCGGCTGGGAGCCAGTCATTGCCAATTTTGTGCTTTGCCCTTTGGTCTGCGATTGTATCACGTTATCGAAATCTTACTAAATCAAATCAATAAAGGTAGAACTTTATTGATCAATTTAGTAAAATATCAAATAACATTATAAAAAAAAAAAAAAAAGAAAACTAAATAGTGTTAGTGCACCCCACACACCCCCTACTTATAAATAACAACTCTGAGACCGCACTACATTGAGGTAAATGGAAACCTCCCCCTTACAGAGATTTCCATTTACCTGCATGACTTTTGCACTTTCGATATTGTCATGCCGACAATATCATATTCGATACTGTCAGCGTACGACAACATGAAGTAGATCCTTTGGTCTCACCACAGCTCCCAGGGTGTTAACCAAATGCATGGCGGTAGTAACAGCTCACTTGAGACGTCTTGGATTCCAAGTGTTTCCGTACTTGGACGACTGGCTCCTGACTGCCACCACCAAGCTTCTTCTTCTACAAGCCAGGGACACAACTATTCAAGTTTGTACTGAACTAGGCATTACTATAAACTGGAAAAAATCTGCCTTGTCGTCCTCTCAGTATGTGACTTTTATAGGTGCAGAAATAAACACAGTTGCAATGATGGCTCACCTTCCCTCAGACAGAGTTCTAAACCTCAGGCAACAGATATGGAGCCTGCTTCCCCAACACAAGGTCAAAGCTAAGACAGTGCTCAAACTACTAGGAACTATGGCCTCCACTATAACCCTAGTTCCGTTAGCCAGACAACATATGAGAATTTTACAGTGGTTACTGTTCTCCCAGTGGTCTCTTCAACAACTCCCTCTATCTTATCCCATCATGATAACAGAATCTTGCAAGAAGGACCATCGTTGCTGGATTCAGTCCAGTCAGTTAACGATAGATAGACCATTCATTCCTTGTCACCCCGTTGCTACTGTGACAACGGATGCTTCCCATATAGGGTGAGGGGGGGGCATTTTCTGGGAAGGACAGTCCAAGACACATGGCAGGAACACTAGGCTCACTTGCATATCAATGTTCTAGAGATGAGAGCAGTGCTCCTAGTCTTGCAAGCACTTAACAACTTTCTTCCTTTAGGGACAATCGCAATCCAGTCAGACAATATGTCAGTGGTATGGTATATAAACAAACAAGGAGGGACCAGATCTTACCCCCTATGTCGAGAGGCTGTCAGAGTTTGGCAGTGGGCGATATCTTCCCAACACTTTCTAGTTTCAACGCACATACTGGGGAAGACCAGTGTGATAGCCAATGAGCTCAGCAGGGCAATCTTAATGCCTCATGAGTGGTCTCTGATTCAGAAAGTTACGGAAGAGATTTTCCACAAATGGGGACAGCCTTGCTGTGATCTGTTTGCCATCCCAATGAATGCCAAATGCAGCAGCTACTTTACCCATATCCCCCCACCACAAGGGGAGACACAGACAGATGCACTCATCCACAATTGGCCCTCGGGACTTCTTTATGCTTTTACCCCCTTTCCACTAATATTGAAAGTCATCCAGAAAGCAAAGTCATTGGGAAGCAAAATGATTCTCATTGCTCCCTTACTGGCCTCGTCAGATTTGGTTCCCTTTTCTCGAGCCTCATCTTTTGGACTATCTCTGGACCCAGTACCAGATCTGCTGACCCATATGTCATGGCGTTTCATCCCTGTCTCCATACCCTCAACTTGACAGCCTGGCTGCTCCACTTCCATCCCTAGTCAGGCTTCATGGTTTCACTCCAGCAGTGACGCATATTTTAACATCGTGTCATAAGCCACCTTCTACGAAATTATATGCTAGCAAATGGAAAAGATGTTCTTTTTGGGCACAGGCTAGACATTTAGACCCATATACAGCTTCAATTTCTTCTATTTTAGATTTTCTGGTGGAGCTATTCCAACAAGGATCAGCTGCTGCCACAATCAAAGTTCAGCTAGCAGCTATCTCCAACTTCCATTTGGGAGATTATGAACCTAATCTTTTGGCTCACAGATTGTGTAAGGCCTTTTTAAAAGGCACCTCCTTACAGAGACGACCTTTTTAAGAACCTGTATCTCCCTGGGATTTGAATTTTGTTCTTTCAAAGCTAACCTCACCACCGTTTGAGCCTTCATCAACCTGTGATTTGAAATTCCTCTCTTGGAAAACCATCTTTCTGGTAGTTATCACATCAGCAAGAAGAGTTTCAGAGCTTCAAGCCCTCTCAGTTAAGCATCCTTGATATTCCATAAAGACAGAGTTTCCCTTCATACCAACCCTTCCTTTGCCCCTAATATCTGCTCGCAGTCCAATATTAACCAAACTATTAAACTGCCAGTCTTTTTTCCTAACCATAGCAACAAGGCAGAATATAGGATGTTATGTTGTCCCATCTCGCCTTCGTTCTTGCTGGTTGGGTTCGGAGCCGATCCTTTGCTCTGACTCTGCTGATTTACTATAGCTCGAGAGCTTTTACTGGCTCGAGGCTACCCCTTATCTCAACATACCTAGCGGCAGCTACCCAGATCTCGTTTGCCACTTGCAGCATTGAGATTGCTTCATACTGGCTCAGGCTAAGTGTAATATTTTTCTTCTATTTATTGATGCCTTTTCAGGTTTTATTGTTGTATAATCTCGTTGGGGTGTGTACTATCCCTTGATAGTAGTTTCTTCCATTTTCTGCTATTGTGGTGTTATTTGGCCAACGTTTCTTTCTTCTCAGGCCTTTTCTTTCCCTTGAGAGCCCGTTTAAATTAGAGGGTTCTTCCCCTTGGTATCACCCTCTCTAGGATTGCCGTTTAAGTTAGAGGCTCTCTCATAGGTGGTGTTGCCATTTAAGTTAGAGGCTCTCCCCTTGTTCTGTTTTAAATAAAAAAACTGTTAGTGTTCTATTTGCTGTGTTTTTTTTTTTTTTTTTTCTGTCAGAATATGTCTAAAGAACATAAACCTTCCGGATTTAAGAAGTGCGACTCCTGTTGCCAGAAAATGTCCCTTACGAACGGGCAAACAAGTTGCATGTACTATTTAGGGGCTGTTCACCTGTAGGACACTTTCAATTTGTCATGCCTTTAGCCCTAGAGTCCTGCAGGAAAGAAAATATAAGTTGATTCTTCGTGGCCTGTTGAAGAACTCACAAGATGCCTCGTGTCAGGGTCCTCAGCCAGCCAAGGTATCAAACAAACTTTCAGAATCTTTGGTTCTGTGCTTGGAACTGACCAAAACTATTGCAAAGTCTTCGGCTCCATCAGACCCCAGCATTGGATCCGACAAGCCTAAATCTCCGGTGTCTCCATCTGTTTCTTTGGAGCTGGCCTGGATCCGAAAGAGATCAAGATCTCTTTCATTGGAACTGGTATGCTCCATTCCACAATCTCCGTTGCTGCAACCTGGAGTGGGCAGTTATCAGTCCTCTTCTCACTCCTCTCGATCCTCCAGACTTCCTGATTATGACATGGAGAGTGTGGTCAGCAGGCTTCTCAAATCACAGGCATGTGCCAAATTACTTGAGTCCAGCCCATAAGGATTTGGCTCCTTCGGCCCCCCCAAACTTCCCCATCGATTTCTCCTCCAACTCGCAAAAGCTCAGAGCCGGAGTGCATGGAAGTTGTAGTGGTGGAACCATTGGCTCCGGTTTCTTCACCTTTATCGGTTCCGACAATCACTCTGATCTCCTCGATGTTAGTCCATTGAGAGATCTGGGCACCGAAGCTCTCTCACTAACTTGTGGGGGGGGGGGTGCCATCGGACCCATGTCTGACCCCGCTCTCCCTCTCGGAGCTTCAGTGCAGGTGAGCTCGGCTTCTACATCGCACAGGAAGCGATGGCTCTGAGGCTGGAGGAGGTCTCCTGGCTCATTGGAGCCAGGGGCTCCTTCGACTCGGGACCATGGTGCCTTTGAGGTAATGAGAAGCGTGCTGTCTCCTGAGACAGCTCCACCCTCGGCTCCATTGGCTCCGTCTCCTTCGGTGCCTGTACCTGCCTCTGCCCGTCCTCCTCCCAAGCATAGAGAACTGTGCACCAGGACAGCCCAATGGGTGAGCCCACTTCTTCTGAAACCTCCCACAAGCATTAGAGGAGGTCCCTTGGAAGAAAAAATGTAAGAGGAAGCATCTAGATTCCCCTGAGTCTGTCACTTCGGAATACGGACTTGGATGAGGAGTCCCCACATCCTCTCTGAGGATATCTCCTTCTCAGACATCCTGGAGATCCTTAGACAGAGGGGAGGCTGGAAGCCCCTTGCCCCCCTCTGAGAACAAGTCCGTATACTTGGATACATTTGGTTCTCGACCCGCCACCTCTTGGGTTTCTCCTCTTTTCGACCCACTGTTGTCTGTAATGAGTCAAAAGGCCTGGACTGCTCCAGACACCATGGAACCAGCTCTGAGGAGACCAAACAAATTTGTTACAGCACCAGATGATAAGGCCTTTCTCTCCATGGGAGTTCCTGTTGATGCTATGGTGGTGGCAGCAGCCACAAAGAAGGAACTTGCAGAAACTTCTTCATCTGTCCATCTGCTGAACAAGGAGTCTCATATGATCGACAGGTATGGGATGCAAATGTTTTCTTCAGTGACTTTTACACTCTGATCGCTTTATTATTTATCTCATTTCACACTACTTCAGAGGGATCTCCTGAAGGAACTAGGAGATAATACAAGATCCTACAGCTGAGGGAGTTGCAGGCAGGACAGCTTCCCAGCTAGCAACCTTAAATTCCATAGTAAACTCCTCCATGAGGCTTATTTCATATGCAGCGGATGGAGCGAGTAGGGCAGCGCAGGTACTGGAGTAGCTTTACGCATACACTACTGGATGCGCCTTTGTCCTTTTGTGGAGCCCTTCAAGTCTTTGTTTACCAACACTCCCTTTGATGGCTCATTTTTGTTTGGGTCCCAGGTGAAAAAGACTCAAACCAGGTGTCAACAAGATGGCAAGACTCTTTCTGCCATGGGAGTCCATTTTTCTACTCCGTCTAGACCCTATCCTAAGGGTCAGAAGAGTGGAAAAATGTGGTTCTGGAAATCCGAGGGATCTTCACCTGACAAATGTGATGATTTTCCCCCAAGGGCAGAGGGGGAAACAATAATGGAAGATGCCATCCTCGCGGCAAAGGGGGTCTTCAACATCAGGGCGACAGAGAAATGTTCTCTGCTAAGCCTTTTCAGCACTCCTGAAGGGAGGCCCGCCTGTCCACCTCTGGAGGCAGTCAGGGGCAGACTATTAGTGTACCCAGCAGCCTGGCAATCTATAACAAGAGAAACATGGGTACTGTTGATAATATCCAGGGGCTACAAAATTCCCTTCACACAATCCCCCCAGTAAACAAAACATCTATTCCGGACGTCCCACCCAGTCTTCAGGATCATGCAATCCTAGAAGTTCAAAGATTTCTAGAAAAAAGAGCCATCCAGGAAGTCCCTGCAGACCAAATCGGATCCGGAACTTACTCAAGGTTCTTTTTAGTTCCAAAAAAGACAGGAGACTGGAGACCAATCTTGGATCTCAGCAAAGTAGACAAGTCGGTAAAAAAGTCAAAGTTCCGGATGGTGACACTGCAGTCCATCCTTCCATTTTTGGGTCAGGACAATTGGATGTGCTCTGTAGATCTCCAGGATGCGTACTACCACATAAAAATGGACAGGCAATCCAGGAAATTCCTACGCTTCTGGCTGGGAGCCAGTCATTACCAGTTCAGGGCCCTGCCCTTTGGTCTCACCACAGCCCCAAGGGTCTTTACCAATTGTATGGCAGTGGTCACCGCTCATCTGAGGCATCTAGAATTCCAGGTGTTTCTGTATCTAGACCACTGGCTCCTCACTGCCACCTCTGAGCATCAACTTATCTGGGTACGGGACTACACAATCAAAGCTTGTTCTCGTTAGGCATCACAGTAAACTACTAAAAATCTGCCTTGTTGCCTTGTCAGTCTATTACTTTTATAGGTGCAAATTTAGACACACGATGCATGATAGCAAAACCACCTACAGACAGAGTGGCAACCATTCGTCAACAGGTTTCCACTACCATAAACAAGACAAGAGTTCAGGCAAGACAAGTCCTACAAGTACTGGGCTCAATGGCTGCAGCTATCACCTTAGTTCCTTTAGCACACTTCCACATGCGAATTCTACAGTGGCTTCTCTTGGCTCAGCGGTCCTTCCAGGATCTGCCAATGTCTCACACAATCCTGATCACGGAATCCTGCAAAAAAGACCTATTATGGTGGTTGGTCTCCCCTCAACTAACCCTGGGCAGACCTTTTATAGACCCGCATCCAGTAGCCAAAGTAACCACGGACGCCTCCCAGATTGGGGGGGGCGGCATTGTCTGGATCGCACTGTACAAGGATGTGGCAACCTCATGAGTACCACTTGCACATCACTGTTCTGGAGATGAGAGCGGTGCTTCTGGCGTTGCAAGCTCTTCAAGACTCTCTCCCTACCGGTACAATTGCAATCCAGACTTGCAATCCAGACGGACAATATGTCAGTGGTATTGGTACATCAGCAAGCAGGACAGAACCAGATCTTACCCCTTGTATCGGGAGGCACTACCAATATGGCAGTGGGCGATGTCTTCCCAACGTTTTCTGATTGCAATGCACATTCCCAGGATCTCCGTGATAGCGGACAGACTCAGCAGGGCTATCATCATGCCTCACGAGTGGTCCCTGAAGCAGGAAGTTGCGAACTTGATTTTCCGCAAATGGGGCCAGCCATGCTGCGATCTTTTTGCCACTCCCCTAAACAACAAATGCAGCAGCTACTTCGCCCTAGTTCTCCCTCTGGCACAGTCACCCAGGGAGGCACTTGTTCATGATTGGCCTTTGGGATTACTATATGCCTTTCCTCCTCTCTCTCTCATTCCAAAAGTACTTAAGAAAGCAAAATCGTTGGGTTGCAAACTCATCTTCATTGCTACCTACTGGCCTCATCAAATTTGGTTCCTGTTTCTTCACCATCACCTTCTGCTGGAGCCCTGGATTCTGTACCCAGTTCTGGACCTCCTGACACATCAGTCAGGCGAGCTTCACCCATCCCTAAAAACTCTCAAGCTGACTGCTTGGTTGCTCCACTTCTGGTCTTAGCCAGGCTTCCAAACATTTCCCCTGCTGTTCAGCACATATTAGTTTCCTCCCACAAGCCTACTACTACAAGGAAGACTTATACTAGCAAATGGAAGAGGTTCTCTTGCTGGTCAAAAGATGATAATATTTGACCCTTTTACGGGTCCTATGCACAGGATCCCTTATTTTCTGGCTGAAACTTTTGAGAAATGGACAGCTGCAGCTACTATTAGGGTCCAACTGGCTGCCATCTAAAATTTTCATGTAGGAGACTTGGGTGCAAACATTATCTCCCAAATGTTGTGCAAAGCATTCTTGCATGGTACCAGACTTCTAAGGCCCCCGGTAAGGGACCCCCCCTCCCCCCTTGGGACCTAAATTTGGTTCTAGCTTCTCTGATTGTGCCCCCTTTTGAACCAGCAGCATCTTGCCCTTTGAAATTTCTTTCTTGGAAAACCCTCTTTTTGGTAGCCATAACTTCAGCTAGATAGTTTTCTGAGTTGCATGCCTTGTCAATTTGCCCACCTTACCTAATTTTTCACAAAGACAGGGTTTCCTTATGAACCACCCCTTCTCTTTTACCTAAGGTTTGTTGCGAGTACATCTTAAATCAATCCATTGAGCTTCCTGTGTTATTTCCTAATTATGGCAACCAGGCAGAATATTGACTACACCAATTGGATGTTCCTAGACAGTTATGTTTCTATTTGGACAGATACAAAAACATCAGAAAATTAGACCAATTGTTTCCTTTGACCATAAACAAGGCTATCCAGTTTCTAAAGTGACCTTATCTAAATGGCTGTCATACACAATCACTTACTTGTATGCTCTGTGTAAGCAGACTCTTCCAGGAAAACCAACAGGACATTCAACCAGGGCCTTAGCCACCTTTGTTGCCTTGGAAGCCAAATTGCCCTTGGATTCAATTTGTGCAGCAGCAACATGGGCAAATCCACATACCTTTATCTCTCATTACAAAGTGGATATGGTCTCCTGGAATAGGGCATCCTTTGGTTCCATGGTCCTAAATAATTTTTTCCAGTGAGCCACCCAAGAACCAAGTGCTGGGGATGAGTCCCAACCTGCAAGAATTAAGGTGAGATGGGACAACATAACATAAAGAAGTTATGTACCTACCATAACTTTCCATGTTTGTTGTCCTTCATCTCACCTTCCTTCTTGCGTCCCCCCCTCCTTCCCCCTTCCTGAAGGATCGAGAGGAGTTCCTATATTGGTTGAGTTTACTGTTGACATACCAAGTTGGCTAACCATACATTTTCTTTCCTTAGTTTCTCCTACCTTGTACTACAGATTATGGGTTTTGTATGTTTGTAATATATATATATATATATATATATATATATATATATATATATATATATATTTAAGGTTATGTCTAGTAGGCTGTTACAAATGAGATCTGGGTAGCTGCCGCTAGGCATGTTGGGATAAGGGCTAGCCTCAAGCCAGTAAAAGCTCTTAAGCTATAGTAAATCGGCCAAGTCGGAGCCGAGGATCCGCTCCGAACCCAACCAGCAAGAAGGAAGGTGAGATGAAGGACAACAAACATGGAACATTATGGTAGGTACATAACTTCTGTTTTCATCAGCTTGATGTGCTCAGACAGTTGAGGTTCTATCTCCATAGAACCAAAGAGTTCAGAGGTCATATCAGTTATTTATATCCTTCTCAGAGATCACGCTGTCTAATTGGATTTCAAATTGCATATTGTTTATTTACTCCTCTAATGGCAAAGAACTCCCATTTAAAGTTAAAGCTCATTCAACCAGATCAGTATCAACATCCGCTGCTTTCCAAGCTAGAATTCCAATGGACGCTATATGTGTAGCTGCAACTTGGGGAACCCCACATGCCTTTATTACTCATTACAAACTTGATTTGGCCTCCAAGGACAGAACTTCCTTTGGTTCCACGGTACTTAGGAGTATGTTCCCGTGAGCCACCCGAGAAAAAGGTGCTAGGGATGCTGTCCCATATGTAAGAAAGAAGGCGAGATAGGACTACAGAACATAAGGAAGTTATGTACTCACCATAAAGTTCCATGTTTGTAGTCCATCTCGCCCTTCATTCTTATGAACCCGCCCACCTACCCCTGTCCATGTAATCCTTAGAGGATCTGGGGGAAAGAAAACTTTTATCCTTCCTTAGGGTTGGAGACCTTTCTCTTTTTTTTTTTCTTTCTGGGAATACATCTACATTTTGTATTTTGAATAGCAGCAAACAAGATTTAGTGATTGTTTGTAGTGCGTTATGGGATACCTATCTTGCCATGAGCCAACTTGGAGACTTCGATTTTTATAATCGGCCGAGTCGGAGCCGAGGATCGGCTCCGAACCCATATGTAAGAATGAAGGGCGAAATGGACTACAAACATGGAATGTTATAGTGAGTATGTAACTTCTTTTTTGTGTAGTCTTATTGCTTCTGTGTCTCAAGTAACTAAACATTCTTTGAAGGTTGCTTATGATTCAGCTGATGCCAGTTCCAGACTGCTGCTGTTGGAAAGATTATGAGGTGGCTTGCTTGGTTGTGTACACAAAACCTTAATGGATGTTATAGCTGCAAATCTGACTTGTACCTTAGATAGGGAGGTTGTATTTGGACCATTGCTGCAGAGGTCCTTAAAATGTGTGATGAGTGAGGGAAGCTGGTACAGGGAATTTTTCAGATTTTCCATATTTTTTTCTCCAGAATTTTCACTGGGTTTTACAGCTACCTCTGCAACATTTAAAAAAAGCAAAATTAGAAGACCATGTAAGCTGCTGGTAAGCAAGCTTTTAAAAAGTAATGGCAAAGGGGCGCCAAAAGGAAATATGAAGCCTTCCCCACTGAGACAGACAGTCCAACTCCACCCCCCTTCCCATGATGACAAGCCTCTAATTAAAAAAAAAAAAAAAAAAAAAATGGCCCTCCATTTCTGTCTTTGGCAAAAGATATTCTCAGGAAAATGGGTTCTCAGAGTGATTCATCCAGGGATACAAATGGCAGTGAGAATCTTAACCTCCTTTTCAGGAGATTCCACCTAATTCACTAGATCAAACTTCTTTTTTCCCCTTTTGTAGTTCAGTGTTTGTTTACTCGGTGTGATAGAAGCTGCCCCTCTTTCTCAAAAAGGAGAATGTTTGTTTTTATAAAAGAATGTTTCTGGTGCAAACGAAAAAAGAAGCTTCATGTAAACCTTGCCTAGATGTTTCCTTTGTAAACCAGTTTGTGAAAGCTCAAAGTTCAAAATGTTATCCTTTCAAAACCTGTTGCCTCTTATTCCCCATTTAAGTTTTTAGTGACCCAAGATTTAAAAGATGATTATCATCACATTCCTATAGCACCAGGTTTCAAATGTCTAAGATTTTCTGTATCTGGATCACACTTCTGTTCTTTGCATTGCTTTTTGGGTTATTCACTGCTCCGGTTGCAAATATCCTTACCCTACAATAACTAACATATCCCTAATAAATCTAGCTAAACTCAATCCTGTCTCTAAGCAGACAAAGTACCTCCCCAACCTAATGCTATATCTGACCTCTATTCTATTATCAGGAGACATGCACCCCAACCCAGGCCCATCCTCATCCCCTCCAACAGATAAATCCATTCTACTCACCTCCTTAAATGCCCAAAGTATAGTTAACAAAATCCCTAATCTGCATGCCTGGCTTACATATAACAAACAAGACATTTTGTCCATCTCTGAAACTTGGTTAAAACCTCATATAAAAGATTCCGAAATAATTCCACCCAACTACTCTATAATCAGAAAAGATAGAACAAACAAAAAAGGAGGTGGAGTAGCACTTCTATACCAATCCTCCTTAACAGTTACCCCTTATAACAAACCAACTCCCCAATTCAATAATGCTGAATTACTCCTGGCACTGTTTCAAGTAAATAAACACAAACATATGCATAGCCTCTCTCTACATCCCCCAGGCAACAATATTTCTACACTAGAAGATATCCTCTCCTGGCTTTCCAGTAACATTAACAATGAAACTATACTTATGGGTGACATGAATATTAATTGGTCTTATGGGTGACATGAATATTAATTGGTCTGCAATGCAGTCTCCCACAAATTCACTTAACATCAGTCTTTACAACTTCTCTCAACTGATCAACTCCATAACTCGGCCCTCAAAAAACCTCACCAGTGATAGCACCCTAGACTGGATATTAGTCTCCCACCCTCATTACTTCTCAAATAGTGGCACCCTGCCTGACTCCCTTAGTGACCACTTGCCCACATTCACACACCGACTAACTTCACCCCTACATCTTACTCACAACTTCATTACCACTCACTGCCGAAAAAACTTTAACCACACAACCTTTTCCAACTGTCTAAAAGCAATCAACTGGCTTTCCTAAAGCTCTTATATCAACAAGCCCCTATAAAAACAAAAAGAGTAAAAAGCAAAACTGCCCCTTGGCTAACAAAAAACACAATAGTAAATATGTACCTTAGAGATAAGGCATGGTCATCCTATCAGAAACACAGGACTCCCCTAGCCCATTGTGAATACAAAACACTCAGAAACAAAGTAAAAAAACCTCATAATTTCCGATGGACAAAATTACTTCTCCATAATCCAAAACAATAACAAAACAAACCCTCAAAAATTTTGCAAATGCATCTCTACCCTCCTTAATCTCAACAAACCAGATAACCCTAGCCCAGATCCCAACACTCCTGACATAGACTTGGTCACCCAATTCAACACCTTCTTCATTGATTCTATCTCCAAACTAACCTCATCCTTTTCTTCATCAAACCCCACCACACCCCAACCCTCCCCTACCAACTTTTCACCACTTAACACTGCTCCTCCTCCTATCTCCACTCCATCATCAACATTCCAAAATTCTCACCCCTTTCCCCCACCATTCTCACTAAAACCTATACCCACATCCACCATAAAAAAAAACTACTTCAGAAACTAAAACCATGCTCTAATGCCCCTGATAACATTCCTTTATACTTTCTCAGTATAGCTGCTGAAGCCATTGCCTAACCCATCAGCATTCTAATCAACCATTCCATTCAAGAAAGCTCAGTACCCCAAATCTGGAAAAAGGCTTTTGTTGTTCCATTGCACAAAGGCGGCAGCAACAACAACAATATTACTAATTTCCGTCCCATTGCTATCCTATCTCCTATCTCTAAACTTCTAGAAAAGTGTATTCACCTACAACTCCTACATACCTCTTAGACAATAACCTACTAACTCCAACACAACATGGTTTCAGACCAAGACACAGTACTATGACCACCCTACTCTCCTTCCTGGAAGCTGTGAACAAAGCCCGGGACTCAGGACACATTGTCTCCACCCTCCTACTAGACCTCTCTAAAGCCTTTGATACTATCTCCCACAATTTACTACTAACTAAACTCTTCAAGCTTAACTTGTCACCCTCTTCTCTGAACTGGTTCACTAGCTACTTATCCAGTAGATATCAGGCAGTAAGATGGAAAAAAGCCACCTCCCCTTTCATCAACACCCCAACCGGTGTTCCCCAAGGATCTATACTGGGTCCCCTTCTTTTCAATATATTCATAAATGATTTCCACAACTCTATCCCTCTAACTAAAATTATCCAATACGCAGATGATTCAGCTATTATCTGTTCTGCTACCTCCATCCCCACACTGCTAAAGCTTACTCAAGATGCATTCTCAACCACCGAACAATGGATGAAAACAAATCACCTTGTACTCAATGCCTCCAAAACCAAAGTAATGGTATTCACACCCTCTAAAGCTACCTTTTTCAATCCAAGTAATTTCATTATTACTAGTCACAGCAATACACCCCTAGAACTGGTACCTGAGGCCAAATTACTTGGGGTCCAAATTGATAGTCAGCTTAAATTAACTTCCCATATTCAACTAAATATAAAAAAAACACCAAAAACTGGCATGCTCTACAGACAGAATCGTTATCTTACACCCTCCACCAAACTCACCCTATCTACCACATTTCTCATCCCTCCTCTATGGAGCCCCACTTCTAACTAACCTACAATCTTCTCTCAAAGCACAACTCTCCTCCTGCTATAACAAAATTGCCAAGTTTGCTACCTCCCATAAGTCCTCCTTACACCACTGTTCGGCTCTCCACAAACTAAAATGGTTACAACTACCCAATCACCTCACCTATATCTAACTGACTCTTGCACATAAGCTCATCTTCAATCCCTCCCTCTGTCCATCCCTCTCCTCTACCTTCAAAATGCACCTCCCTGATAGAATTCTAAGATCTAACAACCAAAACCTAATTGAACTGTATAAACTGATTCGTCCCCCTGGAAAAAATCTCTTATCCCACAGTCTTGATCATCTCTGGAACTCCTTACCCCCATCCATTCGTACCATGACAAATCACTTCTCATTCAAAAAATCCCTTCACTCACACATAATTTCCCAGTGGGAATGCTCATGCTCCCACCCAACTTAATCTCCTAGTACTGGGAATTTCCACTTCTCCTCTCCTATTCACAGTATGAATTTCTACTTACTCTCCTAAACTCATAGATCCTGCTCTTGCTTGTATCAAGCTTTCTCTGAATACTTAAAAGTACCTTAGTGTAAATATACCCTAAGATGGAAAAGGTACTCTGTTTCTATATTGAAAAAGTTCGATGTCAGCTCCATACACCTTTCTCTTGCTTGTATTAAGCTACTCATCCTAAATGTATGAAAGATTCCTCCAGTGTAACCCACCCCAAGTTGTAAAAGCTTCTATATTGTAAATTGTTTACAGCCTTACAAGATTGTAATATTTGTATATATTTCTACACTAGTCTACTATATTTCCAAGTCTGTAGTAATTGTATAACTGAAACTAAATACCTTATTGTAACCTTGATAATTGTTTTTTGGAGCTTTTCTCCCCAGGACTCCATTGAAAATTGAGTTATTTGGCCCAATGGACTATCCTGGTAAACCAACTGCAAATAAAAATAAATACATAAATAAATCTAGATTCATTGATAGACTACTGCAGACTGCAAGGTATTTATATTTTTTTCTTATTTATATGACTTTATTATCTTTGCATAGTCTTTTTCAAAATGTCTGGATTCTTAAACTGGGGGTTCAGGAGAACATCCAAAAGTCTTGCTTGACTCCTCCTCACAGGATTGTTTTTTGTGGTGTCTCTTGGATAACTCTGTTCAAGCAGTGTTTCTTCCATAGAAAAAAAAAAGTAGAGCTGTATTTAGATCTATTTCTTTGTTTTTCCTCTTAAACCAAGGCCTTAGCAGGGGGATTTCTCAGGATTCTGGGAGTCATGATTTTTGATTATTATGATTCCTCTAGCCAGACTCCATATAAAAAAAAATTGAAAGGTACCTAAAATCAGTATGATCCCAACATCGACATCTATTGGCATTCCAGATTTCTGTTTTGGGATTTGTGAAGACAAAACTTCTTTGGTTGATAGACCAGTTTTATCTGAATTCAGGTCTCCCAATTTCCCTTCCAGCTCTGCCACAGCCTGTAGCTACAGATACCTCAGACTTTGTTTGCAGAGCAGTATCTATGGGAACATAAATACAGGGTCTTTGAAACAAAAAAGACAAAACAAAATACACAAACTTAAAATAAATATTGGCTGTAATGCATGCTATCAACTCTGTCATCTTTGGGTCTTAGGACCATTACAAGTGGTTACAGAAAACACTACACTGATGTGGTACATAAACAGGGAGGAGACGGATCTTGCCCTCTGTGCAGACTAGCCATGGTAGCCTGGGATTTAGTTGTACAGACCAGTCTTTCTCTACAGGTATCTTACATCCCATCAGAACAATTTTTTTGGCAGACATACTGAGCTGGACCAGGACAGAGCCTCGTGAATGGAAACTGAATCAGGGGGTCTTCCAGGAATTGATCTGGCTTTGGGGAACACCTTGGAAAGATATTTTTGCCGCCATTCACAACAGTTTGTAATCTTATGCTCCAGGACTTCTTGCAAGAAGGTCTGGAAAACAGATGCATTCTCATTTCCCTGGACAGGAATGTTTTTTATGCTTTTCCACCAATATCCAGGGGTGTTATGAATATTCAAAAGAATTTTACAGAGATCAGTGCAGTAACTCCCCTTTGGCTCAGGCAACAGTGGATGTTCATTGTGTTTCACTGTTGCAGTCCTTACAAATGGGTTATCCGGCTCCCAGTAGCCCTCAGCCAGCCCGAATACCAAAGAATTTGGTTAATGTCATCGGCTGTAAACCTGACGTCTGGTATAAAGGGAGGCAGCAGGTGCCATTTTCCTCAGTCTTTCTTGCCGCGGAGCCTGAAGCAGTTGCAGTTAGCTCCAGTGCCAGTCGGTCAATTACCTTTGTTTTGTATTCCAAATGCTAAGTTGAAGACATCTTCAGATAAGTACCCCATTGGGGACCCACTTTTCTTACTTTAACGGATGTCAGATAAAGTTAAGAACTGTCTTGCCTGTAGAAAACAGATTCCGCACTGTGATTTCCATTCTTACTGTATAACTTGTTTGGGCCGTGAGCACAACGTACCTAACTGTGAACTCTGTGCTTATTCAACCCGCATACCATACGCTGTAGAGAAAACATTTTGTATAAGCATTTCGGAGTTTGGCCTAGGTTTGTCGGTATGGCGTCGTCTGGTCTTCCGACTTCAGATGTGCCAAGGAAACGCAAAGACAAAGACCGCGACAGGCCTAGGGTCAAGTCTGCTAATGACGCACCGAGTAAAATGGTCGTCGGCCCAGCAGTTGTCAGCAAGGCGCTTTCGCAGCCCCTGCATTCCACAGATGTTCAGCTGCAGGCCTCTGCCCAGACCGTTTGTGAGTCCTCCATGCCGCAGGCTCCTGTTTCAATACCAGACTCTCCGCCTGTCACCGCCTCAGATGGGTCTGGAGCCACTAAGCAGGCACCAGCTTCTGACTCCCCTTTTCACCGCCATGAGACCAGAACCAGACCGACTACCCTAACTCAGACTTCGGCGGTTGCTAGGCCTCCCGTGTCCCTCTGGTTTTCGAGTAAGCCTTCCAGTCGCAAATCTACAGAGAAGCAGGCATCGGCCTCCCCTCCTTTGGCCCAGTCTCAGCTGGTAAAAATGGCTACTGATCTTCTATCTCTTATTAGGGGTTCTCAGCCTCCCTCCTCCAAGAGAGCTAGGGAATTGTCTGCTGTTGCTTTATGTCCCTCAGACTCTGAGGTTTCCAGTATCTCTTCAGATGAAGAGGGTGACTCTCAGCTTTTTTCTGGTTTTGAGGATTCTGATGCTGAAGAATCTATCCCTTCTGCCTCCCCTCCAGAGGATGTCTCTTTTGGGGATACTTTGAACACCCTTAGGGAGCATTTTAAGTGGGATTGTTAAGACTTTCCTCAGTCTAAGAAAAGGATCAGAGATTTTTTGGATTTGCCACAGCATAAGCCTCTGGCTATCCCTCCAGTTTTGAAAGTTGTGGATGATGTTTTCATGGAAATTTCTTTATCTCCTAATTCTGTTTCTCCTGCACCTAGAAAGCCTGACAGATATTATAGGGTCCCAGATTCTCATCAAATTTCTTTTCAAGAATCCTACTGCGAATCCAGAGGTGATTTTCCAAGGACCTAAGGGTGTTTCAAAGCTACTGTGTCTAAAAATCCTATTCCCTCTGATAAGGAATCTAGGGCTTTGGATAGGTGGGGTAAAAAGGTCTACACTTATGCCACTCTTGCTATTAGATCAGTCAGTTGTCTTTTTCATATGCTTAAGTATCAGCAGCATACTGCGGAGGTCCCCTTCCCTTATGGAAAACAGGGATCTGCTAGATTTACTTAATTCTGCTACTCTTGTTACTAAGCACTCTCTGCATTGTGGGTTTGATACTTTGGAGGCTTCCTGCAGAGCAGCAGCCACCGGTTCTGTTATTAGAAGACATGCTTGGCTCAGGGAAGCAGCCTCTCTCTGAACCGGTTAAATCTAAACTTCTGGACGTTCCTTTGCACAAGGACAATCTGTTTGGCAGCAAGGCCAAAGAGGTGTTGAAAAAGTTAGAAGATAAGGCGAAATCGATGCAAGCTGTTAAAGATTTCCTGCAGGTTCAACCCCCCTCTGTTCAGTAGGCATTATCCTTCCAAGTCTTGGTCTTTCCCGGATTCTAACAAACAGAGTCTTTCTAGGACCAGAGGATTCAGGCCTTCCAGAGGACAATCTTCAGACCCTTAGAAGTCTAAGCAATGGCACACTTCTTCCTCTAAATTGGGGAGTTCTAAGCAACCTCCCCAAAGCAAACATTCCCAACGACTCTGTCCTCCCTGTGTCTACCTCTGCAGGTCCAGGATTACCTTTGGGGGGGAAGGTTAGCAAGGTTTGCAGAGGTATGGTCTACAGTCACAGATGACAAATGGGTAAGTACACCACGGCTACAAGTTTTACTTTCACACTTACCCAGTTCTACAAGGATACCCGGACATACCTTCCAATCAAAGGGCAGAGGTAGAAAACCAAATCTCCTCTTCACTGACTCTAGGTGCTATATAACCAGTTCCTGCAAATCAGACGGGCCAAGGGTTTTATTCAAGGCTTTTCCTTGTACCCAAACAAGGGGACACATGGCCCCCTATTCTGGATTTGTCCACTCTAAATACTTTTCTGATAATTCCCAAATTCAAGATGCTCACTCTTCAACAGTTACTACCAATGCGAAACAAGGACTCCTGTCTGGTAACTTTAAATCTAAAAGAAGTTTACCTGCACATAGCAGTAAGAGAAAGTTGCAGGAAGTTCCTTCGTTTCAGAGCTGGAGTGCAACATTTACAGTTCTCTGCACTGCCCTTTGGCTTATCTACTGCTCCCAGGGTCTTCACATAGTGCCTAGCACCAGTCATTGCCTTTTGCAGACAAAACAATATTCAAATTTACCCTTATCTGGATGACTGCCTCATTCAAGCAAACTCTCCAGAACAACTTTTACAGGATATGCACTTCATAAAAAAACATCCTAAACCTCTTTGGGCTACACTGTCACAATAAAAAAGTCAAAATTGGTACCAACAACACAGATTGTATTCCTGGGAGCGAGTCTGAATACAGCTGCCCAGATGGTATTCCTCCCGCTAGAGAAACAGAGATCTTTCGATTTACTTCAAGGGTTTGGCAAGCATGACCCAGCTCTCTGCAAGGCAATTCCTGCAAACTCTGGGATTTATGGCTTCATGTATTCTGATGATTCCATATGCAAGACTACATATGAGGAAAATACAGTGGTACCTCAAAAACCTATGGTGTCAACACTCACAGGACTTGGACATGAATCTTCCTTTGATTCCCTTCCTGCAAAAATGAATTCAATGTAACATTAGTACCCTGTGACAACCTGGACATTAGCAAGTCTGAACTTCTTATCTCAAAGCTTCAACTTAACCCGAAAAAATCTATCTATATTATCTGTATTTATCTACCACCAGGCAACAACGTTACTACCTTAGAAAATATCCTCAGTTGGTCCACCTCCACCCACCCACAAGAAACCATAATACTAGGAGACCTTAACCTAGACTAGACCTCTTTTAACACTAATAACCCAACCTCTCATATCAACCTCCATGGCTTTACACAGACAATAAGCACCCCTACTAGGATAAACAAACCTAATAACAAAGAAAGTATTATTGATTGGATTCTCGTGAATAAACCTCTACTAAAATATAAGTCTGGAACATTACGTGATGACTTTAGTGATCACAATTTAACTTATATTATAAGACAGAAAAATGCCCCTTACAATACTCCAATCTTTAGAACCCTACACGATCTCAAACATTTCAACACTATTCAATTTAAAACTGAACTAAATGCCTGTAACTGGAACCCAGTAAAGACACTGCCTCTTGAAGAAGCTGTCCAATACTTTAACACCACATTCCTAACAATTCTAGATAATCATGCTCCAAAACGCTCCATCTGAATTAAATCTAAACCTGCCCCTTGGCTATCTAATGACACAAGACAAAAAATGTTACTTAGAAGTAAAGCATGGAAAAAATGGCGAACTAGCAAATCTCCTATAGACCAACAGACTTTCAGGCACCTAAGAAACACTACCAAAAAAGCCATCTTCACTGATAAAAGGAGTTATTTTAGTAACCTCCAGCAAGCTAATCACAACAACCCTCAAAAATTCTGGTCAACCCTAAATAGACTTCTTCACCCTGGACAGACTTCCACTCCATCCCCATCTGGGTCTGAAAAGAATTCTGCCCTTGATATAGCCAATACTTTCAACTCTTTCTTTACTGACACTATTAATGCCTTGGCCTCTCATCTCTCTAGTGACAACACTAACATCCCTGACCTTGTATCCCTCAAACTACCAACCTTTAGGCTTCTACCCATCTCTACCTCCTTTATACAGAAATGTATCCATAAACTCAAACCATGCTCCCCTTCAGCAGACCAACTTCCATCTGAATTCCTTCAAAAAGTAGCCTCCGAAATAGCCTATCCCATATCTATTCTCATTAATAGAACTATAAGTGAAGAAACCATACCTGACATCTGGAAAATCTCACACATCATACCCTTACACAAAGGAGGTAACTCCTATGATTACTCCAACTACAGACCCATAGCTCTCTTGTCCCCACTCGCTAAGATCATGGAAAAATGTGTTCACCAGCAGTTAATGAACCACCTAATAAAAAACAACATTCTTACTACTTGTCAACATGGCTTTAGGCCTTTTCATAGCACAACCACCGCTCTCCTCTCCTTTACTGACCTGATTAACAAGAATCGTAATAATAACATCCTGTCTTCAGCTCTCTTTATCGACCTATCCAAAGCCTTTGACATGGTTAATCACTCTCTCCTTATACAAATTCTCAAATCTCTTTCCTTAGAATCTAAAGCTGTCCACTGGTTCAGTTCATATCTCTCTAATAGGAAACAAGCCGTTCTCTGGGATAAGAAACTATCATCTCTTCTACCTATCTCTCTTGGGGTCCCCCAAGGCTCTATCCTCGGACCTCTTCTTTTCTCCCTCTTTATAAACGACCTACAAGCAGCTATTCCCCAGGCTACATGCATACAATACGCTGACGACTCCACACTAATTTGCTCTGCTAAATCCATTGCTGAACTCCAAACTAATACTCAAGATATATTCTCCAATGTCGAAACTTGGTTCTTAAAACGTTGCCTACTCCTTAACGCAAAAAAAACAAACTCCTACTCTTTAAGCCTACTAATAGATCCCCTGCACTAGATTTCACTATCTTATCTAATAATGGAACCATTATATCACCTGACCCCACTACCAAACTGCTAGGTGTCACAATTGACAACAACCTTACCTTTGACTGTCACATTAATAATACCATTAAAAATGTAAACAGGAAACTCGGCTCTCTATCGAATTAGGACTTTCTTAACCTCCCCAGCCAAAGCTACTCTTGCCCACTCTCACCTCATCTCTACTCTTCTCTATGCATCACCAATCTACACTAACCTCAAAAAAAAACAATCTTCACAAACTGTCAACCACCTACAATAACATAGCTAGATTTGTTACTGGTAAGCCTTTTAGAACACATCACTGTTTAAATCTGCAGCAACTTAACTGGCTTGAACTGTCTAACATGCTACTTCTTTCCCAACTTACAGTTGTCCATAGAGCTCTCTACCAAAGTCAAAATACACCTGCACTTTCTAACCTCTTAACCACATATTCTAATCTAAACTCCCTCCGCTCATCAAACAAACTGCTAGTTTCCTTAACAAAATCTAATAACCTAGCTGGTGACTCCTCTTCTCAAATGCCTTGGGTAAACACTGGAATCAACTTCCTACTGAACTTACTTCCATGGCATCTACTATTTTGTTTAAACAAAAACTTAGAATCTACCTGAAAAGCCACTGGATGTGTCCCTGTTCAAATCCTGATTAAATGTTAATTCCTTACCTACCACTCTCTTCTCTCCCTTTTCTTACCCCTTAACTGGCCATTCGCTACCTTGCCTCCTTCTCCTCACAAATCCTATTCCTTGTGTCTCTGACTCTATTCCCAGGAAGCTTATATCTTTTTCAACTCTGCACTGCCCTTCTACTGCTTTTGTTTGCTAACTCCTGACCCTTTACTCTCTCTTCTCATGTTACAATATGTAATAATGCTAAAGATGATAGTATTTAGATAGTCTAGGTAGTTTAATCCTTTGTAATCTAGTTTTAGGTTTCAATGTTTTAGTTCTTTTCCCTGGTCTCTCTTATTATTTCTTGGGTTTTAGAAGTTGTAATGATGTTTAATATAATGTATTTTAGTTTTATCTTGAAATTTTTCAGTCGCCTTCTTTTTGTAATCAAGATGCATTGGTTGAAGTGTTACAAGTCTGTAACTTGTTATTTGTAACCTGTTATTTGTACTCATTATAAATCTCTTATGTCCATATGTGGAGTTTTTCTCCCCGGGCCTCTGCTGAAAATGGAAATATATCCAGTCAGACTAGCCCGGTTAACAAATGTAAAATAAATAAATAAATAAAATAAAAATAAAAAAGAGAGGTTCTCTGTTGGGCAACAGCCTGTCGACACAACAAGGGTATGCCTTTTTGCCCATCACCTGCCAGCCAGACTCTCACCACAGACGCCTCGGATTTTGCATGGGTAGCGCATCTGGAGGGCAGGTGCATACAGGGAACTTGGAATACTCAACCGATTCATCTGCTCATAAACTTGAAAGATTTGATGGCAGTCAACCAAGCTTTGCTGGCATTCAAGCACCTTCTCTCACCGGGTTCTCTTCTGATCAGGACAGACAACACCACAGTCATGTGGTACATCAACAAGCAAGAAGGGACTCACTCTTATCCCCTGTGCAGACAAAGCATGATACTATGGACCACTGCAGCCTCCATGGGCATTCACCTCATAGCCCAGTACCTTCCAGGGAGGCTCAACACCTTGGCGGATCAATTGAGCAGACTTCTGGATCCTCACGAGTGGCAACTGAACAAGATCCATCTTCCATCGCATCACTCGGATATGGGGCACTCCACAGGTGGATCTTTTCTCCTCTCTGGACAATCATCTTCTTCCAAACTTCTGCACCAGGGAGTACCACAACAAAGCCTGGAGAGTGGACGCTTTGTCCTTGAAATGGACATATCTCTGGATCTATGCATTCCCCCTCTGCCTCTTCTTACCAGAGTGCCCCTAAAAATAAGGGACGAAAAACCAAGAGCCATTCTCATAGCCCCTGACTGGCCCAGGCAGCACTGGTATCCACTTCTATGTGGACTTTCCCAGGCTCGGCCTTGGCATCTACCCCTGATACCAGATCACTTGGTTCAGGAGGGAGACAAATGTCTTCACCCCCATCTTCAAACTCTGCAATGTTAGTTAGTCCAGTCTCGCCTCCATTTTTACATACGGGTTCGGAGCCTATCCTCTTCTCCAACTCTGCCGATTTACAAGCTTGAAGACTTCTGGTTGGCTCGTGGCTAAGCGGGTATCCCATGGTGCACCATTGCAATACCCAGATCTCGTTTGCTGCATCGACGAGTTTTGATGTGCTTCTCTTGGTTCTGGCTGTGTCCTTTCCAATTCTTTACATTCATAGCGGATATTGCATATTTAGTATTAGTTAGTGTTGTTATCTTATAGGCCTTTGCCTAAGTTGTCTTTGTGGACTTTTTTTTTACTGTAGTAGTTTTAGTATCCTGTGTGCCAGTTGGGCGCCGTTGCGCTTTTTTTGCCTAGGTAGAGCATTTGTTTTGGCGTTTTTTTCCACTCTTAATCAACAGGGACTCCTGTTGATTTATTTGTACTGCACGGACCTTTTTTGGTCGTTGTTGACTGTTAACTTGTTGTCTTTGGCGGGGATCCACTAAGGTGGTATTTATAGGATTGCTGTTACAAACTTTTTCCTGTGTGATTAAACCTGTGTCTGTCTGTGTTAAATACTTGGTCTGTTTAAGTTAGAAGACCTAGTTTTCTGTTACACTGGGCTCGGCCTATTTAACTTAGAGGACCTAGTCCTCGGGTAGCTCTTCTATTTGTATTTTTGACATCTCAAATTTTTCCTGTGTGACTGAATCTCTCTGTGTGTATATGTGTTAAATACTTGGTCTGTTTGTTAGAAGACCTAGGTTCTCTTACACCGGGCTAGGACCATTTAACTTAAAGGACCTAGTCCTCGTGTAACTCTTCTGCAGGGCTAGGCCCGTTTTAGTTAGAGGACCTAGTCCTCATTTATTCTCTCTCTTCCTATCTCTCCTCTGGTTTTGCGTGTGTGTCTACAATGTTTAAGGATAGCAAGGAGCATAAACCCTCTGGGTTCAAAAAATGCATGAAATGCTCCTAGAAAATGTCATTAACAGATGGCCACAGTAGCTGTGTCTACTGCTTGGGAGCCATCCATTTGCAGAAATCATGCTTGATGTTCATCGTGTTTCACTGTTGCAGTCATTACTCTTGGGTTATCCTGCTGGCAGGCTACCCGCAGTCGGCCTGACTGATGTCGGTTGCTGTCTCCTCTTCCCTGACGTCAGTGCGCCAGGAGTATAAAAGATGCAGCCGACGCCATTTTCTTCAGTCTTTCTTGCCACGTGGTGCCCGAAGCAAAAGCAGTTCGCAAGTCCCGGTCGGCCAACCCCTGAGATTTTCAAAATCGAATTTCAGATCCAAAGTCTTCATTAAAGCTAAGTACCCCGTTGGGGAAACTTTTTTCTTGCTCCAGACCGATGTCAGAAAAAGTTAACAATTGTATTTCTTGTGGGAAGCAAATACTTCATAAGGATTTTCATTCTTACTGTATTCCTTGCCTAGGCCCTGATCACGACGTTGCTAGCTGTCTGTTTTGTGCTAGATTTAACCAACGCACTATTAAGCGTCGGTACGATTTTGCCTTTTATTACTTTGGCCGAAGGTTTAGTTATATAATGCCGTCGGAACAGCCGAAGACCGGAGTTTATAAAAAGTGCAAGGGAAAGGACAGGCATCCGAGGTCCAAAACAGATGACGAGGTCCCTGCTAGGCCAGTCGCCAGTTCGCCGGTTCTCAGTGAGGTGCTTTCACAGCCCCTGACGCCTGCTACCTCAGAGCCACAGGCCGCTTCCGACTCCCACGTGGAGCCAACTAGGCCTATGGATACTCAAGGTATTGGACTCTCGGAAACTATTCCTTCAGATGGGTCCGGAGCCACTGAGCAGGCATCCGCTTCCGAGGATGTTTTCAGACCTACACAATTATATGTCAAGCCAACCTCAGCTTCAAGGACTAAAACAACTCTAAAGACAAAGAAACAAGTACAGCATTCTCCTGGACAGACTTCCATGCCTAAGAAACAGATGCTTAAAATGGCCGAAGACCTAATTACTTTGATCAGGGTTTCCCATCCCCCTCCTGATAAGAGGCCTAGGCAAGACGCAGAATATGACTCTTCTGATTAGGTTTCAATTTCCTCTGATTCCTCTTCTGAAAAGGGATACTCTTTTCCTCCCTATGAAGATTCTGATGCTGAAGAATCTATTCCTTCAGCCTCTCCTCCAGAGGATTATTCTTTTGGGGAAACCGTGCTTACCATGAGGGAGCATTTTCACTGGGAGAGCCAAGATTACTCAGAATCTAAGAAAAGGCACAGAAACTTTCTTTTACTACCTCAGCACAGACCTCTTGCTATTCCACCTGTTCTAGACATTGTAGATGATGTATTTTCAGAGTCTGGCCTGTCTCCTGACTCTTTACCCCCTGCACCTGCTAAGCCAGACAGATACTACAGGGTTCCAGACTCTCATAAATTTCTGTATAAAAACCCTGCTGCTGACCCAGAAACTATATCTCAGGATCCCAAAAGGGTCAAGGCTTCCACTGCAAAAAACCCTGTTCCCTCTGATCTGATAGGGATTCTAGGGCACTGGACAGATGGGGGAATAAAGTTTACACTTCTGCTACCTTGGCTGTAAGGGCTTTAAATTGTCAGTTTCATATGCTTAAATATCAGCAGTACTTAATGTCACTGCTTAAACAGAAAATGTTGACAAATTCTGAATGTTCTGATAACAAGGAAATGCAGGATTTATTGCATGCAGCTCAACAAGTGGAAAAGCATACTTTGCAATGTGGTTTTGATTCACTGGAGGCCTCTTGCAGGGCCGCTGTTACGGGTTCTGTCATTAGAAGGCATGCTTGGTTAAAGGAACAGAATCTGCCTGATCATGTTAAAGCAAAATTATTGGATGCTCAATTACAGCATGATACTTTGTTTGGTGTTAAGGCAGAAGAGGTGTTGAAGAAAATGGAGGATAAAGCGAAATACATGCAGACAGTTAAGGATTTCCTTCAGGTACAGCCACCCAGATTTAGCAGGAACTGGCCTACAAAGAATTGGTCCTTTCCAGTGTCAGACAGGCCACAGAGGCAGATCCCAGCCCCAAGGCTCATACTGGCCTAAACAATGGGGAGCTTCTACCTCCAAAAGCGGAGAAGACAAATCACAACCATACAGGAAACAGTCCCAATAACTTTCCTCTGCCAGAACCAAGCACTTATCTTTTGGCAGCCCCCTTAGGGGGAAAACTAGCACCTTTTTCACCAAACTGGCACATGATTACCCAGGACAAATGGGTCTTGAACATAGTGTCTCAGGGCTACAGGTTCCACTTTCACACCCTGCCAAGGGCAAAAGGTATGCCAGACCTGCCACACAATCAATGGGTAGAGGCACAAAAGCAAGTTTCATCCCTCATGGACATGAGGGCCATTCAACAAGTACCACAACAAGAGCAGGGACAAGGATTTTACTCGAGACTTTTCTTGGTGCCCAGAAAGGACAAAGCCTGGAGACCAATACTGGACCTGTCTATTCTAAACACATTTCTGGATGTTCCAAAATTCAAAATGTTGACTCTGCAGCAGCTACTGCCTATGCTGGGCAAGAAGGCTTGACTCATAACTTTGGACCTAAAAGAGGCATACCTGCATGTACCAATCAGACAATCTTGCAGAAGATACCTCCGATTCTTAGCTGGCTCAATGCACTACCATTTCTCTGCACTGCCCTTTGGCTTATCTACTGCACCCAAGGTCTTCACAAAATGCCTGGCACCAGTAACTGCATTTTGCAAAGAGGAATTCAAATATATCCTTACTTGGACGACTGCCTTATTCAAGCAGAGAACAAAGACATTCTACTAAAGCATCTGGCTTTGTAAAAAGATTACTAATTTGCCTAGGGTGCACAGTAAACGAAAAGAAATCAAAACTAGTACCCTCTCAAGAGATGATATTCCTGGGTGCAAGCTTAAATACAACTGCCTAGATGGCTTATCTCACGCCAGACAAACAAAGGCAACTGACTTCTTACTTCAAAATGTTGGCAACAAAGACCCAGTTATCTGCAAGAAAAATTCTGCAGGCTTTGGGCTTCATGGCATCCTGCATTCTGCTAATTCCATATGCCAGACTGCATCCGAGGAAACTACAATGGTATCTAAAAAATGTTTGGACTCAACATTGCCACAGCCTGGAAAGATTAATTACCCTCATTCCCTGCCTGCAACAGGAGTTTCGATGGTGGGCACAGGCCTGTCACCACAACAAGGGACAGCCATTCACTTTACCCACAGCCAGGCAGACACTAACAACGGATGCATCAGATTATGCCTGGGGGGCCCACATGGCAGGAAAATGTATTCAGGGCACATGGCCCGCAAGCCAGATGGATCTTCATATCAATCAAAAAGAGATGCTAGCTGTTCAGAATGCCCTGACAGCTTTCAAGGATCTACTTCATCCAGGACAACTGCTGATAAAGACTGACAATACTACAGTCATGTGGTACATAAACAAGCAGGGAGGCACACATTCTTACCCCCTCTGCAGACAAGCCATGACTTTGTGGGACACAGCATTGACTTATCAAGTTCACCTGCAAGCACAATTCCTGCCAGGAAAAATAAATACTCTGGCAGACGAACTAAGCAGAAACCTCATGGATCCCCACGAATGGAAACTGGATCCACAAGTCTTCAGCATGATAACAAGGAAATGGGGATGCCCAGACATAGATCTATTTGCCTCCCCTCACAACTGCCAACTACAGAGATTCTGCACAAGGATTTATCACAAGCAAGCATGGAAAGTGGATGCCCTATTCTTCAACTGGAAAAACCCAACAGTATATGCCTTTCCTCCACTGCCTCTCCTCCCCAAGGTACTCCTAAAGGTCAGACGAGAAGCCAAAAATGATACTGATTTCCCCAGACTGGCCACGCCAGCACTGGTACCCAATCCTAAAGAACTTGTCTCAAGGTCCAGCCTGGACATTGCCTCAAACTTCTCACTTACTGACCCAACAAAACAATCAGATCCTGCACAGCCAACTCAGGACCTTAAATCTGGCAGCATAGCGGATAATGTAGCCATTCAGAACACTCCTCTTTCCAAAGCTGTAATGGATGTTATCTTGGAGGCCTAGTACCAGAAAATCCTATGCAGAAAAATGGAAGAGATTCTGTGCTTGGAACCAGGAACAAGGAATTGACACGTTTGTACCAAGTATTCCTCAGATTGTACAATACTTAACTGAGATGCTGGAGAAAGGCCTATTCTTTTCATCAATTAAGATTCATGCCTCTACCATTTTAGCCCATTACAATACGGAACCACCTATCTTTTCTCATCTTTTAATAAGGCAGTACCTCAGAGGGGTCAAAAACATAAGACCTCCAAGGAGAGCACCAATACCTGCATGGGACCTTATGTCTTGGAAAAACTCACACTGCCTCCTTTTGAGCCAGCCTCAGCAGCTGATAATAAAATTCTTATCCTGGAAAACAGCTCTGCTCCTAGCAATAACCTCTGCAAGACGAGTCTCGGAGCTATAGGCACTCATGGCGGTGGAACCTTTTATCATTTTCCATCCAGGGAGTGGTTTCTCTGAGGATGAACCCTACATTTATGCCTAAGATGGTGTCCAGTGTGGCCCTTAACCAAACCATTCACTTTCCTATCTTTTAGCCAAACCCACAGAACAAGGGTGAGAGGCTTCTGCATTGTTTGGACATACACAGACAGCTACGCTTCTGCTTGGACAGAACTAAAGCTTTCAGAAAGACTGAGCAACTTTTAGTGGCATATGTTGCAGCATCACAAGGAAAGGCTATCTCAAAACAGACTATTTCTAAATGGATAGGCCATTGCATTCGTTTCTGCTACTCACAGCATGGCAAATCAATGCCTAAGGGCATTAGGCCACATTCTACCAGAGCAGCAGCCACTTCAGCAGCCTTCCTCAGAGGAGTACCAACCAAAGACATCTTAGAGGCTTTAACTTGGAGTTCACTGCACACTTTTACAAAACACTACCACTTACCTCTCTACTCTAAATCCAGAGCAGGCTTTGCCACTGCAGTTCTGCAGGGACTCATAGCCTCTCCTAATCCTATTTAGCCCAGCCACCCATCCTCAGCTTTGGGATTCAACCCAAGAGTAATGACTGCAACAGTGAAACACGATGAACATAGTGCAGTTGTGTACCTACCATAAATGTAGATGTTCGAGTGTATTCACTTTTGCAGTCCAGGTTACCCTCCCACCATCCCCCTTTCATTTGCTGGGTCTTATCTGTACTTCTCTATTCTATACAACCTATGTGGTGTATTTGCTTGTAGATGAAGGAAATGTTTACTTTAGTGCATGCATGTTTATTGGCATAATCTATTTAGCCTACCCTTTTGGGGGCACCTGACATCTGGGGCAAGAAAAACTGAAGAAAATGGCGTCGGCTGCAGCTTTTATATCCCTGGCGCACTGGCGTCAGGGAAGAGGCGACAACAACCAACACCAGACCAAGACTTTGGAATTCAGGCCAACTGCGGGTAGCCTGCCAGCAGGATAACCCAAGAGTAATGACTGCAACAGTGAATACACTCTAACATCTACATATATGGTAGGTACACAACTGTACTTTCTGTCATGCTTTCTCTCCTAGAGTGTTGCAGGAGAGAAAGAACAAGCTGATACTCAAGGGTCTTCTGAAACCAACCTTTGAGGAAGCTATATCTAGTTCGTCAGCTTCTTCCAAGTCTACAAAATCTAGATCTGAATCCAAACCGAAAGCTTCTAAAAGGCCTTCTCCGGCACCGGCTGGTAACTCGGAGCTGCCTTCCAAATTACCAAAATCTGCCTCCTCAACTCCTCAGTCTTCGGAGCCGAAGGAGAGCACCATGGTATCAGAGTCGGTCACAGGTGCTTCGGTGCCGACTTCTGAACCTTTGGAAATAGCAGTTGACTCTACTGCTCGGAGCTGGTCTGTAGAATCCCTGCCGGTCTCCTTGCTAATCAAGTCTCCAGTGCCTCCTAGGTCGACATCCCTTACTTTATCTTCCAGATCTTCCAGGAGCCTTTTGGAAGAAGATATGGAGAGGCTAGTACTGAGACTTCTGAAGTCGTCTGCTCTGCCTAAATTTTTGTTGGCTCAGACCCATTTGGTTCCAGAGCTACTCGATCCAGTTTTGCCCTCATCTGTTATTCCTCCTCCGAGCCTTGTTGGCCTTTGAGTCTGAGTGCTTATCACCAGCGGAGGAACCCTCTGTTCCAGCTCCCCTTGCTGATGCATTGGAGCCGAGTTTGGCTCCGACACGCTCAGCTCCGCCGTCGTGTCCAGGGACAGAAGCTCTTCTGTCAGCGCCGATGGGGAGGGTTCCAAGCCTTCCTCTCGGTGCTTCCGCCAGGGTGATCTTGGACCCTGCATCTATCTCGGAGCCAATGGCTCTGGCTTCAGCGCCAACCTTTGTCTCTTCGGAGCGGGGGAGGTCTTCGGAGCCTGAGAGGTCGGCTTTTGAAGTGATGAGGGGCGTGCTGTCTCAGTCTACAGCCCCTGCCAGTGGTACAAGCACTCTTCCCCCCAGGGCATCCACTTCAGTCTCAGTACCTATTCTTTTCGGAGGCAGCAGAGATGCGCAGCCTCAGGAGCCACCGGCTGGTGGTCCCCACTCTTCTGAGCTCCCCCCCAGAATGTCCCTTCGGGGAGCCCCCCCCCCCCCCGGAAGAGGGTATACAAGAGGAAGCATACTGACTCCCAGGACAAGTCTATGACATCGGACACTGACCTCGAGGAGTCTGAAGGGTCCTCCAAGTCCTCCTCTGATGATGTCTCCTTTGTGGACATCCTGGAGATCCTTAAACAGAGGTGCAACTGGCCTTCTGTCAACCATTCTGATGAGGAGTCTGTGTACCTGAAGGCTTTCGGGTCTCAACCCTCTGCCTCTTGGGTGTCTCCACCTTTCGACGAACTAATGGATCTGGTTAGTCGGAAGGTGTGGGATACTCCCGATGCTGTGGAGCCAGTCCCCAGGAGACCAAATAAGTTTCTGTCTGCCCCTCCTGGAAAAAAGTTCTTGACTAAGGTCGTTCCCGTAGATGCCATGGTGGTGGCGGCGGCCACGAAGTAGTTGGCGGAGACTTCTTCCTCTGTTAATCCATCAAACAAGGAGTCTCGAGAGACAGATTTGGGAAGCGTGTATTTAGTTCAGAGATCGATTTACTCACTTCACGAGTTTGCAGAGGGATCTTCTCAAGGAGTTAGGAGATTCCATACAGGGTGCTTGTCCTGAGGGAGTTCCTGAAAGGATCTCTGCTCAGCGTCCACCCTAAATTCTGTAGTTAATTCCTCCATGCGGCTTATCTCCCATGCGGCTGATGGAGCGAGCAGAGCAGCGGCTTCAGGAGTTGCCCTTAGGCACCACTCCTGCATGTGCTTGTGTAATTTTTGTGGAGCCGTTCAAGTCATACCATACTCCAAAGGTCAAAGGGGTGGTAAAATGTGGTTCATAAAGTCCCAGAGGGTCTTTCCGGACACACAGTGAATCCTCCTTCAGAGGCAGAGGAGGAGGAAATGGTAGACGCCAGCCTAGAGGCAGCAAGACCATGATTCCATTCGAGGGTGGCCTTAGCGCTCCTGATGTGGGGCCCGACTGTGTTTCTCTGGTGCCAGTTGGGGTTCGCATCTCTTAGTATTCAGAAGCCTGTCTAAATATCATCCAAGACAGGTGGGTACAAAGAGATGTTACCAGAGGCTATATCATACCCTTTTCCCTTCCACCGTTTGTTCCCAAAAAGATCCCAGATGTTCCACCCAATCACAGGGATCAGGCAACTGTGGAGATCAACAAGTTGCTCTTAAAAAGAGTCATCCAGCCCGTTCTTGCAGACCAGACAGGATCAGGAACTTAATCCAGGTTCTTTTTAGTCCCAAAACGAACCGGACACTGGAGGCCAGTTTTGGACCTCAGCAGATTAAACGAATCCATGAAGGACAAGTTTCGGATGGTCACACTGCAGTCGATACTCCCGTTGTTAGGGAAAGACTATTGAATGTGCTCTCTGGATCTCCAAAACGCCTACTACCATATAAAAATGGACAAGGCGTTAAGGAGATATCTGCGCATCCGTCTGGGGAGCCAGTCATTATTAGTTTTGTGCTCTGCCCTTTTGTATCACCACAGCCCCCAGGATGTCCACCAAATGCATGGCAGTAGTGACAGCTCACTTGAGAAGTCAGGGATTCCAGGTGTTTCCGTATTTGGACGACTGGCTCCTGAAGGCCCCCACCAGGCATCTACTCATCCAAAACAAGGACGCCACCATTCAACTTTGTGCTCAACTAGGGATCTCCATAAACTGGGAAAAATCTGCTTTACTGCCCTCGCAATCTGTGATTTTTATAGGCAGTACAGTACAAAGTACAGAGGTAGATACTGTGGATATGACAGTTCGTCTCCCCGCCGAAAGAGCACAAAACCTCATCTCACAAGTTCAGCATCGTCTTCCGCTTCGGAAAGTCAAAGCAAAATGGGTTCTTCAGCTTCTCAGTACGATGGCCTCAACCATTCTGTTAATACCTTTAGCCAGGTTGCATATGATAATCCTCCAATGGCTCCTGTCTTCCCAGTGGTCATTCCAATATCTACTGCTGAGTCACCCTATCCTGCTGATGGAATCATGCAAAAAGGACCTTCATTGGTGGATAGCCACCAACCACTTGTTCACGGGAGCTCACTTTGTTCCTGCCCAACCCGTTGCCACTGTGACCATGGATGCCTCTCAGGTGGGGGGGGGGGGGCATTATCTTGGCAGGACTGTCCACGGCACATGGCAAGAACACGAGGCTCATCTGCATATCAATGTTCTGGAGATGAGGGCGGTGCATCTGGCATTGCAAGCACTTCAGGACCTTCTTCCTCCAGGGACGATTGCGATACAATCGGACAATATGTCGGTTGTGTGATACATCAACAAACAGGGTGGTACCAGATCTTACCCACTCTGTCGAGAGGCCATGCGAGTTTGGGAATGGACGATTTCTTCCCATTGCTTTTTGGTGGCAACACACATTCCAGGGACAACCAATGTGATAGCCGACAAGCTAAGCCGGGCAATCTTACTGCCTCATGAGTCGTCTCTGAAACGTGAAATAGTGGAACAGATTTTCCGAAGGTGGGGACAGCCTTGCTGCGACCTTTTTGCCAGCCCAGTCAATGCCTAGTGCAGCAGCTATTTTTCCCTAATTCCCCCTCTGGGGTAAACACCCAGAGACGCTCTGGTCCACGATTGGCCCATGTGACTTCTGTATGCCTTTCCTCTATTCCCTCTTATCCCCAATGTGATTCAGAAAGCCAATCGGCTGGGAAGCAAGTTGATCCTCATTGCTCCTTACTGGCTTCGTCTCGTCTGGTTCTCCTTCCTCGAGCCTCTTCTGGACGATCCTTGGATTCTGGACCCAGTTGCAGATCTATTGACCCACATGTTGGAATCGCTACATTCCGCTCTCCACACCCTCAAACTGACAGCATGGTTGCTCCAGTTCCATCTCTAGTCAGGCTTCATGATGTTTCTTCCTCAGTGTCACATTTTCTCTTATCCTGGCATAAACCCTCATCCAGAAGGCTGTATGACAGTAAATGGAAAAGGTTTTCTATTTGGGCACAGAAAATGAACTTGGATCCTTGCACCGCTCCTATTCCCGTGATTCTGGAATTCCTTTCGGAGCTTTTTCAACAGGGATCTGCCGCGGCCACCATCAAAGTACAGTTGGCGGCAATCTCTCATTTTTATTTAAGGTCCCCAAATGTCAACCTTATGTCTCATAAGCTATGCAAGACTTTCTTGAGAGGGGCCACTTTACTGAGACCACCATTACAAGAACCTGTGGCTACTTGGGACTTAAATTTTGTGTTGTCCAAGTTGACATCCCCTTTCTTTGAACCTTCTCACTCATCTTCTTTAAAATATTTCTCTTGGAAGACTATGTTTTTAGTAGCTATTACGTCAGCCAGACGTGTATCTGAGCTACAAGCCGTGTCTGTTAAGCCACCTTATTTAATCTTTCATAAAGACAGGGTATCTTTTACGTACCAATCCTTCGTTTGTTCCCATAGTTTGTTCTAATGCCACCTTAAATCAGTCCGTTGAGCTTCCAGTTTTCTTTTTACATTTTTATTTGCAACGGACTAAAGAATTTCAGAAGTCAGACCAGTTATTCGTTTCTTTTTCCAACTCCAGATTGGGCTTACCAGTATCTAAGGTGACATTGTCTAATTGGATTTCTAGTTGCATAGCCTTCATCTACAATTTGGAGGGCAGACCTTTACCCCACAGGATCAAGGCTCACTCTACCAGGTCTCTGTCTACCACTGCAGCCTTTCAAGCCAGGGTACCACTTGATCATATTTGTGCAGCAGCTACGTGGGCTACCCCCTCACACCTTTATTACACATTATAAATTGGATTTGGCATCCAGGGGTAGAGCATCCTTTGGCTCCACTGTGTTCAGGAATATTTTCCAATGAGCCACCCGAGAATAAGGCGCTAGGGACACTGTCCCATATGTAAAATGAAGGTGATATTGGACTACCTAACTTAAAGAAGTTATGTACTCACCATAACGTTCCATGCTGATAGTCCATCTCACTTTTCATTTTTACCAACTCGCCCTCCTGCCCCCATCCTGGAAGATCTGGAGGTAATAATTTGATTGTCTTGGTTGGTGACCCTTTAGTATTGGTTTGTTGTTTACGAGTTTTTCTGTTTCTAGCGAGCAGCAAACTAGATCTGGGGATTGCACTGGTGCACCATGGGATCCATACTTAGCCACAAGCCAACCAGAAGTCTTCGAGCTTATAAATCGTCCGAGTCGGAGCCGAGGATCGGCTCCGAACCCATATGTAAAAATGAAGGGTGAGATGGACTACCAACATGGAACGTTATGGTGAGTACATAACTTCTTTTTTAGCTGCCTGGCTAATAACTTGAGCCTTTCCCAACAGGTGGCTGAGGTTTTGCATGAAGCAAGGAGGGCTAGCACCAAAAAATCTTATGCAGACAAATGGAAAAGATTCTGTTTTTGGATGCAAGCTAAAGTGGAGGATCTGAAGTAGTTACTTCATTTGCTCTGCAACCTGTGGGTATCGGATCCGATCTCGGATCCGAGCCGGCAGCTTTCCAAGCTACAAGATCCGAGCTCCTAGCTCCTCCCCCTACCCATAATCCCCTGCTATGTGCTACATTACCTCATATCGTTTTTTGCCGCAGCTGAAGCAGCTACTTTTGAAGAGCTCCTTGGCATTTTTGGTGAGATTGAACCTTTTTCTTCTTTGTAAAAAAAAAAAAAAAAAAAAAAAAAAATCTTTTCTTGTGCGAGAGTGTTTAGTTTTCTTGGGTTAGTTAGCGAAAGTGTAGTTAGTTGGGTACCTTTGTTCCCCCTTTCTAACTAGTTTGTTTCTGTTAGTTCCCGCCTTTCACCCTCCCCCCTCTTAGTGTTTGGGTGTGTTTTTTGGTGTGAGTGGTGGTATGGCTGAAGGGCCTAAGGTGGTGTTCTCAAAGTGTATTGAGTGTGGCCATACGCTTTCGCCGGCAGATGGCCACACTCAGTGCGTTTTATGCTTGGGGGCGGCCCATTTGTCATCGGCCTGCACAATCTGTGCGGCCTTTAATCCCCGAGCTATTAGGGACAGGAAGAACAAGCTGATCCTGGCGGGCTTGTTGCCTCAGGAATCAGCTTCTTCTTCCTCCCCCTCTCAGGCACAGGCTGTCTCCACAGCCCTCGTGCCTTCTGGGCCCCCGACTCAACCTGGGACTCAACCTCCCTCTTTGGGTTTGAGTTTGGGGGATTCAGGTACCTCCACTACGGTGGAGAAAAGACACAAAGACAAGGGACATAAGTCCCACAAAAGGCGGGCTGAGACTCAACCCTCAGCCCCGCCTGCTGACTAGGTCTCCCTCGAGGGGCTATGGATCCTCCCCCTCTCGGCTCCGTTCACCTCGTTTTTCTCCGGAGCTGGAGGAGGAGGATCGGTCTCCCTCGAGGTCGTCGAGGCAACCCTCCCGGCCCGCCTCGACGACTTCAAGATCAACAAGAAGCCTCACTGAAGCAGATATGGAACAGATGATGTGCCGATTCATCCAAACCCAAATGCAGATGGGGTGTTTGCCTCCCCTGGGGAGCGCTGCCCCATATTTGCTCCGATTACTCCTTTTCCGACCCGTTTTCGGGTCTCGGAGTTATCGGATCCGGGCCCTTTCGGAACCGGGGATTCATCGGCGCCGATAGCTCCAGTCACTTCGACGCCGACTGTGCCTTCTGTCGGATCCGAGCTCTCTGGGCTGATGGCTGAGCATCGGATCCGGGGGAGCTGGTGTGTCTTCGGCTCCGTTGGGTTCGGAGCACACCTCTCTTTCGGCTTCGGCTGCATCGGCTCCGACCCCGATCCCTACCTCAAAGCCGAGGAGATTGCTCTCCGAGCCTGGCGAGAGTAGCTCTCCTTCGGCTTTTGAGGTTGTGGAGAGGGTACTGTCGAGGATCTCCAGGTCCCCGGTCCGGGCGTCAGATCCTCCCATGCCCCCGCTGCGTGTGGGTTTATCCTCCATCATCTGACCATCGGGACAGCCTGCTCAAGCCCTCCAGTTGGTTCCCTTAGAGGATCAGGACCCCGTTGACGAGCCCTCTTCGGACAGTCCCACCGAGGAGGTCCCTCGAAAACATCGGTGCAAGAGGAGGCACCTGGACTCCCCCGAGTCCGTCACAACCGACACGGATTTAGATGAAGGAGAAGGTTCCCCAAGGTCCCCTCCCGAGGATGTCTCCTTCGGAGATATCATGGAAATGTTGCGTATTAGAGGGGGGTGGTCTTCCCAAAAACCTTCCGCAGATGAATCCGTGTTCCTGGATGCGTTTGAGGCAGGCCCTTCTACCTCCTGGGTGTCCCCCCGGCTGACCCCCCCTGGTAGACCTCATTACTACCAGGGCGTGGAAGGAGCCCAACACCGTGGAGCCTATCCCGAAGCGACCCGACAAGATCCTTAGCCCCCCAGTGGATAGATTGTCTTGTGCCAAGAGAACCCCAGTGGATGCCATGCTGGTGGCAGCTGCCACCAAGAGAGAACTCGCACAGGAGAGTTCTTCGGTTCACCCACCAGATAAGGAATCTCGAGCACTGGACTGCATTGGGAAGCGGATGTTTAGTTCAGCGACCTTTTCTGTAAGGGCGCTTAACTACATGGCACATACCATTAGGCTGCAACGAGACTTAATTAAGGAATACGCTGCAGCCCCCCCGAGTCCATGTCGGTCGAGGACAAAAAAAAAAAAAGTTTTCTCGACTCGTATGGCCACTCTAAAATCCATCTCTAACACGTTCATGCGTCTACTCTCCCATGCCACGGAGGGAGCCGCTAGGGCCAGCGGAGCTGGGGTCGTCATGCGGCGTCACTCCTGGGTCAGTCTTTGCGATTTCACGGATCCCTTCAAGGCGTCCTTCGCGAATGCACCCTTTGACGGATCTTCTCTCTTTGGCAAGACCGTTCGCGAGACACTGGTCCAAAGTGAGAAGGATGGGAAGACGCTGTCTGCCATCGGGGTCCGCTTCTCTAATCCCCAACGATCCTTTTCTAGGAATCAGAGGGGCAAAAGAAGCTGTGGTTCCGTATGTCCCAGCAATCCCATCCGGCTTCGGACCCCTCATCCTCTAGAGGCAGAGGAGGACAAGGAGGACACCGGCCCAGAGGCAGAGGGGACAGAACTCGGGTCCAGGGAACCCTTCCCGGATAGACCCGCGCAGCAGCCCTGAGGGCTTACCTGGCTGTCCCTCTCTGGAGGCAGTCGGGAGGGGGGGGCGGTTGTCGGAGCACCTGTCAAACTGGGAGTCCATTACGACAGATCGATGGGTGCTCCGCATCATATCCAGAGGTTATACCATCCCCTTCATAAACCACCCTCCCTCGACCAGACGCCCCGATGTTCCACCCGATCGAAGGGAGGCAGCAGCTTCAGAAATCCTGAAGTTGCTAGAAAAAAGAGCCATCCAGCCCATCCCCCCAGACCAGTCCGGATCAGGTTATTACTCCAGGTTCTTTTTAGTGCCAAAAAAGACGGGGGACCTCAGACCCATTCTAGACCTCTCCGCTTTGAAACTGTTCATTCCCAAAGAAAAGTTCCGGATGGTCACCCTCCAATCTATTCTCCCCCTTCTGCAGCAGAACGACTGGATGTGCTCGATAGACCTCAAGGATGCGTACTACCACATCTTGATGGACAGACTATCCAGAAGGTTTCTCCGCTTCCGGCTGGGAACCAGTCATTACCAGTTCAGGGTTCTCCCGTTCGGCCTCACCTCAGCCCCCAGGGTGTTCACCAAGGTCATGGCAGTGGTTGCAGCCCACCTGAGACTTCAGGGCATTCAGGTCTTCCCGTACCTAGACGACTGGCTCCTTACCGCCAACAACAGGCATCAGCTCTGCCTGGCAAGAGATTATGCTCTGACCCTTGCCCAGAGCTTAGGCATCTTTGTAAACCTCCAGAAATCCTCTCTTTGCCCCGTACAGGTCCTGGAGTTCATAGGGGCCAAGTTAGATACCCGCATTTCTCGAGCAATGCTAACTGCGGACAGGATAAACAGCTTGTCGTGTCAGGTGCTAATTCTTCTTCAAAGCCCGGCCCCGAAGGCAGAATTAGTTCTGAGGGCACTAGGATCTATGGCAGCAGCGATCAGTCTCGCCCTTCACGCGTGTCTGCGAATGAGGATTCTGCAGTGGACCCTTCAAGTTCAGTGGTCCCTGCTACTCCATCTGTTGAATACTCCGATTCCCCTAAGCAGAGTTTGCAGGCACTCCCTTCTTTGGTGGCTCCATGCCCCAGAGCTGAAGGAAGGGAGGCCTTTTGTTGCCCCCCCCAAGCCACGCTGACCACGGACGCTTCTCGCCTCGGGTGGGGGGGGGGCATTGTTCGGGCAGAACCTTCCAAGGCACGTGGACTCCCCTGGAGACCGCTTTGCATATCAATGTCCTAGAGATGAGGGCGGTGCTTCTAGCGTTGCAAGCTCTCCACAACCTTCTACCTCTGGGGACTATTGCAATCCAGACAGACAACATGTCAGTGGTCTGGTACATAAACAAGCAAGGAGTAACCAGGTCCTACCCACTTTGCCGGGAGGCTATGAGAGTGTGGGAATGGGCGATATCCACCAACCGCTTTCTGGTAGCAACGCACATTCCGGGTTGGTCCAACATTTTGGCGGACAAACTGAGCAGAGTGATTCTCACTCCGTACGAGTGGTCTCTCAATCCATCAGTTGCGAAGCAGATCTTCCGCAAATGGGGTTGGCCTTGCTGCGATCGTTTTGCTTCTCCCTTAAACACAAAATGCAGCGAGTACTTCGCAGTACTTCCCCCCGAAGGGGAGAATCCCAGAGATGCTCTAGTCCATGCTTGGCCGTCCGGTCTACTGTATGCCTATCCACCCCTTCCGCTCATGACCAAGTTCATACAGAAAGCCCATCGGTTGGGGAGCAGAGTTATCCTCATAGCCCCATTCTGGCCTCGCCAGATCTGGTTCCCGTACCTGCGGTCTCGCAGTGTATCTCCGCCATGGATACTGGATCCCATTCCAGACCTGATTTCACATCCGGCGGGATTACAAACCCCGAACCTGGTGAACCTCAAGCTTGCGGCTTGGTTGCTCCAGTTCCACTGATGGCTAGGACTCCCGGAATCTCATCTCCTGTTAAGGCCATTCTAGTCGCAGCACATAAGCTGACTGCTAGGAAGATTTACTACAGCAAATGGAAACGCTTCTCTGTCTGGGCCAAAGATAGAGGCCTGGATCCATTTACAGTTCCTATTCCTACTATTCTAGACTTCCTGTCTCTGATATTCAGACAAGGAGCAAGTGCCTCAACAGTTAAGGTGCAATTGGCAGCCATCTCCCATTTCCATGTGGGAGACTGACTAGGATCTTTGGCTTCTACAAAATTATGTAAAACCTTCTTACGGGGCGTTTTCCTCTTGAAGCCTCCGGTGAAAGTGGTGGTGCCTCCATGGGATTTGGCCTTAGTCTTACAAGCCTTGGCAGGCCCACCCTTTGAACCCGCGGCTTCGGTTCCATTAAAGTTCTTGTCCTGGAAAACGGCCTTTTTGGTTGCCATTACTTCAGCCAAAAGGGTATCAGAACTTCAAGCCTTATGTATGAAGCATCCTTATCTCAGTTTTCATAAGGATAGAGTGTTCCTTAGGACTAATCTGTCGTTCTTACCTAAGGTGGCTTCGGAGTCAAATATCAATCAATCAATAAACTTACCCGTGTTCTTCCCAAACTTTCAGAATAAAGGAGAATACACATTGCATAAATTGGATGTGCACAGACAACTGCGTTTCTACCTGCATAGGACTAAGGATTTTCGCAAATCGGACCAGTTGTTCGTGTCTTTTGCTAAATCAGCCATGGGTAAGGCCATTTCCAAAGTGACTGTAGCAAATTGGATTTGTCAATGCATCGTCCACGGGTACTTATCTGCAAGCAAACTGGTTCCTACGGGAATTCGCGCTCACTCTACGAGGGTTGTGGCCACCTCTGCAGCCTTCTGGTCTAGGATCCCCTTGGATGACATATGCTCTGCAGCTACCTGGTCCTCTTCACATACGTTTATTTCTCATTATAAGTTGGATATGGTATCAAGAGGTAGGGCTTCCTTTGGCTCTGCGGTGCTTCGGAATATCCTTCCATAGGCCACCCAGGGTTTCTCCCTAGGTAGCTGGGGACTCTGTCCCACATGTTGCAGAGCAAATGAAGTAACTACTTCAGATAAAGAAGTTATGTACTCACCACAACTTTCCATCTGAGTAGGTACTTCATTTGTCTGCAACCTACCCCCCCTGCCATCCCCCGAACCTTTCGGGATTCCTGATCACCAAAGAGATCTTGTTCTTCCTTAGGACAGTTTATCTGGTGTTGCTTCCTCTATCGAAGGTAGGAGTTGTGTAAGAGGCAAAAAAATTAGATCTGAGGTAATGTAGCACATAGCAGGGGATTATGGGTAGGGGGGAGGAGCTAGGAGCTCAGATCTTGTAGCTTGGTAAGCTGCCGGCTCGGATCCGAGATCGGATCCGATACCCACAGGTTGCAGACAAATGAAGTACCTACTCAGATGGAATGTTATGGTGAGTACATAACTTCTTTATTCTTCCCATCCTTCCCTGCCACTCATTCTCGACTACCTGGCCAAGTTACTCACTAGTGGCCTTTCTTTTTCTTCCATCAAGATTCATGCTTCAGCAATTTCTGCTCATTGTTCCTTTGAACAACCCATTTACTCTCATCCCTTGATGAAGCAGTTTCTTAGGGGAGCTTGCAGTCTAAGACCCCCCAGAAGGGCCCCTACCCCCTGCTTGGGATCTTAATTTTGTCCTTGAGAAGCTTACTGTGCCTCCTTTTGAGCCTGCTGCTTCTGCAAATCTCAAGTTTCTCTCCTGGAATACTGCCTTTCTCTTGGCTATTACTTCAGCTAGAAGGGTCCCTGAGTTGCAAGCCCTTATGGCAGTGGAACCTTTTATTATTTTTCATGCAGACCGGATTTCTCGTAGAACTAATCCCTCCTTAATGCCTAAGGTGGTTTCCAGCTTGACTCTCAATCAGTCAATCCACTTGCCTACCTTTTTTCCCAATCCCCAGAATAGAGGGGACAGGATTCTACATTCTCTTGATGTATATAGACAACTACATTTTTACTTGGACAGGACTAAGCCCTTTCGGAAGCCTGATCAGTTGTTGGTCGCTTTTGCTCTTGAAGCTCAGGGTAAGGCTATTTCTAAACAAACCATTTCCAAATGGATTGCTCATTGTATTCACTTCTGTTACTTGCAGCATGGAAAGGCTCCTCCTCTAAGTATTAGGACCCATTCTACTAGGGCAACTTCTTCCTCTACAGCTTTTCTGAGAGGTGTGCATACTAAGGACATTTTAGAAGCAGCTACTTGGTCTTCTGTTCATACTTTCACAAAGCCTTACCGTTTACCTTTGTTTTCCAGATCCAGGGCTGGTTTTGCTACTGCAGTTTTGCAAGGCCTTCTTACCAACCCTTAATCTGTTACTCTTCCTCCTCCCTTTTTTTCAGACTGGGCTTTGGGAATCAACCCATTTGTCAGGACTGCAACAGTGAAACACGATGAACATAGTACAGTTGTGTACACTTACCCAGGAGCAGCCTTAAGTCAACTGGTGCCCTAGGCAAAAGGGCTCCACGGCACCCCCCACCACACCACTTGCTGCCCCCATCCTGGTCTACCTACAGCAAATAAATACTGGAAAAGCGCCCCTGCTAGAGCGGCGCCATAGGCGGACGCCTAGTTGGCCTATGCCTATGGCCGGCTATGCACTTACCATAAATGTAGATGGAGTGTATTCACTGTTGCAGTCCTACCCCCCCTTTTTTCGTAAGGCACAGACTAGGTTGATATTTCTGGATAACATTTCTCCAGGGTGTTTTTTCATGGTCTAGCCTTCATTTGGGGGTTCCTGACAGTTAAGGCACGAAAACCTGAGGAAAATGGCGCTGGCTGCCTCCCTTTATACCTGACATCCTGACGTCAGGTTTACAGCCGACGGCATTAACCAAATTCTTTGGTATTCGGGCCGGCTGAGGGCTTCCGGGAGACGGATAACCCATTTGTCAGGACTGCAACAGTGAATACACTCGAACATCTACATTTATGGTAAGTGTACACAACTGTACTTACTCCTTATTCATCTCCCTGTCTTCTTTCCAGAGCCTAGAAACAAAGGATAAAGGATCATCCATACTCTAGATGACCACAGACAACTCTGGTATTATTTTGACAGACATAAAACTTTTTAGAAAACTCTGATTAGTTATAATTTCTTGTGAAGTAAGAAGGAAGGACAACCTGTGTCAAAGTAGACTGTCTCCAAATGGTTATGTCATGCTGTTACCTTTTGTTTTACCCATCACAATAAGGCAATTCAGTGGGAGTGTCAAGGCTTTACTCTACCAGGGCCTTGGCTTCATCTTTGACTTTTTGGAAAGGGTTGGATTCCTGACGTATTCTACAAGCAGCAACACAGTCTTCTGTACATTGCTTTATAAAGCACTACAAACTAAATTCCTTCTCTAGGCCTAGAACAGGCTTTCCTAGGACCATCCTCTAGAGCCTCCTGGAACCCTCCTCCTGCCAGTTAGTATAAGCCACGGTAATTTACCAGTTTAACTAGGGCTACTGCAGCAGTGATCAAATGATTGTTGCTTCAGTAAGCTGCTTTCTCACTCCATCCCCTTATTTTTGTAGTTTTTTGATTCCAGGGGGAGGACTTTAGTTTCCTAGCATGGACCTTATTAGAACTCTAGCCTCCCTCTCTCAGCTAGCATGAAAACTCTGAATGGCTTTCTGCCCAAACTACTGTTTTCACATCAGCTCTGCTCAAGCTGTGTATCTATTTGGCTGCTTGGAAGGTGCTCTTGAGCTTTAAAAACTGGCCAGATGTTACATCCTTATTTATTTATTTCGCATTTGTTAAACAGGTTGGTCCAGCTTGGTAAGAATTTACCCTTTTTTCAGTGGAGACCCGAGGGGAAAAGCCCCAAACAGGCATACAAATACATAAGCTATAACCCAAGTAGCTAAAGATAGTGCAACAGTGATCATTTGAACATTTTCTGTTATGATAAGTTTATTTACACAATTTTTCCCAACATGTTCCACACTCTCTTTTTACTTCTAGCTTCCATAAAAGGTCTCTTAGGATTTCTGTCACCAATGTATAAATACTGTCCTCTTCAGTAAATGTGTGGGAAGTGCCAGTGACCATCCTGTATGCTAAATTCTTGTTTTTTCAAGCTAACTAATGTAGGTGTATAGTCTGACATAGTTGCTGCATGTTTTTTTCCCCTCTAGCATGTATACTTTTTATGTAGGTCATTTTCATCTGATCTAGCCCAAGTGTTTAACATAGTCTCCTCACAGCAAGAGAGTACTTAGAGGAAACCCTTGTAAACACAGAGAGGACATGCAGACTCCACACAGAAGGCACCCCAACTGAGAATCGAGACCTGCATCTGGAGCGTTTTTCCCCGGGCCTCCGCTGAAAATAGGCTGTGTTCCTAGTCTGACTTTCCTGGTCAACAAATGTTAAATAAATAAATAAATATTTTTTTTTCACAGATACTTCCACTGCATCTTCCATATCAAATATTTCCATGTAGGTTTTAAAAATTTCCTTTTAGTTCTAACCCATCTGAAATGTCTTCCTTGCCATTTCTATATCCCAGTCTCGTTACAAGAAGTAGCCATTGTTGGATGCTTAAAATTTCATTTAAAATTTATGTCAGCTCCACTTGGTTTATTTTCAGTAGTATGCCAACACAGCAAAAGTGGTACTTTCCCCACCCTCCAGTATCCCCCTAGCTAGGGTAAGTTCTTATTAATCTTTCTTGTCTTCCTGTATTTTTGTATTAGTTATCTTTTTGTAGCAACATCAACATCCTTCTTTCAGCCATAACTTAGCATCTACCAAATGTCTGAATTTAAAACTCTTTTTTAATAATCTTGTTGCACTTTTTTAAATCCAAATTAATTTTGCCTATTTTTTCTTTATATATGGGAATAATCTGCCTGCTGCTTGACTGGATTTGTGTGGCTGTTTATGTTCCAAGTTAATACTTCCAGTGCTGTCATCTTGTATTTCAAAGGCTCCTCAAATCTAGCATCCTCTCTTTTATTTCTGTGTAGTGTGTATGGTTATAGAGTTCTCTTCCCATGTGTCTTGTATTCTTAATCCTGGTTGACATGCTTCCATAAAATTGTTAGTAATGTAAAATCAAATATATTAACAATGAAATGCTCAAATATATGATCTGATGTTGTTAATCTTCGTTCATTCCTTACTGATGGGTTATCAGTTCCATCCTCTGAACCGAGCTGGCCTTATACCAAGCTCACGTCAGCCAAAAAATCTCGAGCTAAGATCTTACCCAGAATGCTCTTCTCCCTGTTACCTCAGATCTCATTTGCCACATTGCTGAATAGCCGTGTCAAGCCATTCTCTCTCAGCTAAGTGAAGCTTTATTGAAATTTAATCTAGTATTACTGTTTTAAAATCTTTTCAAAGTATTATTATCTTAATCCTCCTACCTTATCGTACTTTTTAAGACTCTCTCCCTTTAATTTTCCTCTTTTCTTATCTTTTTCTTACCTTTGAAGTAATTCTTCTTTACCATTGTTAGTAATCGCCATCTGGATTCTTCTTTTTTGTTTTTCTTCTCTACTGTTAATAATATAGCCTTTTCTCCTCAGTATGTCAGTTAAGAAAGGCAGTATTGGTTTCAAACAATGTACAGAATGCAGCCATAAGTTACCGCTTTCCGATGGACATGACTGGTGTGTTTATTGTCTGAGTGTACCTCATCTTTCAGTGGAACCCCTGTGTGGGATTTGTAAAAATTTCTTGACCAGAACTCTTGATGAACGGAAGAACAAGCTAATCCTGAAAGGTCTTCTCAAATCTCCTTTCTGTGAGGCTATCTCTGGGTCAGTGGCTCACCCCCTCCTGCTTAACCCCATCAAAGTCAATCACTTCATCTCCCTCTGGAGATCTTAAGGAGTCGACTCATAAGATAATGAAATGGGCTAGTCCAGCATTGGCTCTTGTAACCCTTTCGGCTCCAGGCCCGGCACAGCCCCAGTTGCTTCTAGCTCCGACTATGTCTTCCTTATCGCCACCGGCATCGGAGTTCACAGTGCAGAGCCATATGGCTTCGACAGCCTTGTCGCAGCCCTTACTGGCGCAGTCTTTGCAGGTACAGTCTCCCTCGCACTGTTGGTGCAATCCTCTTTGGCCCTGAGCTTGTCAATACTGTCTTCCATGTTGCAGACACCTTCGGCAACGACATGTTCTTCGGTGCAGTCCCCTTTGGCACCGTCATTTTTACCGGTGCAGACACCTTCCTCGATGGCACCGTATCCATCAATGCAGACTCTTACTTTTACGGTACAGACACCTTCGACTTCCATGGCACTGCTTTTGTCGGCACAGACCATTTTGACACCTTTATCTTTGGTACAGTCTTCGGCAGTATCCAATCTACCAAGGACCAAGTACTCTCCTTCCTTCTGTCCATTTCCTGGTAGTCAATACAGTCCTTTTCTAGAAAGACCAGAATCACCTTCAGGTTTTTCTTTGAGGTCGACCAAAAGCTTATCTGAGGATGATGTGTTGTAGCTTGTTGACCAGTTGCTTGTGGTCAGGGGTCTCTCTCTCAACCATCTAAACCCCTACATTCCCTCCTTCAGGTGAACATTTTTCTCCTCAAACTCCTGCGTATACTCCTCCTTCGACTTCCACCCAAGCATTGAAGTCACTTCCGCCGACAACAGCTTCCCTTCCTCTAACACCAGTAGTGGACCTCCCTTTGGAGCTGGAGTTGCCCTCGTGGCCCTCGGTGCACTGGATGTCGGACTCTTCTTAGGCTAGTGGCGGTGCCGTGTGAGAGGGCATTCTTGGTTTCACGCCAATCTTTTCTATGGCACCTTCCAGGAATCCTCCTCTTCTCACGCTTCACAGTCCTCTCAAGACTCCTGGTCTGGGAATCGGCTCGTCGAAGCGGGGTGTAACCTCGGTTCTGAGGTTGTCGTGCTCTGTTCCGGGCTCCTATCCCTCTTTGGGTGGGCTGGCATTCCAGGCCATGGAGAGGGCACTTGCCTCCACTGGCAAACCCCTCCCATGTTGGAGTCCTCCCCTCCCCCTGTAACGCATCTGTCACAAACCGCAACCATGGGACACTGGGCACGAAGGCCTCGGGTTTTTACCGTTCAGGACACCCCTCTTTGCAGTCTTCCCCCAACCTCCCGCTGAGGAAGTACATAGCAAGGCTTTTATGCAAGAGGAAGCACATGGACTCTACTGAAGAGTCTTTAACCAAAGATACAGACTTCGATGACGGGGAAGGGTCCCCACGGTCACCCTTTGACAAGGCGTCCAGTGACATCCTCGAGATCCTTAGAGGGGTGACTGGAAATCCTCTAATCCTTCCTCAGAGGAATCCATATTCCTGCAGGCCTTTTGTACCCGGCCCCCTACCTCCTGGGTTACCCCACCAGCTGAAGAGCTTGTCCAGATCATCGTTGAGCATGCATGGAAGGCTCCTGATACCTTGGAAGCTATACCGTGGAGGCCTGATAAAATTTTATCTGTGCGAGCTGAGCATCCCCATTGGTCTAAAGTTCTTCCAGTAGATGCCATGGTGGTGGCGGCTGCAACCAAGATTTGGCAGAAGAGATTTAAACTGTCCATCCCCCTAACAAGGAATCCCGGGCGATAGACTTGGGAAGTGTGTTTTTGCTTCATCGACCTTCACCGTAAGGTCTTTCAACTATTTGGCACACTTTACAAGGCTCCAGAGGGATCTTATCAACCAACTGTCTGAAAACCTTGGCAGGAGCTCTTTCTGATGAGGTCCGTGGCAGCGTAGATTCTCAGATAGCGACCTTAGAATTCATATCCAACTCTTTCATGCGTCTGATGTCACATGCAACAGAAAGAGCAGCTAGAGCTGCAGGTGCAGGTATAGTCATGAGACGATATGCCTGGATGTGCCTTTGTGACTTTGCAGAGTCCTTTAAGGCTTCCAATATGAACGCCCCCATTGAGGCCAATACTTTGTTTGGTCCTAAAGCTAAAGATATGCCGGCTAGGTGTGAACAAGAATGCAAGACCCTGTCTGCTGTTGGTGTCAGACACTCCACTCTTCAACGGGTTCTACTCCAGAAATCAGAGGAGCGGGAAGATGTGGCACAGGAAATCACGGGGCTCTTTCCATGTTGCATGTGCAGAGTTCTCCCCTAGAGGCAGAGGGGGAAACTCCAACAGAAGACACCCCTTTCTGGGCAGGGGAGGCCCGCGAAACCGGGGTTCCAGAGATGCTTTCTCTGGCCATCCCTATCAGAGCTCCTGAAGTGTTCCCCGACTGCTTACTTCTGGAAGCGGTCGGGGGTAATTTTTTCTTGTATCCCGCTGCCTGACGAAACATAACCACCGACTCTTGGGTACAATGGATAATATCCAGAGGCTATCACATCCCCTTACATCTATGTCCAACCTCATCCAAAGACTTACCCGACGTTCCACCTAGTCAAAGGGAAGCAGCAGCAGCACAAGAAATCCAAAAGCTGCTTCAAAAAAAGTCATCCAAACAGTTCTGCCAGACCAGCTAGGATCCGGTTTTTACTCCAGGTTCTTTTTGTTGCCAAAAAAGACAGGGGACTGGAGACCAATTCTAGATCTCGGCATACTTAACAAATTTTTAAAAACAGAGAAATTCTGGATGGCCACGGTTCAGTCTATCCTTCCTCTTTTGGAAAAAGACGATTGGATGTGCTCTGTAGATCTTCAAGGTGTGTATTTCCATATAAAAATGGACAAGCGCTCAAGAAGATACCTCCCCTTCCTCATAGGAGCCATTCACTCAGTTTCGAGCATTGCCTTTTGGTCTCACTACAGCCCCCAGAGTGTCCACCAAATGCATGGCAGTGGTCATCGTTCACCTGTAACTTCAAGGATTCCAGGCGTTTCCATGTCTAGACGACTGGCTCCTCACCGCCCCCACCAAACACCTGCTGGAAGAAGCCCACACTCTTCTCACTGCACAATGCCTTGGAATCACTGTAAACTGGGAGAAGTCCAACATGACCCCATCTCAATCCTTAGAGTTCATTGGAGTAATGTTGGACACACGGAATTGCATAGCATCTCTTCGACATCACAGGTTTCAAAGGGTAAGACAACAAGTTCAGCCACTGCTCTGTCACCACAAATCTCCCGCTCGGTCCATCCTCCAGCTTTTGGGGTCAATGGTAGTCTCTATCACCACTGTTCCTCTAGCCAGGTTCCACATGAGACTTCTCCAGTGGTTACTTCTCACTCAGTGGTACCCTCTACCACATCCTTTGTCCTTCCAGATAAGTGTAACTCAGAGATGCAAATAGGACTTACTCTGGTGGATGTTTCAAATTCCCCAACAGTGGTCTCACCCTTTCAGGCCCCATCAGCCCAAATCCACGGTGACCACGGATGCCTCCGTGATGGAGTGGGGGGGCTATGTCAAGGAAACTCCGTCCAAGGCACATGGGTGGAGACAGAGGCCCATTTGTACATCAGTGTCCTGGAACTGAGGGCGGTGCTACTAGCATTGCAAGCATTCCATTGCATCCTTCCGTCGGGGACTATTGCAATTCAGTCAGACAACATGGCAGTAGTCTGGTACATCAACAAGGATGGGGGCACCAAATCTTACCCGTTATGCCGAGAGGCTTTGAGAATATGGCAATGGAAGATGGCTTCCAACTGCTTTCTGATTGCGACGCACATTCCCAGGAGCTCCAACCCTAATAGCGGACAAATTCAGCAGGTGCATTTTACAATCTCACGAGTGGGCCCTCAATCCTTTAACAACAGCAAAAATTTTCAGCCGTTGGGGCCAGCTTTGCTGCGACCTGTTCGCCTCCCCAACCAACTACAAGTGCAGTAACTACTTTGCTCTAATCTACCCTCTGGAACAGTCACCATGAGATGCTGTAGTCCACGATTTGCCCTCTGGTTTGTTTTATGCTTATCGTCCTCTACCTCTCATGTCCCAGTTTCTAAAGAAAGCATGACAGTTGAAGAGCAAAGTGATCCTCATTGCTCCATATTGACCTCGACAGGTTTGGTTCCCCTTCCTCTGACCTCACCTGCTAGATCGACCATGGATCCTCAATCCATCTCCAACGTTGATCTCCCATCCACAGGGTCTAACTCACCCCAGTCTAACAAGCCTAAAGCTGACAGCTTGGTTTCTCCACTTCCGATGAGCGCCAGGCAGGATAACCTTTCTTCCCCAGTGCACAATATTCTTATTGCAGCTCATAAATCGTTCACCAGATGGATATATATTAGCAAATGGAAAAGATTTACATTATGGGCAGCTAACAAACAATTGGACCCCTTATCAGTCCCAGTATTGGTAGTATTAGACTATTTAGCAGATCTTTTTCAATTGGGGGGTGTCCGCCTCTACTATTCGTGTTCATTTAGCTGTCATCTCTAATTTTCATATTGGTTTTCAGGACTCTTCCCTTATGTCACACAGACTCTGTAAGACCTTCTTGAAGGACGTTTTCCAACTGAAACCTCTCTTTCAGGAACCAGTACAACCTTGGGATTTGCTTTGGTTCTGCAACCCTAACAGCTCCCCCCTTTGAACCTGCATCTTCCTGTGATTTGAGATACCTTTCTTGGAGAACTTTGTTTCTGGTTGCAATCACTTCGGTCAGACGTTTGTCAGAACTTCAAGCCGTAAGCATCAAAGTCCTTACCTTATCTTCCATAAGGATAGGATATCACTGAGAACTAACTCTTCCTTTTTACTGAAAGTGGTGTCAGAGTGGTGTGTCAACCAATCTATTGGCCTCCCAGTATTCTTTCCTAATCATTCTAATGGAAGAGTATTGCCTGCACTCCCTAGATGTTCATAGGCGATTGCATTTTTGTTTGGACAGAACAAAATCTGCTTGTAAATCAGACCAACTTTTTCTGGCTTTTACTGGACCAAGATTAGGTCATCATGTCTCAAAAGTCACTTTGGCATCATGGTTGAGAAATTGCATTACCTTCATCTATAACAAGAGCAATATCACCTTGGCTCATAGACTAAAAGCACATTCTACAAGGTCTATGGCAACTTCAGCAGCTTTCCATGCTAGGGCTTCTCTCAATGACATTTGCTCACCTGCAACTTGGGCCAAACCTCATACCTTTATCCTTCATTACAAATTGTATTTGGCTTCCAGAGGTAGAGTTTCTTTTGGCTCCATGGTGCTCAGGAGTGTCCTTCCATGAAGGCCACCCAGGATTTCAGGTAGCTGGGGACTCTGTCCCATCAGTAGGGAATGAACGAAGATTAACAACATCAGATAAAGAAGTTATGTCTTACCATAATGTTCCATCTGTGTTGTTGATCTTCATTCAGTCATTACTCCACACCCTCCATCCCCCTCCAGAGGTTCCTGGTTGATCTCATATATACCTTCTGCAGGTCTGTTATGATCAGAGATAGCCTCTACTTTTGTCTATCAACTTGCAAACTCGATCTGAGGTAACGGAGCAGAGCATTCTGGGTAGGATCTTAACTCGAGAGTTTTTGGCTGACACGAGCTTGGTATAAGGCCGGCTCGGTTCCGAGGATGGAACCGATAACCCATCAGTAATGACTGAATAAAAATCAACAACACAGCTGGAACATTATGGTAAGACATAACTTCTTGCTTGTGAATAATACTTGAAAAGGGATTTTTTTTTTTTTCTCTAACCAAACAGAATTTATTCTCGTTACCATATACAGTGATTTTATGGCCGCAGTGGTGCAGCCGGTAGCATTGTTGCCTCACAGCAAGAGGTTCTCCCGTTCGATTCCCGGCTGGAGTGCCTTCTGCGTGGAGTCTGCATGTCCTCCCTGTGGTCGAGTGGCGTTCAAAAGACATGTGTGGATGGGAGTGCCTTTGTTGAAGGTTGGGCATCGGGCTGGCACCTCAGCACCGTAAAAATCTACTGCCAATCATTAGCGGACCAGAGTTCCGCTGTGGCGACCCATAACCAGGAAAAGCCGAAAGACAACCATATACAGTGATTATTTAAAACGAGCACATTTCAAATTAAGGTGCAATTACTTGGCATCTGCTATTTGCTTTCTTTATTTTCCTTTCCGTTATTTCTTGTATCCACCATGTCATTCTTAACTAACATCTAGGGGTTGCTTCCTACTTGACATTCTTTGATTTTTTTCTTGTTTAGCTATCTACCTGACCCTATTTATTCAGTCCGTATGATCTGACTTACGGGTACTTGAACCACTGTTTGGGTCCGCTCCAGTAAATTTAGTGCTCCAGCCTTGAGCCTGAATATTTCCTTTTCATAATGTCCTAGTCCCCCTAACTAACTCGGATCTTGTTTGCCACCTTTGAGTAGCAGTAAGATCCATCTGGGCAGATAAGTTATCCACTTCAAAAAAAAAAGTTTTTTTGTATAGTCTGTTCTTGATTAAAATTCTTAAATGGTCATCTTTAGTCCATTTCTTAAGAGTTAGTGTTTGTTAAGTTAAATCAAGCTAAATTAAATATAGACATCCTGCAGCTGAAACCCTGGCTGTCACAGTTTTGTCAGTTGACTCTGCAGGAGACTTTCTATTCTCAGCCCATGGAATTGTCAGAGTTTGGCTGCTTGTATGCTCCCGGACTGAAAAACACACTCTCTTCTACACATCAAACTATGCATGAAAGTAAATGTAACAGAAGGAATCACTAGTCAACTTTTTTAACCAAGGGTTTTAACTTTTAAGCATTGGTGTTTGCTTTTATGTCCTTAATGTGTAGGCCATTTGCAAGCATAGCTTGGATGAGCATATCACAGCCATGAAACAGTTTATCTGATGTTTTCAGTCTTCATTTATCCTTGACCTTTGGGAGGACACTGTTCCGATCCTCAGAACTGGCTCGGCTGCTACACATCTCACGCAAGCCAAAAACTCTTGTGCGAAGACTCTACCCACAGTACCCCTCTACAGATTACCTCAGATCTTGTTTGCCACTCTTGTAGCAAGACACGTCAGCCAGATTCTCTCACAACTAAGTGAAATTTTCATATATTTTTTCCTTGATGTTTTCTACTTAATTTTATTTACATTTTACACATTTATATATATATATATATATATATATATATATATATATATATATATATATATATGTATGTATGCACACACATATATATTTTTTCTACCCACCTTGTTTTTCCTTCTAGTTTCTCTAACATTTCTTTGAGTGAGTTTGCTTCTTTTTACCATACAGTATTCTTTCTCTACCATCGTTGGTAGTACCTCTCTCTACCTCTTTAGGTAATTTTGAACTACCATTGTTGGTGGTTTTCTTTTCCTTCTATGTGCGTGTGTGATTGCTGGCTGTTGAACTTTCATTTTTTTGTGCATGTCAACATGGCAGATAAATCAAAAGGAACTACTGGCTTTAAACAGTGCCAGGATTGTGGACAGAAGATGCCCAGTTCTGATTGGCATTCTTCCTGTGTGTATTGTTTAGGCCCGGCTAATCTTCAGCAAGACTGCACTGTTTGCCAGGCTTTCAGTAACCAGGCTTTAATTGAAAGAAAAAATAAAATGTGAAGTTGTTCAATCTCGCAGTTTGTTCTTACACATGGGTACGGAGCCGCTCCATCGGCGCCCAGTCGGCCACTTTCCAAGCTCAAGATCTTTGAGTAGCTCGAGGCACAGTCCCTATCCCATGATGCTCTACCAACCCCAGATCTGGTTTGCTGCTGCAGCGGATTGCACGATCATTGGACAACCTCGGGCCTGTAACCTTTTTTTCTTGTCTTTGGACAAATTTCTTATATATGTATAGTTTATCAGGGAACTGATCATACTGTTCTTTAGATATATTTCAGCTATTTGTTTTTTTTCAGTGTGTTAACTGCATTGTTATCTTTGTTTTTTTTTTTTTTTTTTTTTGTCTAAAACTTGGAGCGGTTGCTCTTAGGCCTTTAGCCGTCCTTTAGTTGGCATTTTACTTGACAGGGCTCTGTCAGGTTGCTTTCCCTGTCCCCTTGTTTGTCACATAGAATGCATTTTTAGACTATTTCTTTAGGATCTGAACATAACTGGTGTTATCTGTCTATATATATATGTATATATATATATATATATATATATAAATATATATAAATATATATATATATATATATATATATATAGATAGATATATAGATATATATATATATATATTACTTTAATCTTATTAGATTGTTGTTCAGGGATCTGAACTTGAGAGTTGTTTATCTGATAATTCTGTTATTTAGATATATATTATCAGGGATCTGATAATTCGTGTTTTGATTCTGTCATGTATGAAAAACAGAAATCGGGGTTTAAGAGGTGCACCTGTGGGCAGAAAATGTCCATTACTGATAATCATGTTTCTTGTGTGTATTGCTTGGGGCCAGTACATTTACAAGAGGATTGCTCTATCTGCCACTCCTTCAGTGGCAGGGTTATGTTAGAAAGGCGAAGGAAGTTTGTGGATAGAGGGCTATTGAAGCCAAACTTTCAGGAAGCATTGGACAAGACTGACCAGACCTCCAAGTCCTCGAAGGGGTCGAAGTTTTCAAAGGTGTCCTCGGAGCCCAGGTCCTCGGCTCCGAGCACCTCTGGGAAGACTCTGTCGCCAGCTCCTCAGTCTTCTGAGCCATGCACTGAACTCATATCTCGGAGCCAAATCCCAATGTTGGAACAGGTGTCGGAAGTGTTGAAGTCTCCGATCCTTAGGTTGGTGGCTTCTTCGGCACCTTCGACCAGTTCTTCCAGGACCCTTTCGGACATCGATGTGGACCGTGTAGTGCAGAGGCTCTTAGAGACCTCGGCTCTGGCCAAATTGCTTTCGGCTTCGTCTCAACTGACTTCGAAGCCTGCGACTCTCCTTGTTATGAGTTCTACTCCTCCTCTGAGGCTAGTCGAGCCTTCGGAGCTGGAAAGAGAAGATCTGATAGTTGTGGAAACCTCGGAGCCGAGGCCGGTTCCAGTGCCCTCGGCCCCGTCAACCTTGATTTCTTCAGTTCCGATCGAAGAATCTCTGAGCCAACACTCTCTCATTGGCTCCGGGGGAGGGGGGGGGAGTCGAACCAAGGCTTTGGTTCTGACTCTCCCTCTTGGGCTTTTGGCACAGATGAGCTTGGCTCCATCCTCTAGCCTCTGCCCAGAGGAAATTGCCGTCTTCTTCAGAACCGGCTGACTCCTTGGGCCAAAACACCGGTGCCTTCAATGCCATGAGGAGGGTCATGTCTGCAAAGACCTTTACCTCTTCGGATCTTTCCTCTTCCTCCCTTAAAGGGCCGAGTTCTGTTTCTAGATCACAGGTTCCTACCAAGCATTGAGACCTAGAGCCTCAGGTGACCCCTGCTCTATGGAGACTTCACCAGACGCCCCCACTGATAAGGTCCCTAGGATGAGTGTGTGCAAGAGGAGGCATTTGGATTCCCCTCAGGAATCCTTAACATCAGACACTGACAGAGGAATCAGAAGGGTCCCCACGGTCCCCTCGGAGGATGTCTCGTTTGCAGACATCTTGGAAATACTAAGGCAGAAGGGCGACTGACAGTCTCTTACCCCTACTGAGGTTGAGTCGGTGCTCCTGAAGGCCTTTGGGTCTCAACCTTCCACCTCCTGGGTTTCTCCGCCCTTTGACTAATTAATGGATTTGGTCGCTCGAAGGGCGTGTTACTCTCCTGATTCCATGGAACCGGTCCCTCTGAGACCCAACAAATTTATCACCTTCCCCCAAGACAGGTATTTTCTTACTAAGGGAGTTCCCATTGATGCCATGGTGGTGACAGTGTCCACCAAGAAAGAGATGTCAGAAACCTCTTCTTCTGTCCATCCTCCTAACAGAGACTCTAGGACAATGGACAGATACGGGAAACGCATCTTTAGTTTTGCGACATTTGCAATGAGATCGCTTAACTATTTAGCCCATTTTACCCGTCTTCAACGAGATCTCCTCAAATAGCTTGGAGATGCTTTACAGGGCAGCACAGATGATACTGTCTCTGAGAAGGTGATGGCACAACTTAACACATTTAATTCTATTGCGAACTTGTCCATGCGGCTCATTTCTTATGCAGCTGATGGATCGAGCCGGGCAGCAGGTTCAGCGATAGCTCTGTGGAGACAATCCTGGATGCGCTTATGCTCCTTTACAGAAGCCTTCAAGTCTTCCTTTGTCAACACCCCATTCGACGGCTCTTCCTTGTCTGGGGCCAAAGTCAAGGAGGCTCTCACTATGTGTGAGCAGGAGGGAAAGACTCTGCCTTCCATAGGAGTCAGTTTTTCCACCCCCTACTAGACCATACCCCAAAGGGCAGGAAGGTGGAAAAATGTGGCTCCGTAAACCCCAAGGAGCTTTCCAAAACACATGTAGTGAACCCCCTTCCAGGGGCAGAGGAGGGGGTTATAATGGTAGATGCCGGCCAGGTGGCAGAGGGGGTCCGCAGAACCAGGGTGACAGGGAGCAGTTCCTTGGCAAGCCCTATCAGCGCTCCTGAGAGGAGGCCTGACTGTCCTGCTCTGGAGGCAGTCGGGGGTTGCTTGGCTTTATACCCAGATGCCTGGCTAGGAATTGCATCAGATTCTTGGGTAAAAAGCATAGTTATCAGAGGATACATCATTCCCTTTTCAGAATCCCCTTCTATTCGCAGAAGAATCCCAGACGTTCCACCAACTCTTCGGCATCAAGCTGCCATAGAAATTCACAATCTGCTAGAAAGAGTCATCCAGCCAGTCCCGGCAGATCGGATAGGATCCGGAACTTACTCCCGGTTCTTTTTAATTCCAAAGAAAACGGGGGACTAAAGGCCTATCTTACACCTCAGCAAACTCAACACCTTTGTCAAAAAGGAAAAGTTTCGGATGGTCACGCTTCAATCGATACTACCATTTCTAGAAACGGGCGATTGGATTTGCTCTATAGATCTCAAGGATGCATACTACCACATCAAAATGGCCAGACCATCCAGAGATCACTTGCGTTTCTGGCTGGGGGCCAGTCACTACCAATTCTAAGCTTTGCCCTTTGGTCTAACCACAACCCCCAGAGTGTTCACCAAATGCATGGCAGTGGTCACGGCTCACCTGAGACATATAGGATTCCGTGTGTTTCCATTTCTGGACAACTGGCTCCTCACCGCCACCACCAGGCATCAACTGATTTGTTCCAGAGATTACACAATCAACCTGTGTTCCCAATTAGGCATAACAATAAATTTTGAAAAATGTGCTTTATTGCTGTCGCAGCATATTTCCTTTATAGGAGCAGATCTAGACACCACCACCGCCTTGGTCAGATTGCCTCAAGCAAGAGTAATCTCTTTAAGAAGTCATGTGTCCCACTTGTTAATGGAAAGAAGAGTTCCTGCATTCCAGGTTCTGAAGCTGTTGGGCACCATGGCAACGATGCTCATAGCAGTTCCTCTGGGACGAATACACATGAGGATACTCCAGTGGTTACACTTCACACAGTGGTCTTATCAACAGCTTTCAGTGACGCACAGGATTCTACTGACAAATGCTTGCAAAAAGGACCCTCTTTGGTGGTTGAACAGCCACAAGGTAACTGTAGGTCGCCCGTTTGTACTTCCCCCTTCCTTAGCCACAGTGACCATGGATGCTTCCCTGAAAGGGTGGGGGGGGCTGTTTCATGGAAGAACTGTCCAAGGCACTTGGTCAGAGTTGGAATCCCATTTGCACATCAGTGCCCTAGAGTTGAGAGCGATGTTTCTAGCGTTGCAACAATCACGACTGTCTACCTCAAGAGACGATTGCAATACAGACCAACAACATGTCGGTAGTCTGGTACATCAACAAACAAGGGGGAACCATGTCTTGCCCCTTATGCCAAGAGGCCCTGAGAATTTGGCAGTGGGTTGTATCCACCGGGCACTTTCTGATAGCAATGCACATCCCGGGGTCATCCACCATGATAACGGACAAACTGAGCAGAGCCATTCTGTTGCCTTACGAGTGGTCCCTCAAAGAACAAGTGGCGGAGGTGATATTCCGCGGATGGGGCCAGCCTTGTGGCAACCTTTTTGCATCCCCGATGAATGCCAAATGCAGAAGCTACTTTGCCCTGTACCCTCCACCGGGGGACAACTCAAGGGATTCGCTCATATACGACTGGCCCTTGGGTCTTCTTTATGCCTTTCCACTTACCCCTCTGATCCCCAGATTCTTACAGAAAGCCAAAAGCTTGGGAAGGACTGTTATTCTGATAGCCCCGTTTTGGCCTTGGCAGATATGGTTCCCCTTCCTTCAGCAATACCAAGTGGAAGAACCTTGGGTTCTGGACCCAGTGCCAGACCACCTAACTCATTTGTCGGGAGTTCTTCACCCCTCTCTTTTCTCCCTCAAACTGACAGCTTGGCTGCTCCACTTCCCAACCTAGCCAGGTCATATAAATTGTCTTCTATGGTACAGCATATTTTAGTTTCTTCTCATAAAATCTCCACCAGGAAACTGTACAACAGCAAATGGAAGAGATTTGTTCATTGGGCTTCTCAGCATGATACTGATCCCTATGTCGCTCCTATTCATAGTATTCTGAAATTCTTTATTTCGCTTTTTCCCGATGGTGCGGCAGCTGCTACTATAACGGTTCAATTGGCTGCTGCTGCTATATCCAACTTTCATGTGGGATGCAAAGGTTCTAACATCATGGCCCACAGATTATGTAAAGCTTTTTTGAAAGTGACTCCTCACCTTAGGCCATCCATCAGACATCCTGTTACTCCCTGGAATCCAAATTTGGTGCTGTCTCAACTTATGCTTCCCCCCCTTTGATCTGGCGTCATCTTGTCTACTGAAGTTTCTTTCTTGGAAGACAATTTTCTTGGTGGCTGTTACCTCGGCACGTAGAGTTTCTGAACTACAAGCACTTTCTATCAGACCTCCATATCTGGTCTTTCACCCTGACAGAGTGTCTCTCAAGACAAATCCTACCTTTCTTCCTAAGGTCTGCTCCGAGGCTAATTTAAACCAGTCCATTGAGCTTCCCACCTTTTTCAGGTGTCATTCCAATAAATTGGAATACATGTTACATAAGCTTGATGTTCACAGACAATTGAGGTTTTATTTGGACAGAACAAAGGAATTTAGAAAATCGGATCAACTCTTTGTTTCCTCTGCAGATAATAAGAAGGGTCTTTCTGTATCCAGAGTTACATTGTCTAAATGGCTTTCTGATTGTATAAAATTTGTATATTCTTAAGCTATAACCAACCTTTAGAACATGAAGTGAAAGCTCATTCTACCAGGGCTGTTTCTACGTCTCTGGCTCAGGCAGCCCGTTTACCTTTGGACACCATTTGTGCAGCTGCTACTTGGTCCAAACCTCATACGTTTATCACTCATTACAAAGTGGACAGGGCTTCCTTTGGTTCCACCATTCTCAGGAATGTACTCCCATGAGCCGCCCAGGATTAGGGTGCTTGGGACGCTACCCACGTGTAAGAACAAACGGCGAGATTGAACAACTTCACATAAAGAAGATATTTTCTTACCATAACGTTCCATGTAAGTTGTTCATCTCGCCTTTGTTGTTACACCCCCCCCCCACCTTCCCCCTCCGGGTTCTGGAAGAACGGGTAAGACTGGTGATCTGATTGGTCTGACTAGTGTCCTTCCTTCCAGCCAAAATATCTCTTGGCTAATTTTAAATAGCTATATACATATGTACATATTGTATTTTTGGTGCTTAGTTGTATTTTTATTGCTGGGTTCAGCAAACTAGATCTAGGGTTGGTAAGAGAGCATCATGGGATAGGGACTGTGCCTCGAGCTACTCAAAGATCTTGAGCTTGGAAAGTGGCCGACTCAGAGCCGATCGTGCAAGAACAAAGGCGAGATGAACAACTCACATGAAACGTTATGGTAAGAACATAACTTCTATTTAATATTGAAAGGTCTAATAAAGTCCTCTTTTGAGGAAGCTGTATCCAAGTCTGACACGTTCCCCCTATAAATCTGATCTTGGACTTAAAAGTCACTCAGTACCAACGTCTCCTATGGCTCCAGCAGCAAAAAAGCATAAGCCTTCCACTCTCATTAATTCAGTGGAACCGAAGGCTAAAGTTAGGAAACTTTTGAAACCGACTACCTCGGCACCATCTACTATGGCACCATAGACTTCTGTGCCGGTGACATCGGTACCAACATCTTCAGATTCCCTGTTGCTACCAACTCCACCCACTATGCTTCCACAAATATTGGAACCTCCATCGGTGCCAAAAACAAACATAATTACCACACTTGCTACAAGGTATTCACCCTCTATTGATCCCTTTGTGGGACAGCTCCCGAGTCCTTTTCTTGATGGACCAGAATCTCCATCAGGCTTCTCTGTCCGTTCTTCCAGGAATCTAACTGAAGTCAACGTTGTGAGGTTGGTGGAGCAGCTCTTAGTGGCCAGAGGTCTTTCTTTCTCTTCCAGACCCCTCTCCTTTCTGGAGTTGGGGCATTTTCTCCCAGGACTCCACCAAATCTTCTTCCTCTAACCTCCTCTGAGGACTTGGAGCTTATGAATCCAGTCCCTCCAGTTTCAGCTCCTCTGCTGCTGACAGCTTTTTCCCCTTTAGTTCCAGGGTCTGCCTTGACTTCCTCAGTTCCTTCGGAACTGATGGACTCCTGTGGCCGTAGCTCTGCTGTTGGATCTGAGGGTTCTGGATCAGCTCCATTTTTTTATTCAAAGTCATCCTTGACTCTCGGAACCTTGGCTAACTTGGGCTGTTCCTCGGCCCCTACTTTGGGGGTAGGGCTCTAAGAGTGGGTTCTGACCTTGGTTCTGAGGTTGCCCTTCTTGGTTCCGGGGTCCCATCCCATCCCTCCTTAGGGGGGGTGGAGGCTGCCTTCCAGGTGATGGAGAGGGCATTGGCCTCTGCAGGCTCTCAGCTGACCCCTTCTGTGTCAGAGTTTTATCCCAGGACTCCCTCTTGCCCAGAGCTGCCATCAACATCCATGTCTGGACAGTGAGCACGTAAGATGCAAGATACCCCTGCACAGGGCCCCTCTTCTTCAGAGTCTTCTTCAGAGATTCTCACTGAGGAGCTACCCTGGAAAAAGACATGTAAGCGGAAACTTTTGGACTCCCCTGAGGAATCTGTCACAGAAGACACAGACTTCGATGATGGGGATGGTTCCCCCCTGGCCCCAGAAGACATCTCCTTCGGAGGCATTCTAGAGATTCTGAAACAGAGGGGTAACTGGAAACCCAAAGAGCCTACCTCTGAGGAGTAAGTGTACTTGCATACTTTTGGTACTCACTCATCTACTTCTTGGGTGATCCCTCCTGCTGACTATTTTATTAAATTGATTGCACAGCCCGCTTGGAAGGCTCTTGACTCCATAGAGTCAGTTCCCCAGAGACTGGACAAAATGTTCTCTGCTCCAGAAGACCATCAGCACTGGACTAAGGGGTTAGAGGTAGATGCTGCGGTGGTGGCGGTGGCCACCAAAAAGGAGCTAGCTGAAGAGAGTTCCACTGTTCATCCCCCTAATCGAGAGGCCAGGGTGATGGACAGATTCAGAAAATGGGTGAACGCTTTGAATTTTATCGCACATTTCACTAGGCTCCAAAAGGATCTGATAAAGTGGCCTTCCAACTAGCCACGCTGAGTCTATTTCCAACTTGTTCATGAGGCTCATCTCGCATGCAGCAGAAGGGACGACGAGGACAGTGGGTTCAGGCGTTGCCATAAGGAGGATGCACGTGTGTGAGTTTAGTAGAGCCATTTAAGTCTTCCTTTGTCAATTTTCTTTTTGATAGATCTTCCTTATTTGGCCCCAAAGTCAAAGAAGCTCTAGCCAGGTGTGAGAAAGATGGCAAGACCTTATTTGCAGTAAGCATAGATTTTTCTGATCCCCAGCGGTCCTACTCCATGAATTGGAGGAGAGGGAAGTTATGGTTCAACAAATTGTAAAGACCTTTTCAGGACACATGTGGTGGTGGCTGCCATTGGGGCAGAGGGGAAACTCTAATGGAAGACGCCGACCCCGCGGCGGAAGTGCCCTGCAAAATCAGGATTCCATAGATTTTCTCGGGCAATCCTACCTGCGCTCCTGAAATGGGGCCCGATTGCTTACCTTTGGAAGCAGTCTGCGGAAGACATTTTCTGCACTTAAGAGCCTGGCTGCAAATAACTTTCAGATACTTGGGTGGAGAGAATCATTGCCAGAGGTTACCGTATTCCCTTCATTGTTTCCAAGATCAAAACGAGGACTCTCCGGTGTTCCACCCAGTCAGAGGGACGAAGCAGCTTTAGAGATTCAAAAGCTGCTAGAAAGAGTCATCCAAGAAGTCCCACCAGACCAGATAGGATCCAGATTTTACTTGGGGAGTTCTTTTTGATGCCAAAAAGACAGGGGACTTGAGGCCAAGTTTAGATCTCAGCCTTCTGAACAAATCTTTTCAGCAAACAAAATTACGGATGGTCACAGTTCAGTCTTTACTTCCTTTTTTAGAGGGAGAACAATTGAATGTGCTCTATTAATCTTCAGGATGTGTATTACCACATAAAAATGGACAAATGATCCACAAGGTTCCTTCACTTTTGGCTAGGAGCCAGTCATTTTCAGTTCAAAGTGCTGCCCTTTAGCCTCACCACAGCCCCCAGGGTATTCACCAAGTGTTTGGCAGCAGTAACAACTCATTTGGGACTGCACAGATTCCGGGTGTTTCCTTATCTAGATCACTGGCTCATCACCACTCCCACCAGGCATCTACTGCTTCATGCTACAGATTTCATTCTGTACCTTTTCACTCACATTACAGAGATTCAAATAAAATCTCAGCTAAGTCTCACTCAGGATCAGGTTCATAGGAGTTCATCTGAATATGATCTCTTGTGTAGCTCCCATCCTGTTCACAGACTACAGAAGATAAAATCCCAAGTACAAGCCTTTCTCTCCAACGATAAGTCTGCTGCACATCTAGTCCTTTGAGCTTTAGGGTCCGTGGCAACTACCAATCTGGAGTAGGGACTTCATTTGTCTGCAACCTGTGGGTCGTGGATCCGATATCGGATCTGAGCCGGCAACTATTTTATACAGCTATGGATCTGAGCTCCTAGCTCCTCCCCTCACCCATAATCCCTTGCCAACCCCAAATGACCTCAGACCTAGTTTGCCGCTCTAAAGTGTGTCAGCTGGATTGCGAGCTCCTGGCGATTTCTTTTAGATAAGTGAATTTTTCACAGTCTTTTTTTTCTTAGTTTAATCAGTGTGTGTGTGCTAGGTTTTCTTTAGCCTGTTAGCTTTAAATTTTTAGTTTTTTACCCTCCCCTCGCTGGTAGTTAGTATGTGCTTGTGTGTGATTGCGTTTGGGGCCTAGTGTGTTTGTGTAGCCTTAGTTTAGGTATGGCAGAGGCCCCTAAGCCTATTTTTTCTAAATGCACCGAGTGTGGCCATAAGCTCTCCCTGGCAGATGGCCACACTCGGTGTGTTCGGTGCCTTGGGGTTGAACACCTGTCCTCGGGCTGTACCATTTGTGCAGCGTTCAACCCCAGGGCACTGAAAGAGTGGAGGTCAAAGCTGATCCTGGCGGGACTTTTGCCCCCGGATTTGGCTTCGGCCTCCGCTCCTCCCGTGGCACCTCCTCAGCCTGTGGTGGTAGCCACTCCTGCCCCCCTTCCCCCGGCCGGGATTCAAACTCCCACTAAAGCGCCGGAGGGCAGGGAGGCCAGGAGGGAGAAACGGAGGGAGAAGCACCACAAGCCGAGTGCCGAGGCCTCCGCTTCGACGCCCCCAGCTAAACTGGCTTCTCCTTCCATGGCTTCCAGGTCTCCTCCTCCTCTGATCCGATCTCCTTGCTTCTCCCCAGGACCCGAGGAGGAAGGAGACCCGATCTCCGTTGAGGTCATCAAGGCGGCATTCCAGGCCTGCCTCGGTTGCCTCTTCGAAATCAACCTACAGCCTGTCTGATGCAGACTTGGACCGGATGATGAGGAGGTTCATCCAGGCCCAGCTGCAGATGGGAGTGCTCTTGCCTCCCCCCCCCCCTTCGGGTGGGAGCTCAACACCTTTCTTTGTTCCGATTGCTCCTTCTCCGACCTGCTTCCCGGGTTCGGAGCGCTCGGAGCCGGGCAGCGTCAGAGCCGACACTACTGAGTACTTCGGATCCGACCCTGCCCTCTAGTCTGTCAGCTCCATTGTTGGATCCAACCTCTCGGAGCCGTGGAGCGAGCTTCGGATCCGAGGGATTTCGTGTGCCTTCAGCTCTGTCCAGGTCGGAGCATACTGGTCCCTCGGATCAGACTGTCTCTGTGCCAGTTCCGATCCCTTCATCGGGTCCGAGTGGGAGTCGACTTTCGGAACCCAGGGAGAACGGCTTCCCCTCGGCCTTCAATGCAGTGGAGAGGGCTCTGTCGAGATCATCCGGACCCCCGGCCCATGTCTCGGCTCCACCCTGCACTCCCTCTCTGCTGGGTCAGGCTCCCATTGCCCGGCCACAGGGGCAGCCTGCTTCGATGTCCCAGGTTGTTCCATTGGAACAGGATGTTGCTGGTGAGACCTCCTCGGACAGCCCCCCCGAGGAAGTGCCTCACAAGCACAAGTGTAAGAGGAGGCACGTGGACTCCCCCGAGTCCTTAACAGAGGACACGGACTTGGATGAAGGGAAAGGCTCCCCAAGGTCACCCCTTGAGGATGTCTTCTTTGGAGACCTCATGGAAATGCTCAGGATCGGGGGGGGTGGTAAGCCCCCAAGGCTTCCTCCGACGAGTCCGTGTCCCTGGAGGCATTCGAAGCAGGCCAGTCTACCTCTTGAGTGTCCCCTCCGGCCGACCCCATGGTGGACTTTATTACCACCAGGGCGTGGAAGGAGACGGACACTGTGGAGCCAGTCCCTAAATGTCCGGATAGGATCTTGAACCCCCCCCCCCCACAGACCGATTCCACTGGAGCAAGGGTCCCCCGTAGATGCCATGTTGACGGCGGCAGCCACTAAGAGGGAACTAGCTCAGGAGAGCCCCTCGGTCCATCCACCGAGCAAGGAGTCCCGCTCGATGGATCGCCTTGGGAAGCGGGTATTTAGTTCAGCGACCTTCTCAGTAAGGTCCCTGAACTACATGGCACATGTCATCAGGATGCAGCGAGATCTTATTAAAGAATACGCTGCTTCCCCCCCAGAGTCCATGTCGGTGGAGGACAAGCAGTTGTACTCCACTCGTATGGCCACTCTTAGATCTATTTCCAACACCTCTATGCGGCTGTTGTCCCACGCCACTGAGGGAGCCGCTAGAGCTAGCGGAGCGGGCCTAGTTATGAGACGCCAGGCCTGGCTCCGACATTGCGACTTCGCGGAGCCCTTTAAGGCGTCCTTTGCAAATGCCCCCTTTGATGGTTCTGCCTTGTTTGGCAAGACCGTTCGCGAGACACTTGTCCAGAACGAGAAGGACGGGAAGATGTTGTCTGCCGTTGGAGTCCGCTTCTCTGCTCCCCAGAGGTCCTTCTCCAAGAACCAAAAGGGGACAGAAGAAGATGTGGTTCCGGAAATCGCAACATTCCCAACCTGCTCCGGACAACCAGTCCTTCTGGGGCAGAGGAGGACAGGGAGGACGCCGCCCTAGAGGCAGAGGGGCTCCGAGAAATTTTGAGTCCAGAGAATCCTTCTCTGATCGGCCCATGCAACAGCCCTGAAGGGTTGCCCAACTGCTGCACCCTGGAGGCAGTCGGGGGCGCTTCTCGAGGCACCTGGCGGCATGGGAATCCATCACGTCAGACCGCTGGGTGCTTCGTGTCATATCCAGAGGTTACAAAATCCCAATGCAACATGTCCCCAGACTCGGAAACCTCCCCGATGTACCACCCACTCAGAGGGAGGCTGCAGCCGCAGAAATCCAGCAGCTGCTAGAGAAAAGAGCCATCCAACCCGTCCCCCCAGACCAGCTCGGATTAGGGTTTTACTCCAGGTTCTTTCTGGTGCCAAAAAAGACGGGGGACTTGAGACCAATTCTAGACCTTTTCCTCCTGAACCTGTCGGTAACCAAGGAAAAATTCCGAATGGTCACTCTTCAGTCCATTCTCCCCCTCTTGCAGGAGAGCGACTGGATGTGCTCAATAGACCTCAAGGATGCGTACTACCACATTTTAATGGACAGACGATCCAGGAGGTTTCTCTGCTTCCGGCTGGGAGCCAGCCACTGTCAGTTCAGGGTCCTTCCCTTTGGCCTCACCACAGCCCCCAGGGTGTTCACCAAAGTTTTAGCAGTGATAGCGGCCAATCCTGAGACTCCGGGGAATGCAGGTCTTCCTGTACCTGGACAACTGGCTCCTGACCGCCCCAACAAGGCATCTACTCTGCTCAGCCAGAGATTTTTTTCTTTGCCTAGCCCCCCAGTTTGGCATTACGATCAATACGGACAAATCCTCCCTTGCTCCGACACAAGTGATAGACTTCATAGGGGCCAGATTAGATACGAGAAGTCTGCGAGCCTACCTCACTCCAGAATGACTACAGAATCTGGGTTTACATGTGTGGGCCATCCTCCAGTCAGAAGCTCCACCCACGGAATTGGTCCTGAGGGCATTGGGCTCTATGGCAGCGGTAATTACACTCCTTCCATGCGCTCGCCTAAACATGAGGGTACTACAGTGGACCCTTCAAGTACAATGGTCCTTTCAGCTTCTTCCTCTCCATCACCCTATCTCTATCAGCAAGGCTTGCAGGAGGGCCCTGTTATGGTGGCTTCATTCTCCAGACCTCCATACAGGTCGCCCCTTCTGCGCTCCACCTCCTCTCATCACGGTGACCACAGACGCTTCTCGCCTTGGGTGGGGGGGCATTGCTCAGGCAGAACAGTCCAAGGCACATGGAACAACACAGAGACCTCCCTGCATATCATTGTTCTGGAGATGAGGGCAGTGCTGTTGGCGTTGCAAGCACTTCACAACCTTCTTCCCATAGGAACTATTGCGATATAGAAGGACAACATGTCAGTTGTCTGGCATATCAACAAACAGGGGGGAACCAGGTCTTACCCTGTCTGCCGAGAAGCCATGAGTGTGGGAATGGGCGATCTCCACCAACCGCTTTTTGATCGCAACGCACATTCCGGGTCGGTCCAACATTCTGGCGGACAAACTCAGTCGCACTATTCTTTCCCCTTACGAGTTGTGTCTCAACTCCCGAGTAGCGAAGCAGATTTCTGCAAAATGGGGGCAACCCTGCTGCGATCTTTTTGCCTCTCCCTCAAATACGAAATGCGACAACTTCTTCACCCTGATTCCCCCACCAGGGGAATCCCTGAGAGATGCTGTAGTGCATGCTTGGCCGCCCGGTGTATGCCTATCCTCCTCTACCCCTGATACTAAAGATGTTACAGAAAGCCTCTCGGTTGGGAAGCAAAATGATCCTCATTGCCCCATTCTGGCCTCGACAAACTTGGTTCCCTTACCTGTGGTCTCGCTTGGTGAATCCTCCCTGGATTCTGGATCCCAGCCCAGATCTGATCTCCTACCCTTCAGGCTTACCCACCCTGAATCTGGACAGCCTGAAGCTGACAGCTTGGCTGCTCCAGTTCCACTCTTAATGAGGACTCCCGGTATCTCTTCACCAGTCAAAGCCATCTTGGTGGCAGCGCATAAACCTTTCCACCAGGAAGATTTACCGCAGTAAATGGAAGCGTTTCTCCGTCTGGGCGGAACATCATAATCTGGACTCCTTCACTGCTCCGCTAACGTCCGTTTTGGACTTCCTTACCGGACTTTTTCAGCAAGGGGCTAGCTGTTCGACAGTCTAGGTCCAATTGGCAGCCATCTCCCATTACCACGTAGGACACGAGACAGGTCCTTTGATGTCAGCTAAATTATGTAAAACCTTCCTCAAGGGTACTTTTCTGCTCAGGCCCCCTATCAAAGAAGCCATACCCCCTTGGGACCTATCGCTAGTTCTTCAGGCGTTGACTGCGTCTCCCTTTGAACCAGCTGCCTCGGCTGATCTTAAATACCTGTCTTGGAAAACAGCATTCCTGGTAGCCATCACTTCTGCAAAACGAGTTTCGGAACTTCAAGCTCTTTCCGTTAAACCCCCGTACTTGGTTTTTCATCAGGATAGAGTGTACCTCAGGACCAATCTGTCCTTTCTACCTAAGATGGCATCAGAAACCAATATCAATCAGTCCATTAATCTTCCTGTTTTCTTCCCTAATTATCAAAATAAAGGAGAATACAAGCTGCATTCATTAGATGTGCACAGGCAGCTGCAATTCTATATTCATAGGACTGCTGGTCACAGACAATCTGATCAGCTGTTCATTTCCTTTGCCAGATTCAATTTAGGTAAAGCCGTTTCGAAGGTCACCTTATCACACTGGATTTCCCAATGTATCCTTCTAGCTTATGAGTCTTCTGGGAGGCCCGCACCTCAAAGGGTTCGTGCACATTCCACTCGCTCCATATCTACTTCTACTGCATTCAGATCTAGAGTCCCCTTGGATGATATTTGCTCAGCAGCCACTTGAGCCTCATCTCATACCTTTATTAACCACTACAAACTGGATGTCATCTCCAGAGGGAGAGCATCCTTTGGCTCCGCAGTGCTCCGGAACATCCTTCCATGATGGCCACCCAAGATTCAGGTAGCTGGGGACTCTGTCCCACAGGTTGCAGACAAATGAAGTCCTTACTCCAGATTAAGAAGTTATGTACTCACCATAACGTTCCATCTGAGTGGATGGCTTCATTTGTCTGCAACCATCCCCCCCTCCTTCCCCCTGGCCTTCAGAAGAGTTAGATGTTGGCATTTCTCCTACCTTTTCCTATTGGAATACCTTTTTCAAGTATATAGCAGGGCAAACTTGATCTGAGGTCATTTGGGGTTGGCAAGGGATTATGGGTGAGGGGGGGAGCTAGGAGCTCGGATCCATAGCTGTATAAAATAGTTGCCGGCTCGGATCCAATATCGGATCCAAGACCCACAGGTTGCAGACAAATGAAGCCACCTACTCAGATGGAACGTTATGGTGAGTACATAACTTCTTATTATCTTAGTTCCACTAGCAAGATTTCTCATGCGGCTGCTACAATAGTTTCTGGCATCCCAGGGGTCTGTCCTAACACATCCAGTTTTAATCACCAGTCGCTGCAAGAAGGACTTACCCTGTTGGATATAATCCAAGGGAAATTCTTTTAGGCCATCCCTTTTTTCCACTTCAACCCAAGGCCATAATGACCAAGAATGTCTCCCAGATGGGGTGGGTTTGGGTATTGTCTGGGAAGAAGAGTCCAAGGCACTTGGTCCAAGATAAAGGCAGATCTGTATATCAGTGTTCTGGAACTGAGGGTAGTGCTCTTAGCATTGCAAGCCTTCCATTCTGTCCTCCCTCCAGGAACAATTGCAATTAAATCAGACAACGTGTCAGTAGTCTGGTACATAAACAAATACGGCAGAACCAAGTCTTTACCACGTATCAAGAAGCTCTGAGTGTGGCAATGGGTGATATCCTCCAACCACTTTCTAATAGCAGCACACATCCTAGGTAGTTCGAACGTGATAGCCGACAAACTGAGCAGATGCATTCTCCTGCCTCACATGTGGTGTCTTAATCCCAGAGTGACAAAGGAGATTCTGTCACTGGGGCAAGCCTTGCTGCCACCTCTTTGCATCACCTCTGAACAACAAGTGCAGCAGCTTCTTTGCCCTAATTCCCCCTCAGGACGAGTCACCAAGAGGTGTTCTCCTTCATGACTGGCCCTCAGGACTACTGTGTGTCTTTCCCCGCTTCCCACTGATTTCTCTCTTCTTAAAGAAAGCTAGCAGGTTGAGAAGCAAGGTGATCCTCATTGTGCCATTCTGTCCTCGACAAGTCTGGTTCCCCTTTCTGTGGCCTCATCTAATTCAGTGTCCCATGAATTCTGGATCTTCTTTCTCATCCACAGGGACTGGTGCACCCCAATCTTTAGAACCTCAAGCTTACAGCTTGGTTCCTCCAATTCCGTTAGTTGCCAGGCAGAAACATTTATCTTCCCCGAGTCCAAAAAATTCTACTGGCTTCCCATAGACCTTACACTAGGAAACTTTACCACAGCAAGTGGAAAAGATTTTCTATTTGTGCATACAATAATGGTATTAACCCCTTTTCCACACCAGTAGAAAAGTACTGGAGTTTTTAGCTATGCTTTTCGGTCAAGGAACATCTACTTCTTTTGTTAAGGTACAACTAGCTGCTATTTCCAATTTCCATAATGGCTTTGAAGACCATTCAGTAATTTCCCATAGATTGTATAAAGTGTTCATGAAGGGAGCCTTGCTGTTGAAACTTCTGCTTAAAGACCCTCTAGCTCCTTGGAGTCTGGCCTTAGTTTTGCAGTCTTTGGTACTTCCCCCTTTGAAGTGGCGGCTGCATGTCACTTAGTTTCTTTCACAGAAGACCATTTTTCTCATAGCCATTACCTCCACCAGAGGGATTTCCGAATTACAGGCACCATCTTCAAAACCCCCCATACTTGATTTTTCTTAAGAATATGTTTACTCTAAGAACCAACCCATTTTTTTCTTCCTAAGGTGGTCACAAACTAGCATTAGTCAAACTATTGACTTATCTGTTTTTTTTCTCAGTTTTTCTAACAAAGGTGAATATTGCTTACATTTAATGAATGTTCACAGACAGTTATGTTCTACCTCAACAGGACTAAAGAATTTAGAAAATCGGATCAGTTATTCATCTCTTTTTCCGGTCCGTCTTTGGGGAAACCTGTTTCAGAAGTCACCTTTTCAAGGTGGTTAAGAAACTATTACTTTCATCTACAATAAAAAGAATCTCCAATTACCAGCGCCAGTGAGAGCGCATTCTACTAGGGCAATAGCCGCATTTGCTGTTTTCCATTCCAAGGCTTCCATGGATGAAATGTGTGCCGCATCAACATGGGCTACCCCACATACCTTTATCACTCATTACAAATTGGATCTGGTCTCCAGGGAAAGAGCATCCTTTGGTTCTATGTTTCTCAGGAATATCCTTCCATAAGGCCACCCAAGATCTAAAGTAGCTGGGGGCTCTGTCACAAAGGTCAAGGATACATGAAGATTGACATCATCAGATAAAGAAGTTATGTACGTGCCATAGCATTCCATCTGTGTCGTTACTCTTCATTTATCCTTGGCATACCACCCTCCTTCCCCCTTCTGCAGACTTTTTGGAGGATCGGATGCTTGTCCTGGTAACTTTGTCAGGTTTGACCATAGAGATAGCCTCTTCATTTTCATATTTATATTATTCTCTTTCTTTGTAGCTGCAAACTCGATCTGAGGCAATCTGGAGAGTGGTATTGCGGGTAGAGTCTTAGCTCGAGAGTTTTTGGCTTGCGTGTGGTGTGTAATGGCAGAGCCTATTATAAGGATTGGAACAGTGTCCCAAAGGTCAAGGATAAATGAAGATTGACAACTCAGATGGAACATTATGGTAAGTACAAAACTTCTTGTTACATAACTTATTAGGTTGAAAGTACCTAATGTACTTTGTCTTGCTCTGATGATCTGCCACTTTTTTTTCTGAGCGTTGGAAAATGTTTTGTTGGCATAATTTCATTATAAGTTTTAGAAGGAGATGCTTCATGTTGTAGACATTTCCACAGTGGTAATCTTTTTCTCCTGTGAAGACCGTGCATTCTGCTGGAAAGTCATAACTTTTTTAAAGGCATAATTTACCTTTAGTGCCATTGAGGATAAAGAGATTTTACATATTGCTGAGTATACCGTCACGGCTGGTAGTAATACATTCCTTCTCTGCCTCGTAAAATAAGAATAATCATTTTCAGCACATAATCCTATCTTCCTCTATTTTTGAGGATTTTCCATTTGTTACCTTTTGATTAATAGCAGCTATTTTTGTTAATATAATTACATTTTTACAAATATGGGTCCTGGCAGTTCTTGTCAAATAAATTTGATGCATACGCCCAATCTTAAGTTCTCTCTTTCTGGGATCGAGAGTCTATCTCTACCAGCTTTTGCTTTCCTTTCTGTTGGATCACTTCATAGTCAGACATTTTTTCCTTTGGTTTCACTTCTGTGTTCTGATTAACAAGTCATCCAAGAGTTGAATTAAAGCATCCCTAATTTCCTCAATTCTTTCATTGTTAGATTTTTATATGTTCTTCTAGGGTCCCCTTGACTTCCACTTCAGAATACATCTTGTCTATTTTTTTTCTAGGTAGTTAGAAGCTGTTTGTTGTGTTGTTTATGTTTTATCTTGCAGCTTCAATGTGGCAGCCATGTAGTCTTCTCTTTCAATAACTTATTTTTATTGTTTTAAGGATAGAGTCCTTGTAGTTTTGAGATTTTTTTTTCCTGGTTGGCATCCAGATCACTAAAATAATATCCAAAAAACAGTTAATACCACATAATTGCACTGGGAGAGCTTGTTAAGTTACCACAATTCTGGAAGTATGTTATAGTATGGTCCCATCATCTGTTAGTTTGATATGATACACTTGGTCATATTTGTTAGTTTTATTCATTATTATGTTCAGTTTTGAAGGCATCTACTAGTGTTAGTCTGATATACTCTGTTATGTTTTTATAGTCTGTCTTTATTTTGCTCAGATGAGAAGATGTGCACTGCTGGTTTAATTCATCTTGTGAATTGATTGTTTTACTGTTTTGATTTTGTGTTCCATATTGTCATGTTTGTTTTTGTAAAGTATTGAAGTGTTTAAAAATACTAAAAAATACATTGAGCTTGAATTTTCTACATTGCCTTCCACAAGTTTACCCTTTGTAGGACAGCTACCCTCCATATCATTATTTATTTATTTAATTTTTATATAAGCTTGGTTGAAAGTTCCAGTTTTTAGGCTACAGTCTTGTTGCAAAGCTGCCATCAAGGAGTGAATTGTAAAACATACTGGATCCCACCTTCACCCTTTTGACACTGTATTGCTGACATCAGGAGGGAATCTAGGTGCTGCTTTAAAAAGACTGGCAGTAAAAGGTAGTGGCAAGTCTGACTGGATATTGCTGCAAAAGGAATTCTTATTGAGATTTTGGACATAAATTTCAAAGGCCTAGAATTCTGAAAATGTAATAATAGAAGTAACTGTGGGTGTTACACCCCCCCCCCCCGACCCCCTGCTTTTGAATATTCTCCCAGTGTTACGGAACCTCAGGAAAATGAGCAAAAACTGACCACATTTTCAAAACTTCAGGTAGTCAACGTTTCCTCCTTGAAATTGAGTGTGAGCTTTGCAGGAGTTGGTGTTTCTTTGTTGTGTTTTTTGTTAAGTGCTTCATATAATGTGTATACATCCTAGTAGTTGATTAAAATCAAAATATTATGTTTTTACATTTTCATAGGTTGGTACTTGGCTATTGGCCCTAGGGCCTATACAAGTCTAGCCATAACAATTCCCTGAAAATTTCTTCCCACAATATTTACTTCCCTGGACCCCTGTTTAGCAGGGTGACTGATGTGATCCCTGGGGTGAATTTCCTTTCTCCCATCCAATCGTCAAGGTTCCTTTTGAAGAGGGCCAAGGAGGCGCTCTGCTTGGCATGTATGGGCAGTCTATTCCAGAGTATGGGGAGTCTCTGGGTCAGGAACCTGTCCCTCCAGCATGTTTTGTTTATTGGGGTGACAAGGATTAAATCCCTGGAGCGTGTGGCTCTGAGGGTTGGGATTTCTTTAAGTGGAGCATGTCCAACAGCTCTCGGTTTGACTTGGCCTTGTATGTTAAGCAGAGATCGCCTCTGAGTAGACGATATGCCACAGAGTTTAACCGGAGTTGTTTTTAGACAGTCAGCATAGGGCATCTGCTTTTGGCCTGTGATTCTTTTAGTGAGGTATTTCTGAGGCCTTTCCAGCTGTTGCAGATGTCTTGTGAGGTACATACCAAACGGGGCGTTGTACTGTATAATTGGTCTAATGAGGGATGAGTACAGTGGGACAATGACCTCAATTTTTTGGATGAAAAGCTGTTGCAGATGTCTTGTGAGGTACATATCAAACGGGGCGTTATACTGTATAATTGGTCTAATGAGGGATGAGTACAGTGGGACAATGACCTCCATTTTTTGGATGAAAAGCCCTTCGTGATGAGGTGTGCCACATAGGATTTCCTGACTGTTGTGGCGATGTGGTTATCAAAGGTGAGACCACTGTCCACCTGTGTCCCTAAGTCTCTCATCACACTTTCGGTGTTTAGTGTACTGCCACCTATGTGGTAATTCATGGGTGCATGTTTTTTTCTCCAAAGGGGATAACTATACATTTCTTGGCATTAAGCTTGAGCCCATGCCTCTGGCACCAAGCATCTGCTTCTTTAAGGCCCTTTTGTAGAATATCCACATCATTTGGGGATTCAATAATGGCTCCCAGTTTGAGTCATTTGTGAACTTTGTTAGCCAGAGTCCCTTTGTGTTGGCCTGTACTTCAGAGAAGTAGATGCCAAACAAGAGCGGTCCTAGGACTGAACCTTGAGGTACTCCACTTGTCTGGAGCTGGATTTGGGGTAGTTTACTTTTACAGTCTGGGTTCTGTCAGTTGGCAACCCATCGAGTGACGGAGGGATTTATGCCCAGCTTAGTAAGTTTATCTATGATTCCAGAGTGGGGGATGGTGTCAAAGGCCTTGGCGAGGTCCATATAGGCTTTGTGGACCGGCTTACCCTCATCCACAGCTCTGGAGACTGATTCAAAGAGGTCAGTCAGGTTCAGGAGACAAGATTGGCCCTTCACAAACCCAAACTGGGTGGGGTCCAGTGTGTGAAGGTTGCCAATGTCTTTGTTTTAAGTTCCATGATAATGCGCTCCATGCCCTTGCAGATCAGGCTCGTCAGGCTGATGGGAGGGTAGTTCCCGGGATCCAAGTTGGATCCCCCATTGTGGAGTGAGATAACTGTAGCTGTGCACCACTCAGTGGGCACAAAGCCTGAGTTGAGGCTATGATTAAACATGACACTTAGGTGAGGTGCCAGTGCATTTTGTAGTTCATGTAGTACTCAGCCCAGGATGTCGTCTGGTCCCGTGGATGCTGTATTATTAGCTTTGGAGAGTGCGGTTTCTACCTGTGTGGCCATGATTACTGGAATTTGGCAATCTTTTGGTATTGAAATGGGCCCTTTATCGGGTGAGAGGGGGGTGAAGTTGGCACTGAATCGATCTGCCAGGATATTGCCAATATCCTTGGGATCAGTATATTTAATGCCATTCTGTTGTAGCTCAGAGCAGATCTGAGTATTGCCATTTAGATTCTTGACATAACTATAGAATACCTTGTGGTTGTCTTTAGAGTCTTGGGAAATTTTATTTTTGTAATTAACTTTGGAGGATTTTATGAGGGATCTCAGCTTCTTACTGAGGCTGGTAAGGGAGATATTCATAGTGTTTCACTGTTGCAGTCATTACTCTTGGGTTATCCTGCTGGCAGGCTACCCTCAGTCGGCCAGAATTCCAAAGTCTAGGTCCGGCGTCGGTTGCTGTCGCCTCATCCCTGACGTCAGTGCACCAGGGGTATAAAAGATGCAGCCGACTCCATTTTCTTCAGTCTTTCTTACCGTGCGGTGCCCGAAGCAAAAGCAGTTCGCAAGTGCCGGTCGGCCAACTCCTGAGATTTTCAAATCCGAATTTCAGAACGGAAGTCTTCATTAAAGTTAAGTACCCAGTTGGGGAAACTTTTTTCTTGCTCCAGACCGATGTCAGAAAAAGTTAACAATTGTATTTCTTGTGGGAAGCAAATACCTCGTAAGGATTTTCACTCTTACTGTATTCCTTGCCTAGGCCCTGATCACAATGTTGCTTGCTGTCGGTTTTGTGCTAGATTTAACCAACGCACTATTAAGCGTGGGTTTGATTTTGCATTTCATTACTTTGGCCGAAGATTTAATTCTATAATGCCGTCGGAACAGCCGACTGGAGTTTACAAAAAACGCAAGGAAAAGGATAGGCATCCGAGGTCCAAAACTGACGAGGCCTCCGCTAGGCCAGTCGACGGTTCTCAATGAGGTGCTTTCACAGCCCCTGGCGCCCACTACCTCAAAGCCACAGGCCGCTTCCGACTCCCACGTGGAGCCGACTGGGCCTCTGGATACTCAAGGTATTGGACACTCGGAAATCATTCCCTCAGATGGGTCCGGAGCCGCTGAGCAGGCATCGGCTTCTGAGGGTGTCTTCAGACCTACACTACTATATGTTAAGCCATCTTCAGCTTCAAAGACTAAAGCAGCTCTAAAGACAAAGAAACAAGTACAGCATTCTCCTACTCAAACTTCCATGCCTAAAAACAGATGCTCAAAATGGCCGAAGACCTAATTACTTTGATCAGGGGTTCCCATCCCCCTCCTGATAAGAGGCCTAGGCAAGAGACAGAGTATGATTCTTTTGACAAGGTTTCTATTTCCTCTGATTCCTCTTCTGAACAGAATTATTCCATGCTTTCCTATGAGGATTCTGATGATGAAGAATCTATTCCTTCAGCCTCTCCTCCTGAGGATTATCCTTTTTGGGGAAACCCTGCATACCATGAGGGACCATTTCCACTTGGAGAGCCAAGATTATTCTGAATCTAAGAAAAGGCTCAGAGACTTTCTGCTACTTCCTCAGCACAGACCCCTTGCTATTCCACCTATTCTAGACATTGTAAATGATGTATTTTCAGAGTCCGACCTGACCCCTGACTCTTTACCCCCTGCACCTGCTAAGCCAGACAGATACTACAGGGTCCCAGATCTCATAAATTCCTATATTAAAAACCCTGCTGCTGACCCAGAAACTATATTTCAGGGTCCCAAAGGGGTCAAAGCTTCCATTGCAAAAAAAGTGTGCCCTCTGATAGGGATTCTAGGGCTCTAGACAGATGGGGGGAAAAAGTTTACACTTTTGCTACCTTGGCTGTAAGGGCTTTAAATTGTCAGTTTCATATGCTTAAATATCAGCAATATTTAATGTCACTGCTTAAACTGAAATTGTTGACAAATACTAAATGTTCAGAGAACAAGGAAATGCAGGATTTATTGCATGCAGCTGAACAAGTGGGAAAGCATACTTTGCAATGTGGTTATGATTCACTGGAGGCCTCTTGCAGGGCCGCTGTTACAGGTTCTGTTATTAGAAGGCATGCTTGGTTAAAGGAACAGAATCTGCCTGATCATGTTGGATAAAGCAAAATCCATGCAGACAGTCAAGGATTTCTTACAGGTACAGCCACCCAGATTTAGCAGGAACTGGCCTTCTAAAAATTGGTCCTTTCCAGTGTCAGACAGACCACAAAGAGGCAGATACAGGCGTCCCAGAGGCAGATCTCAGCCCCAAGGTTCATACAGGCCTAAACAATGGGGTGCTCCTACCTCCAAAAGCGGAGAAGACAAATCACAACCTTACAGGAAACAGTCCCAATGACTTTCCTCTGCCAGATCCAAGCACTTTTCTTTTGGCAGCCCCCTTAGGGGGAAAACTAGCACTTTTTTCATCAAATTAGCAAATGGTTACCCAAGACAAATGGGTCTTGAACATAGTGTCCCAAGGCTACAGGTTCCATTTTCACACCCTGCCAAGGTCAAAAGGTATGCCAGACCTGCCACACAGTCAATGGGCAGAGGCACAAAAACAAATTACAGCCCTCATGGTCATGAGGGCCATTCAACAAGTACCACAACAAGAGTGGGGGCAAGGATTTTACTCCAGACTTTTCCTAGTGCCCAGAAAGGACAAAACCTGGAGACCAGTACTGGACCTGTATATACTAAATACATTTCTGGAAGTTCCAAAATTCAAGATGTTGACTCTGCAGCAGCTACTGCCCATGCTGGGCAAGAAGGCTTGGCTCGTAACTTTGGACCTAAAAGAGGCATACCTGCATTTGTCAATCAGACAATCTTGCAGAAGATACCCCAGATTCATAGCTGGCTCAATACACTACCCTTTGGCTTATCTACTGCACCCAGGGTCTTCACAAAATGCCTGGCACCAGTAATTGCGTTTTGCAGACAAAGAGGAATTCAAATATATCCCTACTTGGACGACTGCCTAATTCAAGCAGAGAACAAAGACATTCTTCTAAAGCTTCTGGCGTTTGTAAAAAGATTACTAATTGGCCTAGGGTACACAGTAAACGAAAATAAATCAAAACTAGTGCCCTCTCAAGAGATAATATTCCTGGGTGCAAGCGTAAATACAACTGCCCAGATGGCTAATCTCACGCCAGACAAACAAAAACAACTGACTTCTTACTTCAAGAAATTGGCAACAAAGACCCACTTATCCGCAAGGAAAATCCTGCAGGCGTTTGGGTTTCATGGCATCCTGCATTCTAATTCCACATGCCAGACTGCATATGAGGAAACTACAATGGTATCTAAAAAGTGTTTGGACTCAGCATTACCACAGCCTGGAGACAGTAATTGCACTCATTCTCTGCCTGCAACAGGAGTTTCGATGGTGGGCAGAGGCCTGTCACCACAACAAGGGTCTGCCATTCAGTTTATCCACAGCCAGACAGACTCTGACAACGGATGCATCAGATTATGCCTGGGGGGCCCATATGGCAGGAAAATGTATTTAGGGCACATGGCCTGCAAACCAGATGCATCTTCACATCAATCAAAAAGAGATGCTAGCTGTTCAAAATGCCCTGACAGCTTTCAAGGATCTACTTCATCCAGGACAGCTACTGATAAAGACAGACAATACTACGGTCATGTGGTACAGAAACAAGCAGGGAGGCACACATTCCTACCCCCTCTGCAGACAAGCAATGACCTTATGGGACACAGCATTGACTTATCAAGTTCACTTGCAAGCACAATTCCTGCCAGACGAACTAAGCAGAAACCTCATGGATCCCCATAAATGGAAACTGGGTCCACAAGTCTTCAGCATAACAAGGAAATGGGGATGCCCAGACATAGATCTGTTTGCCTCCCCCTCACAACTGCCAGTTGCAGAGATTTTGCACAAGGATTTATCACAAGCAAGCATGGAGAGTGGACGCCTTATCCTTCAGCTGGGAAAATCTAACAGTATATGCCTTTCCTCCACTGTCTCTCCTTCCCAGGGTACTCCTAAAGGTCAGACAAGAGAAGTCAAAAATGATACTGATTGCACCAGACTGGCCACGCAAGCATTGGTACCCAATCCTAAAGAGCTTGTCTCAAGGTCCAGCATGGATATTGCCTCAAACTTTTCACTTGCTGACCCAACAAAACAATCGGATTCTGCACAGCCAACTCAGGACCTTAAATCTGGCAGCATGGCGGATAATGTAGCCATTTAGAACACTCCTCTTTCAAAAGCTGTTATGAATGTTATCTTGGAGTCCAGGAGGCCCAGTACCAGAGAATCATATGCAGAAAAATGGAAGAGATTCTGTGCTTGGAACAAGGCATTGACACATGTGTACCAAATATCCCTCAGATTTTACAATACCTGAGATGCTGAACAAAGGCCTTTCTTATCAATTAAGATTCATGCCTCTGCCATTACAGCCCATTACAATATGGAACCACCTATCTTTTCTCATACTTTAAAAAGGCAGTACCTCAGAGGGGCCAAAAACATTAGGCTTCCAAGGAGAGCACCAATTCCGGCATGGGAACTCAATTATATTTTGGAAAAACTCACACTGCCTCCTTTCGAGCCAGCCTCAACAGCGGATATAAAATTCTTATCCTGGAAAACAGCTCTGCTCCTAGCAATAACTTCTGCAAGATGAGTCTTGAAGTTAAAAGTAGTCATGGCTGTGGAACATTTTATCATTTTTCATCCAGACAGGGTTTCTCTGAGGGCAAACCCAACATTTATGCCTAAGGTGGTGCCCAGTGTGGCCCTCAACCAAACCATTCACTTGCCTACCTTTTATCCAAATTGACAGAACATGGGTGAGAAAATTCTGCATTCTTTGGACATACACAGGCAGTCACGCTTCTCTTTGGACAGAGCTAAAGCTTTCAGAAAGATTAAGCAACTTTTAGTGTCATATGCTGCAGGATCACAAGGAAAGGCTATCTCAAAACAGACTGTTCCTAAATGGATAGGCCATTCCATCCATTTCTGCTATTTTCAGCATGGCAAATCAGTGCCTAAGGGCATTAGGCCTCATTCTACCAGAGCAGCAGCCACTTCAGCAGCCTTCCTCAGAGGAGTACCAACCAAATACATCTTAGAGGCTGCAACTTGGAGTTCAGTGCACACTTTCTCAAAGCACTACCACTTACCTCTTTACTCTAAATCCAGAGCAGGCTTTGCCACTGCAGTTCTGCAGGGCCTCATAGGCTCTCCTAATCTTATTTAGCCCAGCCACCCATCCTCAGCTTTGGGATTCAACCCAAGAGTAATGATTGCAACAGTCAAACACGGTGAACATAGTACAGTTGTGTTCCTACCATAAATGTAGATGTTCGAGTGTATTCACTGTTGTAGTCTAGGTTACCCACCCACCATCCCCCTTTTCTTTGCTGGGACTTATCTGTACTTCTCTATCCTATATAACCTAAGTGGTGTATTTGCTTGTAGATGAAGGAAATGTTATTTTTGTGCATGCATATTTATTGGCATATTTTTTTCAACCTACCACTTTGGGGGCACCTGACATCTGGGGCAAGAAAAACTGAAGAAAATGGCGTCGCTGCATCTTTTATACCCCTGGCGCACTGACGTCAGGGAAGAGGCAACAGCAACCGATGCCGGACCTAGACTTTGGAATTCTGGCCGACTGAGGCTAGCCTGCCAGCAGGATAACCCAAGAGTAATGACTGCAACAGTGAATACACTCTTAACATCTACATTTATGGTAGGTACACAACTGTACTTTTTTTGCATCCTGGGATTTTCCTCTTTTCTGCAACAGTTTCTTCCTTCTGTTATATAGTTTGTTTATGGCATGGGACCACCAGATTGTCTTCCTTTTTTTGGAGGAGAGCGTATTGGTTCTTTTTGGGATGGCACAATTCGTGCATGAGTGGATGTGCTCATAATGTGCCTTGGTGTAGGATTCAGCAGTCGGACTTTCAACTCCTTTCTGCATGGGTGTCATGAAGTTTGTCACTTCTGACTTGAGTCGCATGAAGTTGGCTTTGGAGAAGTTTCCTTACTGGGGGTGGGGGTGGAATGTGGATGTCGAGGGTGATTTGCTTATGGTCAGACTTGACCAATGAGGGGTGACCACTGGTGTGGAGTATCTATCTCCCATGTTGGTAATGACCAGGTCTAGGATATTGGAGTCCCTGGTGGGACAATGGATTGATATAGGGCTTTGGAATTTATGAATTCCAAGAACTGTTGGGAAAAGGTGTTGGTACCCGAGTAATTTTCCCAGCTAATGGCAGGGTAGTTGAAATCTCCCAATATTAGGGTATTTTTTCCAGTATGTTTAGAAAGATGTAGTGAGAATCTTGGTGCATGTTGCGGGATCTGTAGCAAGCTACAATTTGGATTTCAGTCTTACCTAGTGTTAGTTGCACCTGGAGAATTTCAGATGCATTGTGTTGGACAACTAACTTGGAGGTATGAATATCCTTGGTGAATATGGACACTCCTCCACCTTTAGTGTTTCGGTCTTGGTTTGGTTGCTGAAAAGTGTGGTAAGAGTTGTAGCCTAGTATTGCGGGGGGGGGTGCTCTCTGGAGCCTTGAACCAGGTCTCGGTTATTGCACAGATATCGATGTTTTCCATTTTTAAGAGTACCTCGAGAGAGTGCATTGTGAGGTTTAGACTTCTAGCATTGAGTAGCATTACCTTCAGATTTTGCATGCTTGTATCTGTTACAATGCTGGTTGTGTCCTTTGAACCTTGCCTAAAAAAGGCACTATAGGGGTGGCAAGAGCTTTATAGGTTCATAGGTTCATATTAGGCTATCTGCCCTAGGGCATTTATAAGCCTAGCCAGAGTTGTGTGGCTTTCACCACCCCTTAGGTTGAAGAATACTATACCCATTAGTTTGCCGTGCCTCTGTCCAGCAGTGATACAGAGATGATCCCCGGGGTAAACCTACGATCTCCCATCCACTGGACAAGATTTCTCTTGAACAGAGCCAGCGAGGTGCTCTGTCTCCCATGGATTCTGTTCCACAACATAGGGAGTCTCTGGGTGATGAATCTGTCTCTCCAGCACATCCTATTTATATCCGTGTTGAGGTTTAAGTCTCTTGCTCTTGTGGCTCTGGTGGATTTGGATTTTTTGAGGTGGAGCATGTCCATTAATTCCGGCTTGGACATGGCCTTGTATGTCAGGCACAGGTCACCTCTGAGCAGACGGTATGCGACTGAATAGAGCTGGAGTTTCTTCAGTCGGGCAGCATATGGCATATTTTTGAGCCCCTTTATCCTTTTGGTGAGGAACTTTTGGGGTCTTTCCAGTTGCTGCAGGTGTCGGGTAAGATACATTCCGAATGGGGCATTGTACTCAATCATTGGTCTGATAAGTGAAGAGTACAGGGGAACAATGACCTCCCTTGATCTGGATGTGAATCCCTTCATAATCAGGTGGGCAATGTAGAAGGTCCTCCTAACCACTTTGGCAATGTGAGTGTCAAAAGAAAGGTTACTGTCAACTTGGGTCCCCAGGTCCCTGATAACCTCTTCTGTGCTTAATGGATTGCCACCTATGTGGTAACTTGGGGTTACCTTGTTTTTACCAAAGGGTATGACTATACATTTTTGGCGTTTAGCTTAAGGCCATGGCTCTGGCACCAGTTATCCGTTTCTATGAGACCTCTCTGAAGGATATCTGTGTCTGATGGATTTTCAACTATGGCGCCCAGTTTGCAGTCATCTGCAAACTTTGTCAGCCACAATCCTCCTCTGTTTGCCTGCACTTCTGAAAAGTAGATGCCGAACAAGAGGGGGCCCAGGACTGAGCCCTGTGGGACACCGCTTGTGACCGGCTTGGAGTCTGACATGGCACCAGCAACTCTAACCCTGTGGGTTCTGTCCTTGAGCCAGTTTGCAACCCATCTTGTGACGTATGGGTTTACATTTAAGCTGGTGAGCTTTTCTATGATACCCGAGTGGGGTATTGTGTCGAAGGCTTTTGCAAGGTCAAGGTAGGCTGTGTGAACTGCCTTACCCTCATCAATGGCCTTGGTGACTGTTTCAAAAAAGTCGACCAAGTTCAAGAGGCATGATCTGCCCTTGACAAAGCCGAATTGGTTAGGGTCCAATGTCTGTAGGTCCCCTATGTCTTTATTCATGAGTTCCATTATGATCCTCTCCATAGCTTTGCAGACCAGGCTTGTTAAGCTTATGGGGCGGTAATTACCAGGGTCCGTAGAAGCACCGCCTTTGTGGAGTGGGACCACAGTTGCCGTACGCCACTCTTTGGGTACATATCCTGTGGTAAGGCTAAGATTAAACAGCAGCCTTATGTGTGGATTTAGTTCCTCATTGAGTTCGTGTAGCACATAGCCGGGGACGCCATCCGGTCCCATTGATGCTGTGTTTTTAGCTTTAGAGAGAGCAGCTCTCACCTGGGCATTTGAGATGATTGGGAGGCTACACTCTGCTGGGATAGATATTTCTCCTTTTGGGGGGGAGGGAGGGGAGAAATTTTCACTGAACCTGTCTGCCAGTATGTTTGCAATGTCTGTGGGTTCAGTGATTTTTGTATCATTTTCGACCAATTCTGAGCATATCTGGGAGTTTCCACCCAGATTTCTAACATAGCTAAAGAAGGCCTTATGATTGTCTTTTGAGTCCTTGGTGATTTTTCTCTCAAAGTTGGCCTTGGATGATTTTATGAGTGATCGTAGTTTTTTACTAGTATTGATCAGAGATGTCTTCCCTTTTAGGGATTTTGCTCTATCTTGTAGTAGCTTTCTCCTCTTGTTGTAAAGTTTGTTTATGGCTGGGGTCCACCAGATCGAGCGCTTGCCTTTGGTGGAAAGGATCTTGATTTTATTTGGGATTGCTTGATCCATGCAATCCTGGAGGTGCTCTTAGAAAGCATTTGTAAGGGATTCAGCAGCATGGATTGTGGTTTCCAATGGCTCAGGGGCCTTGAAGGGATACCACACCAGTCTTAAGAAGTGTGAAGTTGGCTTTTGAGAAGTTCTTCACTGTGGTCTTTTTTGTTGGGGGTGGGTCAGGATGTGGATCTGCAGTGAGATTAGTTTATGGTCTGATCTCACCAATGAGGGATATACTTCCGGTGTGGAGCATTTTGTCCCCATGTTTGTGATGATCAGGTCTAGTATATTTTCACCTCTTGTGGGAATGGTGACAAGTTGTTCCATAGCATTTGAGTTTATGAACTCCAGGAACCTTTGGGCTAGGGTATTGGGGCTTGAGTAATGTTCCCAGTCTATGTTTGGGTAGTTGAAGTCACCCAATATGATGGTGTTTGGAGAGACATTTATACTCTCCAGTGTCTTCAGGAAGGCTGTGTGGGGTTCCTGAGTTTGAGAGGGTGGCCTGCAACATGCTACAAACTGTAGAGCAGTTTTGCCTATGGTTAATTGCACCTGAATGGTCTCTGATGCTTCGTGAGTTGCTACCAGCCTGGAGGTGTGGGTATCCTTGATGAATATGGATACACCCCCTCCTTTTGTGGTACGGTCCGGGTTTTGGGGCTGGAACGCATGATATGAGGTAAAACCTGATAGTGCCGGGGTGCTCTCAGGAGCCTTGAACCAGGTTTCAGTCACAGCACAGACATCGATGTTCTCCATACTGAGGAGGGCTTCGAGGGCATGCATCTTGAGATTTAGACTTCTGGCATTGAGCAGCATTACCCTTAGTTTTTTTTCATTATTGTTTTCTAGGGCGGTGGGTTTAGAATTTGAGCCTTGTCTAAAAAAGGCACTATGGTGGTGGCAAGAGCCTTTGCCAATATCCGGAACCCAGGGGTGACAGGTGCAAGCCGTCCCTTGCGAAGCAGCGTGGCTTGTCAAGCATGTCATTCCAGGCAGACAGACATTGGATCCCCTTAGAATGACACCAGAAATTAAGCCAATTATTAAAACTGATCATTTTGTCTCTGTATTGTGGCATCATTCTTGGTGAAGGTAGGATACTGCTCAGGGTCAGGGTCATACCAGCCTGGGCTACATAATCTGAGAGCTCCTTTATGTCTCTTTTCATGTAGTCCAGGGAGGTATGTCTCGGGTCATTCACACCGGCATGGACAATGACTGAGTCATACTTGTACTTACTTTGGAGTGACCTGAGTGCTTGTGTTATGTGGCGGATTCTAGCGCCCGACAGGCAGCTTACTGTGACCCTCTCCTTGTTCAGTCTGGTGAGTGGCACATCAGTGTGTCTGACTATGGAGTCACCTATGACAAGTGTGTCTGGCATTGTGTTTGGCCTTAAGGGCTGTGACTGATTTGCACACTGACTTTGTGATCTATGTGTTGCTTGTGTTATGTCATGAGGTGGCAGTTGTTTGGGTGTCTGCTTTGGAGGCCTCTGCTGTTTTGGTAGATTTTTGATCAGTGCCTCCGAGTATGTCTTTGTGTGTTTGTGTTTGATTTGTAGTTGTGATAGTTCTATGGGAGACTGGGTTTATGGTGTGTGTGGTTATCTTCTCCTCCTGTCTGGTTTTGCCAGTCCTGAGTTGAGAGAGCTCAGCCTCCAGTTTGGCTATATAGTTGCATCTCTCGCATGTATTTGTGTTTTGTGGGAGGAGGAGAGGTTTGTCTGTGTACATGAGGCAATTGTAACATTGCCTCAATATTCCCAGAGTCACCAGCTGAGCAGGAGAGGACGCTAGCAACTGACCCTTTGACATGCTAGAAGAAATGAAAAAGTTTGCTGTGTAACTGAGTCAGAAAGGACCTATAGGGAAGTGGGTACTCAAGGGGGTTTTAAGCTAGTGAAGTACTTTGTATAATATAGAAGTGCTTTACCTGACTAAAAAATGCTTTAGGAACAAGTGCTGAGCTTTACAGATGGAGAATAGACTGTTTAGATTACAAGTAGAGCAGTTCTAAGGGAAAAACTGAAGAGCAGACTTTACGGAGCCAGAAATAGTTTAACCGGCGCTGCCCGATGGTGCTCTAGTGGCAACTCCGCGCTAAATGCAGAAAAGGCAATAAGTCAGTAGTACAGGCTAGCACACTTTAGTGGGCAGCCAAACAATTAAATTAAACAGCAAACAAACACTTTTCGACTTGAATTAGACTAATTTCGACTAAAATGTACTTTTAAGTGCAGATAATAAAAAATGCAGTAAATAACTATGAAAACAGTTAAAGCTTGCTCTAGGTAAGCAGTAGAAGGTAAAACAAATATAAAAAACAGCAGGATACTTAATCAGGAAAGCAGTCACTTTTTTTCAGTTCTCTGTAGCCAGGAAGACTCAGCAGGACCACGTGGAGCTGTGTCTGAGCAATATGGCTTCAAAAAAATGCCAGAGCCAGTAACCTGAATCCCAGGGGTGACGGGTGCAGACCATCTCTGGCAAAACATCGTGGTTTGTCGATTGTCATCCCAGGTAGACAGATACTGGATGCCCTTTGAATGACACCAGAAGCTTTGCCAATTGTTGAAGTCAGTCATTTTGTCCTTATATTGTGGTATCATTCTGGGCAAAGGCAGGAAGCTGCTCAGAGCTAGAGTCATATCTGCCTGGGCCACATGATCCGAGAGCTCTTCCATGTCTCTTTTCATGTAGTCCAGGGAGGTATGTCTCAAGTCATTCACTCCAGCATGGACAATGACAGAGTTGTATTTGTACATGTTGTAGAGTGACTTGAGTGCATGCGTTATGTTGCGGATCCTGGCAGCTGACTGTAATTTTCTCCTTGCTCAGCCTGGTGAGTGGGACATCAGTGTGCCTGACTATAGAGTCACCTATGACTAAAGTTTTGGGCACGTTGTCTTGCCTTAGGGGCTGTTGTTGGGTGGCATACTGGTGGTGTGAGCTATGTGTCACTTTGGTTGTGATTGATGTGTGTTTCCATTTCAGCTTTAGAGGTCCTTGTTGCTTGGGCAAGTTAATGTTAAGGGCCTCCACATATGTAGGTGTACTGTTGCTATGTGTGGGTGTTGAAGGTTTGACTTTTGAAGGGCTATGTGTTGCTTGAGGTGTAGTGCAGGTGTTAACCTTCTCTTGACTGTCTAGCACAACCTTGGCTGGAGAAAGCTTTGCTTCCAGTTTGGCTATATATGTGCATCTCTCGCAGGTTGTAGTGTTGGGTGGTAGGAGGAGAGGGTTGTCTGTGTACAAGAGACAGTTGCTGCATTGCCCCAGTATGCCCAGATTCACCAGGTGGTCAGGAGAAATTACTGGAAGCTGACCCATGGACATGCCTGTTTAGGTGCTAATTTTGTGAAGTACAAGAGCTGTTTTCCCTTACCTTTGCAGTTATAGGCTGTTAAGTGCCTATGATTAATTTCTCCTTAACAAGGAGAGTTGAGTGCTTTTATCAGTTTAAAGCTTCCTAGTGCTTTCCAGCAGGTTTTAGAGCAACTGCTAGTCACAGGGGTTCAGATTTTAGTGCTACTACTGAGAAACCAGCTAGTTCTAAGGGAAATTTTGAAGAGCAGACTTTCTGGTACCTGGAATAGTTTAACCATAGCCCCTTGGCGCTGTACGATGCGAAAAACGAGCAAACACACAGGTATTTAAGCCAGAAAATTGAAAGGGATAGAAAACAGCCCAAAATGGCTAATAAATTTACAATTTCAGAGCTGGAAACCACTCCTCTATTGTTAGGCAGTACAATGCTCACCACTTCTGCTGGTAAGCAGTAGGACTTCCCTGTACCACAGCAAGTTCTGGATAGCTCTGAACACAGAAAATAAAGTCCTGAAACCAGCAAAGGCTGGGATCTGGACTGTACTAGCTAGGAAAGGTGGGAAATGAGCAAACAAGATATTATTTATTTATTTATTTATTTTCGTTAAAACAGGCTAAACGATGCAATAATACAGTAAATAAACAAAGAAAAGGCTAACACGCTTGTGTGTGTAGCCCTAAACAATAAATGCAATTAAAACTTTACAAAATTAGCAATTTAAATCTTTTTAAATGAAGCAAGGCAAGTGCACAAATGAAAAACGATTTATGAGGCTCTGTAATACAGTAGAATTTGTAGCTAGCCTACATATACAGAAAAGTCTGTTTATACAGAAAAGCAGCTAAAACAACACTAAAACAATTCAAATGCAGTGCAACCTCGAGCACTTGAGTTCTAGCAATATTAAGGCAAATACAGTTTTAATAAATGCACTAAAATATACTCTGTATTTCCAAAATGTTTGAGAAGCACAGTCAGAACACAAAGGGTTCAGGGATTTTTTATTTTTTTTTAAAAGAAAGGGAGAAAGTAGAAACAGAAGGTAAGAACCAAGTGGGTTGGCCTTCCCAGATGTTCTATCTGTATTAGGTAGAATGAGCTAATGACAATAGACTGGGAGGAGTGTCCAAGATCAAATTTAGAGTAGGGGCGGGCAACTGCAAGACCAGCAGGTATAAAGACAAGATACCAATAGGGAGTGGCAGGGGGGGGGTGAGAAACAAATCAGGAATATGGAGAATATTACAGCTACTACCTAAACTTTTTAGGCAGAAAACACTACAGAAATGTTTATCACACCAGAAAAACAGTAGTGAGCCAAAAGGACAACAATAGTCAGATTTATAAAGTAAATAAAGTATTTGGATGATACGACATTGGGAAAGAGGGGGGTAGACTTTACACTTAATACATTGGGAAGAGTAATAGCTGGTCCAGATTGGATAGATTCTCTGTATCAGGAGAACATCACTTCTCAGAAAAAGTTTACACATTCAAGGATACTCTGTGATCATTCACTAAATGAGTGTATACTAAGCTACCCCACTCTAATGTAATGTCTATTCATTAGCAAGTTGAAGGGATTTGGTGGAGAAAGTTGCACCTAAAGTTTAGGTTACAGAGGTATATGGAAAGGTTCTGGAACAGATATGGGGAAAGTTGGATAACTCAACTGAAAAGGAAGAGTTTAAAAAGGACCTTAATGTTTCCTGATCCCTCAAGAAAATTTGTGAAGCAAGACTGCAAATATGAAATTAAATGCAAGAGACATTAAGAGAGTTGCAACGGAAGGGGAAACTGGTTATGAGTGAAGAAGAAAAAGAATGATTAGAATTACAAAGGAGGTGGGAATCCTGTCTAGAAAATCGAAAAACAAACATTAGGACAGTGGGATCATTTTATTTTACTAACAGTCAGACTTCAGAAGGTGCTAGCTCAGAGATTACAACATTTGAAAGTAGAAGGATAGATACTGAAGGTTAGAGATCCTGGAATGGGTGAAATGGAAAGAGAACCACAAGAGATGCAGGAATCTTTCAAAACTTTTAGCAAGAATTGTAAGCCAGACATAAAGAAGTAACTAGCTGTAGAGAGCACTTCCTGAAGTTTATGGAAGGAATAACCCACAGATATTGTCTCAGGAATAAAAAGAGAGTTTAGTAAGTCCACTTTCAGAGTTTGAAATTATAGGGCAGATTAAAAAACACAGAGGAAAATCCCCAGGATGGAATGGGTTCCTGTGGAAGGACGGAGGTAAAACCGTAGTATTGTTTTGGAAGGATTTGTTCAAAACGTTACTAGAAATAAAATAAATACCAACCTCCTGGTGTAATGCAGTGGTTTTAGTCGTATTAAAAGAAGGCAGAGATCCTTCTAATCCTAGTTCTTATCATCCTATGGTGGTATTAAATCATGATTATAAAATAATTGCAGCTATACTGGCCAAAAGAATAGCACATTTACTCCCACGTTCATTACATGTGTATCAGATGTCCTTCAGTGATGTCATTTTGGTGGATTTGATACAAAGAGCGGTGGAAGAGATGAAAAAAAAAAACCTCTAACCCTGGTTGGGTTGGACGGTGGAAAAGCATTTGATAAGGTCTATTGACTGTATTTATGAGAGGTTTTAGCAATGTCATGATTTCTTCTACAGTTTATAGAATTTGTTCAGAATCTGTATGGAGGCGCTACAGCAAGGATTACAATAAATGGGAGGGTAACTTCCAAGATTTAGTCTCATAGAGACACAAGGCAAAGGGGTGCCCCTTTTCCCCTCTTATTTGTGCTATATCTGGAACCACTTACTAACAAGATAAGGCAATCCTCCTTAAAAAGGTTGGCCATTAAAAGATATGCAGTGTAAACTAGCCATGTTTTGCTATTGTGATAGTCTTCATAGCAGCCCTGAAGAGAAATTAAAAACTTCTGTGGCAGCTTCTAGGAGAATTTGGGAAATAGCCGGATTCAGAATAAATTAGGACAAAACTAAGGCAGTCTATCTACATTAGATTGCTTGTATTCAGTTAATACAAGAGTATCTGAGTTTATGGGGACATTATAGGGTGAAGTATCTGGGGGTGTGGATAGTGACAAAATCCCAGGATTCTGTAGAGGAAACATGGTCAGAGATGTTTAAAAAATAAAGGTCCTGTTTAGGAAATGTGAGGCATTGAAAGTACATCTTGACCAAAGGAATTCAACCATTAAAATGTTTTAATACCTTTGATTCTTTACTTGGGGCACTGTTTTATTTTTCAGCCTAAGCAGACATGGTGGAAGATGTTGAAAAGACAAATATCAAAATATCTTTGGGAGGATGATTCCTCAATGGTTAATTGGGAAATTATGCTGGGTTTAAAAGAGGAAGGAGGCTTAGAAATCGCCCACCTGAAAGATTATCATACAGCAACACAATTAAGACTGATACTCAAATTACAAAATAGTAGCTATGCAGCAAATTGGAAAAACTTGATATTAACAACAATTCTGGAAAATTGAAATGCATACTAAATAGGGACATGGGAGTTGCTAGATAGGAGGTTATTAAAGGTAAATGGAATAGGGAAATTAAGGAATATATGGATAATAAGATGAAAAAGACAGAGAATTGGTGGAATTCTGTAATTTGGCCTGTAGGGTATGGTAAAATAGGATTTACTATTGACACAACTGTATTCAATGACCAGAAATATAAAGAGAAAATATATTTTGGCAACAGATACGAGGCAGACAGCAAGAGAGTGGTTAATAGGATGTATAAAGCATTAAGAGAAGATAAAAAAAATGTGAACCAGAAGGAGAAGTTGTGGCTGCAGATAACAGTTAAAGATCTGAAGGACTTCATCTGGGAAGGAAAGATGGAAAGAGTCAAGTGTGATAACAGGGTGGATTAGGATTACCCAATTTGAAGGGGTATTTCAGAGCTACACAGTTAAGACTACTATACATAGCACAAGCATAAAACTGTAATTCAAAGTGGAAAGGGATGATTATGAACTAGGGGGCGAAGCTCAAGAAACTAGCAGACACTGGGATTTTGGATGCAGGCCTTTAAGGAGAATAACAGTAATCATACAGAATATTATACAGGAAGAGGTTCTTCGGTTCGATTGTCGGCTGGAGTTCCTTTGCGGAGTCTGCATGCCCTCCCTGCGGCTGAGTGATCTTTAAAGACATGAAGATAGGTGCGTGTGCATATGGGTGTGTCTTCCTTGAAGGTCGGGCTGGCAACTCGACACCATAAAAATCCACTGCCAATCAGTCTGCGGACTGGTGATCCACTGTGGCGACCTCTAATTGGGAAAAGCCAAAAGACATTCCATTGCTATTATATCCATAAAGTAGCAGAAAGTATTCTAAGAGCTAAGCCAACACGGATTGGAGAAAGGAGATTCTGCCAGTAGGGATGACTACAATTAAGGATATAGACGGGCAAGAGGGGGCTGGAATTCATTGGAGAAAACTGGCAAAGAAACCAAGGCATTGGGAGCAAGTAACTAGAGAGGGAAAGATGTTAGAGTGGGAAGATGCCAATAATTTATTTGGACTGCAGGTTAGAGATTGCCTTTCCGTATCAGGAATTGATATTAGAGTATAGGTAAAGAAAAAGAATGAAAAACTATCACTGGTAGAGTTTTTAGTAGAATCTAGAACAGAAGTTGCCATTAAAAAAAGGAAAAATTAGAACAGCATATAAAATATTGCATGATAAAAATAAGAATCAATCAGAGGAGGTTAGAAAGGATTTGGAAGAGAGATTGTATACGCAATTCACAAAGAAGCAATGGGAGGATATATGTTTGTCTCCCAAATATGCAACAAAAGCTAGAAGATTTAGGTATTTTGCCTGGAAATGTTTACATAGATATTTCTGTACCCCAAGTAGACTCCAGAGAAATTTTCCTCAGGCAGACAGCAAGACGGAGGCAGACAGAGGTGTGACTAGATAGAAAGAGGTAATTGGGAACATATTTTCTGGGGGTGCGGTGAATTGGAGGACTTTAAGTATTTCCTGCGGGTGCACTGTCAGATATGCTGGATGGGCAGATTGGTCTGACGAGGGAAATGATTTTTTTTGAGATGTGATACAGAATCCGAATTGCCTAGACATGGTAAGGCCTTGCTGTGTCTAATAATGGTGGCTGCCAAAAAAGCAACTACTAGAAAATGGAAATCAAAATCTAAACAATTCAAAAAAGTGAACCCAATTGCATGCATCTGGAGCATTTCTCCCCGGGCCTCCGCTGAAAACAGGCTCTGTGGAACCTAGTCGGACTTTCCCGGTCAACAAATGATAAATAAAAATAAATAAATAAATAAACCAACTACACTATAAGTAGTGAATGCAGTAGCAGAGATAAAACAACTTGAACTGAGATATTTAGAAAAGGGTGGGAGCAAACGACATAGGAAAAAAGTGGAAGTTGTGAGAACAGTGCATAAAAGGTAGGAATGAGGTTTAAAAGGCGGCAGGACTTAAATGAGCTATGTAATGTTTGATTGGAAAAGTTTGGGTAGATTATAAGTGATGCACAATTGCAACTGGGAGTGTGTCTGTATGATTTGTGATGTAAAAGGCTTGCAATTAGGATTGCGTTGGTGTGGTTTGTTTTCATTCATATAAATGTATGATTGCCTGTGTAGTAGTAGTAAGTGATGGTTTAATAAAGATGGTTCTTTAAGAGAAAAAAGGCAGGAATTTAATATTTTTTGTAATGTTGCTTAGGTTATATGATATAGCAATATAGGTAAAGTATAATGTTTATGTTAATTATAGTTTGATTACTTTTATATGAATGCAAATTTGCCTATATCACAAGTGATAATTCAGTAAAGGTGTTTGGAAACAAAAAAGCTTGCATCAGTAATTGCCTCAGGCTAAAAAAAAAAAAAAGATTAAAAAAATCCAGATGATGTAGATTATTGGTGAACAGAAAGTAAGAACACAATCTCATGGGAGAGAAATGGCAAGATATATGCACAGTACCGTGGAAAGTGGCCAAAGAAAGAAAATTTAAAGTGGAAAAGCTTATATAATTTTTTTTTTCACCAGAAATGTTGAATAAAATTTTCCCTAGGGTAGATGAAAGATTTTAGAGTTGTAATTTAAACATAGCAGGTAGCTGGGAACATATTTTCTGGAACTGCTCAAAATTACATTATTTTCTTAGTGACTTAAACAGAATGTTGGGAGCTATCCTGGGTTACTCAGTGCAAACTAATGAAACAGAATTTTTGTTTAAACTATGTTCAAGTGACGCAAGCCCAGAGATACAAAAATGAATTGGGTTCACTTTTCTGAATTGTTTTCAAAAAGGCAGTCACTAAAAATTGGAAAACCTGTGTGGTTACTATCTTGCACGAGATTATACTACTAATGAATGACTGGAGCTAAATTTGGTCATGTAATAGTTCCAAAAGCTGGTATCATAGAAATAAATGGCGGTTGAGACTAAACCTTGAGTACACTACAATATGTAGCTCAAAGTGAATCCTCAACCCATTAGGTAAAAAATATTAAAACATTAAGGGAATACAAGAATACTTGGGGAGGTAAATTCAACTAATTGTTAGCCATTTCCTTAGATATCCGTGATCTATGACTGGACTTGAGGGTTGAAAATTGATCAGCTGTGTCAGTTTTTGTTACAGGGGATATTATGTAGCAAATTAATTACAAATTGTAACTTCTAGTATTGAGCCTATCCTTGTGTATACGGTTATGACAGAAAGAAAGTACTTTAGTTTTAAGATGTAAGAGGAAGGTCACCAGGGGAAAACTAGAATTTAATATGGTGACCTAAATGTGTCGGACAGTTGTTTTAAATTCTAATAAAGTGGATCTTTTCAAAAAAAAAAAGAAAAAAAAAAGAGGGGGGGGGGGGACATATGCAGGATGCATAAGGGAACTTTGTGCCACACTGTGTCAGTAAGCACAAGACCTGCACTGGTTCTTTACAGGGAGGGTGCCACTGCTTTCTCAAATTCTGACTGGGAGAGCATGCATGTAAGATGGGCAAACAAATATTTTAATTTACTGTTACAGTGCTCTCTTTTCAAAGATCTGATGATTTATGATAAGAAAACAGTGTAAGAAACTTCTCTGTGTGGAAAGATTTTCAGTCCATATATCTCAAGTTAATCACTGTATATTAATCAGATCAGACAATAGTAGTAGAAGTAGCGAACTTAAACTCATCTTAAGTAAAAAAAAAAAAATAATAATAATAAAAAATATATAATTGTACATAATTACTAAGTATTCGAAAGTACTCCAAGCAAGGCAGAGGCAGCCTGTTTCCAGTCGAAAATCGTTTATTAAGTACATAGAAAAGCAATCCAAGTAAAACAAAAATAGAATAATAGTTTCCTCACAAGCTTTCTATCACAGTATCATTCAAAGGGGATCCAATGCCTGTCAGCTTGGGATGATATGCTCGACAAGCCACGATGCTTCGCTAGGGACGGCTTGCACCTGTCACCCCTGGGCTTTTGGTTATTGGCAAAGGCTCTTGCTACCCCCATAGTGCCTTTTTAGGCAAGGCTCAAAAGACAAACCCACCTCCATAGGTATCACAAGGGATAAGAAACTAAGAGTAATGCTACTCAGCGCCATAAGTCTAAACCTCAAGATGCACGCACTCGAAACTCTCTTTAGCATGGAGAACATCGATATCTGTGCAGTAACAGAAACCTGGTTCAGGGCTCCTGAGAGCACCCCAGCACTACCAGGCTGTACCTCCATACCATGCTTTTCGGCCCCAAAACTTGGACTGAACCACAAAAGGAGGGGGAGTATCGATATTCATCAAAGATACCCACACCTCCAGGTTGGTGGCAAAGCACGAAGCATCAGAGACTATCCATGTGCAACTAACAGTGGGTAAAACTGCCTTCCAGTTTATAGCCTGCTACAGACCACCCTCCCAAACCCAGGAACCTCGCTCGGCCTTTCTGAGAACACTGGAAAACATGAAGGTCTCTCCAAATACCATTATATTGGGCGACTTCAACTACCCAAACATAGACTGGGAGCATTACTCTAGCTCCAACACCCTAGCCCAAAGGTTCCTAGAATTTATAAACTCAAATGATATGGAACAACTTATTACCACTCCCACAAGAGGGGAAAACATACTGGACCTGATCATCACCAACATGGGAACTCTATGCTCCAGACCAGAAGTGTATCCCTCACTGGTAAGATCAGACCATAAACTAATCTCACTGGATATTCACATCCCGACCCCACCCCCTGCCCAGAAAACCACAGTGAAAAACTTCTCTAAAGCAAATTTCACACTCCTCAAAACCGAGGTGGAATCCTTCAAAGCCCCCGGGCCTGTGGAAAATATGGCCCAGACCGCAGAATCCTTTATAAACGCATTCTATGAACACCTTCAGGAATGCATGGATGTCCTTCAAGGATGCATCTGCAGTCCTAACATATGGGTTGTCCTGCCTCAGGCAGCCCTTCGGTCGGCCGGATTCCAAAGTCTGGGTCTGGCCTCGGCTGATGTCGCACTTCTCCCGATGTCATAGCTGCTGGGGTATAAAGGCATCAGCCGACGCCATTTTCCTCAGTCTTTCTTGCCGCGCGGTGCCCGAAGCAGAAGCTGTTCGCAAGTGCTGGTCTGTCAGATCCAGAGATTTCTACTACCGAAGACTTCTAAAAAAGCTAAGTACCCCGTTGGGGACTCTTTCTTGCCTCAGCCGATGTCAGACAAAGTAAATAATTGTTTAACTTGTGGGAAACAAATACCTCATAAGGATTTCCACTCTTACTGCCTTCCTTGCTTAGGCCCAGACCACGACGTATCAGCTTGCCTAGCCTGTGCTTCCTTCAACCGACGGACGCTTAGACGTCGGTCGGAGTTTGCCGAAGAGTTTTTTGGTCCCGCTTTTGCATATAAAATGCCGTCGGAGACTCCGACTACACAATTAGCTAAAAAGCGCAAGAAAAAGGACCGACACTCGCGGCCCGCGGTTTCAGCTGAAACCACGGTTAGGCCAACCGCGAGTGTCTCTGTTTCGGCTGAAACCGAGTCCTCGGTTCTCCCTTCGGCCGAAAGCATGCCACCGATAACCGAGGCCACACAGGCCATGGCTGAATCGGCTACAGAAATTACTGCTGCAGAAGCAGGCACCCAGGATTTGTCAGACACTATTCCTTTAGACATCTCTACTCCTGCACGTGGGGCTGCTAGACCCCCTGCTTCTATGACTATCAAGGCCTTTTCCAGGGCTTAAGCAGCCAAAATTTGCCTACAAAAGCTTCCTCTCACAGGCCTACCTCTAGTTCCCAGATACTCAGCCTGGCTGAGGATCTTATTTCTTTGATCAGGGGATCCCAACCTCACCCAGACAGGGCCTCTCAACCTCCTCCAGATAAGAGGCCTAGGACTGAACCCCCTGAACCTCTCTCTACAAGACTATTCCTCGGATGGCTCAGATATTTCTGACCATCAGGAAGGCCCATATTCACCTTATGAGGATTCTGATGCAGAAGACTCCATTCCTTCTGCTTCCCCTCCTGAAGAATTTTCTTTTGGGGAAACCCTACACTCTATGAGGGAACACTTCCAATGGCAGGGCCAGGATTTTTCAGATTCAAGGAAAAGGCTAAGGACTTTTTTACATTTACCACAGCATAGGCCTTTAGCCATACCTCCTGTACTATCAGTTGTTGATGATGCATATAATGATGCCAGTACTGCCCCTGATTCTCTCCCTCCGGCCCCTGCCAAGCCTGACAGATATTACAGGGTCCCGGACACTCACTACCACTTGTATAAGGCTCATGTTGCAGACCAAGAAACCATTTCTCAGGGCCCTAAAGGTGTTGTAGCTGCCTCTGCCAAAAGCCCTCTCCCCTCTGAAAGGGAATCTAGAGCATTAGAGAGATGGGGTAAAAAGGTTTATACATCTGCTAGTCTTTCGGCCAGGGCCTTAAACTGTCAATTTCACATGATTCAGTACCAGGAATTTTTGTTAGACCAGCTAAATAAAAAAACTGTCCTCTCCTGAACCTATAGACCGGAAGTCCCTTCAGGATTTGGTACAATAACTCTCAGCAGGTCAGTAATCATTTTTTAAAATGTGGCTATGATGCACTGGAGGCTTCTTTTAGATCAGCTATGACTGGAGCAGTGATTCGAAGGCATGCCTGGTTAAAAGAGCAATCCTTACCAGACCATGTTAAGTCTAAACTCCTAGATGCTCCTATGGAGAAACAAAGTTTGTTTGGCTCCCCTGCACAGGAGGTTCTAAAGAAAGTGGAAGAAAAAGCAAAATCTGTTCAAACAGTCAAGGATTTTTTTTGCAGGTCCAACCACCGAGGTTTAGCAGAAATTGGCCTTCGAAGAATTGGTCCTTTCCAGACACCTCCAGAGCACAGAGAGGCAGAAATAGACGCCCAAGAGGCAGAGGTCAATCTAGGGGTGCCTACAGGGGTCGTCAGTGGCAACCTACCAACCAGAGAAGTGCTGCCACAGCTACGACTACAACCACTTCCACAGGACAGACACAATGACTTGGCTCTGATTCCGCCTACCAGGGAACAACTGGAAGCACCCTTGGGCGGAAAGCTAGCCTTATTTTCAGACAACTGGCATTGCATTACAGGAGACAAATGGACTTTACAAACAATAGACAAGGGCTACAGGTTTCACTTCCACACTCTACCAAAAAAGAGAGGAATGCCAAACCTTCCACCAAGCCAAAAAACAGAGGCTCTAAAACAAATCATCAACTTACTAAGGATGAGAGCAATAGAAAAGGTACCATCTATGGAACAAGGCCAAGGATTTTACTCCAGACTATTCCTTGTACCAAGAAAAGAAAATCAATGGAGACCTATTCTCGACTTGTCCGCACTGAACACATACCTCATTGTTCCAAAATTCAAAATGCTGACCCTCCAGCAACTTCTTCCCATGTTGGGCAAGGAGTCTTGGCTGGTGACTCTAGATCTCAAGGAGGCATACCTGCATGTCCCTATACGACCAGATTGCAGAAGACACCTCAGATTTCTTGCAGGATCAGAGCATTATCAATTCTCAGCATTGCCCTTTGGCTTATCTACTGCGCCCAGAGTATTCACGAAATGCCTGGCATCAGTAATTGCTCATTGCAGGCTTCAGGGAATTCAAATTTACCCGTACCTGGACGACTGCCTAATACAAGCGGACAACAAGACAAAATTAACAAAGGATTTGGCCAATGTCATACAACTGTTGCAAGCCTTGGGATACACAGTCAACATTCAAAAGTCAAGGCTAGTACCATCCCAAAGGATAACATTTTTAGGTGCAGAACTGGATACAACAACTCAGATGGCTTTTCTCACAGAGGAAAAACAAAAGCAACTACCAGTCTATTTCATGGCATTAACAACACAAACTCAGCTTACTGCAGGGAAAGTCCTGCAAGCCCTGGGTTACATGGCATCCTGCATAATATTGATCCCACATGCCAGGCTGCATATGAGGAAGTTGCAATGGTACCTAAGGAATGTATGGTCTCAACACAAGCACAGTCTAGAAGCCCAGATTCCAATTATTCCATGCCTGAAAAAAAAATTCCTGTGGTGGGCTCAGGCCTGTCAGATAAACAGAGGATTGCCTTTCCACAAACCACATCCAAGCCAGACCATCACCACGGACGCCTCAGACCTAGGCTGGGGGGCGCACATGGAAGACAAGTGTATACAAGGCCTATGGTCCCAAAACCAGCTGAAGCTACACATAAATCTAAAGGAGATGCTGGCAGTGAAACATGCAATCCAGGCATTCAGACCATTCCTCCAACAAGGTCACCTGCTGATAAGGACGGACAATACCACAGTGATGTGGTACATCAACAGACAGGGAGGTACACACTCATACCCTCTATGCCGGATGGCAATGGACCTGTGGAATTTGGCCCTGAATCTCAACATTCAACTGCAGGCCAGATTTGTACCAGGAAAAGAAAATTCACTAGCAGACATCTTAAGCAGAACTACCACGGATGCTCACGAATGGATGCTGCATCCAGATATCTTCAAAACCATAACAAACAAATGGGGAATGCCAGAGATAGACCTGTTCGCCTCCCCACACAACCACCAATTGAAGAAATTCTGCTCAAGAGTATACCACCCACTTGCCTGGAGGGTGGACTCCCTTTCCTTCAGCTGGAAAAACCTGACAGCATATGCATTTCCACCTCTTCCTTTGATGTACAAAGTCCTACTGAAGATCAGAGAGGAACAGCCAAAGGTAATCCTGATAGCTCCAGACTGGCCAAGACAACATTGGTACCCGCTACTGAGAAGCATATCTCGGGCACACTCATGGCGTCTACCTCTATGTCCATTACTTCTAACACAGAACAACTACAAGACCCTGCATCCAAACTTAAAAACACTGCAGCTAACTGCTTGGAATATTGCATAAAACAAAATCAACCAGATTTGTCTCAGAGGGTTAAGGACATTATCCTGGAGGCTCGCAGACCCTCCACAAGGAAAACATATTCAGCCAAATGGAAAAGATTCCTCATTTGGAGTGCAGCAAAGGGAGAAAATGTCTCATTGGCAAACATAGCAGACATCCTGGAATACTTAGCAGAACTGTTCCACAATGGCCTGTCCTACTCCTCCATTAAGATTCATGCATCAGCAATTTCAGCAGAGTACAACATGGATCCTCCTGTCTTCTCTCATCCTCTACTCAGGCAGTTCTTGAGAGGAATCAAAAACGTAAAGCCTCCAAGGAAACCACCTTTACCTGCATGGGATCTCAACTTTGTGCTGGAAAAAATAACACTTCACCCTTTTGAACCAGCAGCAACAGCAGACTTACAGTACTTATCTTGGAAAACTGCATTCCTGCTAGCAATCACTTCAGCAAGAAGGGTATCTGAGTTACAGGCGTTAATGGCAGTCCAGCCTTTCCTTATCTTCCATCAGGATAGAGTGTCTCTGAGAACTAATCCTACTTTTATGCCAAAGGTGGTCTCCAGGGTATCATTGAACCAAGCTATTCATTTACCTACATTCTTCCCCAACCCAGAGAACAGGGGGGAAAGACTACTACACACCTTGGATGTGCACAGACAATTACGCTACTATCTGGACAGAACTAAGGTCAGCAGAAAAACTGACCAGCTTCTGGTAGCATATGCAACAAGAGTGCAAGGAAAAGCAATTTCAAAACAGACAATCTCAAAATGGATAGGAAATTGCATTAGATTCTGCTACTCTTTTCATGGAAAGACAACTCCTGAAAATATCAGGCCTCACTCCACAAGAGCTACAGCCACCACTACAGCTTTCCTACGAGGAGTGGCTACCAAAGACATTTTAGAAGCTGCTACTTGGAGATGAGTGCATACATTTGCCAAGCATTATAATCTTCCTTTATACTCCAGATCCCGAGCAGGTTTTGCAACTGCTGTTTTGCAAGGGATCTTAACTACACCATCATGATCTTAGTGCCTCCTCCCCCAGTTTGGCTATGGTATTCTACCCATATGTTAGGACTGCAGATGCATCCTTGAAGGACATAGTACAGTTTTGTACCTACCATAAATGTAGATGTCCGATAGGTATGCATCTGCAGTCAGGATTACCCACCCTCCTTCCCCTCTGTGGTATTCCTAGGGTACTTACCCCTCTTTTAGCTAGCTGGGGGAATCTATTATGGTGTATTTGTTTGTATGTATATGTATATATATGTATATATATTTTGCTCTCTACTGTTTGGAATTTTCTGCATTTATCCAAATTTAACCTTCCTAGAGGGCACCTGGCATCTGGGGCAAGAAACAGCGAGGAAAATGGCGTCGGCTGATGCCTTTATACCCCAGCAGCTATGACGTCGGGAGAAGTGCGACATCAGCCGAGGCCAGACCCAGACTTTGGAATCCGGCTGACCAAAGGGCTGCCTGAGGCAGGACAACCCATATGTTAGGACTGCAGATGCATACCTATCGGACATCTACATTTATGGTAGGTACAAAACTGTACTATCATGTGATCCCAAATAAAACCAAGACCCAGTCCTCCAAAAGCAGACTTCCTGTCTGGTGGACCCCAGCCACAAACAAACTATACAATAGAAGGAGGAAGCTACTAAATGATAGACCAAAATCCCAAAAAGGGAAGGCATCACTGATCAGTATTAGCAAAAAATTACGGGCACTCATAAAATTGTCTAAGGCCAGCTTCGAGAGAAAAATTGCACAGGACACTAAGGATAATCACAAGGCTTTCTTTAGATGTCCTTCATGGATGCATCTGCAGTCATAACAACTGGGTTGTCCTGTCGTCAGGCAGCCCCTCAGTCGGCCGGATTCCAAAGTCCGGGTCCGGCTTCGGCTGATGTCGCACTTCACCCGACGTCATCTCTGTTGGTCTTCGGGTATAAAGGCATCAGCCGACGCCATTTTCCCCAGTCTTTCTTGCGTGGCGAAGCAGAAGCTGTTCGCAAGTGCCGGTCGGTCGGATCCAGAGATTACTTCTACCAAATACTACTTCGAAGACTTCTAAAGCTAAGTACCCCGTTGGGGACTCTTTCTTGCCTCAGCCGATGTCAGAAAAAGTTAATAATTGTTTAACCTGTGGGAAACAAATACCTCATAAAGATTTCCACTCTTATTGTCTGCCTTGTTTAGGCCCAGCCCACGACGTAGCAGCCTGTTCGGCCTGTGCTTCTTTCAACCGACGAACGCTTAGGCGTCGGTCTGAGTTTGCAGAACAGTTTTTCGGTTCTGATTTTGCGTACATTATGCCGTCGGACCCTCCGACTACCCAATCTGCCAAAAAACGCAAAGATAAAGACCGACACTCGCGGTCCGCGGTTTCGGCCGAAACCATGGCTAAGCAAACCGCGAGTGTCTCGGTTTCGGCTGAAACCGAGAAAACTGATCAAAGTACAGCTGAATCTATCTCTACAACTGAGGCCCCTGCTACCACTCTTGAATCGGCCTCAGAAATTTTACCCACTACGGTGGTTGCCACTGACTTATCAGACACTATTCCCTTGGATGTCTCTACCCCAGCACGTGGTGCTGCTAGGCCTCCAGCAGCCATGTCCATTAAGGCCTTCGCCAGGGCTAAAGCAGCCAAGACTACTAAAACAGTGCCTGTTAAACCCCCTACAACCAGGCCCTCTTCTAGTTCTCAAATGCTTACTCTGGCAGAAGATTTAATTTCATTAATTAGAGGATCTCAATCTCACCCAGACAGGGCCTCTCAGCCCCCAGAGAAGAGACCTAGGGCAGAGCCCCCTGAGCCAGTGCCCTCTGATGATTCTGCCGATGAATCAGACATAACTGACCAGCCAGAGGCTCCTTTCTCCAATTTTGAAGACTCTGATGCTGAAGAATCCATTCCAGCTGCTTCCCCGCCAGAAGAATTCTCCTTTGGGGAAACCTTGCATGCCATGCGAGAGCAGTTCCAATGGCAGCAACAGGATTTTTCAGACTCCAGAAAAAGACTTAGGACCTTTCTGCACCTTCCACAGCACAGGCCCTTAGCTATACCTCCTGTTCTCTCTGTGGTGGATGATGCTTTCAGTGATGTCTGCTCCGCACCAGATTCTTTACCTCCAGCCCCTGCCAAACCAGACAGGTTTTACAGGGTGCCAGACACTCATCACCACCTTTACAAGGCCCCACTTGCAGACCCCGAAACTATATCCCAGGGTCCCAAGGCAGTAGCCGCGACCATAGCTAAAAACCCTATTCCTTCTGAAAGGGAAGCAAGGTCATTAGACAGATGGGGCAAAAAGGTTTACACTTCAGCTACTCTCTCAGCTAGAGCTTTAAACTGTCAGTTTCACATGATACAATACCAAGAGTTTATGCTTGATCAGTTAACCAAAAAGCTAACCACTGATGAATCTCTTGATAAGAAATATGTATTAGAAATGGTAAATAACATGCAACAGGTTAGTAACCATTCCTTAAAATGTGTCTATGATGCACTGGAGGCTTCATTTAGATCAGCCATGACTGGCACAGTGATAAGAAGGCATGCATGGCTAAAGGAGCAAGCTTTACCCGACCATGTTAAAGCTAAGTTGCTTGATGCTCCTATGGATAAGACAAGTTTGTTTGGTACACCTGCCCAGCAGGTTATGAAGAAAATGGAAGAAAAAGCAAAATCTGTTCAAACGGTTAAAGATTTCTTGCAGGTTCAACCCCCAAGGTTTAGCAGGAACTGGCCTGCCAAAAATTGGTCCTTTCCTGACTCCACAAGATCTCAAAGGGGCAGGAATAGACGTTCCAGAGGCAGAAACCAATCCAGAGGAGGTGCCTACAGAGGACGACAGTGGCAAGGCAACAACAGAGGCACAGACACAACCACTGCCACTACATCAACACAGCGACAGTGACTTAACCCTACATCCGCCTACCAGGGAACAAATAGCAGCACCTCTAGGCGGAAAGTTAACCTTATTTGCAAAGAACTGGCACTATATAACAAAGGACAAGTGGATTTTAAAAACCATAGATCAAGGTTACCGGTTCCACTTCCACACTTTACCAGTCAAAAGAGGAATGCCAAATCTACCTCCAAATAAAAAAACAGAGGCTCTACAACAGATAATGCAGTTAGCAAACATGAGAGCTGTGGAAAGAGTGCCAACAGCAGAGCAAGGAAAGGGGTTCTACTCCAGACTATTCCTAGTGCCAAGAAAGGAAAAAGTTGGAGACCAATTCTCGACCTGTCCACCCTAAATACATACATCATTGTCCCAAAATTCAAAATGCTGACCCTACAGCAACTTCTTCCCATGCTGGGCAAGGAGTGTTGGCTGGTAACTCTAGATCTCAAGGAGGCATACCTGCACGTCCCCATTCGACCAATCTGCAGAAGATACCTCAGATTTCTTGCAGGATCAGAGCACTATCAATTCTCAGCATTGCCCTTTGGCTTATCTACTGCCCAGAGTATTCACAAAATGCCTGGCATCAGTAATCGCCCATTGCAGACTACAGGGAATTCAAATTTACCCATACCTGGACGACTGCCTGCTACAAGGGGACAACAAAAGCAAGCTGACAACAGATTTACAAAGGGTCATTTACTTGCTACAAGCACTGGGATACACAGTCAATTTACAAAAGTCAAGGCTGATACCATCCCAAACAAGGACATTCTTGGGCTGAATTGGACACAGTAAAACAAATGGCATTCCTAACTGCAGAAAAACAAAAAGAACTTCCTCTTTACTTCTTGGCTCTAACCAAACTGAACAAGTTAACAGCGAGAAAAGTACTACAGGCCTTGGGCTTCATGGCATCATGCATAATCTTGGTCCCACTTGCCAGACTACATATGAGAAAACTACAGTGGTACCTAAAGAATTTATGGTCCCAACACAGGCACAGCCTAGAAACAGAAATCCCACTAATTCCATGCTTAAAACAGGAGTTCCTATGGTGGGCTCAGGCATGCCAGTCAAATCCAGGGCTACCCTTTCGCAGATGTCAAGCAAGCCAGACCATCACAACAGACGCTTCAGACCTAGGATGGGGGCCCACATGCTGGACAAATGCGTGCAAGGATTGTGGACACAGGATCAACTTCACCTGCACATCAACCTAAAAGAAATGCTGGCAGTAAAACTGGCAATCCAAAAGTTCAGACCATTTCTCCAAGAGGGCCAGTTGATGATAAGGACAGACAACACCACAGTCATGTGGTACATCAACAAACAGGGAGGCACTCATTCATACCCCTATGCAGAATGACTTTGGAGCTGTGGACCCTGGCACTCAGCTACAACATCCAGTTACAGGCAATATTTGTACCGGGAAAAGAAAATACTCTAGCAGACATACTAAGCAGAAACACATCAGATGCCCACGAATGGAAGCTGCACCTGGACATTTTCAAGACCATCTCAAAGAAATGGGGAATGCCTCAGATAGATCTATTCGCATCACCTCTCAATCACCAGCTCAAAAAATTCTGCACAAGGACATTCCACCCACTAGCATGGAAGGTGGATTCGCTCTCCTTCAGCTGGAAAGGCCTAACAGCATATGCATTCCCACCTCTTCCCTTGATACACAAAGTACTACTAAAAATCAAGGAAGAACGTCCAAGGATAATCCTGATAGCTCCAAATTGGCCAAGACAACACTGGTACCCACTGCTGAGGAGCATGTCTCGGAACAATATGTGGCTAATACCCCTGATGCCTTTGATGTTAACTCAGAACAACTACAGCATCATACATCCAAACCTAAAAACGTTGCAACTGGCTGCATGGAACATCACATAGCAGCAGCTAATCCAGAACTTTCCCAAAGAGTTAAAGACATTATTCTTGAAGCACGCAGACCTTCAACAAGAAGGAACTATGCTGGAAAATGGAAACGGTTTGTCATTTGGTGTACTGAAAGAGGAAAAGAGGTGTCAAACATAGATATGCCTAACATTCTGGAGTATCTGGCCGAACTTCTTCATTCAGGCCTCTCCTACTCCTCCATCAAGATACATGCATCAGCTATTTCAGCAGAATACAGCTTTGATCCACCTGTTTTTTCGCACCCTTTGCTCAGGCAGTTCCTCAGAGGAATCAAGAATGTAAAACCTCCAAGGAAACCACCATTACCAGCTTGGGACTTAAACTTTGTACTAGAAAAATTGACACTATCACCCTTTGAACCAGCAGCAACAGCAGACCTACAACACCTGTCATGGAAAACTGCTTTCCTACTGGCAATTACCTCAGCAAGGAGGGTTTCAGAACTACAGGCCTTAATGGCAGTGCAACCCTTCCTAATCTTCCACCAAGATAGAGTGTCCATGAGGACTAATCCTACATTTATGCCTAAGGTGGTATCCAGAGTGTCTTTAAACCAGGCAATCCACCTACCTACCTTCTTCCCCAACCCACAAAACAGAGGGGAAAGAATACTACATACCTTGGATGTACATAGACAGCTACGCTACTACTTGGACAGAACAAAAATAGCAGAAAGACTGACCAGCTTTTTGTAGCCTATGCAACAGGAAGGGAAGGAAAAGCTATTTCCAAACAGACAATCTCCAAATGGATAGGAAATTGCATACGATTCTGTTACTCCTTCCATGGAAAACCAATTCCACAGAACATAAGGCCTCATTCTACAAGGGCAACAGCCACTACCACAGCCTTCTTACGAGGAGTGGCAACCAAAGACATTATTGAGGCGGCTACTTGGACCTCCGTGCATACATTTGCCAAGCATTATAATTTGCCTCTATACTCCAGATCCCGAGCAGGGTTTGCCACTGCTGTACTGCAAGGGATCCTAAACACACCATAATCTAGTTTTATCCTCCTCCCCTAGTTGGCTATGGTATTCTACCCAGTTGTTATGACTGCAGATGCATCCATGAAGGACATAGTACAGTTTTGTACCTACCATAAATGTAGATGTCCGAACTGGATAGCATCTGCAGTCAGGATTACCCTCCCTCCTTCCCCTCTGTGGTACTCCTAGGGTGTTTACTCTCCTAATAGCTAGCTGGTGGGGGGGAGTCTTTTATGGTGTATTTGTTTGTATATATATGTACATACATGCTTATTTTTGTGTTTACCTCTATCTTTTTGGAAACATTGGCATCTATCCAAATTTTAGCCTTCAAGAGGGCTTCTGGCATCTGGGGCAAGAAACACTGAGGAAAATGGCGTCGGCTGATGCCTTTATACCCGAAGACCAACAGAGATGACGTCGGGTGAAGTGCGACATCAGCCGAAGCCGGACCCGGACTTTGGAATCCGGCCGACTGAGGGGCTGCCTGACGACAGGACAACCCAGTTGTTATGACTGCAGATGCTATCCAGTTCGGACATCTACATTTATGGTAGGTACAAAACTGTACTTTATGTTAGGAACCTGGGTGGTAATTCCCAGATATGCTCAGAATTAGTCCAAAATGACAAAAAATACACTGAACCCACAGACATTGCCAACATCCTAGCTGACAGGTTCAGCGCAAACCCCCTCCCACAAAAGGGCAAATATCTATCCCAGCAGAGTGCTGCCCCCCTGACATCTCAGATGCTCAGGTAAGAGCCGCCCTCTCCAAAGCAAAAAACACAGCATCAATGGGACCAGATGGTGTCCCGGGCTGCCTCCTACATGATCTCCAAGAAGAGCTAAACCCAAACATAAAACTACTGTTCAATCTCAGCCTTACTACAGGATATGTGCCCAAAGAGTGGCGTACAGCAACAGTGGTCCCTCTCCATAAAGGTGGTGCCTCAACGGATCCTGGAAACTATCACCCCATAAGCCTGACTAGCTTGGTCTGCAAAGCTATGGAAAGGATCATCATGGACCTTATAAATAAAGATATTGGGGACCTACAGACACTGGATCCTACCCAGTTCGGCTTTGTTAAGGGCAGATCCTGCCTCTTGAACCTGGTTGGTTTCTTTGAAACAGTCACCAAGGCCATTGATGAGGGGAAGGTGATCCACACAGCCTACCTGGACCTCGCAAAAGCCTTCGATACAATACCCCACTCGGGCATTATAGAATAAGCTCACCAGCTTAAATATAAACCCCTATGTCACTAGATGGATTGCAAACTGGCTCAAGGACAGAACCCATATGGTTAGAATTGCTGGAGCCATGTCAGACTCCAAACCAGTTACAAGTGGTGTCCCACAAGGCTCAGTCCTGGGACCTCTCTTGTTCGGTATATATTTCTCTGAGGTACAGGCCAACACGGAAGGACTGTGGCTGACCAAGTTCGCAGATGACTGCAAACTGGGCGCCATAATCGAGACTCCAGCCGACACAAGCATCTTCCAAAAGGGCCTCATAGAAACAGACAACTGGTGCCAGAGCCATGGCCTCAAGCTAAATGCCAGAAAGTGTATAGTCATCCCCTTTGGCAAAAACAAAGTGCCCACAAATTACCACATAGGTGGTAATCCATTAAGTACAGAAGAAGTAATTAGGGACCTGGGGACCCAAGTTGATAGCAATCTCTCATTTGACAACCACGTGGCCAAAGTGGTTAGAAAAACATTTTATATAGCCCACCTAATCATGAAGAGAATCACATCTAGATCAGGGGAGGTCATCGTGCCTCTTTACTCATCCCTCATCAGGCCCATAATTGAGTACAACGCCCCTTTTGGGATGTACCTTGCCAAACACCTGCAGCAACTGGAAAGACCCCAAAAGTACCTCACAAAGAGGATCAAAGGGCTCAAACAGATGCCATATGCTGCCCGGTTAAAGAAACTCCAGCTCTACTCAGTGGCATACCGCCTGTTCAGAGGCGATCTGTGCCTGACGTATAAAGCCATGTCCAACCCGGAATTAATGGACATGCTGCACCTCAGAAAATCCAAATCCCATCAAGCTACGCGCTCGAGAGACTTGAACCTCAGCACTGAAATAAATAGGACATGCTGGAGGGACAGATTCATAACCCAGAGGCTCCCTTCACTCTGGAATAAAATCCCAGTCCAGGTTAGGCAGAGTCCCTCATTGACTCTCTTCAAGAGGAATCTTGATGAGTGGATGGGAGATCGTAGGTTTACCCCGGGTATCACTTTTGTGTCACTGTTAGACAGTGGCACAGTATACTAACCTCGAAAAAGGGCATAGCAAAATAAATTTAAAATGGGTGGCAAAAGCCAAACACATTCTGGCTAGGCTTATAAATGCCCTAGGGCAGATAGCCTAGTATGAACCTATGAACCTAAACGTTATTGAAGAAATCGGGGACATTGTCACAGGAAACCCTTTTCTGATTAACATCTTAGGTGAAGCCCCTTCCTTTGTTTATAGGAAGGCCAGGAGCATTAGAAGTTTTGTTGAATTTAAACCTAGACCATATGAGAGAAATACTAAAAGATGTGAAACTAATTGTACATTTTGTATATTTATACAGCAAGGTGATAGTTTTTATTGCCCTTATTCAAAGAAAATCATTAAGACCAGTGCAGGGGGTGACAACACTACAAATGTAATTTACAGGGCACAGTGCAATGAATGTGATGCATTCTTTGTGGGCAAGACTGTAAATAAACTCAAGCATAGGATTTCATGTCATCTATCAGAAATTTGCTCTGGATGTAAAAATAATGAACTAGCCAGACACCTTTCTCTTCATAAAAGACAAACATGTTTTAAGTTCCAGATCCTGGATCACATAGACATGGGTGATCTTGAAGGAGACAGCCCGAATATTCTGGAAAAACATGAACTCGTGGCAATTAAAGCTGAACTCTTATAGGAAGCCTGGACTATACTACTACTGTTCAATTAAAAGTGCACTGGAACTTAGAAAATTGCCACATTGTTTACATGACTAAATTTATTTAATTTATTCTAATTTTATTTTATTTTATTCTACCAGTTGGTTTTAAATACCATTTTAAATCAGTTGTAATTTTAGTGTATATTTTGTTTCCATCATCATACATGTTTTCTTATTATTTTTCTTTTTCTATTTCTCTTTTTTTCCACTTTATTCAAAATGATGTGTAATAACTATACTAACTAATTATACAATTATATGTACTTTTATAGATAGTTCTTGTACACAGACCTGAAGAAGTCTAGAAGGACGAAAGCGATCTTTGTTAACAATAGGTTATGAAAATAGAATATGATTTTTACAATTGATTTTTTACATGCAAAGTGTATATATGTATATATATATATATATATATATATATATATATATGTGTGTGTGTGTGTGTGTGTGTGTATATATATATATATATATATATATATATATATATATATATATATATATATATATATATATATATATATATTTTTTTTTTTTTTGATTGCCAGATGGACTAAGGTTTATATATTTCTAGCCATGTAGTATATTGTCTTGGATAAGATCACAGACTTAATAATCTACTTAAATAAAAGAGGTACCACATCATTATAAATTTTATGTAAAGTACATAAGGGTTATATTATTATGACTGCTACTAAGTAGAGCAGGACCAGCTCGAATGTCACACTGGGGGAAGGGATGTGAATTTAACATGTGTACCAATAACACTTTGTTTTACAGCACAATGGACCATTCCCCTTGCCTGATAAAAAGTATATATATATTTAGAAAGCTTGTGAGAAAACTATTAACTGTATTTTTGTTTTACTTGGATTGCTTGTCTGTGTACTTAAAGGATTTTCAACTGGAAACAGACTGACTGCCAGCCTTGCTTGGATTACTTTCGAATACTTAGTAATTCTGTACAATTATATATTTTTTATCATTATTATTTTTTTTTGACTTAAGACAAGTTTAAGTTCACTACTTCTACCACTACTGTCTGATCTGATTAATATACAGTGATTAACTTGAGATATATGGACTGAAAATCTTCCACACAGAGAAGTTTCTTACAATGTTTTGTTTTTGGACCCACTATACTTGTTTAGTGGGTTGTTTTGAGACTTCGGGGATACCACTGAGATTACTTGTTTTTTATGATTTATGATAAGCATATTTATTTACAGTGCTACTGTATTATTGTGAAAAATATTGCTGTATTTACATTTTTGTACTTGTCTCCGTTATTGGCAAGAAACATTTGATTAAATAATGTACAATTACTTGACTGAGATGGAAGCAGTTTGGTGACATCATATTTTGCCATTTGTTTTACAGGCATTCTGACACCAAATGATGAGTTTCAGTACTGGTTGGAACTTGCAGCAACAGCAACTAAACAAAACACTAGAGAACAAGCACAGAGTTTTAGTGATTTATTCAACACTATTTCAGAGGTTTGTGTAATAGGAAAGGTTATTTGAAGGAGCTGACATTTTATTTATCACAGACTTTTGTAATGTAGTTTATGTAATGACTGTAAATTACTCTTTCCTTATGGAGTATTCTTGAACAAAAAAGGAATCATAATTATTTATCATAATCCACCCTGAGGCAAAGACATGATTTTCTTGTAACAAAAGAAATGTTATAATTACTTTTACAGTAAATGGCTGATTGATGATACTAGTAAATTTATATTATTTGGTGTCATTGAGGCCATGTCTTTGGTCTTGGAGAGCGCAGATATGATCTGATCTCCAGAGATACTAGGCAGAAGACTGTCATCAGATATGCCTGATTGGGGACAGGAGGATGAAGTTTGCACCAAATCTGATAGCAGGTTGGCAGTTTCCTCCAGTACAGTATGATTGGTACCATCTACTGCCAGTTTAGCACATAGCTGGGCGTTCCCTTTTAGATTTTGGACATCGTTAAAGCATGTCTTATGATTATCCTTAGCTAGGGATGCTATTTTAACTTCGTAATTAGCATTAGAGGATTTTATAAGATTTCTGATTTGCTTGTTCAAGCTGTGGAGGGAATTCTGCTGCTGCTGAGCCAGTTCCCTCTTGTTCATAGACATCAGTTTTTTCCTTTTGTTATATAACCTGTTGATACTTGCGGTCCATCAGGATGACTTGTTTTTTTTGGGGGGGAATATCTTTGTTTTAATCTGGTTAGGTACAGCTGAGTCTATACAATTGCTTAAGTGTTTGTACAGAACATTTATGTACACTTCTGTGTAGTAGTCACTGTTGGCTATGATTTCAGGGGATATAAAAAGTTTTATATCATCACTTAGTAGGCTGTAGTTTGCTCTGGAAAAGTTTTTTGTTCCTGTGATGGTGACAGGTCCAATAGTTAACTTCAGACTAGACTGATTTATAGCCCGTCCTTACTAGGGAGGCCATCACACAGGGGGAGGGGAGTGCAGTGACCCCCCCCCCATGTTGGTGAGTACTATGTTTAGGACAATTGAGCCCCTTATGGGGATGCAGGCTATCTGTTCTAGAGCATTTGTATTGACAAAGTCCAGGAACCGATCATGTCTGTGCTCATGTGTGTCACCCAGTCGATGGAAGGATAGTTGAAATCTCCCATGACTGAGGTGTTGGATTTTGTGGTGAGTGACTCCAGTAAGTTCAGGTAGGCGGTGTTCTTTTATTAGTTCATTGTCAGGGATCTATAGCTGGCACTGATGTGTTAGGGCATTTTGCCTATTATAGTTATTTGGACATGGAGTAGTTCGAGAGTCATACTACTTGACCAGTGCTGACGTGTACTTGGCTTTATTGAAGATGGATACAACTCCACCTTGGTTCTTTCATGCTCATTTTTAGGTCTGAATGTGTGGAAGGTATTGTAGCCTTGCATGGCTGGGATGGCTCCACGGCCTTGAACCATGTCTTGGTGACTGCACAGATGTCAGCATCCTCCAAAATGTGGAGTGCAGTTTCATGTTTAGACTCCTAGCATTAAGCAGTAGTACCTTGAGTTTGTCTCCAGTGGATTTTATTATGTCGAAAATCATTGACTAGAAAAGGCACTATGGGGAAGCAAGCACCTTTCCCAGTATCTGAAAGCCTAGAGGAGACCGGTGCAGACCATCTCTGGAAAAGCAGCATGGCCCATCTCTGGCAAAGCAGCATGGCCTGTCAACCATTTTTCCCAGCCTGATAGATACTGGATCCCCCTGGACTGACACTACAAGCCAAGTTGTTGAAGTTTCTCATTTTTTGTTTATATTGTGGCATCATCCTGGGTGAAGGTAGTATGCTGCTTAGGGCTAGGGTCATACCTGCGTGAGACACACAATCTGAGAGTTAAGTTACTTCTCTCTTCATATAGTCCAAAGAGGTGCGTCTCAAGTCATTCACCCCAACATGGACTGTGACAGTCATAACAGTACTTGTTGTTGAGTAACTTGAGTGCATGTGTGATTTGACAGATCCTCACACCCGAGAGGCAGCTGACTGTGACCTTCTCCTTGTCCAGCATGGTGAGCGGGACATCTGTGTGTCTCACTATGGAGTTGCCTGTGACCAAGATATTAGGTTCTGAGGTGTTTGTCTTAGCTGCTTATTTGCTGACACATTAGTATATATGTTATGTGTAGTGTTTTCTATTTGCACAGCAGTGTGTGCAAGTTTGAGAGGTCTCTGATCTTTTGGTAGGCTTCTAGTGAGTACCTCCACTTGTGTAGATTTTTGTGTCGTGACCTTATTTTGTGTGAGAGGTGACACTTGTTTGTTGTCTGGTTTGTTGTTACATGAGAGAATGAGAGAACCTATCCAATTTCATAGTGTAATTACATCTCTCACATAGGGTATTTGTTTTAGGATTAAGTGGTTGTCGCTGTACATGAGGCAATTACCATATTGCTTCAGGATGCCCATGTCAATCAGGCAGGCCAGTGAAATGATGGAAGACTGCCCTTTCATGATAGCAGGTTTTTCCCATATGCACTATAAGGGAAGGGAGCGAGTTAGTTTGACCAGTTTTTGTGCTAGGACTAATAAAGGTGCTTGTTCTCTTGAACGCTTTGAATAAGTGTGGCATTGTTGCTTAGTGTGCAGCTGAGCTGGCCCGTACTACAGTAAGAAAGCTTGGGGAGGGTTCCACTGTCAGAATGTTGAAGGAAAAATCGAGTTTCGATGCATTTGCGTCTATACAGGGCATCATTAACCCCTGTTGCATGGTGCGCTGCAATGCACATATGCAAGGCTAAAATACAGCAAAATTAAAACACTCTTAAGCTGATGTACCAATAGAAAAGCACACAGTGAACCTTTCTCTTGCAGTCCCCAGTTCAGACATGGCTGGATTCAGACTCTTCTGCCACAAGAGTGCAGGGGAGTCATTCTTAATGTAAAATAGCTGGTTTAGTGCTTAAGTGTAACAATAACATGCTCGATTCAGACAGTCTGAATCTAGTCAGTGCTATCTAGATATCGTAACAGTACAAATGAAGTGCAGAGAAGTACAAAAAAATACTTGGAGCCCTTTTGCGTTTTTCGTAGCTCAGGTAGACCAGGTAAACAACTACTGCCACTAGATGAATAACCCCTGTCCTAATGTAAAAACACAGTAAATGAGTGTCCAGAGTGAAATGTTACAACAGACTTAAAGATATGGATACAGTAAACAGCTTATAAAAGTATGATTATTCAGTAAGAGTACTTCACTTTGAATAAATGAGCCAAGAGCCACTCAGTTGTACAGAGTTTATAAAGGCACTAAAAAAACAGGGTCTCTATTAGCAAATCAAAAAACCCTTTACGCGAATACCTAAACGGCGACACATATAACGTGAATCCCGAACACACTAAACAGCGAAAAATAAAATATCGAACTGTCATAGTCAGCCAACCCCACCACCTGCTACATACCTACCCAAACAAAATAAATTAACCACATACGTACACTAACCAAACCCTACTTCTTACCTAAAGTAAAGCACCAAAACCCTACTTATAACTCTACATTAAACCCCACATACACAACTATCTATGCACTATCCTTAAACCCTCCCTAACCCTAAGGTCCATAACTACAACACACTTCCCCTACATACACCCAAAAAAATAAATAAATAAATAATATGCCTACATACAGTTAAAAAAAAAACCCTACTTCTAACATTACACTAAATCTTGCATAAATTAACTATCTATTCACTTACCTTAACCCACATCCTAACCCTAAAGTCCTGTCTATCGCACACTTACCTTATGGAGCTGTACCGCAGATGGGCCAACCATTACACCTCGACATTTAAATTTTTGTGGTTTTGACCGTTCAGCGTTTACGTATTTTGTGCAGTACGTGTCGCTCTTTTCGTATTCGTGATTACCGTTTTTCGATCTGGTAATAGGAACCCAAAAAAACAAGATAAGCTGATAAATAAGCCCTCCAGCCATTAAAAGTACATTCAGAAATCTCAAGTATTTACCCAACCTAAACAGACCAGGCTACTTCCCAGTGCACTAGAAGGAAAATCCACTAACCTCTTTTGATGTAAAAACAAGTGTTTGCTAGAGTGTAGAAATACACTACTGTATCCAGTAGCTAGCTAAATAATGAAGTCAGATCAAGTAGAACAGACATTGGGAGGTAAAATGCACTTTTTCATTGTAAGCACAGGGAGAGGCAAGTAAATGGCTCAGGATATATCAACAGCAGTTCAGAAAGGGAGGAGTTTATTAAGCTCATTTTACAGTAGTGGTGGGCAGCTTAAAATCACCAGGTTTAAAAAAGCAGATCAACGAAGGGGAGGGTGGGTGAGAAAAAACAGCGAATCGCCAACTGTGCTTTAGTTTATACACGCTTGAAGTCTTTTCAGACAGACAGGGGCTTTGACTTTCAGTGAGTAATTTAAGTATCACCCAAGAGACCATTTAACCAATGAAAAAACATGACATGGGCAGCTTAGTTAATTTAAGTGTCTGCCTCTCACATAGAACAAATACACCAGGCCAAGCAGAGTTCTTCAAACAGAAAACAAAGTGGAGCAGTTAACAGAAAGCAGCTCCATCAGTCACAGACAAAAAAAATAGGTTTACTTTCCTTCCCCAACAGCAGATCATCACATTTATGGCTACGGCAGATAAACCCCAGAAAAAATTTATAGCAAACAATGTTTTCTGTTTGGTACAGTGCTTGATGTAATCAGTGCATGGAGTTTAATAGTGTGTTTAAAGATTCGTGTTCAAATGACTTGGAAGCTTTCCCAGTGAAAGAGAAACTGTCACATATAGAAGCACAAGAGGTCAGTATGGAGAAGGCTTCTGTCACGGAGGCTGCCCTGTCTCATGAAGCAGAGTAGTCTCAGATTGCATAAAATTAGTTCACCCACTCATTCTGAGTAACTCTGCTCAGGGGCTGTCTGCGTATGCATAAAAAGTATGGTTGGTGCAGTACAGTAAATAAAAGTGGGAAAAGCAGGACAGAATCCTTAAGTTTACTAAACTTGCATAAGAAATGGTGGTCTTCACAACATAGTTTGTTATGACGGTGTAGAGTACCAGCTGCAGAAACTAGAAGGATTTACCATGCAGGTGTTAGGACCGCTTAACACAAACTTTCCCAGGTGACCGACTGTACTGTAGGCCATCAGTGGTGTAGCTAGCCTGTTTTCCTCTGATGTGATAGCTCCTTCAAAAAGAAAAAAATTCTGCTCTCATTTTAAACTCTCGCAAGCAGCAGCTGTCATCCTGGGAGTGCTAGTGTTCTGAGAACAAATGCAATGCCAGCATGCATTGAAGACTGGGAATTTAGAGTTTCTGTCTGTAATACTTTTCATCTGGGGAGGTTAGCCCCTTTACCCCACCTTAGCTACACCTCTTTATTTTATTATTTTTTTTAACAAGAAACATCTTTATTAAATTATCACTTATGACACTGGCAATCATACATTTATACAAATGAAAACAAACCATGTTGCCATAATCCCAGCTGCAAGCATTTTACATCACAAACCATATTGACATAATTCTAGTTGCAAACATTATACATCACTTATAATTTACCCAATCATTGTCAGTCATACATTACATAGCTCATTCAAGTCCTGACTTCTTTAAATTTCATTCCTCCCCTATATGTATTGTTCCAATTTCCAAGCAAAAATCCTAAATTTTCTAGAGTTTGTTGCATATATAGGCGACATATGTATATTTGGGTCTATGTTATATAATCGGTTTCAAAACTTCAAACTCAGTATGTCGAATGACATATGAGCGAAGTTTGAAACATCAAATATATAATAAAAAAGTAAAAAAAAAACTTAACTGAATGCTCTGAGCAGGGGGGCAAGCCCCCCTGCACCCCCCACACTCTCCTACTTAAACATACCAACTCCGAGATCACACTTCAGTGCAGAAAAGGGAAATTCACCCATTCTGCGCTGTACAGAGCCGTTCGCAACCTTCGAAATTTTGAAAGTTCGATCATATGGTGTCAGCCATATGGCGTTCAATCGTTCGATTATCTAATAGGGACCTGTATATTCCCCATTGTTTCTTTGTGAATTGCTTATTCAGTCTCTCTTCCCAATCCTTTCTAAACTCCTCTGACTGGCTCTTATAGTTATCATGCAATATTTTATATGCTGTTCTAATTATTCCTTTTTTAATGGTAGCTTCTGTTTTAAGTTCTACTAAAAACTCTACCAGTGCTGGTCTTTAGTTCAGGACTCCTGTATTTCTTTCTCTTTGCCTGTAGTCTGATATCAATCCTTGATGGGAAAGGCAATCTCTAACCTGCAGTCCAAATAAATTCTTGAGGTCTTCCCATTCTATTACCTTTCCCTCTCTAGTTATTTTTCCCAGTACCTTGGTTGTTTTGCCACTTTTCTCCAATACATTCCAGCCCCCTCTTGCCTGTTGTCTGTATCCCTAATTGCTGTCATCCCTATCAGCAGAATCTCCTTTCTCCATTCCCATGCTGGTTTAGTACTTGGAATACTTTCTGATACTTTGTGAATATAATATTCTGTATGATTATTGTTGTTATTCTTAAAGATCTGCATCCCAAATCCCAGTCAGTCCTTGTTTCTTGAGCCCCCCTTGTTTCATCATCATCCCTTTCCACTTTGAGTTGTAGTTTTCTGATTGTGCTATGTATAGGATCCTTAACTGTGTAGCTCTGAAATACCCCTTCAAATCAGGCAATCCCAGTCTGCATTGTACTATTGGAAGAATCCGCTTATCCCAATTGATTCTTGCCGGCTTCTCCTCCCAGATAAAATCCTTCAGCTATGTATTAACTGCTTTCCACAGCTTCTCCTATGGTTGATAAAAATATGCCTGACCTGTGTGTAAGACTAAAGGGACTAATTACATTTTAACTCCTTGTAGCTTACTATCGATATTCATATAACAGCTTCCATTTTCTCAGTGTTTTTGCATTATGTTTTGTTTACTCTCTTCCCACATACCCTTAACTGCCACAGTGGAATCATGTTTAATCCATATTTCTAAGTACTTCATTTTTTCATGCACCCATAAATATGAATATTGCTGAACCAATTTGTATGTGGGTACATAATTTGCCACTATTGCCTTTGTTTTTGCCTCATTAATTTTGTATCCCAAAAATATTTGAAACTGTCTCAAAATGTTCCACAAAACTGTAATGTCCCTTTTCTGGCTTTGTCAGGTCTAAAATAATGTCATCTGCAAATAGAGACAGCTTTTTCTGACTACCATATCAACTATATCCCTGAATTTCTGAGTCCCTTATTTTCTTTGACAGTAGTTCTAAATATAATGCAAATAACAAAGGGGATCCCCTGTCCGATTCCTCTGCTCAAGCAGAAATTATCTGAGAGCATCCCACCCACTTAAATTTTCACCTCTGATCCCTGCTATATCCTCCTAATCAACCTTATAATTTTTTCAGGAAATACAAATCCTTCCAGTGCCCTGATCATAAAGTCCCAGCTTACACTGTCAAATGCTTTCTCTGCATCAAGACCCAGCAACAGCAGTGGTATTTTCTTACATTCTCCTTCTGTTTGGATCATCAATGTTCTTTTAATGTTTCAGATGTTTGCTTCCCCTCCACAAAACCGTACTGATCCATATCTATTAATTTTGGCATCACTTTTGCCATTCTTTTAGCCATTATAGACGCAAACACTTTCTATTCAATGTTTATTATTGAAGTGGGTCTGTATGAAGCTGGATCTGATGGATCTCTGCCCTCTTTAGGTATTTCAACTACCACCATTCTCTTCCAGGATGGTTGGTACTTGTCCTCCTCTTAAAATACTGTTAAACAAAACCTTCCAGGTCTTTATCAGTTTTTTCCCTTCTAGCTTCCAAACATACGGGAATACCATCTATTCTTGGAAACTTTTCTGTAGATTGGTTATATATCGCCGTTTTTATCTAGTCTCCTCCTATCCCATCTGTTAGTGATTGAGCCTTATCTGCCTCTAATCTCATCATATTTAATTCTTTCATTAACATTTCCATTTGTACCTTTTCTTGATTTCCATATTTCTCTGCTGTATACAGACTTTCATAGAATTTCCAAAATATTTCCAATACCTCTACAGGATTTCCTGTTACCTTCCTTGTTATAGGCTCCCTAAGGTTGGCAATGGCTCTCTCTACTTTTTGTTGCCTGAGTCATCGTGCTAAAAGTTGTGCTCTACAGTTATCAAACAACAGTTGCATAACAGCCATCTTTCTAAACTCATGCATATGATTGAGGTAATCCCTTATTTATTTTTTAGTATTCTGCTTTTGCCCGTCCTCTTGTTCTTTGAGATTCCCCCTATTCTGCAATACTTTAATATTTGTCAGTCTCTCTAAATAATTCTTGTTACTACTTAACCATATCTCCCACTTTAATTTTATCAAACTCCTTAGCTATATTTTCAGGAAAAAATCTATCTTCTCTAATAGCTCCTGAATCACTTCCACTACCCATTCCTTAAATTCCTCTCTTTTTGATAGGTGGAAAAGCACCAGTGTCTCATTTTTATTTCATTATCCTATGTTTTCATTTTAGTTATTGTTGGCACATGATCTGAAATAGTTATTGGGTGCACATCAAGACCTTTAATTAAATGCACATGTTCTGTGAAATGTAAATTCTGTCTAGCCTAGCCCAGTTTTTGTATCTTAGGGAGTAATATGTAAATTCTCTCCAAACTCCTAGTACTGAATTCACATCTTCATTGCCAAATATTTTCATAATTTTTTTTCAAAAGTATACCCTCCTTTGTTATACTTTCTCTTATGGGCCCCCCAGACATGTCTTCACTGCTGCAAATTAAAAGTTGGGACTTGATGAGCAGGGCAGTGTTAGCATTTGCATTTCCTGAATCAAATTCCAGTCACCACCTATAAGTAATATTCCTTGCTGAAAGCTGATTATTTCTCCCAGATTTTTCTTGAGCTCTTTTATAGCAGTTTTAGGTTTAATATAAATACATGCCAGTATGATCCTCCTCTCTTGCTATAGTAGACCCTTTGTACTACAAATCTACCATTATTATATTTTTTATCCTCTTATATCACTATTGGAGCCCCTCTTGCAAATTCATATTAGGGCTCCTCTTTTACTTTGGCCCTGGTATTCCACTGAATAACCATCCTGAAAACCTTTCTTTATCAAATTCACACATTCACTTCTTTCCAAGTGTACCTCCTTTAGCATAGCTATTTGCAATCTACTCTTTCTTTTTTGTATTTATCTGTATTACCACTGACATTTAAAGATATCACAGAAAGCATCATTGTATTAAAGTATTGTTATTCTCACCTTTTATATGTAAAAGTTTTTTTTTTTTAATTAAATGTCCGGCTTTTGTGTTACATGCTTACACTGTTTTGCAGGTTGAACTTTTATACATTAGTTTCTTGTCATTAAAAAAAATAATACTCCTAAACCTATTAACTTAATACTAACTCACAAAGTTAGGTACATCTTCAGATATTGAAGTTTTACTCTCCTTATGGGAACAAATGTTCCAAACTGACAGCCACACTCACAGATTTGAAGTAACCTAAAAGAAAGGATGTTAAGTTGTCAATCTCGCCTTCATTCTTGCTGGATGGGTTCGGAGCCGATCCTCGGCTCCGACTCGGCACTTGATAAGCTCAAGAGTCACTTCCACCAGCTCGAGGCAGCCCCATATCCCATGATGCAAGGTGGAGATTACTCAGATCTCGTTTGCCACTTCGCTCATGAGGTAACTTTTTACCAGCTCCTGGTAAGTGAATTTTTCTACCTTTTTTTCTGAGACTTTAGTCCACCCCAGTACTTTATATTTATATATATATTACTTTGTTAACTTCCCGATTCACTTAGCCCTATTCCCGTTAGTGTCCCGTTCCCTTTATTCATATTTTTGCTAGTCGGGCCTTAGATCTTTACCCCTCCTATATTTTTCCTGTCAGGGTTTGTTTGGGTGTGTCTGTGTGTTTTTTCCCTGTACTTGGTTTTGTTAATCTAGTTTAATTTTTGGACTGACTGTGTAGTGTGTGTGTGATTTGGTACTCAGTCATGTCTAAAGAGGCTAGGGTCTCAGGCTTCAAGAAGTGTGACTCGTGCTGTCAGAAGATGTCTCTGACAGACTGTCACACTTCTTGTATTTATTGCCTGGGACCTCTACACCTGCAGGACTCCTGTGCTATTTGCCACTCCTTCAGCCAGAGAGTCCTGCAGGAACGTAGAAATAAACTTATTCTCAGGGGCTTATTAAAACCTGAGAGCTCCCCGGCTAAGTCCAGCTCGGGGAAGCCCTCAAAGCCTCCCAAGGCCCAGGCTTCAGTGTCCAAGCCTTCAGCCTTGGCTCCAACTCCCTCTGAGTCGAGATCGGCTCCGGCTGGAGCCAATCCTTCCTTCTCTGAAGGTTCGGTATCGGCGCCGATCGGCGCCAATATTGCTTCCATGCCTGTGTCGGCTCCGGCTGGAGCCGACACATCTCTGACCCAGCTCGGAGCCGACAAGTTGTCGGCTCCAACTGGAACCGAAGGTTCTTCGGCTCAGATGGCTCCGTCGAGAAAGAGATCCAGATCTCCGTCACTGGAGCCTATTCATTCGGCTCCGGCCTCTCCCTTACTTTCGGAGCAGAGCCATCGGAGCCGATCCTCAAGGTCTTCCAGACTCTCAGACCATGACTTGGAGAGAGTGGTGAGTAGACTGCTGAAATCACAGGCACTGGCCCAGATACTTCATAGCCCGTCTCAGCAGACGACCGCTATTCCACACCCTCCAAAAATTCCTCCTTCGACTCTCCTTCAGAGCTTGGAGCCGGAGCTTATTGGAACTGTGACTGTTGGTGCTTCGGAGCCGATACCACTCCTTTCGGCTCCGTCGTCTTCGACTCCTATCTCCTCCTTGAGACCGTCCTTGGAGGGATCCGGTCGTCGGGCTTCCCTTGTCTGTTCCGAGGGGGCGAGTGGCATCGGACCCTTGTCCGACCCCGTTCTCCCCCTCGGAGCTTCGGCTTTGGTAAGCTCGTCACCGACATCTGCTTCAGAGCCTTCCCTTTCAGTGGGGCCGGGGATTCCTGTTTCCTCGGAGCGGGAGCTCTCGGTCCTCCCCGGGAGGGGAGCCTTCGAGGTGATGAGGAGTGTACTAGCCCCCGAGCTGAGTCAACAGTCAGTCCCTTTAGCTCCTCCCTCTTCAGTGCCTGTAGATATCTCTTCCCTCTCTCTTGCTCCCGGACCCAGAGATCCATCGCCCCAGGTTTCCCCTTTGGGAATACCTTCCTCTTCCGAGGTTTCTCCTGATCCTTCAGGGGAACCCCCAGGTAAGAGGACTTGCAAGAGGAAGCATTTAGACTCCCCTGAGTCTACGACATCAGATACAGACTTAGATGAGTCTGAGGGGTCCCCAAGATCCCCCTCTGAGGATGTCTCCTTTTCAGACATTCTTGAACTCCTGAAACAGAGGGGGAACTGGCCCTCCATTAACCCCTCCAAGGATGAGTCGGTATACCTGGAGGCTTTTGGATCTCGACCCTCCACCTCCTGGGTTTCTCCGCCTTTTGACCCCCTCATGGACGTGATAGCTCAAAAGGCATGGGCATCTCCTGATTCTGTGGAATCAGTCCCCAGGAAGCCTTCTAAATTTATCACGGCCCCCACTGAAAAACAGTTTCTCACCAAAGGTGTCCCGGTTGATGCCATGGTGGTGGTGGCCGCCACCAAAAAGGAACTTGCAGATCCTTCCGTACCGGTCCATCCTCCTAACAAGGAGTCTAGGACCATGGACAGGTATGGTAAGCGGATGTTTTCCTCAGCGACCTTTGCTATGCGTTCGCTGAATTATCTATGTCACTTCACCCGACTTCAAAGAGATATTCTCAAGGAATTGGGTGAGGTGGTACAGGATCCGTCAGCTGCTGGGGCTCAAGAGAAGATTGCCTCTCAGCTGAGAATCCTAAATTCCATAACTAACTCCTCCATGCGGCTCATTTCTTATGCAGCCGATGGAGAGAGTAGAGCTGCAGGCACAGGAGTGGCTCTCAGACGTCAGTCCTGGATGCGACTTTGCAATTTTGCAGACCCCTTTAAGGCGTCCTTCACAAACTCTCCCTTCAATGGGACAACTTTGTTTGGACCTCAGGTGAAGGACACTTTGACCAGGTGCGAGCAAGACGGCAAGACTCTTTCTGCCATAGGAGTCCGTTTCTCCACCCCTTCAAGGCCTTACCCCAAAGGTCAGAAGGGAGGGAAAATGTGGTTCCGAAAATCTCAAGGAGTCACGCCTGACGCACGTGGTCAGTTTACCCCCAAAGGCAGAGGGGGTAATAACAGACACCACCCTAGGGGCAGAGGGGGTCCGCAGAACCAGGGCAGCAGAGAGCCTCTCTCTGACAAGCCCTTCCAGCATCCCTGAGGTGTTGCCCGACTGCCCACCCTTGGAGGCAGTCGGGGGGAGATTGTCACTTACCCAGAAGCCTGGCTTTCCCTTTCTCAAGACAAATGGGTACAGTCGATCATATCCGAGGGTTACAAAATACCTTTCGAGAAAAGCCTCTTCCCTCAAAAAGGATCCCTTCCAGACGTTCCACCCAGTCTAAGGGAAATTGCAAAGCTAGAGGTTTCAAAACTTCTAGAGAAAAGGGCCATCCAGCCAGTTTCAGCAGGCCATTTAGAATCCGGAATCTACTCCAGGTTCTTTTTGGTCCCCAAAAAGACGGGAGACTGGAGACCAATATTAGACCTCAGCAGACTAAACAAGTCTGTAAAAAAGACGAGTTTTCGGATGGTCACACTTCAATCGATTTTGCCCTTTCTGGACAAAGACAACTGGATGTGCTCTATAGACCTTCAGGATGCGTACTATCACATACAAATCCACAGATGCTCCAGAAGGTTTCTCCGCTTTCAGCTGGGGACCAGTCATTTTCAATTCAGAGCCCTGCCCTTTGGTCTCACCACAGCCCCCAGAGTGTTCACCAAATGCATGGCAGTGGTCACGGCTCACCTGGTCAGGGATTCCAGGTGTTTCCGTACCTAGACGACTGGCTCCTCACAGCCACCACCAGGCATCAACTTCTCCAGGCCAGGGATTACACTCTACGTCTCTGCAGCCAGTTAGGGATTTCTGTCAACTTCGAAAAATTTTCCTTATCGCCTTGCCAGTCTGTTACCTTTATAGGCGCAGATCTAGACACTACTCGGATGTCAGCAAATCTAACAAATCAAAGAATCCTGGATATCCAAAATCATGTTCGGATCATCCTATTCAGCAAAAAGGTACAAGCCAGGTTGGTCCTGAAAGTGTTAGGCCTAATGGCAGCTGCCATCACACTTCTTCCTCTGGCCCGCTTTTACATGCGTCTCCTACAGTGGATGTTGTTTACCCAATGGTCCTTCCAGCAGTTGCCCATGCGTCACAAGATCCTTGTCACACAGATCTGCAAGAGCCACCTATCCTGGTGGATTTCTTCCCCCCTAGTCCATCAGGGCAGACCATTTGTCCCCCCGGCCCCGGTAGCCACGGTCACTTCGGATGCCTCCCTGATCGGGTGGGGGGGGCATTATCAGGGCAGGATGGTCCATGGCACGTGGCAACCGTTCGAATACCACCTGCATATAAATGTCCTAGAGATGAGAGCAGTGCTTTTAATGTTGCAAGCCCTCAACGATTTTCTTCCTTTAGGAACTATCGCAGTTCACACGGACAACATGTCCGTAGTATGGTATATCAACAAACGGGGTGGGACCAAGTCCTATCCTCTGTTTCGAGAAGCTCTCAGACTTTGGCAATGGGCGATCTCCTCTCAGCGGTTTCTGATAGGAACGCATATCCCCGGGAAAACCAACATCATAGCGGACAGGATGAGCAGAGCTATACTCATGCCTCACGAGTGGTCTCTCAAACAATCTATAGCGGAAGAGATTTTTCAAAAGTGGGGCCCTCCTTGCTGCGACCTTTTTGCTACACCCCAAAACAGCAAATGCCCAGACTTCTTCTCTCTCTTTCCACTTCCAGGCCATCCCCCCAGAGACGCTCTAACCCAGGATTGGCCCTGGGGACTTCTTTATGCTTTTCCCCCTTTTCCGTTGATTCCGCAAGTGCTTCAGAAAGCTACCGACTTGAGAGCCAAGCTGATTCTCATTGCTCCTTACTGGCCTCGACAAATTTGGTTCCCGTTCCTTCATCGACATCTCTTAGTGCAGCCTTGGCATCTGGACCCCAGTTCCAGATCTTCTGACCCACCAGTCGGGTCAACTGCACCGGTCCATTCGTTCCCTCAACCTCACTGCTTGGTTGCTCCACTTCCTTTCTTAGCCAGGCTTCCTATGATCTCTAATCCCGTTAGGGATATCATAGTAGCTTCTCTAAAGTCCTCTACCAGAAGGATTTACTGTAGCAAATGGCAACGTTTTTCCTTTTGGGCAAGGTCTAAGAACATAGATCCCTTTACTGCCCCTATTCAGTCATTTTTGGGCTTCCTAGCTGAAATTTTTCACTCTGGTTCTTCTTCTTCCACAGTTAAAGTCCAGCTGGCAGCAATCTCGAATTTTCATGTCGGATTTGCAGACCAGAACATTATGTCTCACAAACTTTGCAAAGCCTTTCTCAGAGGGATCTTCCTACTTAAACCCCCTGTTAGAGATCCTCCACCGCAGTGGGATCTAAATTTAATGCTGGCATCCTTAATACTTCCCCCTTTTGAACCGGCTGCTACATGCTCGTTAAAATTTCTTTCTTGGAAGACACTCTTTCTAGTCGCTATTACTTCGGCTAGAAGGGTGTCTGAACTTCATGCTCTCTGTGTTCGTCCCCCTTACTTAGTCTTCCACAAGGATAGAGTATCTTTGAGAACTAATCCATCCTTTTTGCCCAAGGTTGCTTCTAAGACAAATTTAAACCAATCTATTGATCTTCCAGTATTTTTTCCCAATTATTCTGACAGGGCGGAACAAAATTGCATTGCCTAGATGTTCATCGCCAACTCAGATATTACTTGGACAGAACAAAGCAATCTAGAAAGTCTGATCAGCTTTTTCTTTCTTATGCTGAAAATAAGAAAGGTCTCACTGTTTCTAAGGTGACCTTATCCAGATGGCTGTCTTCCACTATTTCTTATATTTATCAGCTTAGGGGCAAACAGCTGATCTCAATACCAAAAGCACATTCTACCAGAGGCCTAGCCACATCTACAGCCTTTCAGGCTAGACTACCCTTAGACACTATTTGTGCAGCAGCCACTTGGGCCACTCCTCATACCTTCGTCTCACATTACAAATTGGATTTGGCCTCCAGGGACAGGGCAAGTTTTGGTTCCACAGTTCTCAAGAGTCTGTTCCATTGAGCCACCCAGGATAGAGGTGCTAGGGGCGCGGTCCCATCCAGCAAGAATGAAGGCGAGATTGACAACTTAACATTTAGAAGTTATGTACCTACCATAACGTTCCATGTTAGTTGTCTTCTCTCGCCTTCTTTCTTGCGTCCCTCCCTCTTGTCCCCCTAGCCTGGACAGACCTTGAACTATCCTCTTCTCTGGGAGATTTCTCCCTTGGACACCAGTTAGCTCTGCACTTAGTTACCTGGGTTCCCCTTACAGTTTTTCTCAGGTTAGTTGTTCTTCTTCCCTTGGGGGAAGATAGTAGGTATTTTTTGCTCTAGCTACCAAACAAGATCTGGGTAATCTCCGCCTTGCATCATGGGATATGGGGCTGCCTCGAGCTGGTGGAAGTGACTCTTGAGCTTAGCAAGTGCCGAGTCGGAGCCGAGGATCGGCTCCGAACCCATCCAGCAAGAAAGAAGGCGAGAGAAGACAACTAACATGGAACGTTATGGTAGGTACATAACTTCTAATTATCCATGCTAAGACATAAGGTGCAGCTTGTGTTTCTATTAAGTGCTGTCTGGTTTTGTCTTATCTTTATAGCTCTTCCAGCTGAATGCTTTCAGAGAACATGATCTCCTAGCGGTTTTCCTCTCTTTTTTCTGGCCAATTTTCCTTTATCAGATTGTAGCCAATTTCTATTCATCTGACTGTCTCCATGGAGACATGATGACCAGATACAGAACTGGTACTAAGTATGCATTTATTTACTAGAAAAATGTCTTTTCTTCTTTTGGCTTTTCCCGGTTATGGGTCGCCACAGTGGATCACCTGTCCGCTCATGACTGGCAGTGGAGTTTTACGGTGTCGAGTTGCCAGCCTGGTGCCCAACCTTCCACAGGTGGCACCTAGAAAAACATCTTATAATATTCAATATTCTTTTTCATTTACTTTTTTTTTATCTTAAAACTTTGTTACTAAATCAAGCCAAGGCCCCAGTTCAGTCACCCTGTCATGTAGGGTCACGGAAGAATGAGGAAAAGCACATTAATTTTTCTTTTGTCATGCTCTTTTAACCAGACTTTTCTTTCTTTTTTGTTTTACATTGCAGTGCCTACATTTCTTAAAACTGATCAAGGAGAAAGAGAGGAGTGAGAAAGAAAAAAAAAAAAAAACAGGAGCACATGTTTACCATAGTATCCCAGCTGCACTTAAAAATAACTGAGAAAACTTTATACCATGCAAAAAAATCATGCAGTATAAAAAATAGTACTATTAAGAAAGAGTTTTGTTTTACTTGCAGTTAAATTTCTCCCTACTCTTCCCCTCTCTTAAGTATTTTTCCAAACATCAGTGACTTGGTAGGGCATATGCTTTAGAGTCCTCCACAAGTCTAACAAAGTCTAAAAAATGTCCAATATTTCCAAATGTTCTTCTGTCATATTTCACAAATGTAATTTTTGCTTTGTAGTCCCACATTTGTCAATTTTCAAGTTACTGTTTGCATTCCTGTTCATCTACATGTCCCAAATCCTGTTTCTCCATTTCTAACTTACTGTTGATTCTTGTAGTCCACTTTTGTGCTCCCCTCCTTCTCTCCAGCATTTTCCATTGAAACATTGGAAAAGGTTTCACTGGCATAGTCTGTCTGTGGTCTTTATTATCAGAAGAACAAAAAAAGCAGAATCTCCTCCTGTTTCACAGCTCACTTTTTGTTTCTGACACCAGTATGGACAGGATAATGTGGAGGTTCCTCAAGGCTCAGATACTGATGGGAGTTCTGCTTTCTCCATCTTGTGTTGGATCTGTGAGTGCTGCATCACCCACATTGCCATTTCCTTTTTTATCTGACTCCTGGTTTTGGAAACCCAGGATCTGGGAATTCTGAGAGAGTCAGTGTTGGATCCAAGGAAACCTGCTTCCTTGACACCTACTATGTCCCTAATTAGCCCTGTTCTGCATTTGTCAGATCAGAGCGGGTCTTGGATCCGAGAATTCTTCTGTGCCGGCTCTGGGGTTTGGCTCTGGCTCTGACTTTGTCAGATCCTTCCCTTCCTCTTGGGGATGTGGCCGTTGACAGCATGGGTCCAATTTTGTCTGGAGGTCTCAGATCCGGTGTGGGCTCTGTTCTCTCACTTCTGGCAGCTTTGCCTCTAAAAGAGGGAGAGGGGTCTCTCCGGGTCGGTTGACCTTCCAGGTCACAGAAGGAGCATTCTCTGTCTGGTCTGAGCATTGAGTCCATACATTCTGCCATAGGTCAGCCTTCCCCATTAAGCCTCCAGTCTGCTTCTTAGCAAAGAGTCACCCTTTCTTCTGATACCTCCCCTGAACACCCCACAGAGCAGGCCCTTTGTAAGAAAAAGTGAAAGTCGGCACTTAGACTCCCCTTTAGAGTCCTTGACTGAGGACACCAGTTTCCACCCTAATCAATACCTTCCTGCATCTCCTTTAGTGACATCCTTGAACTCCTTAGGCAAAAAGGTGGCTCGTCCTCCCAAAATCCTTCTTCCAAGGAGTTGGTGTTCCTGGATGCTTTTGATGTGGGGCCTGTCTTTGTCCTGGGTGACCCCCCTCCCCAGAGGAGAAACTTATTGATTTAGTTCTTTTATCCACCTGCCAGCAATTCACATTGGAGAAAATGTCTCCCATTTGAGCCCATTGTTGTGTCAGCAGCCACAATAAAGGAGCTGGCCAAACAATGCCCCTCTGTTCATTCCCCAAACAAGGAGTTTTGGGAGTTGGACAGACATGGATAGTGTGTTTATGCCTCAGCTATCTTCACGCTAAGAGTATTGAACTACTTGGCATATTTTTCATGCTTGCAGAGAGATCTGGTCAAGGAGTTCGCCACCTCTCTCAGAGAGACCTTGTCAGAGGAGGAGCTTTAAAAGGTTTCTTCCCAACTGGTGACTCCATCTTCTCTTGCAAAGTCATCGATGAGGCTGATTTACTCTTCGGAAGGCATCTCATGAGCAGCTGGAGCAGGCATAGCCATAAGGAGACATGTCTAGGTGAAGCTTTGAGATTTTGCAGAGCCCTTCAATGTGTCTCTCTTGTTAATGCTCCCCTTTAATGGTTTTTCATTATTTAGGACCATCTGTAAAAGAAACAGTTGCACACAGTCAGAAAGAAGGAAAGACCTTGTTTGCCTTGGAGATCACGTTTTCTACCCCGCAAAGAACCTTTTGAAGAATCAGAGTAGGAAAGAAGACACTTGATTCAGGAAATCTCAAGGGTCTTTCCATGATATGCGTGGAGATAATTCCTCCAGTGGTAGGGAAGGAGGTTTCAGTGGTAGATGCTGCCCTGGGGAGGGGGGGGGTGCAAATCAGGGCTTCAGGGAACCTTTCCCCGATAAGCCCCATCAGTGCTCCTGAAGCGCTGCCCGACTTTCCATCTCTGGAGGCAGTCAGGGGGCATTTATCCCTGCACCTAGATGCCTGGACAAATATAACAAACAATGCCTGGGTGCTGAAAATAATATCCAGAGGTTACTACATTCACTTTTCCCCTTCATCTCCAAGTCCTAAAAGGATAATCCCCGACATGCCGCACAGTCAGAGGGAGATTGCCATTCAAGAAGTTTGAAAACTTCTAGAAAAAGTCATCCAAGAGGTCCCGACTGAACAAGTAGGATACAGAATTTATTCATGCTTCTTTTGGGTGCCAAAGAAAACAGGGGACTGAATACCAATGCTGGATCTCAGCAGCCTAAATCTAAATTTGAAAAAGTCAAAGTTCTGAATGGTTATGGTTCAGTCCATTCTGCCTGTTCTACTCAAAGGTGATTGGATGTGCTCCATAGATCTCCAGGATGCATGTTACCATATCAAAATGAACAAACACTCCAGGAGACACTTGCTGTTTTGGCTGGGGTCCAATCCTTACCAGATGTTCTTCGTATTTCACTGTTGCAGTCATTACATTTGGGTAATCTGCTGGCAGGTTGCCCTCAGTCGGCCTGAATATCAAAGTCTTGGGTCCTGCGTCGGTTGCTGTCTCTCTTCTTCCATGACGTCAGGTCATCAGGGGTATAAAACAGGCAGCCGACATCATTTTATTTAGTCTTTCTTGCCGCACTGTGCCCGAAGCAGAAGCAGTTCGCAAGTGCCGGTCGGCCGACTCCTGAAATTTTCGCATTCGAGTTTCAGAACCGAAGTCTTCAATTAAAGCTAAGTACCCCATTGGGGAAAGTTTTTCTTGCTCCATACCGATGTCAGTAAAAGTTAATAATTGCATTACTTGTGGGAAGCAAATACTTCATAAGGATTTCCATTTGTACTGTATCATAACGTGCCTTGCTGTCGGTTTTGTGCTAGATTCAACCAATGCACTATTATGCGTCGGTATATTTTTTCTTCAGAATATTTTGCAAACTGATTTAACTACCCTGAAATGTCATTAGATAGCAGTCCGACTACCGGAGTTAACAAAAAACGCAAAGACAAGGACAGAGACAGACCGTCAAGGTCCAAATCTGACGACGAAGCTTCTCCTAAGCCAGTCACTGGTTTGCCAGTACTCAGTGAGGCAATTTTGCAGCCCCTGATACCCGCTATTTTTGAGTCGCAGGCCTCTACTGAGACCCATGTGGAGTCCGGCATGCCACGAGATTCTCAAAGTATTGTACCCGCGGAAGTCTCTCCTTTGGATGGGTCCGGAGCCGCTATGCATGCACCGGCTTCTGAGGGTGTTTTCAGGCCTCAGCATTTCTATATAAAACTGACGCCAGCTTCAAAAACTAAGACAAAAGCAACTCCTAAGGCTAAAAAACCGACGCACGAGTCACATGCTTCTATGCCCAAGAAACAGATGATCAAAATGGCTGAAGACTTAATTACCTTGATCAGGGGTTCACAACCCCCCCCCCCCCTCGATAAGAGGCCTAGCCAAGACACTGATTGTGGATCTTCAGATCAGGTTTCTATTTCTTCTGATTCCTCTTCTGATCAGGAATTTTCTATACCACCCTATGAGGATTCAAATGCAGAGGAATCCATCCCATCTGCATCTCCTCCTGAAGATTATTCTTTTGGTGAAACCTTGCATACTTTGAGGGAACGTTTTCATTGGGAGAGTCGAGACTTCTCAGAATCAAAAAAGAGGCTTAGGGATTTCCTTCTTCTCCTTCAGCATAGGCCTTTGGCCATACCTCCTGTTTTAGACATTGTTGATGATGTGTTTTCGGAGTCGAGCATGGCTCCAGATTCCCTACCACTGGCCCCTAGCAAGCCATACAGATATTGCAGGATTCCTGACTCCCAAAAATTTGTATTCAAAAATCCTGCTGCTGACCCTGAAACTATCTCACAGGGTCCCAAAGGTGTAAAGGCCTCAACAGCTAAGAATCCTACCCCCTCTGATAGAGATTCCAGGGCACTGGATAGATGGGGAAAGAAGGTTTATATGTCTGCAGCCTTGGCAATTAGGGCCTTAAACTGCCAGTTTCATATGCTTAAATATCAACAGCATGTTATGGGATTATTGAAACATAAAATGATGTTGATTTCTGAATGTGTGGAAAATAAAGAATTACAGGAATTACTGCATGCAGCAGAACAGGTTGGAAAGCATACTTTGCAATGTGGATGTCCTTCATGGATGCATCTGCAGTCATAACAACTGGGTTGTCCTGTCGTCAGGCAGCCCTTCAGTCGGCCGGATTCCAAAGTCCGGGTCCGCTTCGCTGATGTCGCACTTCACCCGGCGTCATCTCTGTTGGTCTTGGTATAAAGGCATCAGCCGGCGCCATTTTCCTCAGTCTTTCTTGCGGCGTGGCCGAAGCAGAAGCTGTTCGCAAGTGCCGGTCGGTCGGATCCAGAGATTACTTCTACCGAATACTACTTCGTAGACTTCTAAAGCTAAGTACCCCGTTGGGGACTCTTTCTTGCCTCAGCCGATGTCAGAAAAAGTTAATAATTGTTTAACCTGTGGGAAACAAATACCTCATAAAGATTTCCACTCTTTCTGTCTGCCTTGTTTAGGCCCAGCCCACGACGTAGCAGCCTGTTCGGCCTGTGCTTCTTTCAACCGACGAACGCTTAGGCGTCGGTCGGAGTTTGCTGAACAGTTTTTCGGTTCTGTTTTTGCGTACATTATGCCGTCGGATCCTCCGACTTCCCATTCTGCCAAAAAACGCAAAGATAAAGACCGACACTCGCGGTCCGCGGTTTCGGCCGAAACCATGGTTAAGCAAACCGCGAGTGTCCCGGTTTCGGCCGAAACCGAGAAAACTGATCAAAGTACAGCTGAATCTATCTCTACAACTGAGGCCCCTGCTACCACTCTTGAATCGGCCTCAGAAATTTTAACCACTACGGTGGTTGCCACTGACTTATCAGACACCATTCCCTTGGATGTCTCTACCCCAGCACGTGGTGCTGCTAGGCCTCCAACAGCCATGTCCATTAAGGCCTTCGCCAGGGCTAAAGCAGCCAAAGACTTAGGACCTTTCTGCACCTTCCACAGCACAGGCCCTTAGCTATACCTCCTGTTCTCTCTGTGGTGGATGATGCTTTCAATGATGTCTGCTCCGCACCAGATTCTTTACCTCCAGCCCCTGCCAAACCAGGCAGATTTTACAGGGTGCCAGACACTCATCACCACCTTTACAAGGCCCCACTTGCAGACCCCGAAACTATATCCCAGGGTCCCAAGGCAGTAGCCGCGACCATAGCTAAAAACCCTATTCCTTCTGAAAGGGAAGCAAGGTCATTAGACAGATGGGGCAAAAAGGTCTACACTTCAGCTACTCTCTCAGCTAGAGCCTTAAACTGTCAATTTCACATGATACAATACCAAGAGTTTATGCTTGATCAGTTAACTAAAAGCTAACCACTGATGAATCTCTTGATAAGAAATATGTATTAGAAATGGTAAATAACATACAACAGGTTAGTAACCATTCCTTAAAATGTGGCTATGATGCACTGGAGGCTTCATTTAGATCAGCCATGACTGGCACAGTGATAAGAAGGCATGCATGGCTAAAGGAGCAAGCTTTACCGGATCATGTAAAAGCAAAGTTGCTAGATGCTCCTGTGGATAAGACAAGTTTGTTTGGTACACCTGCCCAGCAGGTTATGAAGAAAATGGAAGAAAAGGCAAAATCTGTTCAAACGGTTAAAGATTTCTTGCAGGTTCAACCCCAAGGTTTAGCAGGAACTGGCCTGCCAAAATTGGTCCTTTCCTGACTCCACAAGATCTCAAAGGGGCAGGAATAGACGTTCCAGAGGCAGAAACCAATCCAGAGGAGGTGCCTACAGAGGCGACAGTGGCAAGGTAACAACAGAGGCACAGATACAACCACTGCCACTACATCAACACAACCACAGTGACTTAACCCTAAATCCGCCTACCAGGGAACAAATAGCAGCTCCTCTAGGCGGAAAGTTAACCTTATTTTCAAAGAACTGGCACTATATGACAAAAGACAAGTGGATTTTACAAACCATAGATCAAGGTTACCGGTTCCACTTCCACACTTTACCAGTCAAAGAGGAATGCCAAATCTACCTCCAAATCAAAAAACAGAGGCTCTACAACAGATAATACAGTTAGTAAACATGAGAGCTGTGGAAAGAGTGCCAACAGCAGAGCAAGGAAAGGGGTTCTACTCCAGACTATTCCTAGTTCCAAGAAAGGAAAAAAGTTGGAGACCAATTCTCGACCTGTCCACCTTAAATACATACATCATTGTCCCAAAGTTCAAAATGCTGACCCTACAGCAACTTCTTCCCATGCTGGGCAAGGAGTGTTGGCTGGTAACTCTAGATCTCAAGGAGGCATACCTGCACGTCCCCATTCGACCAATCTGCAGAAGATACCTCAGATTTCTTGCAGGATCAGAGCACTATCAATTCTCAGCATTGCCCTTTGGCTTATCTACTGCGCCCAGAGTATTCACAAAATGCCTGGCATCAGTAATCGCCCATTGCAGACTACAGGGAATTCAAATTTACCCATACCTGGACGACTTCCTGCTACAAGGGGACAACAAAAGCAAGCTGACAACAGATTTACAAAGGGTCATTTACTTGCTACAAGCACTGGGATACACAGTCAATTTACAAAAGTCAAGGCTGATACCATCCCAAACAAGGACATTCTTGGGCTGAATTGGACACAGTAAAACAAATGGCATTCCTAACTACAGAGAAACAAAAAGAACTCCCTCTTTACTTCTTGGCACTAACAAAACTGAACAAGTTAACAGCAAGAAAAATACTGCAGGCCTTGGGCTTCATGGCATCATGCATAATCTTGGTCCCACTTGCCAGACTGCATATGAGAAAACTACAGTGGTACCTAAAGAATTTATGGTCCCAACACAGACACAGCCTAGAAACAGAAATCCCACTAATTCCATGCTTAAAACAGGAGTTCCTATGGTGGGCTCAGGCATGCCAGTCAAACCCAGGGCTACCCTTTCGCAGATGTCAAGCAAGCCAGACCATCACAACAGACACTTCAGACCTAGGATGGGGGGCCCACATGCTGGACAAATGCGTGCAAGGATTGTGGACACAGGATCAACTTCACCTGCACATCAACCTAAAAGAAATGCTGGCAGTAAAACTGGCAATCCAAAAGTTCAGACCATTTCTCAAAGAAGGCCAGTTGATGATAAGGACAGACAACACCACAGTCATGTGGTACATCAACAAACAGGGAGGCACTCATTCATACCCCCTATGCAGAATGACTTTGGAGCTGTGGAACCTGGCACTCAGCTACAACATCCAGTTACAGTCAATATTTGTACCGGGAAAAGAAAATACTCTAGCAGACATATTAAGCAGAACCACATCGGATGCCCACGAATGGAAGCTGCACCCAGACATCTTCAGGACCATCTCAAAGAAATGGGGAATGCCTCAGATAGATCTATTCGCATCACCTCTCAATCACCAGCTCAAAAAATTTTGCACAAGGACATTCCACCCACTAGCATGGAAAGTGGATTCGCTCTCCTTCAGCTGGAAAGGCCTAACAGCATATGCATTCCCACCTCTTCCCTTGATACACAAAGTATTACTAAAAATCAAGGAAGAACGTCCAAGGATAATCCTGATAGCTCCAAACTGGCCAAGACAACACTGGTACCCACTGCTGAGGAGCATGTCTCGGAACAATATGTGGCCAATACCCCTGATGCCTTTGATGTTAACTCAGAACAACTACAGCATCATACATCCAAACCTAAAAACGTTGCAACTGACTGCATGGAACATCACATAGCAGCAGCTAATCCAGAACTCTCACAAAGAGTTAAAGACATTATTCTTGAAGCACGCAGACCTTCAACAAGAAGGAACTATGCTGGAAAATGGAAAAGGTTTGTCATTTGGAGTACTGAAAGAGGAAAAGATGTGTCAAACATAGATATGCCTAACATTCTGGAGTATCTGGCCGAACTTCTTCATTCAGGCCTGTCCTACTCCTCCATCAAGATACATGCATCAGCTATTTCAGCAGAATACAGCTTTGATCCACCTGTTTTTCGCACCCTTTGCTCAGGCAGTTCCTCAGAGGAATCAAGAATGTAAAATCTCCAAGGAAACCACCATTACCAGCTTGGGACTTAAACTTTGTGCTGGAAAAGTTGACACTATCACCCTTCGAACCAGCAGCAACAGCAGACCTACAACACCTGTCATGGAAAACTGCTTTCCTACTGGCAATTACTTCAGCAAGGAGGGTTTCAGAACTACAGGCCTTAATGGCAGTGCAACCCTTCCTAATCTTCCACCAAGATAGAGTGTCCATGAGGACTAATCCTACATTTATGCCTAAGGTAGTATCCAGAGTGTCTTTAAACCAGGCAATCCACCTACCTACCTTCTTTCCCAACCCACAAAACAGAGGGAAAGAATACTGCATACCTTGGATGTACATAGACAGCTACGCTACTACTTGGACAGAACAAAAGTAGCAGAAAGACTGACCAACTTTTTGTATCCTATGCAACAGGAAGGGAAGGAAAAGCTATTTCCAAACAGACAATCTCCAAATGGATAGGAAATTGCATACGATTCTGTTACTCCTTCCATGGAAAACCAATTCCACAGAACATAAGACCTCATTCTACAAGGGCAACAGCCACTACCACAGCCTTCTTATGAGGAGTGGCAACCAAAGACATTATTGAGGCGGCTACTTGGACCTCCGTGCATACATTTGCCAAGCATTATAATTTGCCTCTTTATTCCAGATCCCGAGCAGGGTTTGCCACTGCTGTACTGCAAGGGATCCTAAACACACCATAATCTAGTTTTATCCTCCTCCCTAGTTGGCTATGGTATTCTACCCAGTTAGTTATGACTGCAGATGCATCCATGAAGGACATAGTACAGTTTTGTACCTACCATAAATGTAGATGTCCGAACTGGATAGCATCTGCAGTCAGGATTACCCTCCCTCCTTCCCCTCTGTGGTACTCCTAGGGTGTTTACCCTCCTAATAGCTAGCTGGTGGGGGGGGAGTCTTTTATGGTGTATTTGTTTGTATATATGTACATACATGCTTATTTTTGTGTTTACCTCTATCTTTTTTGAAACATTGGCATCTATCCAAAATTTTAGCCTCCAAGAGGGCTACTGGCATCTGGGGCAAGAAACACTGAGGAAAATGGCGTCGGCTGATGCCTTTATACCCGAAGACCAACAGAGATGACGTCGGGTGAAGTGCGACATCAGCCGAAGCCGGACCCGGACTTTGGAATCCGGCCGACTGAAGGGCTGCCTGACGACAGGACAACCCAGTTGTTATGACTGCAGATGCTATCCAGTTCGGACATCTACATTTATGGTAGGTACAAAACTGTACTTTTTGATTCCTTGGAGGCTCCTGCAGGTCCACAGTTACTGGATCTGTGATTAGGAGGCATGCCTGGCTCAAAGAGCAAAATCTGCCTGATCATGTTAAAGCTAAATTATTGGATGCACCTTTACAGAATGATACCCTGTTTGGTAATAGGGCAGAAGAGGTTTTAAAGAAAATGGAAGACAAAGCTAAGTCTATGCAAACTGTAAAAGACTTAATACAAGTGCAGCCACCAAGATTCGGTAGACACTGGCCTACAATAAATTGGTCCTTTCCTGTGTCTGACAGAGCCTCATGGGGCAAATCCAGGCGCCCAAAAGGCTTTAGATACCAATCACAGGGTTCCTACAGGTCAAAGTAATGGGGTGCCCTTACCTCCAAATCTGGAGGAAACAAAGCACAACCCTACAGTAAGCAGTGTCAATGACTCCCCTCTGCCATCACCAAGCACTTATCTTTTGCAGCCCCCTTAGGGGGAAAACTAGCACTTCATGCTCAAAATTGGCAATTAATAACCCAGGACAACTGGGTATTAAACATAGTATCCCAGGATACAGATTTCATTTCCATACCTTGCCAATTCCAAATGGTTGGCCAGATCTGCCATAAAATCAGTGGGCAGAGGCACAGAAACAAGTTACGTCCCCCATGGATATGGGAGCTATTCAGTCAGTACCAGAACTAGAAAAGGACAAGGGTTTTACTCAAGACTGTTCTTGGTACCCAGAAAAGACAATGCCTGGAGCCCAATACTGGATTTATCGATTTTTGAACACATTCTTGGACATCCCAAAATTCAAAATGCTGACTTTGCAACAGCTTCTGCCCATGCTGGGCAAGAACGCTTGGCTAGTGACTCTAGACTTGAGGCATACCTGCATATCCCAATAAGGGAATCGTGCAGAAGATACCTCCGCTTCAAGGCTGGTTTTATGCATTACCAATTCTCTGCACTGACTTTTGGCTTATCTACTGCTCCCAGGGTCTTTACAAAGTGCTTGGCACCAGTAATTGCATTTTGCAGACAAAGAAGCATTCAAATATATCCATACTTGGACGACTGTCTCATTCAAGCAGAAAACAAGGACATTCTTCTTCAACATCTGGCGTTTGTAAAATGGCTTCTAACATGCATAGGGTACACAGTAAATGAAAAGAAATCACAACTGGTACCCTCTCAAAAGATTACATTCCTGGGTGCAAGCTTGAATACAACTGCCCAGATGGCTTGCCTTACACCAGACAAACAAAGGCAACTGACTATTTACTTCAAACAGATGGCAACAATTGTCACAGTCTGGAAACAATGATTCCTCTCATTCCCTGTCTACAACAGAAGTTTCTTTGGTGGGCAGAGACATGTCACCAGAACATGGGACAGTCTTTCACTCTACCCCCTGCCAACCAAACCCTAACTACAGACGCATCAGACTATGCTTGGGGGGCCCACCTGGCAGGGAGATGCATTCAGGGCATATGGAGCCCAAAACAAATGCATCTGCATATCAACCAGAAAGAGAAGTTAGCTGTTTAGAATGCCCTGACAGCCTTCAAGGACTTACTTCATCCAGGACAACTACTGATAAAGACAGACAACACCACAGTTATGTGGTACATAAACAAGCAGGGGGATACACATTCCTACCCCCTTTGCAGATTAGCCATGGCATTGTAGGGCACAGCCTTGATTTACCAAGTACATCTTCAAACTCAATTCCTGCCAGGAAAACAAAATACTCTGGCAGACGACCTAAGCATAAATCTTATGGACCCTCACGTGTGGAAACTGGATCCACAGGTCTTCAACATAACAGAGAAATGGGGGGCCCGGACATAGATCTATTTGCTTCTCCCCAGAACTATCAACTGGGCAAATTCGGCACAAGGGCTTATCGCAGACAAGCATGGAAAGTGGATGTCCTATCCTTCAGTTGGAAAAACCTATCAGTCTACGCCTTTCCTCCTCTGCCTCTTCTTCCCAAGGTCCTACTAAAGGTCAGACAGGAAAAAACAAAAATGATCCTAATTGCTCCAGACTTGCCTTGCCAGCACTGGTACCCAATTCTAAGGAATATGTCTCAACTCCCTCCTTGGTACTTGCCTCAAATACCTCATCTACTGTCTCAGCAGAACAATCAAATTCTGCACAGTCAGCTCCAAACTCTGAACCTGGCAGCATGGCTGATCATGTAATTATTCAAACAACACCTCTCAGTAAATCTGTGATGGATGTCATTTTGGAAGCCAAAAGGCCTAGTACTGGAAAATCTTATGCTGATAAATGGAAGAGATTCTGTGCTTGGAACCAAGCACAAGGGACTGACGCAGCAAAGCAAGTATTTCTCAGATCTTACAATACTTGACTGAGATGCTTGACAAGGGCGTCTCTTTTTCATCAATAAAAAAACATGCCTCTGCCATCTCGGCTCATTACAACACAGAGCCTCCCATCTTTTCTCATCCTTTGCTAAAACAGTATGTTAGAGGTGCCAAAAATTTAAGGCCTCCCAGAAAATCACCACCTCCTGCATGGGACTTCAATTTTGTGCTGGAAAAGCTTACTCTGCCTCCATTTGAACCAGCAGCTACTGCAGATATAAAGTTTTTATTTTGGAAAACTGCTTTCCTTCTTGCAATCACTTCGGCAAGAAGAGTTTCAGAACTACAGGCCCTCATGGCTGTGGAGCCTTTTATTATATTCTACCCAGACAAGGGTGTCCATCAGGACCAATCCTTCCTGTATGCCTAAGGTGGTATCCAGTATGGCTCTTAACCAAACCATTCACCTGCCAACTTTTTACCCATATCCGCAGAACAAGGGGGAGCGGATTCTGCATTCCTTAGACGTACACAGACAACTAAGATTCTACTTATACAGGACCAAATCTCTAAGAAAGTTTGAGCAGCTACTGGTGGCATTTTGCTGTGCAGGATCAGAGGAAAAGGTTATTTCAAAGCAGACTATTTCAAGTGGATAAGCCACTGCATTCGTTTCTGCTATTTGCATCATGGTAAACTGGTGCCCAAAGGAATCGGGTCACATTCCACCAGGGCTGCATCTACCTCAGCAGCTTTCCTCAGAGGGGTACCAACCAAAGACATTCTAGAAGCTGCTACTTGGAGCTCTGTTCATACTTTTACAAAGCATTATCATTTGCCTCTCTTCTCTAAGTCCAGGGCAGGCTTTGCCACTGCAGTTCTGCAGGGTCTTATAGCCGCTCCTAATGCTATTTAGTTCCAGCCTTCCATCCATAGCTTTGGGATTCTACCCAAATGTAATGACTGCAACAGTAAAACACGAAGAACATAGTACAGTTGTGTACACTTACCAGAAATGTAGATGTTTGAGTGTATTCACTGTTGCAGTCTGGGTTACCTACCCGCCATCCCCCTCTATTCTGGAGCTTCTCTTTCCTTCACTATATTCTACAGCCTTTGTGGTGTATTTGCTTTTAGATGAAGGTAAAGTTTATGTTGTTACAATTGCATGTATAGATAGTTATATATATATATATATTTTGCTCCCCATTTGGGGGGCACCTAAAATCTGGGGCAAGAAAAACTAAAGAAAATGGTGTTGGCTGCCTGTTTTATACCTCTGATGACCTGACGTCATGGAAGAAGAGACCGCAACCGACGCAGGAACCAAGACTTTGATATTCAGGCTGACTGAGGGCAACCTGCCAGCAGATTACCCAAATGTAATGACTGCAACAGTGAATACAATCGAACATCTCCATTTGTGGTAAGTGTACACAACTGTACTTTCACAGCACTGCCCTTTGGACTTGCCACAGCCCCCCCGGGTGTTTACCAAATGTATGGCAGTCATTGCGGATCACCTGAGGCTAAAAGGATTCCAGGTGTTTCCATACTTGGACTATTGGCTCCATACTGCATCAACAAGGCATCAATTGATTCAACCCAGTGAGTACCTAGTTCAGATCTTCATTTCCCTGTGTAGTTCAGTAAATGTCTCAAAATCAAACCTGGCTCCTGTGCAAAGTGTAGAATTTATAGGAACACAACTAAACACTTCAGCACAAATAGCTTTGTTGCCTCTGCATTGCATAATTTCTGTGAGACGGCAAGTCCAGGACACATTAGACCATCTGTTTCCTCCAGCAAAGTAAGTTTTCAGAGCACTGGGATCTTTGTCAGTAGTCATCATCCTAATACCCTTGGCAAGATGTTTTATGGGAGTTCTTCACTGGACCCTGGCTATTTAGTGGTCCATTCTTTACCATTCTCCATCTGCTCCTATCAAACTCCACTCTGCAGAAGCTGTCTCCATTGTTGGATGCAGTCAATCTGTCCATTTCTGTGCAGGTCATTATTTCTCCCACCCCAATAGCCGCAGTGACCACGGACGCTTTCCAGTTTGAGTGGGGGGGGGTATCTGGGAAAGATGGTCCAAGGCATGTGTTCCCCATGTGAGACCAAGCTACATGGTGTCCCAGAGATGAGAGCAGTCCTAACATTGCAAGCCTTTCAGGATCTCTTTCGTCTGGGGACTTGCTATTCATACAGACATGTCAGTGGTTGGGTACATAAACAAACAAGGTGGAACCCGGTTTTACTCATTATGCAAAAAGACCATGAGTGTTGGGAATGGGTAATCTCTTCAAGCCGCTTTCTAATTGCAGTGTATATTCCCAAGGTCACCAGTGTGTTAACAGACAGACTCTGCAGGTCCATTCTGGCTCCTCACGAGTGGTACCTCAGTCAGTCAGTAGTGAACAAGATTTTCAGCCATTGGGGCCAGACTTGTGAACTTTTCACTTTTCCCCTAAACAACAAATGCAACAAGTACTTTGCTCTGATCCCCCCTGAAGAGGGAGTCACCAAGGGATGCTGTAGTCCACGATTGGCCCCCTATCCTCCTTTCTTCTTACCCCCCCCACCCCACCCTTGATCCCAAAATTTCTACAGAAAGCCAGTAGGCTGAAGAGCTCAGTAATCCTCATTATCCCGTTTTGACCTCATTAGGTATGGTTCTTCTTCTTATGGTCTTACCTGAAATATCGCCCATGGATACTGGATCCCAGTCGGGACCTTATTTCTCACCCATCAGAACATCATCAGCCCAATCTCCACACCCTGAGACTGACTGCATTGTTCCTCCACTTCCAGTGATTGTAAGAAAGTCCAGGCTAGCTTCCCCGGTATGCAACATATCTTGGCCTCTCAGAAGACCTCCACAAAAAAGGTCTATAACATTTAATGGAAAAGATTTTCAATTTGGGCTTGAAAGGAGAATATTGACCCATTTTTAGCTCCTATGTCAGCTGTAATCCTTTTTCTGGGTTCACTTATTCAAGAAGGTGCCAGTTTCTCTACCATAAAATTACAACTGTCTACCATTTCTAATTTTTATTCAGGAAAGGGACCTTCTCTTTCTTCATCAAGATTATGCAAGGCTTTCATGAGGTGTGTCTTCTTACTAAGACCACCAATAAAAGATCTTCTTCCCCTTGGGAGTCATACAATTATCCTTCAGGGTCTCACTCAGAAGCCCTTCAAGCCAGCTGACAGTTGTGCCTTGAAACTTCGTTCATGGAAGACAATATTTTTGGTAGCCATCACTTCAGCCAAAAGAATATCTGAATTGCAAGCCCTGTCAGCCAAACCTCTCTACATTATTTTTCATAGACAAGAGTTTCCTTAAGACCTAATCCATCTTTTATGCCTGAAGTAGCAATGGAATCCAACATTAGCAAGTTGATTCAGTTGCCGGTTTTCTTTCCAAATTATTCAAATAAAGGAGAATATATGTTGCATCTTCTTGATGTTCATAGACAGTTGTGTTTCTCTCTGCACAGAACAAAAAAGCACAGGAAATCTAATCAACTCTTTATATCCTTTTCAGCTAATCTCTTAGGCCAAGCAGTGTCCAAGTTCACTTTGGCTAAATAGTTAACTGATTACATTTCTATTTACTCCCAAACAGGTATTGAATTACCTCGTCCACCTAAAGCTCACTCTACTAGATCATGTCCATTTCATCTGCTTTTTCTGCCACGGCCTTAGTTGATGAGATATGTGCTATGGCCACTTGGTCTAAGACTCTTCCATTTGTCTCACATTATAAGTTGGACATTGTCTCCAGAAGCAGGGCATCCTTCGGATCCACAGTGCTGCAGCATATCCTTCCTTAGGGGCCACCCAGGAGTTAGATAGCTGGGGACTCTGACCCATCAGTGAGAGAGAATGAAAAGGACATCATCAGATGTAGAAGTTATGTACTTACCATAACTTGGCATCTGTTTTGTCCATTTTCCTTCTTCCTCACGTCCCTCCCATCCATCCTCCACCCTAAGCCACTTCAAAAAGTTACCTAGAGGATTTTGGAACCCATAGGTTCATGGTTTGAACCCCAAATTCTTTGATCTGTCCTATTTCTTTCTCCTGGACTGTAACTTATTATATAGGGCAACAAACTTGATCTGAGGAGTTAAGGAAGGTATGATGCTTTATGGGAGAGGGAGGAGCTTGAAACTCAGATCCTAAAGTGTTGAAAATGTGGCTGAATCGGATCTGATATCTGATCTGAAAACCCCACTGTGAGAAAGAATGAAAATGGACAACACAGTTTCCCAAGCTATGGTAAGTACATAACGTCTATATTTCCTCCTTAGCATGTACTTCATCAAAAAATTATTTTGTCCCTCCAGGGAAGAATATTTTGAAGGTAGCTCAGTACAGCAGTTTGAATTTCATACCTGCTTCTCAGCATTCCTTGAATAATGGAATACATTTACTCCTATTTTGTCTGGTGTACAATGAATAATCATTTTCCATAAACAGTCTGCTGTCTCCTACTTTTAGGACTTTGTCCTTCCGTCATGGTTTTGTCAGAATCATTTCCTTCTGCTGGTAGGATTGCATCTTTACTATTAAAGTTCTAGGTTGCTTTCTCATATCCAGGTTTGGATCATACACACAATGTGCCCTTTCAGCTAACAACTCCTGCTGTGGAATACCAGTCCAACTGCTTATTTGTGCTTTGATAAAATTAATGTAGTCTGTTCATTCCAACATTTCTGTCCTCTATTATTTTGAAATATCTCTTCTTGAGCTAGTCTCATATTCAGCCAGCCTTTGCTTCATTTCAATATCTGATTTTTTGCAATTTTACCACCTTGTCTGAATATCTGTTTAAAGCTGCTTCTGTTTTTTTCAGCCTTTTGTTGTTTGAGTTGATATACTCCATCAGTGTTTTGTTCATTTTAACCAAGTCTGTGTCCAGTTGTCTTGTACTTTCCCCTAGGTTGTTGGAAGTCATGTCTGGAGCTTGCACTGCATTTTGCTGAACAGCTGCAGAATGTTTCCCAATCAGTGTTTTTTTTCCTCACTTTTTGTAGCTGATTTTCTTTCAGGTCCTGTGTATTCCTTTTTTTTTTCTGGCAGCCAGGCAGTGCACTTACTAGCCAGTTACTGAAATTTACCCAGAAACACCAAAGTCTGCTGGCCTTGTCTGCTGAGTTTCTGTTTTCATGCTGGAAGAGCTAGAATTAAGTTGTTAGTGAATGTACAGCGATCTTAGAAGTCCTAGCTACACATCTTTCTGACAAGTAAGGTTCTTAAAGATCCAAACAGCACGCCCAGTCTACTCTGGACAAACACACAAGGTGTGACTGAAGGGTGACTACATGAAAGGATTCCTTCTAGACAGAAGGGTTGATGCGGCTCAAGTCTGGAATGGGCTTGTACTACTCACATTTTCTGTCAAACAGGATCTGGAATAATAACAAAATCTTTGCTTGTCATGTAAGGCCACTTTAACCAGTACCAAATGTTACATTTTCCATGATTCTGCTGCCTAACTACAAACCTTGGGATATTATAGTGAAACTCTGGCTTCATAGTCTTCTCTGTCATTTTCCCCATTTCTTGTGATAACAGAATTTGTTGATAATGTGAGGTTTTTCAAAGTAAAAGTTATTCTTACAGCCCCCATGCTGGCCCAGATAAAAGTTATACTATATACTCCAGCTCATTTTTCCTTAGTATTCTTTTCCATCTCTCCAAATCTTCTGCATTGGAGCCTTTTGAACCTCCCATTTGAAAGAGACAATCCTTAAATTCCATGTGACTAAACTATGGCAGTTTGGTTGCTCCTTTTCTCTGATAGCTCAGTCTGCAGTGTTTTCAGATAGGGTCATTTTTGTTCTTGCATTCTAATAAGAGATCATGTACTCAAATTATCTATAAGGATAAATATGTAGAGTTTTCTTAATAGCCTGCAGCATGAAATGTGGTCCCATTTTTGACCTAAGAGCCACAAGACTAGGAATATTTTTCAGAAACCTTTGATGCAGACCCTTCCTGTTCTTTCATTAATGCTCACGTATTGACTGTTCTTAACTTTCTGGTAAGGACTATTTGTCTGGTGTTGTTTAAAAGTGTGCAAAGCCTTTCAAAGGGTCCTTTTTTTACATAGGCCTCTTATTAAAGCCCTGGTCCCTCGATGGGAATTTTATTGGTGATGGAAAAACTTACTCTGCCCCAGTCTGAGGTAGTAGCAATAGTAAAGTTGATTATTTTTTAATCCTGAAATGTCTTATTTCCATTGGTGATTTTTTTTTTTTTTTTTTTTTTTCTGCCAAGATTATTTCTGGGTTTCAAGTCCTTTTCCCAAGACTTATGTCCTTACTTTTCACAGTAGAAGGTTTCTTTGTATGCAAATCCTTTATTCACGCCAAAAGCAGTTAACCTGGCAGTTTGGTTGCTCCTTAAGTAGTTAACCCGCAACTAAAAAAGTCTGTTCACTTGTCCTTCTTTTGTTGATATTCCAGTCAGAGCAAGTATCTTTTTGACTTCATGGATGCGCTTGGGCAACTTGGGTATTATATTGACAGAACCTAGCCTATCCATAAGCTGTCAGCGTCTTTTTTTTTTTTTTTAATCAACTTTTGTGATCTTTGCTAAGAATGTAGAAAGCAGAAACCTGATCTCACCACGATGTAGTTTATAGGTGAAGTAAAATGCGGTTACTGTTCAAAATGCAGTTCCTAAATTCACTGTTCAAAGAAATTGTTGGCAGCCGTAGTAAGGATAAAACTCTTCTTTATTGTAGATGTAATTAAGAGGTAAGCGCTTTCGCGTGGTCACAGCCACGCTTCATCAGACAAATGAAAACTCTGCATTAAAGTGCTTATATAGTACATATTTTAAAACCTAGCCCTATGTAATTAGGTACTTCAATAAATATTTAAAACGGCAATGCTGACAAACTGTCAGAGGCGTTGCATTCATTGTTAGTGCTTATGGAGTCTATAGTAAATCTTATGCATAACTCTTAATACAATTTGTGAACTAAAAAATATATTTAACAAACAAACAATTAAAGAAAATTGATGCAATTCAACAGTAAGTCTATGCTTAAACAAATAAAAAGCAGTGAGAACCCTGCGCATCTGAATGTTAACAGGTATAACACTAAATAGACTTGTTACGGTTACCATCGCAACCGAACAAACAGATAATTAAAAAACTTGATACAATTCACCAGTAAGTCTTATGCTTAAACAAATAAAAAGCAGTGAAAACCCTGCGCACCAGAATGCTAACAGGTATGACACTAGATAGACTTTTTTACGGTTACCATCGCAACCGAAACCTTAGTTCATTTGACATAAAATATTTTGAGACGTTCACAAGAAGTTTGTATTAAAACATTTCTAAAGTTATTATACTTAAAACACCAATTTGAATGCATTGTTATTGTGAGCTCTATTTAAATTTTTTAGAACTAAATAAAATCATTTAAATGGTTTTGCAGACTTGACTAAGTCTTGCCATAAAAACATTATTAAAACACAGAAGAATACGATACAAAACTTGGGACCAAGTGACATATAGCTTTTGAAATATGTATTAAAGACCAAACAAAACCTAAATCAAAATCAACTGAAATGTGCTAGTGGCTTGAAACATAAACGCATCCAGTAGGGCGCGATGACAATGAGGTAAAAAAATACAGCAATGCTGGAATTGCAGAGTTAGTTAATATGATTCAGAATCAAAACCATAAATGATCTGTTAAGAAAGGATGGAACTAATGTGGTATGTGTATATGGAAGAATGAAAAATATATAAACAACAACGAGTATTAATGTATATACGTATAACATTTTTATGTACTAAATTTATTAATTCTTATTTATGTATTTATTTGAGAAAATTTTAATAATAAGTTAATAAATATCAAATATTAAATGTTAAATGAATAATTGGATGCATAAATAATTATTAATAAAAGTAGTTATAAAAACCTCAGTTTTAATGAACTTATAGAATTTTTTATATCAAAATAGTTCCTTAACCTTGAGACTAATAAATAGCATCTGTTTAGATAGAATTGATTTAATATAACATAAATCCAAAAATATAACTATATACAAAAGTATGAACATATAAGTGTTAAAATAAACTTGACTAAAGGTGCTGATTACCCATAAAATACCATAATTTTAAGGACATTTTAAGAATAAAGGACATACATCTAGAAAATGTTTTTTGTTCATAGATTTTAGCGTTTTCTATTATTTAAAATGGGTTTGATAGAAACTGAAGTATTCAGTCCTGGGTAACTATGGGCATTAAATTTTAAAATCCACTTTAATTCTGCCAGGGCTAAATTATTAATATTATCTCCGCCCCTGGGATTCAGGTTTATTTTTTCAAGTACCCTGAATAAAAAAGTGTGTTCTTTGTGTTCTATTATATGTTGTGCTAACGCATTAGTGTCTATTTCTTTCTTTATTTCGTACAAGTGATCATAGATGCGATCAGTCAGTCTTCTTTTAGTCAGTCCAATGTAAAATGCTGTGCATTTTGTACGAGTTGCTAAATAAACCAGGTTTTTAGTTTGACAAGTAGCTGAAACATTGATATAGTAGGTAAAACCTAGAGTGGGATGAGTAAAAGTTAAACCTGGACAAATCAGTTTACACCTGGTACAGGAACCACATGAAACTGTCCCCATTTCTTGGGTAGATTTCTTAGTGTTTGATACAGAGTCTTTACATAGGATTTGTTTCAAGTTGGAACAGTTTTTGTACAAGAAAGAAGGATAGTTACCCACCAAATTGGTTACTAAATAGTCTGTCTGCAATATGTTCCAGTTATTCCGTATAACATTCTCCAAACATTTCACATCACTAGTATATTTTAAAATATATGGTATTTTTATAGTATCGTTGCTGTTTTTATGGGCAAAGGAAGTGGATTTCTTAACTGTAAGTGGTGTAAATTCTGTGGAATGTATAGTATTGTTTTTAATAGAATTGACAAGCTTAAAATCATAACCTCTATCTAAAAATAATTGCTCTAATAGGTCAGATTCTTTTTCTAAAGCAATACTTTCCTGGCAAAGTCTAGTCAGTCTAGTGAACTGGCTTTTAACTATTCCTTGGAACATATGCCTAGGATGCATGCTATTAAAATGAAGTAGTGTATTAGTCCAAGTAGGTTTCCTGAAAATGGAAGACGTAATTTTTCCATGCTCATTAAGTGTCAAGGAAACATCCAGGAATTCTACTTGTTTCATAGATGCTTCCACTGTAAATTTCAAATAACTGGTAGTGGTTTCTAAATGGTGTAAGAAACATGTAAATTCCTCTAGGGTACCTTGCCAAATTAGAAGAACATCGTCTACAAAGCGTTTGTAGAACTTGATTTTGTCAAAAGCAGGATTGGTAAACAAGTGTTCTTTTTCCCAATTCAGGACCACTAAATTTGCATACGTATTTGCGCATGGGGTGCCCATAGCTACACCCCATGTCTGCAAATACGTAATGTTATCAAACATGAAAATGTTATTGTTAAGCACTAGATCCAATAACTGACAAATTAATATAATTTTATCAGTGGAGAAGTTGGTGTCTCTTACAAGTAGTTCTCTAATTGCTTCCAGACCCAAATCATTGGGGATGGACGTAAAAAGATTTTTTACATCTAATGTTATCAGCATATGCTCATCAGTCCCAATATTCAGTGTTACATTCTTAAGGCTGTTTAGTAAGTCATAGGTATCTCTTAACAAGGTTGGAACTGAATCCACTACAGGCCTAAGAAATTTTTCAAGAGCAGTAGAGATAGTGGCAGTTACCCAATTACAACCTGAAACTATAGGCCTAAGAGGTATGGGGTGTACCTGTTTGTGAATCTTAGGCAGGCCTTTTATTGTAGGAGTAGTGGGGAACTCAATGTACAAGTACTTATATTCTTCTGGTGTAATTTGTCGACACATTAGAAGGTCATGTAAAGTTGCATGTACATTAGTTATGATAGAACAAACTTTTTTCTGGGAAATAACAGAGTAAGTTTCTTGATCAGATAACATATTTAACATCAAAGTGACATAGTCTGCTGTATTCATAACTATAATACCACCACCTTTGTCAGCAGGTCTAAAGGTGATGTCAGAAAACTGCTTAAATTTCTTCAAAGATGCCATTTCACCAGAAGTTAAATTCACATAAGCTATTTTGTTTTTCTTAGTAGAAAAAAGTTTATAAAAGTCTCTCTCACAAGCCTTTAGGAAACAGTCAATGCTGAAAGGTAGTGGAGGTGAAAAATTACTTTTTTGTCTTAGAAACACTGAGTCAGGTTGTGGAGTTTCATTGTTGTATGCTGTAGTGGTATTTTTAAAAAACATTTTAAGGGCTATATTTCTACAAAAAATACGTAGCTCGCATAAAACATCAGCCAAGTTACTACACTGTGCTGGTATAAAATTTAAGCCCTTGTTAATCAAACTAGCATCAGATATACACAAATCATAATTAGATAAATTAACAAATATGTCAGTCACATCCTTTGCCTTCGATTCGTTCCATATCTCTCTTCGGAAATTTTCCTTTTTCTTGGCCCTCTGCTTTGAGAGCGTCCTCTCCCTTGATGTTGTGTTTTTATGGGATAAGGTAAAAAACGACTTGCTTCTTGAGCAACTTTAGGTTTCGCACCTAAACGAATGTCATTATGCATATTAACAAAAGCTAGTTGGTTGGGAGGTGGTGTTGCAGAATAAGCAGTCAGTCTAGGAAATTCCGTCTCACCAAGTTGAGCAGAATTGTTGTCAGTTGTAGGTAAAGTAGACAGGGCTGAATCTCCAACAGATGAAGAAGCAACATCACTAATTATAACATTATCATTAACATGTGTTAAAGAAGCTGGCCTTTGCACTTGAGTTTGTGCATTATTATGCCTGGGCCAGACAAAAATCTGACCTGTTTGGAAATCATTAAAATCCCTCTGCAACTTTTTCAATTTTATTTGTTTTAATTTCTCACTGAAAGAGTTCACTTGTGAGAAAATGGTTTGCAGTCTATTTTTAGCAAAATCTGATTTAAACTTGTCAGTTAAATTTTTATGAGTTATGTCTATTTCAGTACGTAACTTAGTCTCAAGTGGTAGAAAATATTCATTTAAAAGTGACATGTACCTGAAGCCTTGCTCAATGTTTAGGTCCTGCCACTTTTTCAAGAGCACCGGGTGATTAGTCCCATAAGACGGCATGCAAAATACACGCATTCCTCGGGGTACGATGCGATGATGTATAGATGCTTCAAGGTGTTGCCTTTGCCAGGCATACCTTTGTAGTAGGTACAATTTGTCTTCAAACTCTTTCACAGCCAAGTTGAAGTCTGCAAGATTTTCTTCAGGTAAGGTGGATACAGGAGTGTTGAGCGACCCACCCAGTTCCAAAGCCAATAAAGGGTTAGCGACGTGATGCAACAATCCTTCTGGTATAGCTGAAAATTCCCTCGACTCTGGTCTGTAGTCTAGTTCTACAGTTGTAGAATCCATCGCGTAGAGCAGTTACCACACAAACAAAATTGAAAAAAACCAAGAGGTAACTGCAACTCCAAGAGATCAGGTAACACAAACGGATACAATGTAGAAAGCAGAAACCTGATCTCACCACGATGTAGTTTATAGGTGAAGTAAAATGCGGTTACTGTTCAAAATGCAGTTCCTAAATTCACTGTTCAAAGAAATTGTTGCAGCCGTAGTAAGGATAAAACTCTTCTTTATTGTAGATGTAATTAAGAGGTAAGCGCTTTTGCGTGGTCACAGCCACGCTTCATCAGACAAATGAAAACTCTGCATTAAAGTGCTTATATAGTACATATTTTAAAACCTAGCCCTATGTAATTAGGTACTTCAATAAATATTTAAAACGGCAATGCTGACAAACTGTCAGAGGCGTTGCATTCATTGTTAGTGCTTATGGAGTCTATAGTAAATCTTATGCATAACTCTTAATACAATTTGTGAACTAAAAAATATATTTAACAAACAAACAATTAAAGAAAATTGATGCAATTCAACAGTAAGTCTATGCTTAAACAAATAAAAAGCAGTGAGAACCCTGCGCATCTGAATGTTAACAGGTATAACACTAAATAGACTTGTTACGGTTACCATCGCAACCGAACAAACAGATAATTAAAAAACTTGATACAATTCACCAGTAAGTCTTATGCTTAAACAAATAAAAAGCAGTGAAAACCCTCGCACCAGAATGCTAACAGGTATGACACTAGATAGACTTTTTACGGTTACCATCAACCGAAACCTTAGTTCATTTGACATAAAATATTTTGAGACGTTCACAAGAAGTTTGTATTAAAACATTTCTAAAGTTATTATACTTAAAACACCAATTTGAATGCATTGTTATTGTGAGCTCTATTTAAATTTTTTAGAACTAAATAAAATCATTTAAATGGTTTTGCAGACTTGACTAAGTCTTGCCATAAAAACATTATTAAAACACAGAAGAATACGATACAAAACTTGGGACCAAGTGACATATAGCTTTTGAAATATGTATTAAAGACCAAACAAAACCTAAATCAAAATCAACTGAAATGTGCTAGTGGCTTGAAACATAAACGCATCCAGTAGGGCGCGATGACAATGAGGTAAAAAAATACAGCAATGCTGGAATTGCAGAGTTAGTTAATATGATTCAGAATCAAAACCATAAATGATCTGTTAAGAAAGGATGGAACTAATGTGGTATGTGTATATGGAAGAATGAAAAATATATAAACAACAACGAGTATTAATGTATATACGTATAACATTTTTTATGTACTAAATTTATTAATTCTTATTTATGTATTTATTTGAGAAAATTTTAATAATAAGTTAATAAATATCAAATATTGAGTATTAAATGAATAATTGGATGCATAAATAATTATTAATAAAAATTAGTTATAAAAACCTCAGTTTTAATGAACTTATAGAATTTTTTATGTCAAAATAATTCCTTTACCTTAAGGCTAATAAATAGCATCTGTTTAAATAGAATTAATTTAATATAACATAAATCCAAAAATATAACTATATACAAAAGTATGAACATATAAGTGTTAAAATAAACTTGACTAAAGGTGCTGATTACCCATAAAATACCATAATTTTAAGGACATTTTAAGAATAAAGGACATACATCTAGAAAATGTTTTTTGTTCATAGATTTTAGCGTTTTCTATTATTTAAAATGGGTTTGATAGAAACTGAAGTATTCAGTCCTGGGTAACTATGGGCATTAAATTTTAAAATCCACTTTAATTCTGCCAGGGCTAAATTATTAATATTTTTTTAATAAATTAATAATATTTTTTTTCATCTTTGCTAAGAATCATGAATCTAAGCAAGTTATTAAATGGAATATGTTTAGATGGGATTCTGATTTAGTTATGTCATATATGGGGGAAAAAAGGTAGCCAGTTCCAAAAGTATAGTCTACCAGGGCTGTCAACACATCGTTCTTTCTTAATGTTGCTTTGGATTATATTTCTACAACAGCTGCTTGGTCATGTGTGATCACCTTTGCTTACACTACTGCCAGCTGAATGTTATTTGTAGATCTTGGTCTTTCTTTGGGACCATGGTATTCAACAGTATGTTTTCATAATGTTAAGGCAGCCACCAAAACGTGCAACACAGAGATTCTGTTTTACTGGTTTTATTAATAGTTGTAAGATATGAGACACCAAAGTTATGAATATTAAACAGCACAAGATCTGTAAGTAGAGCTCTGGCTGTGGGAACCAAATCTTCCTCTGCCCCTCCCCCCAGTCTTGTTCTCCATTATTCTGTTAGTGTAGCTTTTACTTGGTGCAGAACTGGAGAGATAAGGGGGAACAGTACATTATAGGCTGTAGAATGGGTTTTGCAACCTCAGAAGTTTTATTTGTGGAGTATTCCTTTTACCTTAAGCTTGAGTCCTATTAGTTCCTGCATCTGGAGTTCTTTTCAGATTGTGTTATGGCAAATACCCATGCCTTTGTTATGCTGGCAAAGAATATGGATCTTTATGAGGTCATTTGGTGAAGAGTTTGTAACTCTTGAGTGATGCAAGCAACAGGGGTTTATGGAGCAGAAATAGTATTTGAGGAGCACTGAATGGGATTTTCTGTTGTAGAAGCCTTCTCATTTGAAGACCTAAAGGCTCTTCAGGACACAAATCTAGCTAGACCTGCATGAAGACCAGCAAACTGTAGGTGGCAATGAGGGCATGGAAATGCCAGTGAAGCAAGTGTTAAGGTACACTGTATGTTTGACGTACAGGAACAGTCTGTAGAGTAGGAACATTAATGCAAAAAGGTGAGGAATGGAACCAGTGCTGGAGATGTGCTTCAGGTGTTCTAGACTTTGCTCTAATGCTCTAGCTTGACTTCTAGACTCATGAAACTCAAAACTTTAAAATTGATTCTTTTGTTTTGGGAAGCATTGTCTACACAAGAATGTCTACTGTTTTTTTAATGTGGTTCTGAAAACTTTATCCTGGTAATTTTTATTAGAATGCTGACATTTGTTTACCTCAGAAGTGATTTCTAAAATTGTTATAGGTAAACAACAAACTCCAAAAAATGTTCCTATTTAGTAAATGTCTGAGACTCCAGACAATGCCCTCGGATACATTTACTGACAGCAAACCAAGTATTGCTTGCAAGCTCAGTTTTCTAGACCCTGAAGTATCTCCCCTTTTAAAATTTGAAGCTTCTGCATCGGGTATTAACTCACTGGTCCCAGAGTAACACTTTTCAGATCAACATCCTAAGGGAGTCAGGTGCATAGAGAAGTTCACAATGCATGTGCAAAGTTTTCATTCCAAAGTTCAGTCTCTGTTACATCATACTCACCAACCCCCTTTTAACCATTTTCTACGTGGGTTTGAGGTATTGTGTCAACAGCTGCCCTCTCTGTTAATTCAGTGCCACTCTCCTACCTTCTTCAGTGGTCATGCCTGACTGTCACAAGTCTTCTCTCAAACACCCTTCTCTTTGCTGGATGTCCTCATTTCCTCTTGCTTTCTTCCTATTTCTCCCAAATCTTCTTCACCAGACTGTCTTCTGTTTCTTGTACATGTGCTTGAACCATTGTAATTTTAGTTTTGTTTTACCTTGTCTGAAACTGGAGCTACCTGTTCCTCTGATGTCCTTCAAGGATGCGTCTGCAGTCCTAACATATGGGTTGTCCTGCCTCAGGCAGCCCTTCGGTCGGCCGGATTCCAAAGTCTGGGTCTGGCCTCGGCTGATGTCGCACTTCACCCGACGTCATAGCTGCTGTGGTATAAAGGCATCAGCCGACGCCATTTTCCTCAGTCTTTCTTGCTGCGCGGTGCCCGAAGCAGAAGCTGTTCGCAAGTGCCGGTCGGTCAGATCCAGAGATTTCTACTACCGAAGACTTCTAAAAAAGCTAAGTACCCGTTGGGGACTCTTTCTTGCCTCAGCCGATGTCAGACAAAGTAAATAATTGTTTAACTTGTGGGAAACAAATACCTCATAAGGATTTCCACTCTTACTGCCTTCCTTGTTTAGGCCCAGACCACGACGTATCAGCTTGTCTAGCCTGTGCTTCCTTCAACCGACGGACGCTTAGACGTCGGTCGGAGTTTGCAGAGGAGTTTTTTGGTCCCGCTTTTGCATACAAAATGCCGTCGGAGACTCCGACTACACAATTAGCTAAAAAATGTAAGGAAAAGGACCGACACTCGTGGCCCGCGGTTTCGGCTGAAACCACGGTTAGGCCAACCGCGAGTGTCTCGGTTTCAACTGAAACCGAGTCCTCGGTTCTTCCTTCGGCCGAAAGCATGCCTCCGATAGCCGAGGCCTCACAGAGCATGGCTGAATCTGCCACTGAAATTACCCCTACTGAAGCAGGCACCCAGGATTTATCAGATACTATTCCTTTAGACATATCTACCCCTGCACGTGGGGCTGCTAGACCCCCTGCTTCTATGTCTATCAAGGCTTTTTCCAGGGCTAAAGCAGCTAAATCTTCTAAGGCCTTACCTGCTAAAACTCCCTCACACAGGCCTACCTCTAGTTCCCAAATGCTCAGCCTGGCTGAGGATCTCATTTCTTTGATCAGGGGATCCCAACCTCACCCAGACAGGGCCTCTCAACCTCCTCCAGATAAGAGGCCTAGAACTGAACCCCCGGAACCTGTTTCTACAGACTATTCCTCGGATGACTCAGATATTTCAGACCCTCAGGAAGGCCCATATTCTCCTTATGAGGATTCTGATGCAGAAGACTCCATTCCTTCTGCTTCTCCTCCTGAAGAATTTTCTTTTGGGGAAACCTTACATGCTATGAGGGAACACTTTCAATGGCAGGGCCAGGATTTTTCAGATTCAAGGAAAAGGCTAAGGACTTTTTTACATTTACCACAGCATAGGCCTTTAGCCATTCCTCCAGTACTAACAGTTGTTGATGATGCATATAATGATGCCTGTACTGCCCCTGATTCTCTTCCTCCGGCCCCTGCCAAGCCTGACAAATATTACAGGGTCCCGGACACACACTACCATTTGTATAAGGCTCCTGTTGCAGATCCTGAAACCATTTCGCAGGGCCCCAAAGCTGTGGCAGCTGCCTCTGCCAAAAACCCTCTCCCCTCTGAAAGGGAATCTAGAGCATTAGAGAGATGGGGTAAAAAGGTTTATACTTCTGCTACTCTTTCGGCCAGGGCCTTAAACTGTCAATTTCACATGATTCAGTACCAGGAATTTTTGTTAGACCAGCTAAATAAAAAACTGTCCTCTCCTGAACCTATAGACCGCAAGTCCTTTCAGGATTTGGTACATAACTCTCAGCAGGTCAGTAACCATTTCTTAAAATGTGGCTATGATGCACTGGAGGCTTCCTTTAGATTAGATTAGCTATGACTGGAACATTGATTAGAAGGCATGCCTGGTTAAAAGAACAATCCCTACCAGACCATGTTAAGTCAAAACTCCTAGATGCTCCTATGGAGAAACAAAGTTTGTTTGGCTCCCCTGCACAGGAGGTTCTAAAGAAGGTGGAAGAAAAAGCAAAATCTGTCCAAACAGTCAAGGATTTCTTACAGGTCCAACCTCCGAGGTTTAGCAGAAATTGGCCTTCGAAGAATTGGTCCTTTCCAGACACCTCCAGAGCACAGAGAGGCAGAAATAGACGCCCAAGAGGCAGAGGTCAATCCAGGAGTGCCTACAGGGGACGTCAGTGGCAGCCTAACAACCAGAGAAGTACTGCCACAGATTCAACTACAACCACTTCCACAGGACAGACACAATGACTTGGCTCTGATTCCGCCTACCAGGGAACAACTGGAAGCACCCTTGGGCGGAAAACTAGCCTTATTTTCCGTAAACTGGCATTACATTACAGGAGACAAATGGACTTTACAAAAAATAGACAAAAGCTACAGGTTTCACTACCACACTCTACCAAAAAAGAGAGGAATGCCAAACCTACCACCAAGCCAAAAAACAGACGCTCTAAGACAAATCAACAACTTACTAAGGATGAGAGCTATAGAAAAGGTACCGCCTATGGAACAAGGCCAAGGATTTTACTCCAGGCTTTTCCTTGTACCAAGAAAAGAAAATCAATGGAGACCTATTCTCGACTTGTCCGCTCTGAACACATACCTCATTGTCCCAAAATTCAAAATGCTGACCCTCCAGCAACTTCTTCCCATGCTGGGCAAGGAGTCTTGGCTGGTGACTCTAGATCTCAAGGAGGCATACCTGCACGTCCCTATACGACCAGATTGCAGAAGACACCTCAGATTTCTTGCAGGATCAGAGCATTATCAATTCTCAGCATTGCCCTTTGGCTTATCTACTGCGCCCAGAGTATTCACGAAATGCCTGGCATCAGTAATTGCTCATTGCAGGCTTCAGGGAATTCAAATTTACCCATACCTGGACGACTGCCTAATACAAGTGGACAACAAGACAAAATTAACAAAAGATTTGGAAAAGGTCATACAACTGTTGCAAGCTTTGGGATACACAGTCAACATGTAAAAGTCAAGACTAGTACCATCCCAAAGGATAACATTCTTGGGTGCAGAACTGGATACATCAACTCAGATGGCTTTTCTCACAGAAGAAAAACAAAAGCAACTACCAGTCTATTTCATGACATTAACAACACAAACTCAGCTTACTGCAAGGAAAGTCCTGCAAGCCCTGGGTTACATGGCATCCTGCATAATATTGATTCCGCATGCCAGGCTGCATATGAGAAAGTTGCAATGGTACCTAAGGAATGTATGGTCTCAACACAAGCACAGTCTAGAAGCCCAGATTCCAATAATTCCATGCCTGAAGCAAGAATTCCTGTGGTGGGCTCAGGCCTGTCAGTTGAACAGAGGATTGCCTTTCCACAAACCTCATCCAAGCCAGACCATCACCACGGATGCCTCAGACCTAGGCTGGGGGGCACACATGGTGGACAAGTGTATACAAGGCCTATGGACCCAAGACCAGCTGAATATACACATAAATCAAAAGGAGATGCTGGCAGGGAAACATGCAATCCAGGCATTCAGACCATTCCTTCAACAAGGTCACCTGCTGATAAGGACGGACAATACCACAGTCATGTGGTACATCAACAAACAGGGAGGTACACACTCACATCCTCTATGCCGGATGGCAATGGACCTGTGGAATGTGGCCCTGAATCTCAACATTCAACTCCAGGCCAGATTTGTACCAGGAAAAGAAAATTCACTAGCAGACACCTTAAGCAGAACTACCATGGATGCTGCATCCAGATATCTTCAAAACCATAACAAACAAATGGGGACTACCAGAGATAGACCTGTTCGCCTCCCCACACAACCACCAATTGAAGAAATTCTGCACAAGAGCATACCACCCACTTGCTTGGAGGGTGGACTCCCTTTCCTTCAGCTGGAAAAAAATGACAGCATATGCATTCCCACTTCTTCCTTTGATGTACAAAGTCCTACTGAAGATCAAAGAGGATCAGCCAAGGGTAATCCTGATAGCTCCAGACTGGCCGAGGCAACATTGGTACCCGCTACTGAGAAGCATGTCTCGGACACACGCATGGCCTCTACCTCTATGTCCCTTACTTCTAACACAGAACAACTACAAGATCCTACATCCAAACTTGAAAACACTGCAGCTAGCTGCTTGGAATATTGCATAAAACAAAATAACCCAGATTTATCTCAGAGGGTTAAGGACATTATCCTGGAGGCTCGCAGACCCTCCACAAGGAAGACTTACTCAGCCAAATGGAAAAGATACCTCATTTTGAGTACAGCAAAAGGAGAAAATTGGCAAACATAGCACACATCCTGGAATACTTAGCAGAACTGTTCCACAATGGCCTGTCCTACTCCTCCATTAAGATTCATGCATCAGCAATTTCAGCAGAATACAACATGGATCCTCCTGTCTTCTCTCATCCTCTACTCAGGCAGTTCCTGAGAGGAATCAAAAATGTAAGGCCTCCAAGGAAACCACCTTTACCTACATGGGATCTCAACTTTGTGCTGGAAAAGTTAACACTTCCCCCTTTTGAACCAGCAGCAACAGCAGATTTACAGTTCTTGTCTTGGAAAACTGCTTTCCTGCTAGCAATCACTTCAGCAAGAAGGGTATCTGAATTACAGGCATTAATGGCAGTACAGCCCTTCCTTATCTTCCATCAGGATAGAGTGTCTCTGAGAACTAACCCTACCTTTATGCCAAAAGTGGTCTCAAGAGTATCATTGAACCAAGCGATTCATTTACCTACATTTTCCCCAACCCACAGAACAGGGGGGAAAGACTGCTACATACCTTGGATGTGCACAGACAATTACGCTACTATCTGGACAGAACTAAGACCAACAGAAAAACTGACCAGCTTCTGGTAGCATATGCAACAGGAATGCAAGGAAAAGCAATTTCAAAACAGACAATCTCAAAATGGATAGGAAATTGCATTCGATTTTGCTACTCTTTTCATGGAAAGACAACTCCTGAAAATATCAGACCTCATTCCACAAGAGCTACAGCCACCACTACAGCTTTCCTACCTTGTCCTATCCTTATACTGAAGTCTGATTGCCATGAGTCTGTCAGTAATTCTATTGACATTCCTCACGGTCTTCTGAAACCTCTCCTTGACAACATCTCCCCCACCATTTCTAGTCTGTCCTCCCCTCGAGTAAAAGGCTTTAGATCCCAAGCCAAGTGGCTTTCCTGCACTGCATTTCATATCTTTTAATACACGGAATGTCCACCCTCCTCCTTAAAATGTCGCCCACTTCTAAGCTGCTTCATGTCAGTGAACCTATACTGGATGTAGCAATACTAAGTTTGTGTTTGGCATGTTGATTGGTTTTATGTCCAGCTTTTGCCCAATATAATTATCCCAGGTATCCTAAGCTGGGCATTTGGACACAGGCTGGCCAGTAGCAGTCTTAAAACAAGTAAGGCAGTAAAGGAAATGGAAGAAATGCAGGGAAAGAGGACTGTTTAAGGTAGTGAGGTAGAGACTTTTCACTTAAATAATACATGTCAAGGCTCTGCATAACCTCTTTGGCAGGTGATCTTAGTGCATTTACAATTAATTGCTCAAAAATTAGGTAAGTTGCAACATGCTTATCTAAACTGTCAATACTTAATTACTAAATTAACAGCTCTACAGTGAAATAAATCACTGGAAAATATTTAATAGGGCATGACAGGTTAGTGAGAGTTCATGAGTTTTAACTGCCAAAACTTATAGAAATAATGTAAACTATAAAAAGCACAGAAAGACATTGTCACAAAAATAACTGATTTTGAGACAGGAACACAGGTTAAGAATTTATGGATAATAGAATTACTGAGTTCTAAGCTGCACATATGGGCTTGAAGAAGATTGTTCATATTGTTTACACATAATTTATGGACTTGGACTGCAAAGAGGATCTGAATATAAATTGCATGTTTCTGAGAAGAACAGCAGAAATCACAAAGCTTCATTGTATTCTAGTTAAATTCTGTTTCCCTAAGGCAGTCATAAAGAAGACTAACTTACTTCCAGGTGGAGCTGCTAAATAAAAGTTTTGAAGATGAAGTGGTAACAAGTAGATGGCAGTTTGTAACTGCTTGGAGCAGCCCTTTAAGTTGTGTTTTATTTCCCATATAGTCTCAAAAGCCATTTGGATAGGATTATTCAGGACCATTAACTCAATATCATAGGTAAACTTGAAGCTAAGCACTACTGATGCTCTCGCACCCTAGTTTTGCTATACTAATTAGTTCTATAACTTGATTTATGTAGGGCCCATCCCTACATTTCTGGTTGCTATTTCTTCTGGATGCAGAACTGTTTGTTTTGCTTTGTTTCTCTCTTTAATGTTTGTGTTTTTTTTTTTCCCAAGCAAATGCCTTGGGAAGAAATATATACATGTTACTAAATATGTTTAGTGTCAGTAGCATAAAATCCAAGGAAACCTATTTGTTTATTAACAGGGTAAGCCTGCTGGAACCAAGAGTCCTTCATTAGGGGTGACTCGAGCACCGGTGTCTGGTTAAGTGACTTGCTCAGAGTTGCACAGTAGGCAAATGGTGGCTGAGGGGAATCAAATCATGGATTACAGGAATTGACTTGTTTACTTGTCTTATCATATAAAATAAGAATGAGATGTACTTATAACTAGCACATTTTATTTTAAGTTTTAGACAACTTCATTAATAAACAACAAAACTGGCAAATGGAGATTTTAATAAAGTGCTTTGGTTTATTTTTGGTCTCTGTCTGCCATTTTTGGTAAAATCGTATTAACAGATGTCTTTAAATTTACTGTTGCAGTATTTTAAGAGATGGGGATTCCCTGCCGTGGAAGTCCAATGCCTGACCAGTCTACCAAAGCCTACCATTGCTTTAAGGTACACTAAACATCACCCAAATGCTCCTTGCATAGCTTAGGGCATAAATGTGACATTCAGGCGTATGCTCTACAGAACAACTTTGCAGCCAGTCCAAGCATTTGTATTTACCATTTGCCTACGTCCGTTTTTCACCAGCTGCATGCATTTTCATGCTATGGGTACTGCCTATGCCTGTTTGCTGAATCCTAGAAAGTTGCAGATAAGTGCCCTGTTGTGTTTTCTTGCCTTTTTTGTGCTCTGTAGGGTTAGTGTTATTCAGGAAAGGTAAATACCATTGTGGGAGAGAGATTCTCCATAAAGACCACCATGATAAGTATCCTTTTTACCTTGGAGCTTCTCACGACCATACATCTTATTCGATTTGTCAGGCATGCATCCCAAAAACCCTTTGCAGTAGACTATCTTCCCTTTCCTTGTATCTTGAGTACCAGTGTCTTAAGCTTTTTGCGAAAGATGCAGTGGAACGAATCTTTCACCCTGAGGGTCAGCTGTTAGGGAAGAACAAGGTGAAAAAGGGACGACTGGAATCTTCCGCTGTCCAGCCTTTGCCTGGTGTTTCTCCCAAGGTCATTACGAACCTGAAAGCTTGCCTGGCTGTGTTATAGGATTTCTCTGCCTTGACCGGGTTGGAGGCCAGTGGGGATATGGCTGGCAGCACGTCTGACAAGTCTTTGCAGGCATCCATTACAGATGTTCAGGGGAACCATGGTTGATTTTTTTCTGAGGGGCCTAGGGGAGTTCCTCTGATTTTAGTTGGGAAAGAAGTTCCTACTACAGTTCTCAGTTGCCGTGCTGAGTCTGAGCCTTCTCAGTTTTATAGGGGGGGATGTTCCCTTAAAAAAGAAGCAAAATGCTAAACATGTTTCTTCTGCTCCTAGGGATTCACAAAAGTGAGTGGCAGGCCTTTACTTGGGGGTTATTTACTGCTTTAATGTTATTAAAGCCTCCTCAGGAGGTTTCGAGTACTCCTCCTCCTGGGTCCTCTATTCCCCTCAAAAGACACAGAGAACAGGATTTTTCTGAGGAATAGTCTGATTCTGATGACAAATCCCTGACTTACTCTACTCATATTCCTTCTCCTTTGGACTGTGGGTCCGAGGAGGAGGAATCTATTAGTCCTGATGTTCCTTTTGAGGAAATTTCCTTTGTGGACACTATCTCTAGGATGATGGAATTTTTTTTAAGTGGGATTGTGCTCAGATCTGTGATATCCATAAGCGATACTATGAGCTGCAGTTGAAATCTGCTAAACCTGTGGCTATTCCTGCTGTTTTGGCTGCTTTGCTGGATGCTTTTTCCAATCCCTCTTATGAGCCTGATTCTCTGCCACCTGCTTCCAAGAAGCTCGATAGGTTTTATAAGGTACCTGAGAATTGTTGTTTTTTTTTGTATAAATGTCCTGCTGCTGACCCCTCTGTGGTGTGTGTAGCCTCTGATAAGCCATTTCAGTTGCTTTCTTTGCCCAAGTTATTGTCTTCTGACAAGGATAACAGAACCATGGAAAGGCTGGGTGAGAAGGTTTACATTTCTGCTACCGTAGCTTTTAGGGCTATTAATCATCAGACCCATACGTCTAGGTATGTGTTGGCTGTTTGTTCTCAGGCCTGTCAATTCCTTTCTGATTTTCAAGATTCTTAGAGTAAAACTGTGTTCTTTCCTTGCTTGGACTTCTCTCAAGTAGTTCGTCATCAAATGTGGTTGTGATGTGGCGGATGCTTCTAGGGCTGCTGTTTTTGGTTTAGTGATAAGGTATTCTTGGTTTAGGCTTCAACCTCTACCTGATGATAATAAGGCTAAATTGATGGATGATCCTCTGGATCCTAAACTTTTGTTTGGGGAAGCTGCTGCTGGTTTGTTTAAGTCCCTTCAGAATAAGGGTAAGGCCCTACAGGAGCTTAAACTTGTGATCTGATGTTGTTAATCTTCATTCATTCCTTACTGATGGGTTCGGAACTGGTCCTCAGTTCTGACTCGGCCACTGTGCCAAGCTCGCATCAGCCAAAAACTCTAGTGCTAAGATTACCCATAGTGCCTCTCTCCCCACTACCCCAGATCCCGTTTGCCACATACTGGTCAGGACGTTTCAAGTCTTTCACTGTTAGCTAAGTGGTTTTCTTTGTTGATAAAACGTATTTTCTTGTTGTTGAACTTTTATTGTTTGTTGATAAATATCTTCTCACTATCCTTTATCTGGTAAAGTGCCTCATTCTACCTCCCTTTACCATTTTCTGGTATTCTTCCCTACCATAGTTGGTAGCTCCCACCCTTACCTTCTGTGTTATTCTCGGGATACCGTTGTTGGTGCCCTTTTCTTTCTTTCTTCTCTTCTATATATATATATATATATATATATAAAGAATTTTAAAAACGTGGTTTGGTTGTTATATTGCTATATTGTAATAGTAGTTTTGTTGTTGAAATTGTGGTATTTGCAAGTGTAGTGGTCTTGACAGTTTGTGGTTATGGCGGATAAAAAAAAGGTACCACTGGTTTCGAAGCTTGCAACCAGTGTGCCTGCAAAATGCCGAACTCTGACACATGTACTTCTTGTGTGTACTGCTTAAATGTGCCTCACTTAATTGTTCAACCATGTAATATTTGTATGGGCTTTAGTACCCATACACTGCATGAGAGAAGCAATAAACCTATTCTAAAAAGACTACTCAAAACTCCTTTTTCAGAGGCTGTTTCTGTGTTGGAGGGTTCTCTCCCTCCTAGAAAAGAACACAAGAAGAGGAGCCATTTGGTTCCTTCTTCTCCTAGAGATCCGGAATCAGTCTTTAGAGCTTTGACCTAAATTCTCTAAATTGTCTTCAGTTCCCTCAGCACCAGGGCTCAAAACCCCTTCTTCGGTACCAACTGTGGAACCGACTCTGATTATGACTACTAAATTGCCTTCAGCTCCATCAGCACTGGGACTTGAGTCCTCTACTTCAATGCTGATTACTGAACCGAAGTCTGATAAGACTATATCGGTACCCTCGACCTCGGCTCTGATTACCATGGTACCGGCCATGACTACTCCTGTTCAGATTCTTCCTTCAGCCCAAATAATAGCGTCTCCAACCCTGGTCACTTCCCCCCTTCCAACTGCATTTTCTACAGGTCCATCAACCTCAGTGTTGAAAGGAGAGCCCATACCTCAGACCAGATACTCCCCGTCGATGGATCCATTGTCAGGACAACACTATAGTCTTTTTTTGGAATGTCTAGACTCCCCATTGGGGATATCCACCAGATCCTCCAGGAGCCTATCATGCCCATTGGGGATATCCACCAGATCCTCCAGGAGCCTATCAGGCCCATTGGGGATATCCACCAGATCCTCCAGGAGCCTATCAGGCCTAGATGTGGTCAGACTTGTGGATCAACTCTTCATGGCTAGGGGGTTGTCTTCACTAAGTAAGCCCTCTATCCCATTTGGAACAGAGGAGTTTCCTGCACACACTCCATTTTATACTCCTCCTTCGACCTCTCTGGTCCGAAGCCCTCGGCCCCTATGCCTTTCCCGGTTCCAGCTGGCACGGTTCCAACAGCATCCTAATCTGTGGCATTGATTATCATCATATGGACATCAACTCCCTCTGATCTGAGCCATCCTTGGGGTCTTGACTGGCCCATCGGCACCAAGGGTCCTAGCCCAGCATCGATTTTTTTCTATTGTACCATGTGCTATGGCCCGATGACTGTGGTGGTGCCAAGATCTCTCGAGTTTCCTCTCCTGGCAGCGGGTCTGTCAGAGCGGGATGTGATCCCGGTTCCAAGGTTGTTCTTCTTGGTACAGGGCTGCCATCCCTCTTCAGGCGAGCCCGCTTTCCAGGCAATGAAAAGGGCAACTGGCCTCTGCAGGCACTCAGCTGGCTTCACAGGCATCAGAACACCATATGCACATGTCTCTTAGACCACAGTTGATACAGTCTGCTACTCCGGGACACCAGGTATGGGAACTGCAAGATACCCTTGAACAAGGCATCCCTTTTCCGGAGTCCTCTTTGGAAGCTCCCACCGAGGAGGTTCTGTGGAAGAGTGTGTGCAAGAGGAAGCACGTAGACTCACCTGAAGAGTCTCTCATGGAAGACATGGACTGTGATGAAGGGGAAGGGTCCCTAAAATCTCCTCCTGAAGATGTCTCCTTCGGAGACGTCCTTGAAATTTTGAAACAGCGAGGGGATTAGAAGTCCACAAACCCATCCTCTGAGGAGTCCGTGTTCTTGCAGGCCTTCCATGCCCAGCCCTTTACTGCCAGGGTGACCCTGTCTGCCAATGGGCTCGTTGTGCAGCATGCCTGGAAAAAGCCTGACTCCATTGAGCTTATCCCCCATAGACGAGATAAATTCTTATGTCCCCCCTGAAGATGGCCCTCATTGGTCTAAAGTATTGCCTGTAGATGTTATGGTGGTGGCTACAAAGAAAGAGCTCGCTGAGGAGAGCCACACTGTTCATCCCACAAACAAGAAGTCCCGGGCATTGGACAGACTAGCGAAGTGGTTGTTCGCCTCTTTGACCTTTACCATTCAGTCATTGAATTATCTGGCACATTTCACTAGGCTCCAGAGAGATCTCATCACGGAGCTCTCTGGAACACTAGCAGGAGCTGTATCTGACAAGGTCCAGGATAAGGTGGCCTCGCAGCTCACAACCCTAGAGTCCATCTCTAACTGGTCCATGAGGTTGGTCTCCCATGCAACTGAAGGGGTGGCTAGATTGGTGATGCAAGCATTGTCATGAGACGTCACACCTGGTTGCGCCTCTGCGACTTTGCGGATCCCTTCAACGCTTCCTTCTGTGATGCTCCAGTCAAACCTTCCTCCCTTTTTGGATCCAAAGTGAAAGACACGCTAGCCGGGTGTGAGCAGGATGGTAAGACCCTGTCTGCCATAGATGTTTGTTTTTCCAATTCCCAACGATACTTCTCTAGGAATCAGAGGAGTGGGAAAATGTGGCGCAAGAAGTCCCAGGGTCCTTTCCGTGACACGTGGCAAGTATATCCCACGTGGTAGAGGGGGTAACTTTTCTGGTAGGTGCCACTTTCGGGGCAGGGGGTCCATGCAGTCAGGGATTCAGGGATTCTCTCTCTGGCCAGTGCTGTCAGCGCTCCTGAAGAGCGGACTGATTGCTTTCCTTTGGAAGCAGTTGAGGGATGTTTCTCGCTGCACCAACATGCCTGACAAAATGTCACCTCAGACTCCTGGGTGCAGCAGATCATTACCAGAGGTTATCACATCCCCTTCAATCTTCACCTGAAAACCCAAAACATATTCCTGATGTTCCACCTGGTCAAAGGGAATCCAGAGCTCAAGAGGTCCTAAAGCTGCTACAGAAAGAGTCATCCAAATTGTCCCACCAGACCAGATAGGATCCAGGTTCTACTCAAGGTTCTTCTTAGTGCCAAAAAAAAAAAAAAAAAACAGAGGACTGGAGACCCATTTTGGACCTCAGTATCTTAAACAAGTTTGTCAAGCAGGCAATGTTCTGGGTGGTCACGGTTCAGTCTATCCTTCCTTTCCTGGAAAAAGATGATTGGATGTGCTCTGTAGATCTTCAGGATGCGTATTACCACATAAAGATGGACAAATGATCCATAAGATTCCTCCACTTCCGACTGGGAGCCAATCACTACCAGTTTTGCGCACTGCCCTTTGGCCTCTTTACAGCCCCCAGAGTGTTCACCAAATGCATGGCAGTGGGTAGCAGCTCACCTGAGACTGCAGGGATTCTGGGTGTTTCCATACTTAGATGATTGGCTCTTCACCGCTCCCACCAAGCGGCTACTAATAATGGCATGACAGTACACCCTACTCTAAATTTGGAGAAGAGTCAGGTGACCCCTGCCCAGTCCTTGGAATTAATTGGAGCAATGACACACTATCTTGTACAGTCTCCCTACCTCATCACAGTTTGGAAAGTCTAGTGTCTCAGAGCCAAGCAATACTCCCCCAAGACAAGGTGCCAGCTCGGGCAGTCCTTCAAATCTTGTGTTCAATGGCTTCAACAAGGCCAATTGTCCTGTTAGCAAGACTACATATGAGAATACTTCAGTGGCTTCTGTTAACAAAGTGGTCAATGTTAACTCGCCCGTTATCTTTCCAAATTTGTTTAACGAATCTATGCAAGAAGGAATTACTTTGGTGGATGTAGCCAGACAAATCTCTGTGGAGTCTACCATTTTTGCCCCCACAGCCCAAGGCCACAGTGACCACGGACACCTCCCTGTCCAGGTGGGGTGGGGGGCATTTTCAGGGACAGACGGTCCAAGGCTCTTGGTCATCTGCAGAGGCCCGTTTGCATATCATTGTCCTGGAACTAAGGATGCTTTTAGCTTTGCAAGCATTCCACCTCACCCTTCCATCAGGGACTATTGCAATTCAGACAGACAAAATGTCAGTGGTCTGGTACATCAACAAACAAGGGGGGGGACCAAATACTATCTTCTGTGCCAGGAAGCCATGAGAATTTGGCAATGGGCGTTAGCCTCCATCTGCTTTCTGATAGCAATGCACATTCCCCGGGATTCCAACGTGATTGCAGACAAACTGAGCAGGAGTATTCTCCTACTTCATGAGTGGTCCCTCAATCCTTCAATGGCATCAGTGATATTAGATTGCTGCAGCCAGCCTTGCTGTGAGTTGTTCACCTCACCCATAAATCACAAGTGCAGAAGCTACTTTGCCCTAATCCCTCCTCAGGGGGAACCCCCAAGGAAAGCGCTCACACACAATTGCCCCATGGGACTGCAGTATGCCTTTCCCCTGATGCCATTGATCCTGCATTTCATGGAAGAAAGCAATTTGGTTGACAAGTAAAGTAATCGTCATTGCTCCTTATTGACCCCGACAATTTTGGATGTTCTTTGTGTTTCACTGTTGCAGTCATTACATTTGGGTAATCTGCTTGCAAGTTGCCCTCAGTCCGCCTGATTAATGAAGTGTTGGGTCCTGTGTCAGTTGCTGTCCCTTCTTCCATGACGTCAGGGGTATAAAACATGCAGGCGACAGCATTAGATCAGACTTTCTTGCCATGCGGTACGATTGCCCCATGGGACTGCTCTACGCCTTTCCCCTGATACCATTGATCCTGCATTTCATGTAGAAAGCAATTTGGTTGAAAAGCAGAGTAATCCTCATTGCTCCTTATTGGCCTCAACAATTTTGGTTTCCCTTCCTATGGCCTCATCTAATATGCAAACTATGGATTCTGGATCCAACTCCAGAATTGCTGTCACACCCTCAAGGGCTACTCCACCGGAACCTTTCCAGCTGGCAGCTTGGTTTCTCCACTTCCAATAATTGCCAGGCAGAAGAATCTTACCTCCCCTGTTTGCAATATTCTTCTGGCTTCTGATAAGCCTTCGACCAGAAAATTGTATTGGGACAAGTGGAAGAGATTTAGTTTATGGGGTTGTGATAGTAGCATAGATCCTGGTTTAGCCTCAGTCCCTGATGTACTCCATTATCTCTCCAGCCTATTACAATCCAGAGTAGCAGCTTCCACAATCTGGGTTCACCTAGCTGCTATTTCCAATTTGCACAATGGCTTCAAGGATACCTCCTTGATTTCTCATCGCCTCTGCAAAACCTTTTTGAAAGGGGTTTCTCACATCAGGCCCCACATTAGAGAACCTATTGAGCCTTGGAGCCTCACCCTTGTGTTACAGGCTCTAATTAAAGCCCCTTTTGAACCTGCAGCCAATTGTGACATAAAATTTCTCTCATGGAAGTCTCTTTTTCTGGTGGCTATTATTTCAGCACAAAGAATATCTGAACTTCAGGCCTTAGGTGTCAAACGTCCGTACATGATCTTTCACAAAGATGGAGTATCGCTTCGGACTAAGCTTTCCTCCCTGCCCAAAGTAATTTCAGAGTTAACTATGAATCCGACATTTGACTTACCAGTGTTCTTCTTGAATTTTTCAAATAAAGGGGAGTACTGTCTCCATTTACTTGATGTACACAGACAATTAATATTCTACCTGGACAGAATAAAATCCTTTAGAAAATCCAACCAACTCTTTATCTCTTATTCTGGGCCAAAATAAGAGTCAGTTTCCAAGATTACCCTGTCGAAATGGTGAGAGTTTCAGTATGTTTTCTCTACCACCATAGCAAATGGCCCTTGCCAAACAAAATTAGAGTGCATTCAACCAGATCTATGGCAACCTTGGTGACTTTCCACTCTAGAGCTTCCATGGATGATATTTGTTCATAGGTTCATAGGTAGGTACTAGGCTATCGGCCCTGGGGCTATACAAGCCCAGCCAAAAAGGTACCCTGGCTTTTGCCACCCAAGAAAATGATTTTCCTGTGCCACTGTCGAGCAGAGCCACAGAGGTGATACCCAGGGTGAATTTCCTATTTCCCATCCAATCATCAAGATTTTTCTTGAAGAGTGCTAATGAGGAGCTTTGTTTGATATAGATAGGTAGTTTATTCCAGAGTATGGGAAGTCTCTGGGACAGGAATCTATCCCTCCAGCATGTTCTTTTTATTGTGGTGACAAGGTTTAGGTCCCTAGAGCATGTAGCTCGGAGGGATTGGGATTTCTTTAAGTGGAGCATGTCCAGCAGCTCTGGGTTTGACATAGCTTTGTATGTTAGGTAGAGATCACCTCTGAGTAGGCGATATGCGACGGAGTAAAGCTGGAGTTTTTTGAGACCGTCTGCATAGGGCAACTGTTTGAGGCCAGTAATCCTCTTTGTGAGGGATTTCTGCGGCCTTTCCAGTTGTTGTAGATGTCTTGTGAGGTACATACCAAAAGGGGCGTTGTACTCTATAATGGGTCTAATGAGTGATGAGTAGTGGGGAACAATGACCTCTTTTTGTCTGGATGAGAAACCTTTTGTGATGGTGTGCCACGTAGAAGGATTTCCTGACTACTCTGGCGATGTGATTATCAAAGGAGAGACTATTGTCCACCTGTGTCCCAAGGTCTCTTATCACACTTTCGGTGTTAAGTATACTACCGCCTATGTTGTAGTTCATGGGTACAGAGTTTTTACCAAAGGGGATGACAATGCACTTTTTGGCACTGAGCTTGAGGCCATGGCTTTGACACCAGGCATCTGTGTCAGTGAGGCCCTTTTGTAGGATGTCCACATCGTTAGGAGTTTCGATTATGGCTCCTAGTTTGCAGTCATCTGCGAACTTCGTTAGCCAAAGACCTTCTGTGTTTGGTATCTACTTCTCTGAAGTATAGGCTAACAGGAGAGGACCCAGGACTGAACTCTGTGGTACTCCACTTGTCACTGGTCTGAAGTCGGATTTGGAGTCTGCTACTTTCACAGTGTTGGTTCGGTCAGTGAGCCAGTTGGCAACCCATCTTGTGACAGGGATTTATACCTAGTTTAGTGAGTTTATCTTTAATTCCAGAGTGGGGGATGGTGTTGAAAGCCTTGGCAAGATCTAGATAGGCTGTGTGAACCACCTTACCCTTGTCTACAGCTTTGGTGACTACTTCAAAGAAGTCTGTCAGGTTTAGGAGACATGATCTGCCTTTTACAAACCCGAACTTGGTGGAGTTAAGAGTTTGGAGATTACCAATGTCTTTGTTTATAAGTTCCATGATGATACATTCCATGGCCTTGCGGACCAGGCTCGTCAGGCTAATGGGACGGTAGTTCCCGGGGTCCGTGGTGGCTCCCCCCTTGTGGAGTGGGATAACCGTTGCTGTACACCATTCAGCAGGCACAAAGCCTGAGGTGAGGCTATGATTGAACATAGTACTTAGGTGGGGTGCCAGTTCGTTCTGTAGTTCATGTAGAACGCAGCCTGGGATATTGTCTGGTCCCATGGATGCTGTGTTCTTGGCTTTGGAGAATTTGGTTTTTACCTGTGCAGCCGTGATTACAGGAACATTTTATTCTTCCAGTATAGAGATGGGCTCTTTAGGGGGTGAGAGGGGGGTAAAGTTAGCAGTGAACCGATCTGCCAGGATGTTGGCCATATCAGTTGGGTCTGTATATTTAGTGCCATTGTGCTGTAACTCAGAGCAGATCTGAGTGTTGCCATTGAGATTCTTGACATAGCTATAGAATGCTTTGTGGTCGCCTTTAGAATCAGTGGCGATTTTGTTTTCGTAACTAGCTTTGGAGGATTTTATCAGGGATTGCAGCTTCTTATTGAGGCTGACCAGGGAGCTCCTCCACTCGTGGGATTTTACTCTCTTTTGCAGCAGTTTTTTTTTTCCTTATGTTGTACAGTTTGTTTATGGCAGGGAACCACCAGATTGGCTTCCTTTTTTTGGAGGATAGCGTCTTGGTTCTGTTCTGGATAGCACGATCCATGCACTCATGTAAGTGCTTATAAAGTGCAATTGTGTAGGATTCAGTAGTCGTAACTGTATTGTCCATCTGCATGGGTGTCATGAAGTTAACCACTTATGTCTTCAGAAGCATGAAAATGGCTTTGGAGAAATTTTTTACCATGGTTTCCTTAATGGGGGGTGGGGGCAGGATGTGGATATCTATGGTAATTAGCTTATGGTCGGATCGGACCAATGAGGCGTTGACTTCAGGTTTTTTCTGCTCAGAATATCCTAAACAGCATAAAGGACCATCAGCAGCAGCAACGTGGGCCTCCCCACATACCTTTATTAATCATTACAAATTGTATTTGGTCTCCAGGGGAAGAGCTGCCTTTGGCTCAGTGGTGCTTAGGAATATTCTTCTGTAGGGCTTCCCAGGAACTTGGGTAGCTAGGGACTCTGTCCCATCAGTAAGGAATGAATGAAGATTAACAACATCAAGTTACGTCTTACCATAATATTCCATCTGTGTTGTTCATCTTCATTCATTCATTATGTCCCTCCCACCATCCCCCTCCAGTAGGTTCCTGGAAGTTTTTGAATATGGTCCTTTATGCTGTTTAGGGTATTCTGAGCAGAAAAAGCCTCTACTTTTATGTCCTTGGGCAGACTCGATCTGAGGTAATGGGGAGAGAGGCACTATGGGTAATCTTAGCACAAGAGTTTTTGGCTGACGCGAGCTTAACACAGCGGCCAAGTTGGAATAGAGGATCTGTTCTGAACCCATCAGTAAGGAATGAATGAAGATGATCAACACAGGTGGAACGTTATGGTAAGACACAACTTCTTTTTTGATTCTCTTGTGCGTAAATTTCAGAGAAACTACCCCACTAAACCCGCCTTTGTTCATGGGCAATCTCGTCCTTCAACTACAGGTGAAAAGAGTGGCAAACGGGCTCCTTCTGCTAAGGCTACTCAGTTTTCAGGGATTCCAAAGCTTTTTTTTCCTGATAAACTGGGTGCTGTATGACTGTCTGTCTTTTCCCTGCCATATTTCTCTCTCTTCCTTTTTGGCTTCATGGTACGGAAATCTTGCCCTCCTTTTATGGGCATTCCTCAGCCTTCTCAGGAACAACTTCCCTTTTTCTCAGAGGTCCTTCAAGATCTCTTTACTCAGGGTACTATTCAAGACGCGCCTGTGCAGGAGGAAAGGGTTCTACTCCAGACTGTTTCTAGTGCCCAGAAAACAGGACACTTGGTGACCTATTCTAAACCTCTGTCATCTAAACACTTTTTCGAAAGTGCTTTCATTTTGGATATTGTCCATTAAGATTCTGCTTCCTCTCTTGCTCCCTCAGGCCTTTATGGTGTCTGGATCTCAAAGATGCTTATCTCCATATTCAAATCCATCCTCTTAACAAGAAATGTTGTGTAGTCCAGTCTTTTCTTCACCAGGCTAGGCCCGTTTAAATTAGAGGACCTAGTCCTCTTGGTGTCTTCTTTTTTCTACAGGGCTAGGCTCGTTTAAGTTAGAAGACCTAGTCTTCTCTTGCTCTTTTTCCCTTTCTTGTCTGCGTGAGTTGCAATGTCTAAAGAGAGCAAGGAGCATAAACCTTCGGGTTTTAAAAAGAGTATGAAGTGCTCACAAAAAAATGTCATTGACGGATGGCCACAGTATTTGTGTCCGTTACTTAGGGGCCTTCCATTTGCAGGAGACTTGCTTGTTCTGTCGTGCTGTTTCTCCTAGGGTGTTGCAGGAAAGGAGGAACAAGCTAATTTTAAAGGGTCTTCTAAAGCCTTCTTTTGAGGAAGCCTTGTCCAGTTCTTCCTCTTCTACAAATCTGTCAAGACCAAATCCAGTAAGAGGCCTTCTCCGACACTGGCTGGTGTCTCTGAGCCACCTCCCAAAATGACAAAAACTGTCTCAGCGGCTCCACAGCCTTCCAAGCAGATTGAGAGCAGCATTGTGGTGACAGGGTCGGTTCAAAGTTTGTCAGAGCTGACCACTGAGTCAGTCGACCCTGCTACTCGGAGCCAGTCTGTGGATTCCCTACCGGGCTCTGTATTGTTGAAGTCTCCAGTGCCCCATAGATCCAGATCACCTACTGTGTCTTCCAGGAGCCTTTCGGAAGAAGATGTGGAGAGGGTAGTGCTGAGACTGTTGAAGTAGTCTGCTTTGCCAAAATTGTTGTTGGCTCCGACCCATTCGGCTCCAGAGCCACTTGAACCCATTATATCCTCGGTTGTTATTCCTCCTCTGAGCCATGCTGGTCTATCGGAGCTGGAGTGCTTGGTACCACCGGTGGAACCCTCGGCTCCAGCTCCCCTTACGGTTGCTTCGGAGCCAGGTTCTGCTCAGACATTCTCTGTGCCGTCTGTCATGTCCAGGGGCCGAAGCTCTCCTGTCTGCATTGACTGAGGTTTGGAATCTGTCTTCTTCGGTTCCGAGCCTTCCTCTCGGTGCGTTAGCTAGGGTGAGCTCAGGCCTGCGTCTATCTCAGAGCTGATGGCTCTGGCACCGATGGCATCCTCGATCTCTTTGGAGCAGGGGAGGTCCTCGGAGCCGGCATTTGAGATGATGAGGAGTGTGCTGTCCCAGTTGCCAGCTCCTACTAGAGGTACCAGCACTCTTCCCCCTAGAGCACCCAATCTGGTCTCAGCCCCTACTCCCTCCGGAGACAGCAGAGACCCTCAGCCTCAGGAGCCACCGGCTGGTGACCCCCACTCTTCTGAGACCTCCTCAGAATGTCCTTCTGAGGAGCCCCCCCCCCAGAAGAGGACGTGTAAGAGGAAGCATGCTGACTCCCAGGATGAGTCTTTGACATCGGACACTGACCTCGGGGAGTCGGAAGGGTCCACCAAGTCGTCCTCTAATGATGTCTCTTTCGTGGACATACTGGAGATCCTTAAGCAGAGGTGCGGCTGGACCACTATCACCCCTTCTGATGAGGAGTCTGTGTACCTGAAGGCTTTCGGGTGTCAACCTTCTGCTCTTGGGTGTCTCCACCCTTTGATGAACTGATGGATTTACTTAGTCGAAAGGTGTGGGATCCTCCTGATGCTGTGGAGCCAGTCCCCAGGAGACCCAACAAGTTTCTTTCTGCCCCCCCCCCCCCCAGTAAAGAATTTTTGACCAAGGGTGTTCATGTAGATGCCATGGTGGTGGCGGCGGCCACTAAGTAGGAGCTTGCTAAGACTACTTCTTCTGTTTATCTGCCGAATAAGGAGTCTCGACAGATGGACATATTCGGGAAGCGTGTCTTCAGTTCAGGGGCATTTACCCTTCGATCGCTGAACTATCTTACTCACTTCACGAGATTGCAGAGGGATCTCCTTAAGGAGTTCGGAGATTTTATACAAGGTACATGTACTGAAGGAGTCCCTGACAAGTTTTTTGCCCAGTTGTCCACCTTGAACTCTATAGTTAACTCCTCCATGCGGCTTATTTCTTATGCGGCTGATGGAGCAAGTAGAGCAGCGGGTTCAGGAGTTGCCCTAAGGCATCACTCCTGGATGCGCTTGTGTAACTTTGCTGAACCATTGAAGTCTACCTTTACCTAAGCCCCATTTGACAGTTCCTCATTGTTTGGACCGAAGGTAAAGGACACTCTCACCCGGTGCGAGCAAGAAGGAAAGACACACTCTGCCATGGGAGTACGTTTTACTGTCCCTTCTCGACCATACCCTAAGGGCCAGAGGGGGGTGGTAAGATCTGGTTCAACAAGTCTCAGAGTTTTTTTCCGGAGACACAGGGTGACCCCTCCTTCAGAGGCAGAGGAGTAGGAGAAGGAGGAGGAAATGGTAGATGTCGTCCTAGAGGCAGGGGCAGTCTGTAAAACCAGGAAGGTCACGATTCCTTTCGGGGATGACCTTACCAGTGCTCCTGATGTGGGGCCCGACTGTGCTTCTTCGGGACAGGTCGGGGGTCGCATTTCTTTGTATCCAGAAGCCTGGCTAAGTATCACTCAGGACAAGTGGGTACAAAGAATTATTACCAGAGGCGATGTCATACCCTTTTCCCTTCCACCGTTTGTTCCCAAGAAGATCCTGGATGTTCCACCCAATCACAGGGATCAAGCAACTGTGGAGGCCAACAAGTTGCTGTCAAAAAGATTCATCCAAGCCATCCCAGCAGACCAAATATGATCCGGAACTTTCTCCAGATTCGTTTTAATGCCAAAGCGTACAGGGGACTGGAGGCCCATTCTGGACCTCAGCAGATTGAATGAATCCGTAAAGAAGGAGAAGTTTACTGATGGTAACACCACAGTCTATACTCCCGCTGTTAGGGAAAGACTGTTGAATGTGCTCAATAGATTTCCAAGACACCTATTACCATGTAAAAATGGACGAAGCATCGAGGCGTCATGTATGCTTCTGGCTGGGAGCCAGTCACTACCAGTTCCGTGCTCTGCCCTTTGGTCTCACCACAGCCCCAAGGGTGTTCAAATGTATGGCAGTAGTGACAGGCTCACATGAGACGTCAGTGATTTCAAGTGTTTCCGCATTTGAACAACTGGCTCCTGACCACCCCCACCATCAGAACAGGGACGCCGCTATTCAACTTTGTCCTCAACTGGGAATTTCCATAAATTGGGAAAAATCTGCACTATTGCCCTCTCAGTCTGTGATTTTTATAGGCCCATAGGTAGACACAGTAAACATGGTAGCTCGTCTCCCTGCCGAAAGGGCACAGAATTTAGTTCTTCAAGTTCAACGTCTTCTCCCCCTATGAAAAGTCAAAGCGAAGTTTGTTATGCAGCTCCTAGGGACTATGGCCTCCACCATTCTGTTAGTGCCACTAGCCAGGTTACACATGAGAATTCTTCAGTGGCTTCTGTCATCCCAATGGTCTTTCCAACATCTTCCACTATCCCATCTAATCTTGCTGATGGAATCTTGTAATAAGGGCCTCCTTTGGTGGACATTACCCAATCAGTTGACCATGGGCATGGGCGCTTCCTTTGTTCCTCCCCAACCCGTTGCCACTGTGACCACGGATACCTCCCAGATGGGGGGGGGGCATTATCTAGGCAGGACTGTCCAAGGCACATAGCAAGAATGCGAGCCTCACCTGCATATCAACGTTCTAGAGATGAGGACGGTGCTCCTGGCGTTGCAAGCACTTCACAACCTTCTTCCTCTGGGGAATATTGCGATACAATCGGACAACATGTCAGTGGTATGGTATGTCAACAAACAGGACGGAACCAGATCTTACCCACTTTGTCGAGAGGCAATACGAGTTAATGGGCGATTTCTTCCCAGCACTTTCTGGTGGCAACGCACATTCCAGGGATGACCAACATGATAGCCGACAAGCTCAGCCGGGCAATCCTACTGCCTCACGAGTGGTCCCTGAAACAGGAAAAAGCGGAGCAGATTTTCCGCAGGTGGGGACAGCCTTGTTGCATCCTCTTTTCCAGCCTGATCAATGCCAAATGCAGCAGCTATTTCTCCCTCATCCCCCCTCCAGGGGAGATTCCCAGAGACGCTCTGGTTCACGATTGGCCCTTGGGTCTTCTGTATGCTTTTCTTCCCTTTCCTCTCATTTCCAAGGTGATTCAAAAAGCGAGGTGGCTGGGGAAGCAAGTTGATCCTCATTGCTCCTTACTGACCTCATCAGGTTTGGTTCCCCTAACTCGAACCTCTTCTCCTGGAAGATCCTTGGATTCTGCACTCAGTTCCACATCTGTTGACCCACACATCAGGTTCACTTCATCCCTCTTTACACACCCTCAAGATGATAGCGTGGCTGCTCCAGTTCCATCCCTAGTCAGGCTTCACGACTTGTCACCTTCCGTGACGCATATTCTTACATCTTCTCATAAACCTTGAATTAGGAAACTATATGGCAGTTAATGGAGATGGTTTTCTATTTGGGCGGAGAAAATGAATGTGGATCCCTACACTGTTCCCATCCCGGTAGTTTTGGAATTTCTCTCTGGGCTTTTTATCAAGGATCAGTGGCTGCCATTATCAGAGTTCAATTGGCGGCTATTTCTAATTTCCATTTAGGTTTTTCAGATACTTGATGTCTCATAAGCTGTGTAAAATCTTTTTGAAGGGGGCCACTTTAAGACCCCTGGTGCAAGAACCTGTGTCCTCCTGGGATTTAAATTGTGTGTTGTCCAGATTAACATCTCCTCCATTTGAGCCTTCCGAGTCATCCTCCTTTTCGTCTTGGAAGCCTTTGTCTTTGGTGGCCATCACGTCAGCCAGATGGGTGTCAGAGTTACAAGCTTTGTCTGTTAAGCCACCGTATTTGATTTTCCACAAAGACAAGGTGTCTCTTCGCACTAATCCTTCCTTTGTCCCCAAAGTATGTTCCCATGCCACCTTTAATCAATCCATAGAACTGCCGGTTTTCTTTCCCAGTCACTCTAATGCAGCTGAATGCAAGTTTCATCAGCTGGACGTTCATAAACAATTACGTTTTTATTTGCACCGGACTAAGGATATTAGGAAATCAGATCAGCTATTCATTTCCTTTTCTGAATCCAGGTTGGGCTTATCAGTTTCTAAAGTCACACTATGTAATTGGATTTCCAGCTGCATAGCGTATGTTTACAGTTCCCAGGGCAGACCTTTACCCTTTAAAATCAAGGCTCATTCTACCAGATCCCAATCTACGTATGCTGCCTTTCAAGCCAGGGTCCCACTTGATAATATCTGTGCAGCAGCTACGTGGGCTACTCCTCACACGTTTATTACTCATTACAAATTGGATCTAACCTCCAGGGGTAGAGCATCCTTTGGCTCCACAGTGCTCAGGAGCATTTTTCATTGAGCCACCCAAGAATAAGGTGCTGGGGATGCTGTCCCATATGTAAGAATGAAAGGGAGATTGGACTACACAACATAAAGAAGTTATGTACTCACCATAATGTTCCATGTTTGTAATCCATCTCACCCTTCAGTCTTACGAACCCGCCCTTCTGCCCCCATCCTGGAAGAACCTGGAGACAGTATAATGTTTTTGTCCTCTGTTATGGAGACCCTTTAGTATTGGCTTCTTCTGTATGTGGTTATTCCTTTTTCTAGTCAGCAGCAAACAAGATGTTCATCATGTTACCCTGCTGCAGTCCTTACACTTGGGTTATCATGTCGTCAGGCAGTCCCGCAGTCGGCCCGAATTCCAAAGCCTTGGTCTGGCGTCGGTTGCTGTCGCTTCTTCCCTGACGTCAGAGCGCCAGGGGTATATAAGAGGCATCCAGCGCCATTTTCTCCAGTCTTTCTTGCCACGTGGTGCCCGAAGCAGTTCGCAAGTGCCGGTCGGCCAACACCTGAGATTTTCGAATCGTATTTCAGTCCGAAGTCTTCAAAGCTAAGTACCCCGTTGGGGAACCTTTTCTTGCCTTAGTCCGATGTCAGAAAAAGTTAACAATTGCATTTCTTGTGGGAAGCAAATACCTCATAAGGACTTTCATTCTTATTGTATACCTTGCCTAGGCCCAGACCACGACGTCACTGGTTGTCGGTTTTGTGCTAGATTCAATAAGCAAACTATAAAGCGACGCTTTGATTTCGCACGACACTACTTCAGTAGGAAATTTAATTACACTGTGCCATCGGAGCAACCGACTACCGGCGTGCATAAAAAAACACAAAGATAAAGACAGGCAGCCTAGATCCAAGCCAGACTCCGAGGCCTCGGCTGGGCTGGTCGCCGGTTCTCCTGTTTTCAGTGAGGCGCCTACACTGCCCCTGGCAACCGCAGAATTGCAACCCCAGACCGCTTCGGATTCTCAAGCAGAGAGTTCTAGGCCTACGCAGCCATTTTCTTTAGGCCCTACCGACAACATTGCAGAAGGAGAAGCCGGTGCTTTGGGAACACCTTTGGTTACAGAAGGTGTCTTCAGACCGACTACTGTAACCATGAAATCTTATGCTAAGCTTAAGACTCCTCTAAAACCAAAAAAGACTGCACATCATTCTCCAGTTCAAGGCCCCATGCCTAAGAAACAGATGCTTAAAATGGCTGAAGATTTGATTTCTTTAATGAGGGGTTCCCAACCCCCCCCCCCCAGGCAAAAGGCCTAGACAAGAGGAGGATTATGCCTCCTCTGATCAAGTGTCTGTTTCCTCAGGCTCCTCTGAGGAACAGGATTACTTCTTTCCCCCTTATGAAGATTCTGATGCTGAAGATTCCATTCCCTCAGCTTCTCCCCCTGAAGACTATTCCTTTGGGGAAACCTTACATACCATGAGGGAGTATTTCCACTGGGAAGGTCAGGACTACTCCGACTGAAAGAAAAGGCTCTGAGAGTTTCTTTTACTCCCCCAGCACAGACCACTTGCTATCCCTCCAGTTTTAGACCTTGTGGATGATGTTTACTTAGAATCTAGTATAAATCCAGATTCTCTGCCTCCTGCTCCAGCCAAACCAGACAGATATTATAGAGTGCCTGACTCGCACAAATTCCTTTACAAAAGCCCTGTTGCTGACCCAGAGAATATCTCCCAGGGTCCCAAAAGGGCTAAGGCTTCTATGGCTAAAAATCCTGTACCCTCTGAAAGGGACTCCAGAGCACTAGATAGGTGGGGGAAGAAGGTTTACACCTCAGCTACTCTCGCTATGAGAGCACTAAATTGTCAATTTCACATGCTGAAATACCAGCAATTCCTAATGTCTCAAATAAAACAAAAGATGAGCACGCACCCTCAACAGTCTGAATTCAAGGAAATGCAGGATCTGTTGCATGCTGCTGAACAGCTGGGCAAACATACTTTACAATGTGGATTTGATTCCTTGGAAGCTTCCTGTAGAGCAGCTGTTACTGGGTCTGTTATACATAGGCATGCTTGGTTAAAGGAACAAACTCTGCCTGATCATGTTAAAGCAAAGTTACTAGATGCACCCTTACAGCAGGATGTCTTATTTGGAGTTAAAGTAGAAGAGGTTTTAAAGAAAATGGAGGATAGGGCAAAATCTATGCAGACGGTCAAAGATTTCTTACAGGTACAACCCCCACGCTTCAGCAGAAATTGGCCAACAAAAAATTGGTCCTTTAAGGCTTCTGACAGACCACAGAGGGGTAAATACAGACGCCTAAGGGGCAGAGGTCAAGCATAAATCCCTTACAAACCTCACCAATGGGGCACTGCAACACAGAAGGGAGGAGAAGACGGGTGCCAAACTACTAGAAGACAAACACAATCTCTTAAACCTCAATCTGCCAAGCAAAGCTCTCTTGGCAGCTCCCTTGGGAGGAAAATTAACACTTTTTGCAGACAACTGGCGCATCATCATAAAGGACAAATGGGTCCTAGACATTATCTCACAAGGATACAGATTCCATTTCCACGCCTTGCCAAAGATAAAAAGAATGCCAAACCTGCCACAAAATCCATGGGCAGAGGCACAAAAACAAATTACAGCTCTCATGGACATGAGAGCCATTCAACTGGTACCTACACAGGAGCAAGGCCAAGGATTTTACTCAAGGCTCTTTCTAGTCCCCAGAAAGGACAATGCTTGGAGACCCATTCTGGACCTTTCGATTCTAAACACCTTCTTGCAAGTACCCAAATTCAAGATGCTAACACTACAGCAGCTTCTTCCCATGTTGGGCAAGAAAGCTTGGCTAGTAACGTTGGACCTCAAGGAGGCATACCTGCATGCCCCTATCAGAAAAAATTGCAGAAGATACCTCCTTTTCATTGCAGGTTCAACCCATTACCAATTCTCTGCACTGCCCTTTGGCTTATCTGCTGCACCCAGGGTCTTCAAAATGCCTGGCACCAGTAATTGCATACTGCAGACAAAGAGGAATTCAAATATACCCATACCTAGACGACTGCCTCATCCAAGCAGAAAGCAAGGACATTCTCTTACAACATCTGGCTTTTGTAAAACACCTTCTAAGTTGCCTAGGGTACACAGTAAACGAAAAGAAATCAAAACTAGTGCCCTCACAAAATCACATTCCTGAGTGCCAGCTTGAATACAATGGCCCAGATGGCTTATCTGACGCCAGACAAACAACTAAAACTAACTCAATACTTCAAAATAATGGCAACAAAGCCCCAACTCCCTGCAAGAAAAATTCTGCAGGCCTTGGGCTTCATGGCATCTTGCATACTACTAATACCATTTGCAAAACTGCATATGAGGAAATTACAATGATACCTGAAAAGCGTATGGACTCAACACCGCCACAGCTTGGAAACAATGATACCTCTCATTCCCTGCCTTCAACAGTTGTTTCTATGGTGGTCACAGGCATGTCACCTCAACAAGGGTCAGCCTTTCACCTTACCCCCAGCCAGGCAAACTATGACAACAGATGCATCGGACTATTCCGGGGGGGGGCACACATGGCAGGACAGTGCATTCAAGGCATATGGACTACAGATCAAAGAAATCTGCACATCAATCTAAAAGAAATGCTAGCTGTACAGAATGCTCTGACAGCCTTCAAGGACCTCTTACATCCAGGACAGCTTATAATAAGGACAGACAACACCACAGTAATGTGATACATAAACAAGCAAGGGGGTACACACTCCTACCCTCTATGCAGGCAAGCAATGACCTTGTGGAACACAGCACTGGCTTACCAAGTTAAATTACAAGCTCAATTCCTGCCAGGAAAAAAGAACACATTGGCGGACGACCTAAGCAGGAACATCATGGATCCCCACGAGTGGAAACTGGATCCACAAGTATTTGCAATGATAACTCAAACATGGGGGCGCTCGGACATAGACCTGTTTGCCAACCCCCAAAACTATCAGCTTTCAAAATTTTGCACCAGGATATTTCACCATCAAGCTTGGAAAGTGGATGCACTCTCATTCAGTTGGAAAATGCTGACAGTGTATGCCTTTCCTCCATTGCCCCTTCTCACAAAGGTGCTGCTGAAAGTCAGGATGGAGAGACCCTGAATGATGCTCATTGCCCCAGACTGGCCACGCCAGTACTGGTACCCACTACTAAGGAACATGGCCCACGGCCCACCATGGATTTTACCACAAATTCCTCATCTGCTCACACAGCAAGACAGTCAGATTCTACACAGCCAGCTCAAAACCTTAAATTTGGCTGCATGGCAAATCACCTAAGCAACCAGCCAGCTCCTCTTTCACAAGCTGTTATGGATGTCATTCTCGAGGCCAGGAGGCCCAGCACCAGGAAAGCCTACTCAGACAAATGGAAAAGATTTTGCGCCTGGAACCAAGCTAAAGGCCAAAATACCCTTGAGCCGGACATGCCTCAGATTCTACAATATTTAACTGAGATGACAAAGGACTTTCTTTTTCATCTATTAAAATCCATGCCTCAGCTATTTCAGCTCACTACAACACGGATCCTCCCTTATTTTCACATCCACTTCTAAGGCAGTACCTCAGAGGGGCCAAAAACATTAGGCCTCCCAGGACAGCACCAACACCAACTTGGGACCTCAACTTTGTTCTGGAAAAACTTACGCTCCCACCTTTTGAGCCAGCTTTCTCAGCTGATTTAAAGTTTATATCATGGAAGACTGCCCTGCTGCTAGCAATTACTTCAGTCAGAAGAGTCTCAGAGCTACAGGCACTAATGGCAGTAGAGCCTTTCCTCATTTTTCATCAAGACAGAGTTTCTCTACGAACTAACTCCTCCTTTATGCTAAAGGTGGTATCCAGTGTGGCTGTAAATCAAACCATCCATTTACCCACCTTCTTCCCAAATCCACAGAACAAAAGAGAAAGACTCCTGCACTCCTTGGACATTCACAGGCAACTACGTTATTACTTTGATAAAACTAAGGTTTTCAGAAAATCTGACCAGCTTTTTGTATCCTATGCTACAGCATCACAAGGAAAGGCCATCTCAAAACAGACCATTTCCAAATGGATAGGACATTGCATACATTTTTGCTACACCCATCATGGAAAACCAGTTCCTGCTAGCATAAGGCCCCACTCTACCATGGCAGCAGCTACATCTACAGCCTTCCTCAGGGGGGTGCCAACCAAAGATATTCTGGAAGCTGCAACTTGGAGTTCAGTACACACCTTCACCAAACACCATCGCTTACCACTTTACTCTGTCTAGAGCTGGTTTCGCCACTGCAGTTTTGCAGGGCCTTCTAGCCTCCTCTAACCCTGTTTTACTCCACCTCCCATCCTTAGCTTTGGGATTCAACCCAAGTGTAATGACTGCAGCAGGGTAACACGATGAACATAGTACAGTTTTGTACCTACCATAAATGTAGATGTTCGAGTGTATACCCTGCTGCAGTCCAGGTTACCCTCCAACCCCTCTGACCTAACTGAAACCTTTCAATACCTTAAAATCTGATACAACGTTTGTGGTGTATTTGCTTATAGCTGGTGGGATGTTTTGTTTGTGCTAAACTTTTATTATTGGTACTATCTACTGACCTCCTTTTGGGGGGACACCTGACATCTGGGGCAAGAAAAACTGAAGAAAATGGCGTTGGATGCCACTTGTATACCCCTGGCGCTCTGACGTCAGGGAAGAAGCAACAGCAACCGACGCCGTACCAAGACTTGGGAATTCGGGCCGACTGCGGGGACCGCCTGACGACAGGATAACCCAAGTGTAATGACTGCAGCAGGGTATACACACTAACATCTACATTTATGGTAGATACAAAACTGTACTATCTGGGGATTGTACTGGTGCGCTATGGGATACCTGTTTAGCCACAAGCCAACCAGAAGTAGTCGAGCTTGTAAGTGGGCCGAGTCCTTGGTTCCGAACCCATATGTAAGAATGAAGGGTGAGATGGACTACAAACATGGAACGTTATGAGTACATGACTTCTTTATCTGATATTGTTAATCCTCGTTCATTCTTTATGCATGGGTATTGGTTCTGAGTTCGGAACCGAGCCGGCCATTTTCCAAGCTCACGTCAGCTTCAAACTCTTGAGCTAAACTCTTACCCACAATCCCCCTCTCCCTGTTACCCCAAATTTCATTTGCAGCATTGCCATTCGGTCATGTCAAGCTACTTCTCTTGAGCTAAGTACAGTCAATTGTTGTTCAATAGTTTTAGATTACTGTTCTGTCAGGAAAGTTCATATTTTATTGTCTCTTACCCTATTGCATCTAGCGCTCATAATTTCTTTGGGTTTTTCTGCTGCATTCTTTTCCACTTTTACCGCAAGGTATCCTCTCTTTACCATCATTGGTAATCCCTTTCTCTTTTCTCTCATACCTTTGGGTACTCTCTTATACCATTGCTGGTACCTTTTCTATTAATTAATTTGCTGTCATGGCAGATAAGAAAGGTAGTCCGGGGTTTAAGCGGAAGCGGTGTTCTGATTGTGGACACAAACTGCCTACTTCTGATGCACAAACTCTTGAGTGTTTATTGTTTGGGAGCTTCCCATTTGTCTGTTGACCCACTCTGTACTATTTGTGAGAACTTTTCTAATAGAACCTTGTTGGAAAAGAAAAACAAGCGGTTACTGAAGGGACTTCTAAAATCTCCCTTTTCACAGGCTATTTCTGGGTTGGAGGCCTCAACCCCTCCTAGAGCCCATAAGAAAACTTTGGATGTTCCTACTAAGGCTAAATCTTTGCCTTTGTCCCCGGCTGGGGACTCCCTCCAACCAAAACCTAAAAAGGCTAAAGTTTTGGCTCCGGAGCTCACTCAGTCAGCCCCAGTGCTTTCAGTGCCTAGACCTTCAGCACCGAGGCCTTCGGCTCCATTAGTGATTTTGGCTCCGTCTTCTCCTGAAGCCTTCTATACATTGGCACAGAGGGGCTCTTTGGTTCAGACCATTACCACTGTATCAACACTGACCATTCAGTCGGCGCAGACCATGACTGCTTCGGTTCCGAGATCTTCCTCTGAACCGATGCCTTTATTGTTGACTCCAGTTTTGTCGGATCCAGCTTCGGCACCGACAACCACTTCGGCACCGATCCCTGTGTCGGTGCAGACCATGATCTTGGCACCGATGACTTCTTTGGTGCAGACAACAGTAGTCCAGTCTCTCTCGGCACCGTTGTCCTCGGTGCAGTCAGATGAGATGGGCACAGAGTCTGCCTCTTCTGTGGACAGGCCTGTTTCTCCCTCAGTCTCCATGAGGTCCACTAGAAGCCTTTCCAAACATGATGTGTTGCGTCTTGTGGAGCAGGTAATCTTGTCCAGAGGTATCCCATCCCTCAGGAACTGTCCTTCCTTGGGAGGTGATCACCCATCTCCAAAGACCCCTTCTTATTCTCTTCCTTCATTGCCTTTGAAGTCCATGGATATAGCACAGTCTTCCCCCTCTGCGGTTCCCTTTATGGATCTCACTAAGGAACCACAGTTGCCTTCATGGCAGGAAAGTTTTGCTATGACCCAGGATGTCACTTGTGACGTGCATAGTTTGCTGCTCCACAGCCATCCATGGACTCCGGGTCGCCAGGCTGAGCCACTTAGGGGAGGGGTGACCCCTGTCCTAGACATGCACTCCTCTTTGGGTGGACCAGCCTTCCAACTGATGGAGAAGGCTTTCGCTGCTGCTGGCGATACCGGACTGTCTATACCTCCGCCCTCCTCTGGTACACTGGTTTCACAAGTCGCACCTAGCGGACACCGGGTGCAAGGGCTGCAGGACATATTCCCTCAGGAATCCCCTTTTTTGCTATCTTCTCCAGCTTCTCCCGCTGAGGAGGTCCACCGGAAAAGTTTGTGTAAGAGGAAGGACATGGACTCCACAGAGCAGTCCCTCACCGACACAGATTTCGATGAGGGGGAAGGATCCCCTCGGTCACCCTCTGAGGTATCCTTTGGTGATATCCTTGAAATCCTGAAACAGAGAGATGACCCAAGGCCACAGTGACTATGGACGCCTCCCTGATGGGGGGGGGGGCTATGTCAGGGTCAGGCAGTCCAAGGCACTTGGTCCAAACTGGAGGCCCATCTGCATATAAATGTTCTAGAGCTGAGGGTGGTGCTTCTGGCGTTGCAAGCATTCCATCCCCTGTTGCCATCTGGGACAATTGCGATTCAATCAGACAACATGGCGGTGGTCTGGTACATCATCAAGCAAGGTGGAACCAAATCTTACCCTTCTTTTTCGAGAGGCCATGAGGATATGGCAATGGGCGATGGTTACCAATCGTTTTCTTCTAGCAACGCACATTCCCGGGAGTTCCAACGTGATAGCAGACAGACTCAGTAGGTGCATTCTTCAACCTCATGAGTGGTCCCTGAATCCCTTGATAGTGGCGGAGATCTTCCACCGCTGGGGCCATCCTTGCTGCGACCTCTTTGCATCCTCGACCAACTACAAATGCAGCAACTACTTTGCCCTGATTTCCCTTTCCGGGACAGTCACCCAGGGACGCTCTACTCCACGATTGGCCCTCTGGTCTTCTTTACACATTTCTACCCTTTCCCCTCATTCCCCAGTTTCTGAAGAAAGCCCGTCAGTTGAAGAGCAAGGTGAACCTCATAGTACCATATTGGCCTCGATAGATTTGGTTCCTCTTCCTTTGGCCTCACCTACTAGATCGACCATGGATTCTCCATCCAACCATGGAGTTGATCTCACAAACACAGAACCTGATTCATCCCAACTTGAACAGCCTGAAACTCACGGCTTGGTTACTCCAATTCCCTTGATTGCCAGGCAGAATGATCTTTCTTTACCAGTACATGATATTCTCATTGCATCTCACAAGTCTTCCACTAGAATTACAAGTGGAAAAAGTTTACCTGTTGGCTGAAAGATAAACAAGTAGACCCCTTTTCAGCACCAGTGTCGATATTACTAGACTATCTGGCCGACCATTTTCAATCGGATCGATCGGCCTCTACCATTAGAGTTCATTTGGCTGCAATTCCTAATTTTCATGAGTGTGTCCAAGATTCCTCTCTTATGTCCCATAAATTGTGTAAGACCTTCATAAAAGGTGTGAATCATCTGAAGCCATCTTTTAGAGAACCTATTCAACCCTGGGATTTATCATTAGTTCTACAAGCTCTGACAATGTCACCTTTCGAACCAGCCTCTTCTTGCGACCTCAAGTATTTGTCATGGAAAACCTTGTTTTTGGTCACCATTACTTCTGCCAGATGTATTTCTGAGCTTCAAGCTTTATGTATCAAGAGTCCATACTTGATTTTTCATAGAGATAGTGTCTCTGAGAACTAATCCTTCATTTCTACCTAAAGTGATCTCTGAAATGTCCATTAATCAAGCCATTGAATTGCCAGTTTTCTTTCCCAATCATTCAAATAGAGGAGAGTATTGCCTACATATCCTAGATATCCACAGGCAAATCCATTTTTACTTAAACAGGACTAAACTCTTTCATAAATCTGACCAGTTAGTTTTGGCCTTTTCTGGACCTAGATTAGGATCTGCTGTTGCAAAGGTCACATTAGCTAGGTGGTTGAAGGACTGTGTGACCTTCATTTATATTAACGTAATATCTCATTGCCTACTACCATGAAAGCTCATTCAACAAGGTTGGTGGCAACTTCTGCTGCCTTCCATGCCAGAGCTTCTTTACATGACATCTGTGCAGCTGCAACTTGGGCTACGCCTCATACCTTCATCAATCATTACAAATTGGATTTGGCCTCCAGGGGAAGAGCATCTTTAGTTTCAATGGTGCTCAGGAATGTCCTTCCATGAGAGCCTCCCAGGAATAGAGGTAGCTGGGGACTCTGTCCCATGCGTAAGGAATGAATGAGGATTAACAATATCAGATAAAGAAGTTATGTCTTACCATAACGTTCCATCTGTATTATTGACCCTTGTTCAGTCATTATGACCCTCCCTCATTCTTCCTCTTGTGGTTTCTAGTGGATGTCACCATCCAGTTCTCTTAGGTTATTTGACCAGAGGTAGCCTCTATCTTCTTTGACTTGCAAACTCAATGTGAGGTAACAGGGAGAGAGGGATTGTGGGTAAGAGTTTAACTCGAGAGTTTGAAGCTGAGGCAAGCTTGGAAAATGGCCAACTCTGTTCCGAGCTCGGAACCGATACCCATGCGTAATGACTGAACAAGGATCAACAGTACAGATGGAACATTATGGTAAGACATAGCTTCATTTTTTTTTTGCATTTCTCTGTTGCTTTCTGGCATTTTCAGTTCTGTGCTTTGGTCTTTGGCCTTGCTACTGCCCCAAGGGTGTTAAGCAGATGTCTTGCTCCTGTGGTTGCTTTTTTGCAGGCTTCAAGGGATCCAAATATTTCCTTATTTAGACGACCTGCTGATTCAGGTATCCTATCCAGAGATCTTTTTGCAAAATCTTCAATTTGCCATTTCCCTTCTTCAGAGCTTGAGGTTCACAATAAATTTCAAAAAGTCTTCTTGACTCCTTTTCAGGATCATGTTTTTCTGGGTTGCAGCATTCAGATGGTGTCAGTGCTTGCATCCCTACCTCTTCCAAAGGCCTTAACTCTTATTTCTTTCTTTTCACACTCTTCTTCCTCTGGCTCCCAATATCGCCAGGGAGTTTCTGGGAGCTCTGGGTTTCATGGCATCCAGCATTCCGATGCTCCTTCTGACCAAACTTCATATGAAAAAGTTTTAGCGGTTTCTGAAGTCAGTATGACTTCATCATGCACATCCTCTAGACTTTGTAGTTCCTTTTTTTCCTTGCCTCAGACAGGAACTTCACTGGTGGGAATCATCAGTTGTCTCTAAATCTAGAAATCTCTTTTCATCCTCCTCTTTCTTCTCAGGAATTGTTCAGATGACTCAGCCATGGAATGGGAGTGACATATGGCTCCCTAAAGGTACAGGGGATGTGGTCACCTCTGCAGCAGAAGGAGCAGATCATTTTCAAAGAGATGAAAGCTCTTCTACTTGATCTTCGCACCTTTCATCCTCTTTCTCTCCAGGGCCTCTCAAGTTGTTCACAGACAATACCACAGTGATGTGGTACATCAACAAACAGGGAGGAACTGGATCTTCTTTGCCAGTTGGCAGTTCTGGTATGGAATATTGCTGTCGAGTATCAAGTGACTCTTAAGGTGGTTTATATCTTTTCTGGTCAGAACATTGTGGCAGACCCTCTGAGGAGGTCCTTAACTCCGTCCCACGAATGGATGTCTCACAAGGATGTGTTTTTGGACATTATCCACCAGTGGGGTACTCCTCAAGTGGATCTTTTTGCCTCCCGTCTGAATAGACAACTTCCTCTGTTTTTTACCAAAGTGCCAGGTCCTGTGGTATGGAAGGTGGATGCCCTCTCATTTTCTTGGAAGGGGATGTTTCTTTATGCATTTCCTTCCTTTCCCCTTATTCCGAAATTCCTGTTCAAGATTCAACAGATGCTTCCAGAATCTTGTTGTTGACTCCCTTTTGGCCATAACAGCACTGGTTCCCTCTGCTTCTGCATGTAGTCAGGGGCAGTCATCATAAGTTACCTCACAGGGTGGATCTACTCACACAAGACAAGGGATCTCTCATCGATCCCCACCTGTCCATTCTTCAGCTGACACTGTGGATGACAGGATTCTGATTCCTCATAGATACCTTTTTCTGAGGGCATTCTGCAAGTGCCGCAAGAGGCCAGTAAACTACTACTAGGAAATCCTACTTGTCCAAATGGAGGAGGTTTTCTGTTTGGTGTGTCTGTTGTAACTTGGACCCATTTGCTGTGGATGTTCCTTTGGTTCTTTCTTATTTGTGTGAGTTGCTCAATGCTGGTTTGGCCTGTTCTTCTGTTAAGGCTTAGATCTGATGCTATCCATGTCTTTTTTGATCACGGATGGGTCTTGGATCCAACCTCAGATCCGAGCTGGCAACAGAAAGACCAGTCCAGAGCGCAAGCTCCTCCTTTTCCCGTAATCCCTTACTGACTCACAGTCCTCCGATCTTATTTGCTGCGATGGCTAACAGGACATGTTTCTGGCAGCTCAAGCTTCTCATACTTAAGATAAGTTCCCTTTCTTTGTACTTTTGGGTTTTTCTGTAGTTCTCTCCCTCTCCGATTGGTTATTTTTCCTCCCCTCCCTCTTAGTGTTGGTTCTTCCGTAATTTGTTTTGGTTAGGTTGAGTTTCCGTCTTTTCTTTCTTGGTACTCCCTTGGTTGGTTAAGAGTTCTTTTTTAATAGCTCTCTCTACCTTTCTCCTCTTTGTTCAGAGTGCAGGTGTTGGTTTTCTGGTGTGAGTGTGTGTGTGATTGTTAGAGTGATAGCTGACAAGCCACCTGGCTTTAAAAGGTTTTCCTTGTGCTGGCAGAAAATGCCGCATTCCAACTCGCATGAAGAGTGTTTCTGTTGCCTAAGGGAGAGTCACCTGGAGGTTGAATGCAACATTTGTGCTTCATTCAACCCCAGGGCACTCATAGACTGCAGAAACAACCTTCTGCTAAAGGGGCCTGCTAAAGAGGGCCCTTTAACCTCCGAGTCCCCCTCTAAGACCTCTTCAGATCTGAAGAGGAAGTCTTTCTCTTTCAAGCATCCTTCCTCAAAAAAAGCTGAGGCTGTCTGATCACAGATCCCTGGATCAGAGTCCAGCCTCTTTGGCTTCGAATCCAGGCTGTACTACTCCGAAAGCCTAAGACCATTCTTTTGGATCCGAGGCTTCGAGGCCTCGCAGGCCCTCAGATCTGACACTTCGTAGACTGTCCACAACTCCAGTCAAATCCTTGGATCCACTGGTTACACTGGATACTGTTATGATTGACAGCTTCCCTCCAGATCCAGGAGCTTGGGTCTGGGGCATAGGAGTTGGTTTTCCTTCGGAGACTGCAGGTTAGTTTCGGGTACCCCTACAAGGTCAGCACATTCCTCTATCTCTTCTAGGTCCTCCAAAAGTTTGATCCCCTTGGACATGGACAGTATGATGAGTTTTCTCAAGGCCCAGATCGAGTTGGGCTTGTTACCATCCCCTGCTCAGTTGTCTAGGGGTCCCTCTCCTTCTGCAGGTCTTCGCTCTCCTGATCCGCCCCAACCGGGTTTGGATCACCAGGATCAGAGCATCCCCTGTGAGAGACCGACTGTGTTCAAGATACCTTTCTTCCCCACACTGTCAGGGTCCCAGGCAGGCCCTGTTCCACTGCCCTTGGAATGGGCTATGCCTCAGCCCTGAGAGGTCGGTGCTGGCTCCCGGGGACTGGTTCTGGCCCAGAGTTGTTGGATCATTCCCTCCATCCGGTAGCCTCAGTGCTGGACAGTTCAGGGAGGATATTGTCTGAAGATGTTGGTGCTGCTTCAGGGTCCTTCCTTCCTTCCAGGGTGGCTCTAGCTTTGGGGGAGGAAAGAGGGACTTTGTCCAGCCCGTTGATCTTCCGGGCAGAAGAGAGGACCTTCTCCGACTGAACAGCTGCCTCTCCTTTGTCACTAGGTCCTCCCCAGCCCCTGTCGACCTTGGGTGGCAAGCCCTCATCATCCTTCTAGGGTCAGCCCTCCCGTGAGCACCTTCAGATGGCCATTACCTCCCTTGGGGTCCTTGCCTCTTCTGAGTCCTCCCCACAGCCCACTGTGGAGGAACCTCCTCGGTAGAGAACATGCAAGAGGAGGCACTTGGACTCCCCTAGAGAGTCCCTCACCGAGGACATGGATTTAGAGGAAGGAGACTGGGCTTCCATTGGAGGTGTTCTTTGGTGACATCCTCGAAATTCTTAAAGAAAGAGGTGGTTGGTTTCCCCACCCTGTCTTAAGGGATAGGCGCATCTTCTACCTGGGTGTCCCCTCTGCCGACAATCTTGTCCATCTTATTGCTACCAAGGTGTGGAAGGAGCCGCACACAGTGGAACCAGTCCCTAAAAAGGCCAACAGATTTCTAGGCCCCCCCTTAAGGACAAGAAGTTTTGGAGTAAGGGTGTCCCTGTTGATGGCATTGTGGTTGGCCGCAGCTATGAAAAAGGAGCTCGCCAAGCAGAGCTCCACATTTCATCACCCAAATAGGGAGTCTCAGGTGATTTACCATTTTGGAAAGTGCGTGTTTGCCTCAGCTACTTCTGGACTGCGAGCAACCAACTGCATGCCACACTTCACCCGTCGACAAAGGGATTTAGTGTCAGAACTCTCTACTTCCCTTACTGAGTTGCTGCCTCCGGAGAGTCTTAAACTGGTCTCTCTGAAGCTCTCAGCTCTGTGGTCCCTGGCTAATGCTTCGATGAGGTTGATTTCCAATGCGGTGGAGGCCACCTCATGAGTAGCGGGTACATGCATTGCCATCTGAAGGTACCCTTCGCTTCACCTTTGTGGGTTTGCGGAACCCATAAAGGCATCCTTCACTAATGCTCCCTTTGATGGGGCAACCTTGTTTGGTCCTTCCTTTAAAGAGACTTTGACCCACAGCAAGCAGGAGGGAAAGAATCTGTCTGCCGTGGGGATCAAGTTTTCTACTCCCCAATGATCCTTCTCCAAGAATCAGAGGGGTAGTAAGAAACTCTGATTCCATTGGACTCCGTCCTCCTTCCAGGATGCTCCTCAGGAATCCTCTTTTTCTGGCCGGGGTAGGGGATTCAATGGCAGATGCCAACCCAGGAACGGAAAAAGTCCGCAGAACTAGGGCTCCCTGGATCCCTTTTTGGAGAAGCCTCTCAGTGCTCCTGCAGTGCTGCTCGGCTGCCCTGTCTTGGAGGCAGTCGGGGGGGGGGGGCTACTCTCACTCCATCCACTAGCCTGGGCCAGTATCACCTCAGATCAGTAGGTGTTAAAGATCATATCCAAGGGTTACTCCATGCCCTTTTTTCAGCCCCCCCCAGTTCCAGGTTTTCTCCCAGACATTCCACCCAGCCAAAGGGCATTGGCCCTTCTCGAAGTCCAAGCCTTCTTCAAAAAAGAGCCATCCAAGAGGTCCAAACAGGATAACAAGGGTCCAGAATTTACTCTCGTTTCTTTTTGGTGCCCAAAAAGACCAGGGACCTGTGTCGCATTCAGGACCTCAGTGATCTAAATCTGTCAGTCAAGAAGTCCAAGTTCCGGATGGTCACTGTTAAGTCCATTCTTCCTCTTTGGCACAAGGATGGCTGGATGTGCTCAGTAGATCTCAAGGATGCGTACTATCATATCAAAATCTACAGATGCTCCAGGAGATACCTGTGCTTTCGACTTAGGGCCAACCACTGTCAGTTCAGAGCCCTGCCTTTTGGTCTCACCACAGCCCCCTGGGTGTTTACCAAATGCATGACAGTGGTGGCAGCTCATCTCCGGCTGCAAGGTTTCAAGGTCTTCCCATACCTGGACGATTGGATCCTCATGGCCCTCATTAGTCATCAATTCACGATGGCCACAGATTATACTATTCATCTCTTTCAGGATCTAGGCATCACTGTCAACATGCCCAAGTCCCATCTTTTACTGTGTCAGAACTTGGAGTTCATCAGGGTCCTTCTGGACCTTCAGAGACTGCAGCACAACCCTTTTACAGAGTGCAAGTCATTCATGACCAGGTCCATTAGTTGCTAGATTTGGATCGTCCTACGGTCCTCCTGATGTTACGAGCACTAGTCTTTATTTATTTATTTAGTTAACATTTGTTGACCGGGAAAGTCTGACTAGGTTCCACAGATCCTGTTTTCAGTGGGGGCCCGGGGAGAAATGCTCCAGAAGCATGTCTTTAGAATGTGGGAGGAAACCGGAGTACCCGGAGGAAACCCACGCGAACGCAGGGAGAAAATGCAAACTCCACACAGAAGGCACCCCAGCCGTGAATCAAACCAGAGAACCTCTTGTTGTGAGGCGACAGCATTAACCGCTGCACCACTGTGCCGCCCTGTTAATGGTGGCTGCTGTTCAGTTAGTTCCTCTCACCAGATACCACATGAGGGTTTTGCAGTGGACCCTAGCAGTGCAATGGTTAGCTCAGTTTCACCCCATGTACATGACTGTCAGGATTTCTCAGGTATGCAGATGTCCCCTTGTTTGTTGGCTCCAAGCTCAGGACCTCATTGTAGGCAGACATTTTGCCTTCCCCAACCCATGGTTCCTTGTTGGTCTGGGGGGGGGCAATTTCAGGGAAGGACAGTCCAAGGCACATGGCACCCCTCAGAGAATAATTGCATATAAATGTCCTGGAGATTAGAACAGTCCTTTTAAGGTTGCAAGCCTTCCAGGAGAGTCTCCCTCCTGGGACTGCAGCAATTCAAACAGACAACATGGCGGTAGTCTGGTACATCGACAAGCCAGGGGGAACATAGTCTTTTCCTTTGTGCAGAGAGGCTATGAGAGTGTGTGAATGGGTAATGTCCTCCAGACACTTTCTTCTTGGAATGCGCATCCCTGGCAGTTCAAGCATGTTAGCTGACAAACTCAGCAGATTGATCCTGAGTCCTCACAAGTGGTCCCTGAATCAGTCAGTGGGACATTGGATATTTGACCGTTGGGATCTTCCTTGCTGTGATCTTTTTGCCTCCCTGCACAACCACAAATGCAACAACTACTTTGCCCTGATCCTCCCTACAGAGGAGTCGCCCAGGGATGGTCTAGTACACGATTGGCTATTGGGGCTCCTATACGCTTACCCCCAAGTCCTCTCTTTCCCTCAGTCTTACAGAAAGCCCATCGACTGAAGAATCCTCTCATCCTCATTGCCCCCTTTTGGCCTCGTCAGGCTTTGTTTTACCCTCCTTTTATCTCATCTGAAATATCCACCCTGGATATTAGATCCCCTTCCGGATCTCATTTCCCACCCTTGGGAGCTACCTTTTCCCAATCTCTATTCTCTTCGCCTGACCATTTAGCTCCTCCAGTTACAGTGATTCTTTCTCAATCCAGGCTTCCCTCTTTGGTTAAGAGTATTATCTTGGCTTCTCAAAAACAGTCTACCAATTAAAGGTATATTCCAAGAAGTGGAAGAGGTTTTCTGTTTGGGCTAAGCAACTCAATCTAGATCCCTTTTCATCTCCTATTCCTGACATTTTATTATTCTTGACCTCTCTTTTTCACCAAGGGGCCAGTTTCATTACGATCAAACTCCAGTTGTTGGCCATCTCTAATTTCCATTTAAATTTAAGTCCTTCCTTTTCCTCCAAGCTGTGCAAGGCCTTCCTCAAAGGGATTTTGCTTCTCAGGTCTCCTGCCAAAGATCCCTCCCCTCCATGGGATTTCACTGTAGTGTTGCATTCATTGACAGAGGCCCTTTGAACTGGCCACAACTTGCAGCCTTAAATTCCTGTCCTGGAAGACGGCCTTCTTGGTAGCGATTACTTCTGCCAAGAGGGTTTCAGAGTTGCAGGCTCTTAGTATTAAGTCTCCTTTTATGGTATTTCACAAGAATAGGGTGTCTGTCAGAACTAATCCTTCGTTTATTCCCAAAGTTGCCTCCGAGGCTAATCTTAACAAATCTATTCAGCTTCCTGTGTTCTTCCCTAATTTTTCTAATAAAGGGGAATATGTGCTTCATTGTCTGGACGTCCATAGGCAACTACGTTTTTATCTTAAGAGAACAGAGGATTTTCGGAAGTCTGATCAGCTCTACGTCGCCTTCTCTTAGGCCAGGAAAGGTCAGGCAGATGTTCTTCGTGTTTCACTGTTGCAGTCATTACATTTGGGTAATCTGCTGGCAGGTTGCCCTCACTCTGCCTGATTAACAAAGTCTTGGTCCTGCGTCAGTTGCTGTCCCTTCTTCCATGATGTCAGGTCATTAGTGGTATAAAACATGCAGCCAATGCCATTACATCAGTCTTCCTTGCCGTGTGGTGCCCGAAGCAGAAGTAGTTTGCAAGTGCCAGTCAGCCGACTCCTGAAATTTTCATTTTCGAGTTTCAGAACCGAAGTCTTCAACTTAAAGCTAAGTACCCCGTTGGGTAAACTTTTTCTTGCTCCTTACCGATGTAAGTAAAAGTTAATAATTCCATTACTTGTGGGAAGCAAATACATCATAAAGATTTCCGTTTGTACTGTATTCCTTGCCTAGGACCTGACCACGACGTGCCTTGCTGTCGGTTTTGTGCTTTATTTAATCAGCGCACTATCCGTCGTCGGTACATTTTTACCTCTAAATATTTCGGTTCATGGTTTAATTATCCAGAAATGACGTCAGTTAGCCATCTGACTACTGGAATTCCGAAAAAACACAAATAAAAAGACAGAGACAGGCCGTTGAGGTCCAAAACTGCTGACAACACTTCTCCTAAGCCAGTCGCCAGTTCACCGGTACTCAGTGAGGCGCTTTCGCAGCCCCTGATACCCTCTACTTCTGACTCACAGGCCTCTACTGAGACCCATTCAGAGTCTGGTATGCCACGAGATGCTTCACCTATGGAACCCGCGGATGTCTCTACCTTGGATGGGTCCAGAGCCGCTGTGCAGGCACCGGCTTCTGAGGGTGTATTCAGGCTTACAGACTTGCATATTAAACTGGCTCCACCTACTATACTAAGGCCTTAATCTCGATCTACGTCTAAAAAAACAATGCCCAGGCCACATGTTCAGGCCCCTATGCCTAAAAACAAATGATCAAAATGGCTGAAGATCTTATTACTCTAATCAGGGGTAGTCAACCCTCCCCTTCTAAGAGGCCTAGGACTGAGCTTGACTTTGAATCTTCTGATCAGGACTCTGTTTCTTCTGATTCTTCTAATGACCTGGATTTGTCTACCCCTACTTATGAGGATTCTGATGCAGAGGGTTCCATTCCCTCTGCTACCCCCTTTGAGGACTTTTCTTTTGGGTAAACTTTACATACCTTAAGGGAGCATTTCCAATGGAAAAGTCAGGAATTTTCTGAATCTAAAAAGAGGCTCAGGGATTTCCTCCTTATACTTCTGCATAGGCCTTTGGCTATACCTCCTGTACTAGACATTGTTGATGATGTGTTTTCTGAATCCATTATGACCCCTGATTCCCTGCCTCCGGCTCCAAGTAAATCTGACACATATTACAGGGTTCCTGAGTCCCACAAGTTCCTTTTCAAAAATCCTGTTGCGGATCCAGAAACCATTTCTTAGGGGCCCAAGGGCATTAAGGCTTCTACTGCTAAAAATCCTTCCCCTTCTGATAGAAACTCCAGGGCACTGGATAGATGGGGTAAAAAGGTTTATACTTCTGCAACCTGGGCAATCAGGGCTTTAAACTGCCGATTTCATATGCTAAAATATCAACAGCATATTATGAGACTGCTTAAACAGAAAATTATGTTGATTTCTGACTGTGTGGAAAATAAAGATTTACAGGACTTATTGCATTCAGCTGAACAAGTTGGAAACCATACTTTGCAATGTGGTTTTGATTCTTTGGAGGCCTCTTGCCGGGCTGCTTTTACTGGGTCTGTGCTTAGAAGGCATGCTTGGCTTAAGGAACAGTCTCTGCCTGATCATGTTAAAGCAAATTTGTTGGATGCTCCTTTAAATCAGGACTGGCTGTTTGGCAATAAGGCTGAAGAAGTTCTAAAAAAGATAGAAGATAAAGCTAAATCTATGCAAACTGTGAAAGATTTCTTAACAAACGCAACCTCCAGGATTTAGTAGGCACTGGCCTACTAAGAATTGGTCCTTTCCAGCTCCTTCCAGATCCACTCAGGCCAAACCCACACACCAAAACCACCAGGTTTCAGTCCCAAGGGACTCTCAGAACTAAGCAATGGGGGGCCTCCCCTTCCAAATCTGGAAATAAGACACCCCCCTATGGTAAACAGTCTCAATGACTTTCCTTTAAAATTACCAAGCACTTAACTTTCCAGCTGCCCCTTTGGGAGGACAAATTGCTCTTCATGCAAAAAACTGGGAACTCATAACCCAGGACAAATGAGTTTTAAATATAGTGTCCCAGGGATACAGATTTAATTTCCACACATTGCCAACTCCAAACGGGTGGCCAGACCTGCCCCCAAATCAGTGGGCAGAGGCTCAGAAACAAGTACTTTCTCTCTTAAACATGGGGGCTATTCAACCGGTACCAGAAGAGGAAAAGGGACAAGGTTTCCATTCCAGGCTTTTCCTGGTACCCAGAAAAGAAAAATAATGGTGTCCAATTCTGAACCTTTCTACTCTAAACACCTTTCTGGACATTCCAAAATTCAAGATGCTGACTCTTCACCAGTTACTTCCTATGCTAGGCAAGGATGCCTGGTTGTCAACTATAGATTTAAAAGAAGCGTACCTGCATATCCCAGTCAGGGAATCTTGTAGAAGATACCTACGCTTCAAAACAGACTACTTCCATTATTAGTTCTCTGCATTGCCCTTTGGCTTGTCTACTGCGCCCAGGGTATTTACAAAGTGCCTTGCTCCAGTAATTGCATTTTGCAGGCAAAGAAATATTCAAATATATCCATACCTAGACGATTGTCTTATTCAGGCATAAAACCAATCCATACTTATAACTCATCTGGCGTTTGTAAAAAGGGTTCTAACTTGTCTGGGGTATATCATAAATGAAAAGAATCACAACTGGTACCCTCTCAACAGATTACATTCCTGGGTGCAAGCTTGAGTACAACTGCCCAGATGGCTTTCCTCATGCCCGAATAGCAAATTCATTTGGTAACTTACTTCAAACAAGTGGCCACAAAAACCCTGCTATCTGCAAGACAAATACTGCAAGCCTTGGGATTCATGGCCTCCTGCATTCTTCTAATTCCATATGAAAGACTGCATATGAGAAAACTTCAGTGGTACTTAAAAAGTCTATGTAGTCAACATTGTCACAGCCTGGAAACAATGATTCCTATCATACCTTGCCCACGCCTAGAGCTCCTGTGGTGGGCAGAGGCCTGCCACCAAAACAAGGGACTGCCATTCACACTACCTCCTGCCGCCCAAACCCTAACTACAGATGCTTCAGACTATGCTTGGGGGGGCTCACCTGGCAGGAAAGTGCATTCAGGGCAAATGGAGCCCAAATGAAATGCACCTACATTTCAATCAAAAATAAATGTTAGCTGTACAGAATGTTCTGACAACCTTCAAGGACTACATTCATCCAGTGCAACTAATGGTAAAGACGGACAACAACATGGTTATGTGGTACATAAACAAGCAGGGGAGTACACATTCCTACCCTCTCTGCATACTAGCCATGGCATTGTGGAACATGGCCTTGAGCTACCAAGTGCAACTACAAGCTCAATTCTTGCCAGGAAAACTGAATACGCTGGCAGATGGACTAAGCAGAAATCTCATGGACACACATGAGTGGAAACTGGAACCATGGATTTTCAACATGTTGACAAGCAAATGGGGGAGCCCAGACATACATCTATTTGCCTCCCCCCAGAACTAACAGTTGGACAAATTTTGCACAAGAACTCCTCACAAAAAAGCATGGAAAGTGGATGCTCTGTCATTCTGCTGGACAAACCTATCAGTCTACGCCTTTCCCCCTCTGCCTCTTCTCTCCAAAGTCCTGCTAAAAGTCAAACAGGACAAACCAAAAATGATTTTGATTGATCCAGGTTGGCCACGCCAACACTGGTACCCACTTCTGCACAGTGTGTCACATATTTCTCCATGGCACCTGCCTCAGACACCTTCCTTACTGTCTCAACAGGAGAACCAAATTCTGCACCCTCAGCTCCCAACATTGAACTTTGCAGCTTGGCTAATCACTTAAATTCACCCTTAGCCATCCCTCTGCAAACCTGTGATGGATGTCATCTTGGAGGCGAGAAGACCTAGTGCTAGAAAATCTTATGCTGACAAATGGAAAAGATTCTGTGCCTGGAATCAATCTCAAGGGATGAGCACAGCAGCACCCAATTTACTTCAGATTTTGCAATACTTAACTGAGATGCTTCAAAAAGGCCTGTCTTTTTCCTCCATTAAAATCCACACCTCAGCCATTTCAGCTCATTATAACACAGAACCTCCCCATTTCTCTCATCCTCTGCTAAAGAAGTACCTCAGAGGGGCCAAAAACTTGAGACCACCCAGGAGAGCTCCAACCCCTACCTGGGACCTTAACTTTGTATTGGAGAAATTCACTCTACCTCCTTTCGAGCCAGCTGCTACTGCAGACTAAAAATTTCTTTCTTGGAAAACAGCCTTCCTTTTAGCAATCACTTTAGAAGGATATCTGAATTACAGGCCTTAATGGCAGTGGAGCCTTTCATCATCTTTCATGCGGACAGGGTGTCACTCAGGACCAATCCATCCTTCATGCCCAAGGTGATATCTAGTGTGGCTCTTAATCAGTCCATTCATTTGCCAACTTTCTTTCCCAATCCACAGAACAAAGGGGAATGGATTCTGCATTCATTGGATTTGCACAGACAACTTAGATTCTACTGGGACAGGACTAAACCTCGAAGAAAATTTTAACAACTTCTGGTAGCATTTGCTGCAGGGGCAGAGGGGAAGGCTATTTCAAAACAAACCATTTCTAAATGGATAAGCCATTGCATTAATTTCTGCTATAAGCACCATGGAAAACCTATCCCCCAGGGGATTAGATCTCATTCCACCAGGGCTGCATCTACGTCTGCAGCCTTTCTCAGAGGTGTTCCTACCAGGGATATTCTAGAAGCTGCTACCTGGAGTTCAGTTCATACTTTCACCAAGCATTATCATTTACCAATTTTCTTTAACTCCAGAGCTGGCTTTGCCACTGCTGTCTTGCAGGGCCTTATAGCTGGTCCTAATGCTGTATAAATCCATCCTCCCAACCATAGCTTTGGGATTCTACCCAAATGTAATGACTGTAACAGTGAAACACGAAGAACATAGTACAGTTGTGTACACTTGGCATAAATGTAGATATTTGTGTGTATTCACTGTTGCAGTCCAGGATGTTCATCGTGTTTCATTGTTGCAGTCATTACACTTGGGTTATCCTGCTGGCAGGCTACCCGCAGTCGGCCTGAATTCCAAAGTCCTGGTCCGGCGTAAGTTGCTGTCAGTGCGCAAGGGGTATAAAAGGTGCAGCCGACGCCATTTTCTTCAGTCATTCTTGCCGCGCGGTGCCTGAAGCAAAAGCAGTTCGCAAGTGCCGGTCAGCCGACTCCTGAGATTTTCATAATTGAATTTCAGATCCAAAGTCTTCAATAAAGCTAAGTACCCCATTGGGGAAACTTTTTTCTTGCTCCAGACCAATGTCAGAAAAAGTTAACAATTGTATTTCTTGTGGGAAGCAAATACCTCAGAAGGATTTTCATTCTTACTGTATTCCTTGCCCAGGCCCTGATCACGACCTTGATAGTTGTTGGTTTTGTGCTAGATTTAACCAACGCACTATAAAGCGTCAGTGCGATTTTGCTTTTCATTACTTTGGCCGAAGGTTTAACTATATAATGTTGTCGGAACAACCGACGACCGGAATTCATAAAAAGCGCAAGGATAAAGAAAAGGACAGGCATCCGAGGTCCAAAACCGATGACTAAGCCTCTTCTAGGCTAGTCGCCGGTTCGCCGGTGCTCAGTGAGGCGCTTTTGCAGCCCCTGACACCCGCTACCTCAGAGCCACAGGCAGACTCCCTACGTGGAGACAACTAGGCCTCTGGATACTCAAGGTATTGGCCCTTCGGAAATCAATCCCTCAGATGGGTCCGGAGCTGTTGAGCAGGCATCGGCTTCTGAGGGTGTTTAGAGACCTACACAACTTTATATAAAGCCTACTTCAGCATCCAAGACAAAGTCTAAAGCAGTTTTAAAGACAAGGAAACAAGTACAGCATTCTCCAGCACAGACTTCTATGCCTAAGAAACAGATGCTCAAAATGGCCGAAGACCTAATTACTTTGATCAGGGGTTCCCATCCCCCTCCTGAAAAAAGGCCTAGGCAAGATACTGAATGTGATTCCTCTGATCAGGTTTCCATTTCCTCTGATTCCTCTTCAGAACAGGGATATTTTTTTCCTCCCTATAAGGATTCTGATGCTGAAGATTCTATTCCTTCAGCTTCTCCTCCTGAGGATTACTCATTTGGGGAAACCCTGCATACCATGAGGGAGGATTTCCACTGGGAGAGCCAGGATTATTCAGATTCTAAGAAAAGGCTTAGAGACTTTCTGTTCCTGCCTCAGCACAGACCTCTTGCAATTCCTCCTGTTCTAGACATAGATGATGTATTTTCAGAGTCCGGCCTGTCTCCAGACTCTTTACCTCCTGCACCTGTTAAGCCGGACAGATACTACAGGGTTCCAGATTCCCATAAATTTCTATATAAAAACCCTGCTGCTGACCCAGAAATTATCTCACAGGGTCCCAAAGAGGTCAAGGCTGCTTCTGCTAAAAATCCTGTCCCCTCAGATAGAGATTCTAGGGCTCTGGACAGATGGGGGATAAAAGTCTACACTTCTGCTACCTTGGCTATAAGGCCTTTAAATTGTCAGTTTCATATGCTCAAATATCAGCAATACTTAATGTCTTTGTTAAAACAAAAAATATTGACAAATTCTGAATGTTCTGAGAACAAAGAATTGCAGGATTTATTGCATGCAGCTGGTAAGTAGGAAAACATACTTTGCAATGTGGTTATGATTCACTGGAGGCCTCGTGCAGGGCCGCTGTTACAAGTTCTGTTATTAGAAGGCATGCTTGGTTAAAGGAACAGAATCTGCCTGATCATGTTAAAGCAAAATTATTGGATGCTCCATTACAGCATGATACTTTGTTTGGTGTTAAGGCAGAAGAGGTGTTGAAGAAAATGGAGGATAAATCTAAATCTATGCAGACAGTAAAAGATTTCTTACAAGTACAGCCACCCAGATTTAGCAGGAACTGGCCTTCTAAGAATTGGCCCTTTCCAGTGTCAGACAGGCCACAAAGAGGCAATTTCAGATGCCCTAGAGGCAGGCAACAGCCCCAGGGCTCATACAGGCCCAGACAATGGGGTGCTTCTACCTCCAAAAGTGGAGAAGACAAGTCACAGTCTTACAGGAAACAGTCCCAATGACTTCCCTCTGCCAATGCCAAGCACTTATCTTTTGGCAGCTCCCTTAAGGGGAAAGCTAGCACTTCTTTCACAGAATTGGCACAGGATCACCCAGGACAAATGGGTCTTAAATATAGTCTGTCAGGGCTACAGGTTCCACTTTCACACCCTTCCAAAGGCAAAAGGTATGCCAGACCTGCCACACAATCAATGGGTAGAGGCACAAAAACAAGTTTCATCTCTCATGGACTTGAGGGCTATTCAGCCAGTGCCACAACAAGAGCAGGGACAAGGATTTTACTCAAGACTTTTCTTAGTACCAAGAAAGGACAAAGCCTGGAGACCAATTCTGGACCTGTCTATTCTAAACACTTTTCTGGACGTTCTAAAATACAAAATGTTGACTCTGCAGCAGCTTCTGCCCATGCTGGGCAAGAAGGTTTGGCTTGTAACTTTGGACCTCAAAGAGACATACCTGCATGTCCCAATCAGACAATCTTGCAGAAGATACCTCAGATTCATAGCTGGCTCAATGCACTACCAATTCTCTGCACTGCCCTTTGGCTTATCTACTGCGCCCAGGGTCTTCACAAAATGCCTGGCACCAGTAATTGCATTTTGCAGACAAAGAGGAATTCAAATATTTCCCTACTTGGACGATTACCTTATTCAAGCAGAGACCAAAGACATTCTACTAAAGCATCTGGAGTTTGTAAAAAGATTGCTAATTTGCCTAGGGTACACAGTAAACAAAAAGAAATCAAAACTAGTACCCTCTCAAGAGATAATATTCCTGGGTGCAAGCTTAAATACAACTGCACAGATGGCTTATCTCACGCCAGACAAACAAAGGCAACTGACTTCTTACTTCGAAAACATGGCAACAAAGACCCAGTTATCTGCAAGAAAAATTTTGCAGGCTGTGGGCTACATGACATCATGCATTCTACTAATTCCATATGCAAGACTGCATATGAGGAAACTACAATGGTATCTAAAATGTGTTTGGACTCAACACTGCCACAGCCTGGAAACATTAATTACTCTTATTCACTGCCGGCAACAGGAGTTTTGATGGTGGGCACAGGCCTGTCACCACAACAAGGGACAGCCATTCGCTTTACCCACAGCCAGGCAGACACTAACAACAGATGCATCAGATTATGCCTGGGGGGCACACATGGCAGGAAAATGTATTCAGGGCACATGGCCCACAAGCCAAATGCATCTTAATATCAATCAAAAAGATATACTAGCTGTACAGAATGCCCTGACAGCCTTCAGGGACCTACTTCATCCAGGACAACTGCTGATAAAGACGGACAATACTATAGTCATGTGGTACATAAGCAAGGAGGCACACATTCCTACCCCTTCTGCAGACAAGCCATGACTTTCTGGAATGCAGCATTGACTTCTCAAGTACACCTGCAAGCACAATTCCTGCCAGGAAAGACAAATACCTTGGCAGACGAACTAAGCAGAAACCTTATGGATCCTCACGATTGGAAACTAGATCCACAAATCTTCAGAATGATAACAGGGGAAATGGGGATGCCCAGACATATATCTATTTGCCTCCTCTCACAACTGCCAGCTACAGAGATTCTGCACTCGGACTTATCACGAACAAGCATGGAAAGTGGATGCCCTTTCTTTCAGCTGGAAAGCCCTCTCAGTATATGCCTTCCCTCCTCTGTCTCTCCTCCCCAAGGTACTCCTAAAGGTCAGACAAGCAAAGCCAAAAATGATCCTGATTGCCCCAGACTGGCCACGCCAGCACTGGTACCCAATCCTAAAGAGCTTGTCTCAAGGCCCAGCCTGGACATTACCTCAAATTCCTCATTTGCTGACCCAACAAAACAAATCAGATCCTACACAGCCAACTCAGAACCCTAAGTCTGGCTGCATGGCGGATAATGTAACCATTCAGAACACACCTCTCTCTAAAGCAGTTGTGGATGTTATTTTTGAGGCCAGGAGGCCCAGCACCAGAGAATTTTATGCCGAAAAATGGAAGAAATTCTGTGCTTGGAACCAGGCACAAGGAATTGACATGCTTGTTCGAAATATTCCTCAGATTTTACAATACCTAACTGAGATGCTGGACAAAGGCCTATCCTTCTCATCAATTAAGATCCATGCCTCTGCCATTTCAGCTGATTACAATACGGACCCACCTATTTTCTCTCATCCACTGCTAAGGCAGTATCTCAGAGGGGCCAAAAACATAAGACTTCCAAGGAGAGCTCCAATACCTGCATGGGACTTCAATTTTGTCTTGGAAAAACTCACACTGCCTCCTTTTGAGCCAGCCAATACAGCTGAGATAAAATACTTATCATGGAAAACAGCTCTTCTCCTAGCAATAACTTCAGCAAGAAGAGTCTTAGAATTACAGGCACTAATGGCTGTGGAACCTTTTATTATTTTCCATCTGGACAGGGTTTTCTAAGGACAAACCCACCATTTATGCCTAAGGTAGTGTCCAGTGTGGCCCTTAACCAAACATTTGCCTACCTTTTATCCAAACCCGCAGAATAAGGGGGAGAGACTTCTGCATTCTTTGGACATACACAGACAGCTATGCTTTTACTTGGACAAGACTAAAGCTTTCAGAAAGACTGAGCAACTCTTAGTGGCATATGCTGCAGGATCGCAAGGGAAAGCTATTTCAAAGCAGACTATTTCAAAATGGATAGGCCACTGCATTCGTTTCTGCTATTCACAACATGGCAAATCAGTGCCTAAGGGCATTAGGCCACATTTTATCAGAGCAGCAGCCACTTCAGCAGCCTTCCTCAGAGGAGTACCAACCAAGGACATTTTGGAGGCTGCAACAAGGACTTCAGTGCAGACTTTCACAAAGCACTACCACTTACCTCTTTACTCTAAATCCAGAGCAGGCTTTGCCACTGCAGTTCTTCAGGGCCTCATAGCCACTCCTAATTCTTTTTAGGCCCAGCCACCCAACCTCAGCTTTGGGATTCAACCCAAGTGTAATGACTGCAACAGTGAATGTACTCGAACATCTACTTTTATGGTAGGTACACAACTGTACTTTACCCTCCCTCCAACCCCCTTTTTTTCTCTTACTATACCTCTACTTTCTTTTACTATGCTTAAAAGCCTTTTTGTTGTATTAGCTTTTGGTTAGAGGTATATTTGTGTATTTAATTTTGTTTTGCTCCCCATTTTGGGGCACCTGACATCTGGGGCAAGAAAAACTGATGTAATGGCGTCTGCTGCATGTTTTATACCCCTGACGACTTGATGTCATGGAAGAAGGGACAGCAACTGACGCAGGACCCAAGACTTTGTTAATCAGGCCTACTGAGGGCAACCTGCCAGCAGATTACCCAAATGTAATGATTGCAACAGTGAATACACTCAAACATTTCCAAGGTATCGTGTTTCACATTAGATTGCCAGTTGTATTACGTACAGCTATGAAAGCAGGCATCTTCTCTTTCTGGACCAGTCAAAGCTCACTGTACAAGGTCGGTAGCCACATCTTCTGCCTTCTTGGCAACTCTGTCCTTGGATGAGATTTGCGCTGCTGCTACTTGGTCTAATCCCCACATTTTTGTTACATATTGTAAGTTGGATTTGGTGTCTAGGAACAGGGCTTTCTTTGGTTCCTCTGTGCTCCGACATATCCTTCCCTGAGGCCTCTCGGGGTTCATAGCAGCTGGAGACTCTGACCCATCTGTAATCAATAATGACACTGATAGCATCAGATAAAGTTATGTACTCACCATAACTTGGAATCTGTGCTATCCAGTGTCATTATTCATCACGTTTCCACCCTCCTTCTCCCTCCTTTTGGAGACTTGGCAGATATGGAGGGCTGCACCTTTAAGGTTTTTAGGCAGTTTTTGCTGGTTTGTGTTTTCTTTATCTAGCAGACTCGATCTGGGGATTGTGGGTCAGTAAGGGATTATGGGAAGAGGAGGAGCTTGAGCTCTGGATTGGTCCTTTCACTTGCCGGCTCAGATCCACGACCCATCCATGATGAATAATGATACTGGATAGCACAGATTCCAAGTTATGGTGCATACATAACTCTTTTTATCAGCCATCCCTGCTTGTCTGCCTTCTCCTCCTCCTTAATTCTCTAGACTTGAGTTTAAATGATTTCTTAAAGGTGTCCTTAATAGTAAACCTCCCAGGAAGCCTGTTCCTCTTCCCTGGGATCTTAATTTTGTTTTGGAAAAGTTGACTCAAGCTCCTTTTGAGCCTGCTGTTTCAGCTTTCTTGCAACATTGTTCTTGGAAGAGTGCTTTTTTTGTTAGCTCTTACTTCTGCCAGACCAGTATCTGAGTTGCTAGCCCTTATGGCTTGTCATTCTTTTTTTTTTATCTTTCATGAGGACAGAGTATCTTTGCGCACTAACCCTTTTATGCTTAAGGTATTTAATGAGCTGCCTCTTAATCAGTCTATTAATCTGCCTACGTTTTTTTCCCTCCTCTCTGCAATCTGACAGTAAGAGGGTACTGCATGTTTTGGATGTGCATAGGCAACTCAGGCTTTATTTGGATAAGACTAAGGCTATTAGAGGATCTGATCATTTGTTTGTTTTGGGATTCTCATCCAGTCGGACTGTGCAGGTAAACAAATCTAAAATAAATAAATCCTAGATCTTTGGGACTAGCTCTATCCAATCAAACTATTTTTTCTTGGATTTCTAAGGCTATTTCCTTTTGTTACACTTTTCATGGCAAGAGCCTTCCTTCTTAGTTAAGGCTCGTTCCACTTGAGCTGTGGCTTCTTCTGGTGCTCTTTTTAAGGGCTCGTATACTAATTCTATTCTTAAAGCAGCTACCTGGTCTCCTATGCATACCTTTACCAAGCAGTACAGGTTGGATGGTATCTCTAGAGCTAGGGCTGGTTTTGCTAGTGCCATTCTTTAAGGCATTTTTGTGGACTCTTCTGCTCCTTCCTACTCCCAAGTTTCCTCTTGAGCTTTGGCACACTCCCATCTGATAAGAATATTGCAACAGTGAATGTAAGGACAAAGTACAGTTTAAAATCTTATCATAGTGGTAGATGTCCTTGCCTTTACTGCTGCTGTATTCGCTCCCTCTGTCCATCCCCCTAGTCCTTTGCCTTCCTGGATGTATACTGGGGCAGTCAGTTCTGGAGATGATAGACCTGAACATCACCTTTATGCCCTACACTACAGAAGGAGCATTTGGGTGATGTTCAGTGTGCCTTAAAGCAGTGGTAGACTTTGGTAGACTGGCCAGGCGTTAGGCTTCCACAGCAGGGAATCCCCATCTGTTAAGAATACTGAAACGGTGAAGGCAAGGACATCTACCGTTGTAGTAAGATTTTATACAGCTGTACTTTTCTATGTTTCTGTAATGAGGTGTGAACTTTATAAAGCATTGTTAAACAAGAGACACAGGATATTCATCAGGGATGACTATTTTTATAGGAAAGACTAATTGAGGAAGTTGTGTGTACTTCAATATGGCCTGGTAGCAAAGATATTGCTTTTTTGCAGTTGCTTCATTATTTTGACCCCTTTATAGAATGTTTAACAATCTTGCATGAATCCAGTCCATCCACACCCAGAGGACTAGTAGCTGCCGTCATTATTAGTCAGTTTGGCATATGAAACGTTACCAGCCGCTGAGGCTACCATTGCTCCCATGATGCTATGTACCTCATCTTTTCTGCAAATCTCTTTATATCAGAGTTAACAATGCATCAAGAGAAATTGCCTCAGAGCCTTTTGTGCTGTTTTTAACATTTGTATTTAATTTTACTTCTTCATTTTCCATTTCAAGAGATTCTGAATGTTGTCCAATCTTGGCTGCTTTTCAGGCCATATCTTTAGTTTTTCATGAATTTTTTCAAGTTCAAAGCTTCAGTCCCCTTCTTGTGGTGGTTTCATCACTATTTTATAAGTTGCTTTGTAGTTTTGTATTTGTTTGCTGACCTGCCTCCTCTGATTTCGGTTTTTGGCTTTGCTGCTGCTGTTCATGGTTGGTAAATAAGTACTAGCATGGCTCAGCAATCTGGATTAAGGAAATACACTTGTGGTCATAAGATCCTGGCACAGGACAAGTGTACATTGTGTGTGGTGTGTGTTGGTGCTTTTCACACTTATATGGAATGAGAGATGTAGTGGTGTTGAGAAGAGACTGTCAACAGGTAGGAGAAACACTCTAATTCTTATAGGTTATTACCTAGGGGCGCCTCCTGTTCTGAGGACAAACATGAAGGGAAAGCAGAGAGAAAAGGGGATGGAGATAAATCTTCTACTTTTGTGAGGCCCCTTCTTGTACCACCCAAGAAACCCATATTAAATGAGAATGTACAGGTGTTTGTTGTAGTCAAACCTATGGAAAGGTCTTCCTCAACTTCTTTTTTTCCTCAAAAAATGTTTTATTTTCAATTAAAGTAACATTTACATAATATTTTTAAGTACCATTTTAAACTATATACAATATTTACAATAGCCTGACTTTCAATTATATACACTGTGTGTTATTAAATATAGAATTAACAGATCAGTTATCAGAGATACAATATTGATTATTGCAGTGTGTCCAACAAATGTATACCTTTCTTCCAAGGGTTATTTACCAATGGCCTGGGATAGATTCATAGTTATTTGATTTTTATTTCCATTGATGCAGTTGTCTTCAGTAAAGTGTAGAATTCTTCCAAGGTTGGGGGTGAATTTGAATTCCACCTTCTGGTTACGCATTTCCTAGATATAACAAGTATTGTCCATAACAAATACGTATTTGTCTTATTCAGTTAGGGACCTTCATTTACACTTAGAATACTCAATGCTTTAGTTAAGGTAAAGGAGTTGTTGAATAAAGCTTGTAAAAAATGATTGATTCCATTCCAGTATGATTTAATTTTATTACATTCATAAAAAATATGAGTCCAGTCTGCTTTATTTGACTTTTCACACCTCCAGCAAAAAACTTTTGTAGTAGCACTGATCTTTTTAATTCTATCTGGTGTTAATAATGTTCTTTGTTAGTATTTCCAGTTAAATATTTTCCAGTACTGTGTGTTAGAGGTGTAATTAACTGATAGTAAGATGTTAGTTTTAATTTCTTCTGTTAACTGCAGTGACTGACCTTTTGTTAAGAACTGCCAGTATGATGGTTTGGGAATAGTTTTATATGTTATTAACTCGTTATATAGATTTGAAATGGACATTTTCTTTTCACAGCTATTGTATATAAATTCATACAGAAAGCTTATTAGATTTGGAATATCTTTAAATGAGGAATTATTAATTAATCTGCATAAATCTTGAGTGTACATTAGAGTGCTTTGTAAGGTTAACCAGTCCTGTATTGGAATATTGTAAGCAGTTTTTATCATATGTATATCTAAAACATTTAATTTATTTGCACATTGAAACCAGCATAAGAATCCATTTTGTTCCTAGGATGTCATTGTTTCCCTATATATTTGTGAGGAAAGTTCCTAATTGATAGTAAATGGGGTTGAAAGATCAAACCAAAGTTTTAGATCTATGTTTGCATTGACAAGTTTCCTAAAGGAATTGATGTAATGATTAATTAGTGTTGTTTTACAAGGTTTTGTTATATTATATTGTATACTTATGCATAGTATGTACCAGAGTTTGTTTGATTCGTCTACTATTAACATTTTTTTAACAGATTAAATTAATTTATTAATGTAGCCATTGTTTGGGTTTATCCAGTCTATTGTAGTTTTAAGCACCGATGTTGTTATATATGTTTCTATTTCTGGAAAGTTCAATCCTCCTTGTTTCCAGGGTGTAATGTGATGAGTTAGAGCTACTCTACTGTTTTTGGATACATAAACATTTTATTAAAACATGAATTTATTTCTTTAAGAATGCATCTTTCAGGAATTAACTGTATTGCTAATGCTACATATAGTATTTTTGGCAATAAGACCATTTTTATTAATTGCAATTTGTCTTCAAAAGTTAATATAATTTTGTTCCTTTATATATATATATATATATATATATATATATATATATGTGTGTGTGTATATATATATATATATATATATATATATATATATATATATATATATATATATATATATATGTATATATATATAGTTTCAATAATGTTTTTATAATTTATTAATATTGTTTCATTTATATTTTTGCATAACACTATTCCTAAATAATTTAGCGTAAGTTCTTAATGTCAAGTTGTTCAATCTCGCCGTTCATTCTTAACTGATGGGTTTGGATCCGATCCATCGGCTCTGGTACGGCCGTTTGCAAAGTTCTAGGTTTACTAGTAGCTCGAGACCAAGCCCACGATGCACTGCTGGAATTACCTCAGATCTAGTTTGCCGCGGCACTGATCTCAGGTTCCAGTTTTTGCTCGAGCCATATTTCTTCAAACAAGCGTATTTTGCAAGTTTTTCCTAATTTTTCTTTTATTTCTAGTCTGACAGTAGTTTAGTGTAGCCTTATTAGAAGCTCCCCTTTTTCCCATGTGTTACTTAGACATAGTTAGGTATACTTTTTAGTGGCCTTGTGTTTTGGGCCTTCTTCTTAGAGACTGCGTGGTGTTTGTGTTGGTCTTGGCCATTGTTTTATATATATATATATATATATATATAGATATAGATATATATATATATATATATATATATATATATATATATAGATACATAGCTGGTTGTAATTTGACTTTTTCTCTAGGCTGTGTGGTGTTTTTGAGCCTAGTTCTGTGTTTATTGATATTTGATAGACCGAGTGTCTTTTCTTAGGCGGTGTGTGTGTGTGTTTAGGTTCTATTCAGGCTAAGGTAATTTGTTCGTAAAAATGTATGAAAAATATACTGATAAAAAGTCATGAATGGTCCACTCCACGTACGGAAACACTTAAATAATTCAAACGACAACACATAAAAACATGTTTAGCGCTTTCATCTTTTCATAAGGAGACTAGATCAGAATACATTTCATACCATTAATAACACATTTATATACAATATAACCAAGTAACATCATCATTTGAATGCACCAATCCATTTAACTTGTGCTTAATTGAATTAATTAATGTTAAAGAAATACTCAGTTTTTCACGTATCACATTGGAACTAAAAATAGAATTCTTGTTGTTTGAATGAATAGAAATATTATTCACTTTAAAACGACCATAATTATATTTTAAAATATTAAATAAAATCGTAAAATATTTTAAAATTTGATGAATATAAATAAATGTATGTAATAAAACTCTAAACCTATTTGAGCATATTAGCTCTCTCTATTAACATAGGGGTAATAGATACAAATTCATTTAACCTAGGGGGAACATAGCTGCCAACCTAAATTGCCATTCTGTTTCTCTTTTTTTTAATAAAGTTTTCCAGTCCCCCCTCTAGGGTTAATACTAATCTTTTCTATAATACCAAATGTGAATTTAACAAAAGAGGAACCAAGTAAGGGAAGGTTTATACAGAGCATTGCTCAACATTTTGTTCTTAATATCATTAGTATGTTCATATATTCTAGTTTTTAGACTCCTCTTGGTCTTACCCACATGAACATGTGAGCATGTGTGTCAGGTTGCTAAATATACAACCTTACTAGTATTACAATTCCCTTTCTTGAAAAAAACTTTGCTCTTTAAAGAATTTTTCAAAACCAAAAAGGATTCCTTCATTATATATACACACTGACTACAATTCCCACAAGGCTTAGTAGCCTGAACCGTACCATCAGAAGTATAGAGCTTGTGTTCCAATAAACTTTTAAAACTTGGTGCAGTCTTAGTTACAAAATAAGGTTTACTTCCCAGTTTTTTCAATACCTCCCTATTAGTTCTAAAAATGTTTCCAATTTTGCATCAAAATGTGAGGTCATCCTGGCTATTCTTATTGCCTGCCCCCCCCCCCCCTTTTTTTTTTTTTTTTAAGATTCGTGGGATTTTTTGGGGTTGCTTAAACCAGAATTATGGTCGAGGCAATTGATATTTTTAAACATTGATATCAAAGACCTCTTTACAGTCATCCCCAAACATATAGGATTGGAGTTTTTTGAAGAAACATTATTTCACTATTCTGACTTGACAACATTTTTTTCAAGAAAGGAAATTGTAACACTCATAAGGTTGTATATTTAGCAACCTGTGAGACATGGTCACATTAAAAACTAGAATATATGAACATACTAATGATATTAAGAACAAAAACTTGAGCAATACTCTGTATAAACATTCCCTTACTTGTTCCTCTTTTGTTAATTTCACATTTGGCATTATAGAGAAGATTAGTATTAACCCTAGAGGCGGGGGAACTGGAAAAATTTATTAAAGAAAAGAGAAACAGAATGGCAATTTAGGTTGGCAGCTATGTTCCCCCCTGGGTTAAATGAATTTGTATCTATTACCCCTATGTTAATAAAGAGAGCTAATATGCTCAAATAGGTTTAGAGTTGTATTATATATATTTATGTTTATTTATATTCTTTACATTTTAAAATATTTGAAGATTTTATTTAAGGATATTTTAAAGTATAATTATGGTTATTTTAAAGTGAACAATATTTCTATTCATTCAAACAAGAATTTTAATTTTAGTTCCAATGTGATACGTGAAAAACTATGAATATTTCTTTAATATTAATTGATTCAATTAAGCCCAAATGAAATGGATTGGTGCATTCAAATGATGATGATACTTGGTTATATCTTATATAAAAGTGTTATTAATGGTGTGAAATGTATTCTGATGAAGTCTCCTTATGAAGAGACGAAAGTGCTAAATATGTTTTTATGTGTTGTCGTTTGAGTTATTAGTGTTTTCGTACGTGGAGTGGACCGTTCATGCATTTTTATAAGCTAATTTGTTTATTGGACATGTCTGAGGACAAGGAATAACACCCAAAGTCTGGATTTAAAAAGTGTCCAGACTGCGGGCAAAAAATGTCAGCCACTGATAGCCATGTAACGTTTGTCTACTGCTTAGGGGCTGTCCACTTGCAGGTGTCTTGCAGTATGTGTCACTCTTTCTCCTCTAGGGTGTTATTGGAGAGGAAAAGATACTTGTTGATAGAGGATTGCTGAAGCATCCGTTTCACGAGGCTTTGGGTGACCAGGATGGGGCCAGCAAGTTATCTTAGTCTTTAGAGGACTTCAAGGAATCTAAACTTTCTAAGAAGTCATAAAAGTCGGAAGTTTCCTGGACATCTGCTCCACAGACTTCGGAGCCGACTGATGTTCTTCGTGTTTCACTGTTGCAGTCATTACAGTAGGGTAATCTGCTGGCAGGTTGCCCTCAGTCGGCCTGAATAACAAAGTCTTGGGTCCTGCGTCGGTTGCTGTCTCCTCTTCCATGACGTCAGGTCGTCAGGGGTATAAAACATGCAGCTGATGCCATTTTATTCAGTCTTTCTTGCCGCGCGGTGCCCGAAGCAGAAGCGGTTTGCAAGTGCCGGTCGGCCGACTCCTGAAATTTTCGCATTCGAGTTTCAGAACCAAAGTCTTCAACTAAAGCTAAGTACCCCGTTGGGGAAACTTTTTTTTGCTCCTTACAGATGTCTGTCAGTAAAAGTTAATAATTGCATTACTTGTGGGAAGCAAATACCTCATAAGGATTTTCATTTGTACTGTATTCCTTGCCTAGGCCTAGATCATAATGTGCCTTGCTGTCTGTTTTGTGCTAGATTTAACCAACGCACTATTAAACGTCGGTATATTTTTGCTCCAAAATATTTTGGATCCAGATTTAATTACCCTGAAATGTCGTTGGTTAGCAATCCGACTACCGGAGTTCACAAAAATCGCAAGGAAAAAGACCGAGACAGACCGAGGTCCAAAACCGACGAAGCTTCTCCTAAGCCAGTCGCCGGTTAGCCGGTAGTCAGTGAGGCGCTTTCGCAGCCCCTGATACCCACTACTTTTGAGTCTCATGCCTCTACCGAGACCCATACGGTGTCCAGTATGCTGCGAGACTCTCAAGAGTATTGAACCCATGGATGTCTCTCCCTTGGATGGATCCGGAGCCGCTGAGCAGGCACCGGCTTCTAAGGGTGTTTTCAGGCCTCAACATTTTTATATAAAACCGACGCCAGTTTCAAAAACAAGATTAAAAACATCATCTAAGTCTAGAAAACCAATGCATGAGCCACGTGCTCAGGCCCCTATGCCTAAAAAACAGATGATCAAAATGGCTGAGGACTTAATTACCTTGATCAGGGGTTCCCAACCCTCCCCCCCTGCTAAGAGGCCTAGGCAAGACACTGATTATGAATCTTCAGATCAGGTTTCCATTTCTTCTGATTCCTCTTCTGATCAGGAATTTTCTATTCCACCTGATGAGGATTCAGATGCAGAAGAATCCATCCCATCTGCAACTCCTCCTGAGGATTATTCTTTTGGAGAAACCTTACATACTTTAAGGGAACATTTTCATTGGGAGAGTCAGGATTTCTCTGAATCAAAAAAGAGGCTTAGGGATTTTCTTCTTCTTCCTCAGCATAGGCCTTTGGCAATACCTCCTGTATTAGACATTGCTGATGATGTGTTTTCGGAATCAAGCATGGCTCCTGATTCCCTACCTCTGGCTCCTAGTAAGCCAGACAGATATTACAGGGTTCCTGACTCTCACAAATTTCTATTAAAAAATCCTGCTGCTGATCCTGAGACTATCTTACAGGGTCCCAAAGGTGTAAAGGCCTCTACAGCCAAAAATCCTACCCCATCTGATAGAGATTCCAGGGTGCTGGATAGATGGGGAAAGAAGGTTTATACGTCTGCAACCTTGGTAATTAGGGCCTTAAACTGCCAGTTTCATATGCTTAAATATCAACAGCATGCTATGGGCCTATTAAAACAGAAAATGATTATTTCTGATGTGTGGAAAATAAAGAATTACAGGAATTATTGCATGCAGCAGAACAGGTTGGAAAGCATATTTTGCAATGTGGTTTTGATTTCTTGGAGGCCTCTTGTAGGGCCACATTTACTGGATCTGTGATTAGAAGGCATGCCTGGTTCAAGGAGCAAAATCTGCCTGATCATGTTAAAGCTAAATTGTTGGATGCCCCTTTACAGAATGATACTCTGTTTGGTAATAAGGCAGAAGAGGTTTTAAAGAAAATGGAAGATAAAGCTAAATCTATGCAAACTGTAAAATATTTATTACAAGTGCAGCCACCCCAGGTTCAGTAGGCACTGGGCCTTTCCTGTCTCCAACAGAGCCTCTCAGGGCAAATCCAGGTGCTCAAAAGGCTCTAGATACCAATCACAGGGTTAAGGTCAAAGCAATGGGGTTCCTCCACCTCCAAATCTGGAGGAAACAAAGCACAACCCTACAGTAAGCAGTCTCAGTGACTTCCCTCTACCTTCACCAAGCACTTATCTTTTGGCAGCCCCCTTGGGGGGAAAATTACACTTCATGCACAAAATTGGCAGTTAATCACCCAGGACAAGTGGTTATTAAACGTAGTATCCCAGGGCTACAGATTTCATTTCCATACTTTGCCAATTCCAAATGGTTGGCCAGATTTGCCACAAAATCAGTGGTCAGAGGCTCAAACAAGTTATGTCCCTCATGGCTTTGGGGGCTATTCAACCAGTACCAGAACAGGAAAAAGGACAAGGTTTTTATTCAAGACTTTTCCTGGTACCCAGAAAAGACCATGCCTGCCGTCCAATACTGGACTTATCGATTTTGAACACGTTCCTGGGCATTACAAAATTCAAAATGCTGACTTTACAACAGCTATTGCCTATGCTGGGCAGGAACGCTTGGTTAGTGACTCTAGACTTAAAAGAGGCATACCTGCATATCCCAATGAGGGAATCGTGCAGAAGATACCTCCACTTCAAGGCAGGTTTTTTGCATTACCAATTCTCTGCACTGCCCTTTGGCTTATCTACTGCACCCAGGGTCTTTACAAAATGCCTGGCCCCAGTAATTGCATTTTGCAGACAAAGAAGCATACAGATTTATTCTTACATGGATGACTGTCTCATTCAAGCAGAGTACAAGGACATTCTTCTTCAACATCTGGCGTTTATAAAAAGGTTACTAACATGCCTAGGGTACAGAATAAACGAAAAGAAATCTCAACTGGTACCCTCTCAAATTACATTCCTGGGTGCAAGCTTGAATACAACTGCCCAGATGGCTTACCTTACACCAGACAAACAAAGGCAACTGACAATATACTTCAAACAGATGGCAACAAAAACCCAGTTATCTGCAAGACAAATTCAGCAGGCTTTGGGGTTCATGGCATCCTGCATTCTATTAATTCCATATGCAAGAATGCATATGAGGAAACTTCAGTGGTACCTAAAAAGTTTATGGAGTCAACATTGTCACAGTCTGGAAACAATGAATCTGAAGTAGGAGATTCATTTGTCTGCAACCTGTGGGTTATGGATCCGATATCGGATCCGAACCGGCATGGTTTTCCAGCTATGGATCCGAGCTCTCAGCTCCTCCCCTCACCCATAATGCCCTGCTCTCCCTACATGACCGCCGATCTAGTTTGCCACGCTGGTGACCAGATTGGTTTTCTTGAGCTCTACAGCTAAGTGGTTTTTTGAAGTTTTTCTAGTGCTAAAATTTAACTTTTTTTGACAGTTTTGTGTGAAAGTTTAGGTTCCCCTTTTTGGTAGTTAAACTTGTTTAGTTTGTATTAATTTTTTTATAATTAGTTTCCCTCCCCTCGCTGGTAGCGTAGTGTGTGTTTGGGCCTGTGTTGTGTGTCTAGTTTACTTTTACCTTTTTTTACACTAGTTTAAGTAATATCTAGGCTCTTAGGATGTCTGAACAACCTAAGGCTATTTTTTCGAAGTGCTCCGAGTGTGGCCATAAGCTTTCCCCTGCTGATGGCCACACTCTGTGCGTTCGATGCCTTGGGGTTGAACACCTCACTTCTGGATGTTCCATTTGTGCAGGGTTCAACCCCAGGGCATTGAAGGAGCGGAGGTCTAAGCTGGTCCTGGCGGGACTTCTGCCCCCGGACTCGGCTCCGACCTCCGCTCCTTCGGGGGGTACCGTGTCTACGGTTCCCTCCTCTCCGGCTCCCCCTCCTCCTCCTGGGACTCAACCTCCCTGTAGTGGTTCGGAGGAGAGGGAAGCTAGAAAGAAGGACCGGAGGGAGAAGCACCATAAGCGGCGGGCCGAGACCTCTGTGTCGGCCCCGCCTGCCAAGCGGGCTTCTCCTCCGGCCTCCTTGTCTGCTGGTTCTCCCCCTCCTCGGCTCCGGTCACCTGTGTGCTTTTCACCGGGACCTGAGGAGGAGGAGACCCGATCTCCGTCGAGGCTATCCAGGAGGCACTCAAGGCCTACCTCGGTAGCCTCGTCGAGATCGACTTATAGTTTATCGGACGCTGATCTGGACCGGATGATGAGAAGGTTCATCCAGGCCCAGATGCAGATGGGAGTGCTCTTGCCTCCCCCCCCCTCTGGGGGGGAGCTCGACCCCTTTCATTAAACCTATAGCTCCTTCTCTGACCCGCTACCCGGGTTCGGAGCAGTTGGAGCCGAGCAGCTTCGGAGCCAGGGGTGGGTCGGCGCCGATAGTACTCGGTACTTCGGATCCGACCCTGCCCTCGAGTGCTTCGGATCCGACCTCTCGGAGCCTGGATCCGAGCTTCGGATCCGGGGGGATCAGTGCTCCTTCGGCGCCGTCTGTGTCGGAGCGCACTGTCCCCTTGGATCCGAGTGCTTCGGCGCCGGCTCCGATCCACTCCTCGGATCCCAGGGGGAACCGATTGTCGGATCCTTTGGTCGAGGTCGGCTCTCCCTCGGCTTTTGATGTAGTGGAGAGGGCCCTGTTGAGGGTTTCCGGACCCCCGGCACTTGCTTTGGCTCCGTCCTGCGCTCCATCTGCACTGGACCAGGCTTCCACCATCCGGCCATTGGGACAGCCCGCTCCTTTGCCCCAAGTTGTTCCTTTGGAACAGGTCACTGTTTGCGAGGAGTCCTCTGACAGCCCCCCGGAGGATGCCCCCCGCAAGCATACGTGCAAAAGGAGGCATATAGACTCCCCCGTGTCACTCACAGAAGACACGGACTTGGAGGAAGGGGAAGGCTCCCCAAGATCACCCCCTGAGGATGTCTCATTTGGAGACATCATGGAAATGCTTCGCATCAGGGGGGGGTGGTCTGCCCCCAAGTCTTCCTCGGACGAGTCCGTGTTCTTGGAGGCATTTGAAGCGGGCCCATCTACCTCTTGGGTGTCCCCTCCTGCCGACCCCCTGGTGGACCTCATTACCACCAGGGCGTGGAAGGAACCGGACACCGTGGAGCCAATCCCAAAAAGGCCCGACCGTATACTCAGTCCCCCGGCTGACCGTGCCCATTGGAGTAAGGGGCCTCCGGTAGATGCCATGTTGACGGCGGCTGCCACCAAGAGGGAACTTGCTCAGGAGAGTCCCTCAGTCCATCCCGAGCAAGGAGTCTCGGATGATGGACCGCTTGAAGCGGATGTTTAGTTCAGCGACCTTCTCAGTAAGGGCGCTGAACTACCTGGCACATGTGATTAGGATGCAGCGCGATCTTATAAAAAAAACGCTGCATCCCCCCCAGAGTCCATATCGGAGGAGGACAAAGTGTTGCACTCCACCCGTATGGCCACTCTCAGGTCCGTCACTAATACCTCTATGCGGCTACTGTCCCATGCTATGGAAGGTGCCGCTAGAGCCGCAGGGGCAGGCCTAGTTACCAGACATCAGGCCTGGCTCCGTCATTGCGATTTCACGGAGCCCTTCAAGGCGTCATTTGCGAACGCCCCCTTCGATGGTTCTGCCCTCTTTGGCAAAACTGTTCGTGATACCTTGACCCAGAGCGAAAAGGACGGGAAGACGCTGTCTGCCGTCGGAATCCGCTTCTCTGTGCCCCAGAGGCCCTATTCTAGGAACCAAAAGGGCCAGAAGAAGATGTGGTTCCGGAAGTCGCAGCAATCCCAACCTGCTCCGGACAACCAGTCCTTCCGTGGCAGAGGAGGACAGGGAGGACGCCGCCCCAGGGGCAGAGGGGCTCCCAGGAACTTCGGGTCCAGAGAACCCTTCTCTGAACGGCCCGCGCAGCAGCCCTGAAGGGTTGCCCGGCTGCTCCACTCTGGAGGCAGTCGGGGGACGTTTTTCGGAGCACCTAGCGGCATGGGAGTCCATAACATCAGACCGCTGGGTCCTCCAGATCATATCCAGAGGATACCGTATCCCATTTCGTCACATGCCAAAATTGAAGTCCCTCCCCGACGTTCCACCCGGTCAGTGGGAGGCCGCTTTGGCAGAAATTGGCCATCTGCTAAAGAAAAGAGCCATCCAGCCCATCCCCCCAGATCGGATCAGGGTTCTACTCCAGGTTCTTTTTAGTGCCAAAAAAGACGGGGGATCTAAGACCAATTTTAGACCTTTCACTCTTGAACCTGGCAGTTCCCAAGGAGAAATTCCGAATGGTTACGTTGCAGTCTATTCTCCCCCTTTTGGGAGAAAACCACTGGATGTGCTCCATAGACCTCAAGGATGCGTACTACCATATACTAATGGACAGGTGCTCCAGGAGGTTTCTCCGCTTCCGGCTGGGAGCCAGTCACTACCAATTCTGGGTCCTTCCATTTGGTCTCACCACAGCCCCCAGGGTGTTCACCAAAGTATTAGCAGTGGTAGCGGCCCACCTGAGGCTTCAGGGGGTGCAGGTCTTTCCTTACCTGGACGACTGGCTTCTCACCGCCCCAACAAGGCATCTACTATTATTGGCGCGAGACTCCTTTCTCCATCTTGCTCCCCGTCTGGGCATCACAATAAATACAGAGAAATCCAACCTAGCACCTACACAGTTCATAGATTTTATAGGTGCCAGGTTGGACACGAGACGATTAAGAGCCTTCCTCACGGCGGACAGAATTCAGAATCTGCAGCTCCAGGTGCGGGCCATTCTCCACTCCAGCTCAGTTCTGGCGGAGTTGGTCCTGAGGGCTCTAGGGTCCATGGCGGCAGCGATAGCGCTTCTTCCTCTCGCCAGGTTCAATATGCGCATCCTTCAATGGACACTCCTAGTTCAGTGGTCATATCTTGCTCTTCCTATGCATCATCCCATTGCGATCAGCAAGGCTTGCAAGCGGTCCCTCCTGTGGTGGCTACACTCTCCAGATCTCCACGGAGGCCGCCCCTTTTGGGCTTCTCCCCCTCTCGCCACGGTGACCACGGACGCCTCCCGCCTCGGGTGGGGGGAGCATTTTGCAGGCCGGACGGTCCAAGGCACGTGGAACGATTCGGAGACCTTACTGCATATCAACGTTCTAGAGATGAGAGCAGTGCTCTTAGCGTTGCTAGCACTTCAGGCCTTTCTTCCCTTGGGAACAATTGCAATTCAGTCGGACAACATGTCTGTCGTCTGGTATATCAACAAGCAAGGAGGAACCAGGTCTTACCCTTTTTGTCGAGAAGCCATGAGAGTGTGGGAATGGGCAATCTCCACCAACCGCTTTCTCATAGCAACGCATATTCCGGGTCGGTCCAACATCGTTGCGGACAAACTCAGTCACACCATTCTCATCCCTTACGAGTGGTCTCTCAATACTCAGGTAGCGGAACGCATCTTCGCACGGTGGGGAACTCCTTGTTGCGATCTTTTTGCGTCTCCCTCAAACACCAAGTGCGACAGTTTTTTTCGCTCTAATACCTCCTCCCGGAGGTACCCCAAGAGACGCTCTGGTGCATGCTTGGCCACCCGGTCTTCTTTATGCTTACCCCCCCTTGCCTCTGATGCTCCAAGTTCTTCAGAAAGCCTCTCGGTTGGGGTGCAGAATGATTCTCATTGCCCCATTTTGGCCTCGACAGATCTGGTTCCCTTTCCTAAGGTCTCACTCAGTGAATCCTCCTTGGATTCTAGATCCCATTCCGGATCTGATATCTCACCCATCCCATCTATCAATCCCGAATCTGGACAACCTGAAGCTGACTGCTTGGCTGCTCCAGTTCCACTCCTGATCAGGACTCCCGGTATTTCGTCCCCGGTTAAGGCCATCCTGGTGGCGGCTCATAAACCATCCACCAGGAAAGTTTACCGCAGCAAGTGGAAACGGTTCTCCTTGTGGGCGGAGCGGCAAGGTCTAAACCCCTTCACAGTTCCCCTTCCTCTGGTGCTTGACTTCTTAACCACTCTTTTTAATGATGGTGCCAGCAGTTCCACGGTCAAAGTACAACTTGCGGCAATTTTTCATTATCATATTGGTCACGACTCCAGTCCCCTGATGTCCGCCAAATTGTGTAAGATTTTCCTGAAAGGTACTTTTCTTCTCAGACCCCCTGTAAAGCAAGTGGTTCCTCCTTGGGACCTTTCTTTAGTTCTTCAGGCCTTGACCGCTCCCCCCTTCGAACCGGCGGCGACGGTAGATCTGAAATTTTTATCTTTCAAGACAGCCTTTTTAGTAGCCATTACCTCGGCCAAGAGAGTTTCAGAACTTCAAGCCTTATCAGCCAAGCCTCCTTACTTGGTCTTTCATCCGGACCGTGTATACCTCAGGACCAACCCGTCTTTTCTTCCTAAGGTAGCTTCTGAAGCAAATATTAATCAATCCATTAAGCTCCCTGTTTTCTTTCCGAAATACCAAAACAAGGGTGAATACAAGCTTCATTCCTTAGATGTTCACAGGCAACTTAGATTTTATCTAAACAGGACAGCTGGTCATAGGCAATCCGACCAGTTGTTTATTTCCTTTGCTAAATTTAATTTGGGCAAGCCAATCTCTAAAGTCTCATTATCACGCTGGATTTCGCAGTGCATCTTATTGGCTTATCAGGCTTCTGGAAGGCCCGCACCGGAGGGAGTACATGCCCATTCAACCCGGTCAGTCTCTACCTCGGTGGCCTTTAAGGCTAGGATTCTTCTGGATGATATTTGTTCAGCAGCCACTTGGGCTTCATCTCATACCTTTATTTCCCACTACAAGTTGGATATTACATCTAGGGGTAGAGCATCCTTTGGCTCATGTGCTCGAATATCCTTCCATGATGGCCACCCAAGATTCAGGTAGCTGGGGACTCTGTCCCACAGGTTGCAGACAAATGAATCTCCTACTTCAGATTTAGAAGTTATGTACTCACCATAACGTTCCATCTGAGTAGGTGTATTCATTTGTCTGCAACCATCCCGCCCTCCTATCCCCCTGGCCTTTTCAGTTTCCTGCATATTATGTGTTACCCTTTTCAGGGTGTTCATGCTGTTGGCAAACTCGATCTGAGGTCATGTAGGGAGAGCAGGGCATTATGGGTGAGGGGAGGAGCTGAGAGCTCGGATCCATAGCTGGAAAACCATGCCGGTTCGGATCCGATATCGGATCCATAACCCACAGGTTGCAGACAAATGAATACACCTACTCAGATGGAACGTTATGGTGAGTACATAACTTCTAATTCCTCTCATTCCTTGCCTACAACAGGAGTTTCTTTGGTGGGCAGAGACATGTCACCAAAACAAGGGACTGTCATTCACTCTACCCCCTTTCCCCCAAACCCTAACTACAGATGCATCAGACTATGCTTGGGGGGGCCCACCTGGCGGGGAGATGCATTCAGGGCATATGGAGCCCAAAAAAATGCATCTGCATATCAACCAGAAGGAGGTGCTAGCTGTTCAGAATGTTCTGACAGCCTTCAAGGACTTCATCCAGGACAACTACTGATAAAGACGGACAACACCACGGTTATGTGGTACATAAACAAGCAGGGGGGTACACATTCCTATCCCCTTTGCAGACTAGCCATGGCATTGTGGAACACAGCTTTGACTTACCAAGTACATTTTCAAGCTCAATTCCTGCCAGGAAAACAAAATTCTCTGGCAGACGACCTAAGCAGAAATCTTATGGACCCGCACGAGTGGAAACTGGATCCACAGATCTTCAGCATGGAAACACAAAAATGGAGGAGCCCATACATAGATCTATTTGTCTCTCCCCAAAATTATCAACTAGAAAAATTCTGCACAAGGACTTATCACAGACAAGCATGGAAAGTGGATGCCCTATCCTTCAGTTGGAAAAACCTATCAGTCTATGCCTTTCCCCCTCTGCCTCTTCTCTCCAAGGTCTTGCTAAAGGTCAGACAGGAAAAAACAAAAATGATCCTGATTGCTCCGGACTGACCTCGCCAGCACTGGTACCCAATTCTAAGGAATATGTCTCAACTCCCTCCTTGGTACTTGCCTCAAATACCTCATCTACTGTCTCAGCAGAACAATCAAATTCTGCACACTCGGCTCCAAACTCTGAACCTTGCAGCATGGCTGATCATTTAATTATTCAAACAACACCTCTCAGTAAATCTGTGATGGATGTCATTTTGGAAGTCAGAAGGCCTAGTACTAGATAATCTTATACTGATAAATGGAAGAGATTCTGTGCTTGGAACCAAGCACAAGGAACGGACACAGCGAAACCCAAATATCCCTCAGATTTTACAATACTTGACTGAGATGCTTGACAAGGGCCTATCTTTTTCTTCAATAAAAATCCATGCCACTGCAGTCTTGGCTCATTACAACACGGAGCCTCCCCTTTTTTCTCATCCTGTGCTAAAACAATATCTTAGAGGGGCCAAAAATTTAAGACCTCCCAGAAGATCACCAACTCCTGCATGGGACCTCAATTTTGTGCTGGAAAAACTCACCCTGCCTCCTTTTGAACCAGCAGCTACTGCGGATATAAAATTTTTATCTTGGAAAACAGCTTTCCTCTTGGCAATCACTTCAGCAAAAAGGGTTTCAGAACTACAGGCTATCATGGCTGTGGAGCCTTTTATTACATTTTACCCGGACATGGTGTCCCTCAGGACCAGTCCTTCCTTTATATCTAAGGTGGTATCCAGTGTGGCTCTTAACCAAACAATTCACCTGCCAACATTTTACCAAATCCGCTGAACAAGGGGGCGTGGATTCTACATTCATTGGACGTACACAGACAACTAAGGTACTACTTAAACAGGACCAGATCTTTAAGAAAGTCTGAGCAACTATTGGTGGCTTTTGCTTCAGGATCAGAGGGGAAGGCGATATCAAAGCAGACGATTTCTAAGTGGATAAGCCACTGCATTCATTTCTGCTACTTGCACCATGGTAAACCTGTGCCCAAGGGAATCAGGTCACATTCCACCAGGGCTGCCTCTACCTCTGCAGCCTTTCTCAGAGGAGTTCCAACCAAAGACATTCTAGAAGCTGCTACTTGGAGCTCTGTTTATACCTTCACAAAGCATTATCATTTGCCTCTGTTCTCCAAATTCAGGGCAGGCTTTGCCACTGCAGTTCTGTAGGGCCTTATAGCCGCTCCTAATGCTATTTAGTTCCGTCCTCCCATCCATAGCTTTGGGTTTCTACCCAAATATAATGACTGCAACAGTGAAACACGAAGAACATAGTACAGTTGTGTACACTTACCATAAATGTAGATGTTCGAGTGTATTCACTGTTGCAGTCCGGGTTACCCACCCGCCATCCCATTTTAGATGAAGGTAAAGTTTATGTTGCTAAAAGTGCATTTTCTTTTATTACTGTTTATATATATATAGATCTATATATATCTATATGTATATATATATATATATATATATATATATATATATATATATACGTATAAAATTTGCTCCCCATATGGGGGGCACCTGATATCTCGGGCAAGAAAAACTGAATAAAATGGCATTGGCTGCATGTTTTAAACCCCTGACGACCTGACATCATGGAAGAGGAGACAGCAACCGATGCAGGACCCAAGACTTTTTTATTCAGGCCGACTGAGGGCAATCTGCCAGCAGATTACCCTAATGTAATGACTGCAACAGTGAATACACTCTAACATCTACATTTATGGTAAGTGTATACAACTGTACTTTCTTTCGTTTCGGAGCCGGCCCACAGCTCTGGAGCTGGTATCTGAGATTCCTACTTCTCCACTTCTTCAATCGGCACCATCGGTGCACTCTTCTAGGTCTTCTGTCAGCCTGTCGGATATGGCCCGATTGGTGCAGAAGCTCTTAAGGGCACCAGTCCTTGATAAATTGTTGTCTGCTCCGACACTGGTGTCTGAAACGAAGACCACTACCCCGGGCTTGACTGCTCCTCCTCCGAGCTGTACTGGACCTTTAGAGCCGGAGGAGGGTGACCTGTTGATCATAAAGCCTTTGGAGCCGAGACCTGCTACAGTGGCCTCTGTTCCATCTACTCTGACGTTTTCAGCGCCGACCGGGGTCTCTCTGAGCTGACACTCTTCTGTCGGGTCCAGTGAGGATAGTCGCACCGACTTGTTGGTGCCGACTCTTCCTCTTGGGGCTTCGGCTCGGATGAGCTCGGCTCCTACCTCTGGCTCTGAGCCCTTGGCCTCGGGGCAGGAGGGGCTGATGGTTCCTTCGGGTCCCTCGACTCCTTGTCAACGGAGCCCGATGCCTTCAGAGCCATGAGGAGAATCTTGTCTCCCGAGATATCTTCAACACCAGGTCTGACTTCCTCATCCCCCAAAAGCGACTATGTCCACTTCTGCTTCAATCATCCAGGTTAGGCATAGAGACCTTGAGCTTCAGACAGCCCCTCAGGGTGCCCCCTGCTCTTCTGAGATCTCCCCAGAGGCCCCCACTGAGGAGGTCCCCAGGAAGAGAGTGTGCAAGAGGGGAGGCACTTAGGCTCCCCACAGGAGTCTTTAACATCTGACACTGACTTGGATGAGTCAGAAGGGTCCCCACGGTCCCCCTCTGAGGATATCTCCTTTGCGGAGAAACTTAAAATCCTTAGGCAGAGGGGTGATTGACAGTCCAAAAGCCCTACTGAGGACAAGTCAGTTCTCCTGAAGGCTTTCGGGTCTCCGCTTTCCACCTCTTGGGTGTCTCCGCCCTTCGATAAGCTCATACAACTGATCTCTCGGAGGGAGTGGGGAAATGTCTGAGACTTCCTCGTCTATCCATCCTCCTAACGGAGAGTCTAGGATCATGGATAGATGTTCTTCGTGTTTCACTGTTGCAGTCATTACACTTGGGTTATCCTGCTGGCAGCCTACCCTCAGTCGGCCTGAATTCCAAAGTCTAGGTCCGGTGTCGGTTGCTGTCACCTCTTCCCTGACGTCAGAGTGCCAGGGGTATAAAAGATGCAGCAGATGCCATTTTCTTAAGCCTTTCTTGCAGCGCGGTGCGCGAAGCATAAGCATTTCGCAAGTGCCGGTTGGCCTATTCCTGAGATTTTCGTATTTAAATTTCAGATCTGAAGTCTTCTTCAAAAGCTAAGTACCCCGTTGGGGAAACTTTTTTCTTGCTCCAGACCGATGTCAGAAAAAGTTAATTGTATTTCTTGTGGGAAGCAAATACCTCATAAGGACTTTCATTCTTACTGTATTCCTTGTCTAGGCCCTGACCACGACATTGCTAGTTGTCGGTTTTGTGCTAGATTTAACAAATGCACTATTAAGCGTTGGTACGATTTTGCATTACACTATTTTGGCAGAAGATTTAATTATATGATGTCGTCGGATACCCATCCAAATACCAGAATTCACAAGAAACAGAAAGAAAAGGATAAGCATCAGAGGTCCAAAACCAATGACTAGGCTTCTTCTAAGCCAGTCGCCGGTTTGCCGCTTCTCAGTGAGGCGCCTTCGCAGCCCCTGACGCCCGCTACTTTAGACCCGCAGGCCACTACCCACTCCCACGTGGAGTCAACTAGGCCGCTGGAAGCTCAAGGTATTGGACCTTCGGAGACTATTCCCTCATGTGGGTCTGGAACTGCAGAGCAGGCATCGGCTTCTGAGGGTGTTTTCAGACCTACTCAATTATACATTAAAACAACTTCAGCTTCAAAGGCAAAGACTAAAGCACCTTTAAAGACAAAGAAACAAGTACAACAGCCTCATGGACAGGCCTCCATGCCCAAAAAACAGATGTTCAAAATGGCCGAAGACCTAATTACTTTGATCAGGGGTTCCCATCCCCGACCTGGTAAAAGGCCTATGCAAGAGACAGAATATGAATCTTCAGATCAGGTTTCCATTTCATCTGATTCCTCTTCTGATCAGGAATACTCTCTTCCTCCCTATGAGGATACTGATGCTGAAGAATCTATCCCTTCAGCCTCTCATCCTGAGGATTGCTCTTTTGGAGATACCTTGCATACCATTTGGGAGCATTTTCACTGGGAGAGCCAAGATTTTTTAGACTCTAAGAAAAGGCTCAGAGACTTCCTTTTACTACCACAGCACAGGCCCCTAGCTATTCCACCTGTGTTAGACATTGTAGATGATGTATTTTCAGAGTCCAGTCTGACTCCTGACTCCTTAGCTCCAGCTCCTGTTAAGCAGGACAGGTACTACAGGGTTCCTGACTCTCATAAATTCCTTTTCAAAAACCCTGCTGCTGACCCAGAAACGATCTCTCAGGGTCCCAAAGGGGTCAAGGCGTCCGCTGGAAAAAACCCTACCCACTCAGACAGGGAATGTCCTTCATGGATGCATCTGCAGTCATAACAAATGGGTTGTCCTGTCGTCAGGCAGCCCTTCGGTCGGCCGGATTCCAAAGTCTGGGTCCGGCTTCGGCTGATGTCGCACTTCACCCGATGTCATCTCTGCTGGTCTAAGGGTATAAAGGCATCAGCCGACGCCATTTTCCTCAGTCTTTCTTGCCGCGTGGTGCCCAAAGCAGAAGCTGTTCGCAAGTGCCGGTCGGTCAGATCCAGAGATTACTACTACCGAATACTACTTCGAAGACTTCTAAAAAGCTAAGTACCCCATTGGGGAGACTTTCTTGCCTCAACCGATGTCAGAAAAAGTCAATAACTGTTTAACTTGTGGGAAACAAATACCTCATAAAGATTTCCACTCTTACTGTCTGCCTTGCTTAGGCCCAGACCACGACGTAGCAGCCTGTTCGGCCTGTGCTTCCTTCAACCGACGAACGCTTAGGCGTCGGTCGGAGTTTGCTGAACAGTTTTTCGGCTCAGATTTTGCGTACATTATGCCGTCGGATCCTCCGACTACCCAAATTGTTAAAAAACGCAAAGAAAAAGACCGACACTCGCGGTCCGCGGTTTCGGCCGAAACCATGGTTAAGCAAGCCGCGAGTGTCTCGGTTTCGGCCGAAACCGAGAAAACTGGTCAATCTTCAGCCGAATCCATGACTACTACTGAGGCTCCTGCTACCTTAGTTTAATCAGCCTCAGAAATTTTGCCTACAAGTGTGGTTCCTAGTGATTTATCAGACACCATCCCTTTGGATGTCTCTACCCCAGCACGTGGTGCTGCTAGGCCTCCTGCAGCCATGTCTATTAAGGCCTTTGCCAGGGCTAAAGCAGCCAAATCTGCTAAATCAGTGCCTGTTAAGCCCCCCTCACACAGGCCCACTTCAAGTTCACAAATGCTTACTCTGGCAGAAGATTTAATATCCTTAATTAGGGGATCCCAATCTCACCCAGACAGGGCCTCTCAGCCCCAGAAAAGAGACCTAGAGCAGAGCCCCGAGCCAGTGTCCTCTGATGATTCTGCGGATGACTCAGACATTACAGACCAGCCAGAGGCTCCTTTTTCTACTTATGAAGATTCCGATGCTGAAGAATCCATTCCAGCTGCCTCTCCACCAGAGGAATTTTCCTTTGGGGAAACCTTACATGCCATGAGAGAACAATTCCAATGGCAGGGACAAGATTTCTCAGATTCAAGAAAAAGGCTTAGGACTTTTCTGCACTTACCACAACATAGGCCCTTAGCTATACCTCCTGTACTGCCTGTTGTGGATGATGCATTTAATGATGTTTGCACTGCTCCTGATTCTTTACCTCCAGCCCCTGCCAAACCAGATAGATTTTACAGGGTGCCAGACACTCATCACCACCTATACAAGGCCCCACTTGCAGACCCCGAAACTATATCCCAGGGGCCTAAGGCAGTAGCCTTGACCACAACAAAAAACCCTATTCCTTCTGAAAGGGAATCCAGGTCCTTAGAGAGATGGGGGAAAAAAGTTTACACCTCTGCTACTCTCTCAGCTAGAGCTTTAAACTGTCAGTTTCATATGATCCAATACCAAGAGTTTATGCTTGATCAGTTAACTAAAAAACTGTCCTCTGATGAATCCTTAGATAAGAAATATGTATTAGAAATGGTGAATAACATCCAACAGGTTAGTAACCATTCCTTAAAATGTGGCTATGATGCACTGGAGGCTTCATTTAGATCAGCCATGACTGGCACAGTGATAAGAAGGCATGCATGGTTGAAAGAACAGGTCTTACCGGATCATGTTAAAGCAAAGCTATTAGATGCTCCTATGGATAAGGCCAGTCTATTTGGTACACCTGCCCAGCAAGTAATGAAGAAAATGGAAGAAAAGGCAAAATCTGTACAAACAGTTAAAGATTTCTTACAGGTTCAGCCCCCAAGGTTTAGCAGGAACTGGCCTGCCAAAAATTGGTCCTTTCCTGACTCCACAAGATCCCAAAGGGGCAGGAATAGACGCTCTAGAGGCAGAAATCAATCCAGAGGAGGTGCCTACAGAGGACGACAGTGGCAAGGCAATAACCGAGGCACAGACACAACCACTGCCACTGCAACAGGACAATCACAGTGACTTGGCTCTGACACCGCCTACCAGGGAGCAAATAGCAGCACCATTAGGCGGAAAGTTAGCCTTATTTTCGAAAAATTGGCACTATATCACAAAAGACAAGTGGATTTTGCAAACCATAGACCAAGGCTACGGTTCCACTTCCACACCTTACCAGTAAAAAGAGGAATGCCAAACCTACCTCCAAATCAAAAAATAGAAGCTCTACAGCAGATAGCGGAATTAACAAAGATGAGAGCTGTGGAAAGAGTACCAATAACAGAACAGGGCAAAGGATTCTACTCCAGACTCTTCCTAGTACCAAGAAAAGAGAAAAGTTGGAGACCTATTCTCGACCCGTCCGCCTTAAACACATACATCATTGTCCCAAAATTCAAAATGCTGACCCTACAGCAACTTCTTCCCATGCTGGGCAAGGAGTGTTGGCTGATAACTGTAGATCTCAAGGAGGCATACCTGCACGTCCCCATTCGACAAAATTGCAGAAGATACCTCAGATTTCTTGCAGGATCAGAGCATTATCAATTCTCAGCATTGCCCTTTGGCTTATCTACTGCCCAGAGTATTCACAAAATGCCTGGCATCAGTAATCGCTCACTGAAGACTACAGGGAATCCAAATTTATCCATACCTGGACGACTGCCTGTTACAAGCGGACAACAAAAGCAAGCTGACAACAGATTTACAAAGGGTCATTTACTTGCTACAAGCCCTGGGATACACAGTCAATTTACAAAAGTCAAGGCTGATACCATCCCAAACAAGAACATTCTTGGGCTGAATTGGACACAGTAAAACAAATGGCATTCCTAACTGCAGAAAAACAAAAGAGCTCCCTCTTTACTTCTTGGCATTAACAAAGCAGAACAAACTAACAGCAAGAAAAGTTCTGCAGGCCTTGGGCTTCATGGCATCATGCATAATCTTGGTCCCACATGCCAGACTGCATATGAGAAAGCTACAGTGGTACCTAAAGAATTTATGGTCTCAGCACAGGCACAGCTTAGAAACAGAAATCCCACTAATCCCATGCCTAAAACAGGAGTTCCTATGGTGGGCTCAAGCATGCCAGTCAAACCCAGGCTTACCCTTCCACAACTTTCGAGCAAGCCAAACCATCACAACGGACGCCTCAGACCTAGGATGGGGGGCGCACATGCTGGACAAATGCATACAAGGATTGTGGACTCAAGACCAGCTGCACCTGCACATAAACCAAAAAGAAATGCTGGCAGTAAAACTGGCAATCCAAAAATTCAGACCATTCCTCAAAGAAGGCCATTTGATGATAAGGACAGACAACACAACATCCAGTTACAGGCAATATTTGTGCCGGGAAAAGAGAACACCCTAGCAGACATGTTAAGCAGAACCACCTCGGATGCTCACGAATGGATGCTACACCCGGACATCTTCAAGGCCATCACAAAGAAATGGGGAATGCCACAAATAGATCTATTCGCTTCCCCACTCAATCACCAGCTCAAAAAATTCTGCACAAGGACATTCCACCCACTTGCATGGAAGGTGGACTCTCTATCCTTCAGCTGGAAAGGCCTGACAGCATATGCATTTCCACCTCTTCCCTTGATGCACAAGGTACTACTGAAAATCAAAGAGGAACGCCCAAGGATAATCCTGATAGCTCGAATTGGCCAAGACAACACTGGTACCCATTGCTGAGGAGCATGTCTCGGGAGAGAATGTGGTCAATACCCTGATGCCTTTGATGTTAACTCAGAACAACTACAACATCATGCATCCAAACCTAAAAACCTTGCAACTGACTGCCTGGAACATCACATAGCAGCAACTAACCCAGACCTTTCCCAAAGGGTTAAAGACATTATCCTTGAGGCCCAGACCTTCAACAAGAAGGAACTATGCAGGAAAATGGAAAAGGTTTGTCATTTGGAGTACTGAAAGAGGAAAAGATGTGTCGAACATAGATATTGCTAACATTCTGGAGTACTTGGCAGAGCTTCTACATACAGGCCTGTCCTATTCCTCCATCAAGATACATGCATCAGCTATTTCAGCAGAATACAGCTTCGCTCCACCTGTCTTTTCATCCTCTACTCAGGCAGTTCCTCAGAGGGATCAAGAATGTAAAACCTCCTAGGAAACCACCATTACCAGCATGGGACTTGAACTTTGTGCTAGAAAAGTTGACACTCCCTCCGTTTGAACCAGCAGCAACAGCAGATCTGCAACACCTGTCATGGAAAACTGCTTTCCTACTGGCAATTACCTCAGCAAGGAGGGTTTGAACTACAGGCCTTAATGGCAGTGCAACCCTTCCTAATCTTCCATCAAGATAGGGTGTCCATGAGAACTAATCCTACATTTATGCCTAAGGTGGTATCCAGAGTGTCTTTAAACCAGGCAATCCACCTACCTACCTTCTTTCCCAATCCACAAAACAGGGGCGAAAGAATGCTGCATACCTTGGATGTACATAGACAGTTACGCTACTACCTGGACAGAACCAAAAGTAACAGAAAAACTGACCAGCTTTTAGTAGCCTATGCAACAGGAAGGGAAGGAAAAGCAATTTCCAAACAGACAATCTCCAAATGGATAGGAAATTGCATAAGATTCTGTTACTCCTACCATGGAAAACCAATTCCACAGAACATAAGACCTCATTCTACAAGGGCTACAGCCACTACCACAGCTTTCTTACGAGGAGTGGCAACCAAGGACATTATTGAGGCGGCTACTTGGACCTCCGTGCATACATTTGCCAAGCATTATAATTTACCTCTATACTCTAGATCCCGAGCAGGGTTTGCCACTGCTGTACTGCAAGGGATCCTAACTACACCATCATTTTTCTTCCTCCACCCCTAGTTTGGCTATGGTATTCTACCCATTTGCTATGACTGCAGATGCATCCATGAAGGACATAGTACAGTTTTGTACCTACCATAAATGTAGATGTCCGAACTGGATAGCATCTGCAGTCAGGATTACCCTCCCTCCTTCCCCTCTGTGGTACTCCTAGGGTATTTACCCTCCTAATAGCTAGCTGGGGGGGGGAGTCTCTTATGGTGTATTTGTTTGTATATATGTACATACATGCTTATTTTTTGTGTTTGCCTTCTACTTTTTTGGAAACATTGGCATTTATCCAAAATTTAGCCTTCCAAGAGGGCAACTGGCATCTGGGGCAAGAAACACTGAGGAAAATGGCGTCGGCTGATGCCTTTATACCCGAAGACCAGCAGAGATGACGTCGGGTGAAGTGCGACATCAGCCGAAGCCGGACCCAGACTTTGGAATCCGGCCGACCGAAGGGCTGCCTGACGACAGGACAACCCATTTGTTATGACTGCAGATGCTATCCAGTTCGGACATCTACATTTATGGTAGGTACAAAACTGTACTTTCTAGGGCTTTGGACAGATGGGGAAAAAAGATTTACACTTCTACTACCTTGGCTATAAGAGCTTTAAATTGTCAGTTTCATATGCTCAAATATCAGCAATATATTATGTCACTGCTTAAACATAAAATGTTGATAAATTCTGAATGTGCAGAAAACAAAGAAATGCAGGATTTATTGCATGCAGCCGAACAAGTTGGGAAACGTACTTTGCAATGTGGTTTTGATTCTTTGGAGGCCTCCTGCAGGGCCGCTGTTACGGGTTCTGTAATCAGGAGGCATGCTTGGTTAAAGGAGCAAAATCTGCCTGATCATGTCAAAGCAAAATTATTAGATGCTCCATTACAGCATGATACCTTGTTTGGTGTTAAAGCAGAAGAGGTGTTAAAGAAAATGGAGAACAAAGCTAAATCTTTGCAAATGGTTAAGGATTTCTTACAGGTACAGCCACCTAGATTTAGCAGACACTGGCCTACAGATAATTGGTCCTTTCCAGTGTCAGACAAACCACAAAGGGACAGATACAGATGCCCAAGAGGCAGATCCGAGCCCCAAGGTACGTACAGGTCTAAACAATGGGATGCTTTACCTCCAAAAGTGGAGAAGACGAATCACAGCCATACAGGAAACAGTCCCAATGACTTCCCCCTGCCTGCACCAAGCACTTATCTTCTGGCAGCACCTTTAGGGGGAAAACTAGCACTTTTTTCTCAAAATTGGCACATAATAACCCAGGACAAATGGGTCCTAGACATTGTCACAGGGCTACAAGTTTCACTTCCATACCCTGCCAAAACATCAATGGGTAGAGGCACAAAAGCAAGTCTCATCCCTCATGGACATGAGGGTCATTCAACAAGTACCATAGCAAGAGCAGGGACAAGGATTTTATTCAATACTTTTCTTGGTCCCAAGAAAGGACAAGACCTGGAGACCATTACTGGACCTATCTGTTCCTAACACATTTCTGGATATACCAAAATTCAAAATGTTGACTCTACAGCAGCTTCTGCCCATGCTGGGCAAGAAGGCTTGGCTTGTGACTTTAGACCTAAAAGAGGCATACCTGCATGTCCCAATCAGACACGCATGCAGAAGATACCTCAGATTCAAAGCTGGCTCAATGCACTACCAATTCTCTGCACTGCCCTTTGGCTTATCTACTGCGCCCAGGGTCTTCACAAAGTGCCTGGCACCAGTAATTGCATTCTGCAGGCAAAGAGGAATACAAATATATCCTTACTTGGATGACTGCCTCATTCAAGCAGAGAACAAGGACATTCTTCTACAGCATCTGGTGTATGTAGAGAGATTTCTAACAGGCCTAGGGTATACAGTCAACGAAAAGAAATCAAAACTAGTACCCTCTCAAAAGATAATATTCCTGGGTGCAAGCTTAAATACAACTGCCCAGATGGCTTATCTCACGCCAGACAGACAGACAACTGACTACCTATTTCAACCTGTTGGCAACAAAGGCCCAGTTATCTGCAAGAAAAATTCTGCATGCTTTGGGCTTCATGGCATCCTGCATTCTACTAATTCCATATGCAAGACTGCATATGTGGAAATTTCATTGGTTCCTAAAAAGTGTTTGGACTCAACATTGCCACAGTCTGGAAACAATAAATGTGAGAGTGTTCAATCTCGCTGTTTGTTCTTACACCTGGGTTCGGAGCCGATCCTCGGCTCCGTGTCGGCTGCTTGGCAAAGCTCTGCATCGAGAAGAAGCTCGAGACCAACCTAACTCCCACAATCCCCCTCTGCCTTTACCTCAGATCTAGTTTGCCGCTGCAACGTTCGCATCATTTTTGATGAGCTCGGACCACCTCAAAGCTAAGATTAATTATTTCTTATATTTTTCTTATATTTTGGATAAAACTTTTTCTTAAAGTTGACTCTGTGTGTGTGTGTGTGTGTGTGTGTGTGTGTGTGTGTGTGTGTGTAGTGTATCGAGGGTTTCTCTGTTCCGTATATACTTTTTATATACTTCATTAGAGTTATTCCCTCGGGGCCTACCCCACCCTTTAACTTTACTGGATTTGACTATTGGATTTGACTACTGTACAGGATTGACAAATTTTACTGGCTTGGACAAATTTTACTGGATTGGACAATTTTACTGGCTATTTCACTGTTTACTGGATTTGACTTTGTAACATGTCTGAAAAAGCTAAATCAGGCTTCAAACTGTGCCAATGTGGACAGAAAATGTCTGTCACAGACAATCATAGTTCCTGCGTCTACTGTCTTGGCCCTCTCCATCTGCAAGAAGACTGCTCCATCTGCCATTCTTTCAGTGGAAGGGTCATGACAGATAGGCGCAGGAAACTTATGGATAGGGGCCTTTTGAAGCCTGCTTTCCAAGAGGCTCTGGATGCATCAGACCAGACATCCAAATCCTCGAAGGAATCAAAGACGTCGGAGCCCAGGTCATCGGCTCCGAGCTCTTCATTCAAAGTTCGATCACCGGTTCCACAGACTTCGGGGCCGAGTGTTGAACTGTTGTCAGTTACCGAGCCTCGAGTCTTGGAACCAGTGACGGAGCTTCCTCCTTCTGCACTATTGAGGTCGGCTCCATCTTAGATTCCTTCGACGCGTTCTTCCAGGCCCCTCTCCGACACCGATGTAGACCGCGTGGTGCAGAAATTGATGGAGAATACAGCCTTGTCCAAACTCATCTCTGTCTCCTCCCAGTTGGTGTCGACCGAAGCCTTCCCTTATCTCCACCTGTTCCTCCTCCAAGGCCTATCCAGTCTTCGGAGCCGGGAGAGGCTGATCTTTGTGGAGCCCTCGGTGCCGGAACCGTCTTTTTCTCGGTCGGCACCGTTCACCTCGACTCCGTCGGACCCAGTACCGGAGTCTCGGAGCCGAAGATCCATCCTTGGATCCGGGACTGAGAGTCGGACCGATGTTTCGGTTCCGACTCTCGGAGCCTCGGCTCGGATCGACTCGGCTCCGTCCTCGGGGTCGATGCCTTTGGTGCCTGTCTCGGGGATTCCTCTGATTTCTTCGGAACCGGGGGATACCTCGACTCGGGACCCAGGGGCCTTCGACCTCATGAGGAAGGTGTTGTCTACTCAGACAACCACTTCAGTGGAAACAGCTTCTCCTTCCCATAAAGGTCCGTTATCCTCCTCTGCACCCACGGCTACATCTAAGTGTCGAGCACCAGTGTCTCAGCCACCCCTAGAGGGTGCCCCCTCTTCCTCGGAGGCTTCATCGGATGCCCCCCCCCGAGGAAGTTCCGAGGAAAAGATTGTGTAAGAGGAGACACTTGGATTCTCCACAAGAATCCTTGACATCGGACACTGACTTGGATGAGTCAGAAGGGTCCCCAAAATCACCTTCAGAGGATGTCTCCTTTTCTGACATCCTGGATATCCTAAAGCAGAGAGGTGATTGGCAATCCCTTCCCCCTTCTGAGGATGAGTCAGTCTTGCTGAAGGCATTCGGTGCTCGCCCTTCCTCCTCCTGGGTCACTCCGCCCTTCGATGAGTTGATGGAATTGATTGCTCGAAGGGCGTGGGAGACTCCTGACATGGTCGAGCCAGTCCCTAGAAAGCCTAATAAATATATTACTGCCCCCCAAGATAAGGTTTATCTGACAAAGGGAGTGCCAGTGGACGCTATGGTGGTGGCAGCGGCCACGAAAAAGGAGATGTCTGAATCTTCCTCATATGTCCATCCACCTAACAGAGATTCTAGTACTATGGACAGGTATGGGAAGCGCATTTTTAGTTCAGCGGCTTTTTCTATGCGATCCCTGAACTATTTGACCCACTTCACACGGTTACAGAGGGATCTAATCAAAGAGTTGGGAGATACCCTCCAGGGTACTACAGATGCTGCTGTCTCGGAGAAAGTTACAGCACATCTCAATACCCTTACATCTATTGCAAACTCGTCCATGAGGCTGATCTCATACGCTGCCGAAGGATCGAGTAGGGCAGCGGCTTCAGCAATTGCTCTTCGGAGACAATCCTGGATGCGCTTATGTTCCTTTGCGGAAGCCTTCAAGTCTTCCTTTACTAACGCCCCATTTGATGGTGCCACTCTCTTTGGCCCAAAAGTAAAGGAGACCCTTACCCGGTGTGAGCAAGAGGGAAAGACTCTGTCTGCTGTCGGAGTCCATTTTTCCACCCCATCCAGACCGTACCCCAAAGGGCAACATGGTGGAAAAATGTGGTTTCGAAAACCCCAAGGCTCTTTCCCAGGCACACAGGGTGATGCCCCCTCTAGAGGCAGAGGAGGGGGCAGAGGTGGAAGACGTCGCCCCGGCGGCAGAGGGGGTCCGCAAAACCAAGGTGACAGGGATACACTCCCCGGGAAGCCTTTCCAGCACTCCTGAGAGGAGGCCCGACTGTCCTGCTCTGGAGGCAGTCAGGGGTTGCTTAGCTTTATACCCTCAGGCCTGGCAAAATCTTACATCAGACAATTGGGTAAAAAGCGTTGTTACCAGAGGTTACAGAATTCCCTTCCAATTGCCCCCAATTCCGCAGAAAAGACTCCCAGATGTGCCCCATCTGCGAGGCCCTGCAGCTATAGAAATTTCAAAGCTGCTAGAAAAAAAGAGTCATCCAACCAGTCCCAGCGGACCAAAGAGGATTCGGAACTTACTCAAGGTTCTTTTTAGTTCCAAAAAAGACAGGGGACTGGATGCCAATTCTCGACCTAAGCAAACTCAATACCTTCATCAAGAAAGAAAAGTTCCGGATGGTCACGCTTCAATCGATCCTTCCATTCTTACAGAAGGACGACTGGATGTGCTCAATAGATCTAAAGGACGATACTACCACATCAAAATGGCCAGGGCAGGGATCACTTGCGCTTCCGGCTGGGAGCCAGTCACTTTCAGTTTGAGCCCTGCCCTTTGGTCTGACCTCAGCCCCCAGGGTTTTCACCAAATGTATGGCAGTGGTAGCGTCTCACTTGAGACGCCTGGGATTCCAGGTGTTTCCGATCTGGACGACTGGCTCCTTTCTGCCACCACCGGCGTCGACTGATTCAGGCCAGGGATTACACACTGCAACTTTGTCTTCATCTCGAATTTCCGTAAATTTCAAAAATCTTTACTACAGCCATCGCAGCATATCTCATTCATAGGAGCAGAATTGATACGCTGCTTAATTCTAAGGCTTCCTCCAGAAAGGATAGCCTCACTACAAAACCACATATCTCTTCTTCTGTCATCCAGAAAATCCCCAGCGAAACTGGTTCTGAAGGTCTTGGGTCTCATGGCAGCTTCTCTCATTGCGATACCCTTGGGAAGACTGCACATGAGGGTTCTTCAATGGCTACTGTTTGCACAATGGTCGTTCCAACAGTTACCCCTGACGCACGAAATTCACATCACAAACATATGCAAATCACACCTGGCTTGGTGGCTCCAGACTTGCAATCTTTCCAGCGGAAGACCATTTGTGCTACCCACGCCGACAGCTACGGTGATCACGGACGCTTCCCTGATAGGGTGGGGGGGCATCTTTCAGGGACAGGCAGTCCAAGGCGAATGGACCAATTTGGAGTACAATCTGCACATCAATGTTCTAGAGTTAAGGGCAGTGTTTCTAGCGTTGCAACACTTTGCTCCCCTTCTTCCTCTAGGGACAATTGCAGTTCAGACGGACAACATGTCCATAGTCTGGTACATAAACAAGCAAGGGGGAACCAAGTCTTATCAACTATACAGAGAGGCCATGAGAATCTGGCAATGGGCGGAGTCCACGAGTCGCTTTCTGATAGCAACGCACATCCCGGGGTTATCCAACGTCATCGCCGACAGGTTGAGCAGAGCTATCCTGTTGCCTCACGAGTGGTCCCTCAAACAGTCAGTTGCGAAGGAAATTTTTCGCAAATGGGGCCAGCCTTCCTGCGATCTCTTTGCGTCTCCAATGAACGCCAAATGCAGAAGCTATTTTGCCCTATTACCCCCTCCAGGGGAGGTTCCCAGGGACGCTCTAGTTCACGATTGGCCACCGGGTCTCCTTTACGCCTTTCCTCCATTTCCCCTGATTGCAAAATTTCTGCAGAAAGCCAACAACCTGCAAAGGACGATTATCCTCATTGCCCCATTCTGGCCTCGTCAAATCTGGTTTCCCTTTCTTCTGGCACACCATTGAACCCTGGATCCTGGACCCGGAGCCGGATCTACTGACCCACTCGTCAGCGGCTCCCCACCCGTTGCTACTCTCCCTCAGACTAGCAGCTTGGCTGCTCCGCTTCCCTACTTAGCCAGGTCTGATCTTCTTTCCCCTGCAGTTCAGAGTATACTAGTGGCTTCTCATAAAGCTTCCACTACAAAGATTTACACTAGTAAATGGAAGCGTTTTGTGCACTGGGCAAATACACAACAATTGGACCCCGTGATAGCTCCTCTGAATAGGATCTTGGAGTTTTTGACCGAACTGTTCCACCAAGGAGCTTCTCCTGCCACTTTGAGAGTGCAATTGGCTGCCATTTCAAACTTTCATGTGGAAGAATGTGGGGCTCCTATTATGGCTCACAGACTCTGTAAGGCCTTTCTGAAAGGATCTTTCCATATTAGACCACCAGTTAGAACTCCTACATCACCTTGGAACTTGAGCCTTCTCTTATCTCAGCTGATGCTACCACCTTTTGAACCAGCTTCTTCCTGTCCTTTGAAATATTTGTCATGGAAGACTCTCTTTTTGGTGGCCATTACATCGGCCAGACGGGTATCGGAGCTTCAAGCTTTTTCCGTTAAACACCCTTATTTGATCTTTCACTCTGATAGAGTATCTCTTCGCACTAATCCGTCCTTTCTTCCCAAAGTTTGCTCCGTTAATAACATTAATCAGTCCATTGAGCTCCCTACCTTTTTCAAAAACCATTCCAATAAGTTGGAATATATGTTACACAAGTTAGATGTTCATAGGCAACTCAGATTTTACTTGGATAGAACAAAGGATCACAGAAAAACAGACCAGCTTTTTGTAGCCTTTGCAGACAGCAAGAAGGGTATGGCAGTTATGAAACGAACCCTTTCCAAATGGCTATCCGATTGCATTATTTTTGTTTATGCTGCCTCGAAGCAAACTTTACCTGTCAAGCCCAACGGGCACTCTACAAGATCAATATCTACATCCCCGGCTCATGCAGCCCGACTACCGTTAGACACTATTTGTGCGGCTGCCACTTGGTCTAAACCACATAAATTCATTACTCATTACAAAGTAGACAGGTTTTCTAGGGACAGGGCAACCTTTGGTTCCACTGTGCTCAGGAACGTTCTCCCGTGAGTTCCTCAGGAACATGGAGCTAGGGACGCTACCCAGGTGTAAGAACAACGGCGAGATTGAACACTCACATATAGAAGTTATGTCCTTACCATAACGTTCCATGTGGAGTGTTCATCTCGCCTTTGTTCTTACATTCCCACCCTCCCACCCTCAGGAAGAACGTCCAGTTTAGGTGTCTGGTTTGGTTCTCCTACTTCTGCCTTATGCAGTTGTTGTGGTTGTATTTTTCAACTATGTTTGTTCTTGTTGGCATGAATGTGTTATATTCTCTCTGTTGACTTCTGGTTTGCTTGCAAACTAGATCTGAGGTAAAGGCAGAGGGGGATTGTGGGAGTTAGGTTGGTCTCGAACTAATTCTCGATGCAGAGCTTTGCCAAGCGGCCGACACGGAGCCGAGGATCGGCTCCGAACCCGGGTGTAAGAACAAAGGCGAGATGAACACTCCACATGGAACGTTATGGTAAGGACATAACTTCTATTTACCCTCATTCCCTGCCTGCAACAGGAGTTTCGATGGTGGGTGAAGGCTTGTCACCAGAACAAGGGGCAGCCATTCACCTTACCCCCAGCCAGGCAAACATTAACAACGGATGCATCAGATTATGCCTGGGAGGCCCACATTGCTGGAAGGTGTATTCAAGGCACATGGTCCGCAAATCAAATGTATTTACATATCAATCAAAAAGAGATGCTCGCTGTTCAGAATGCCCTGACAGCCTTCAAGGACCTACTTCATCCGGGACAACTACTGATAAAGACAGACAACACCACGGTCATGTGGTATATAAACAAGCAGGGAGGCACTCATTCCTACCCCCTTTGCAGACTAGCTATGACTTTGTGGGACACAGCATTGACTTACCAAGTACATCTACAGGCACAATTCCTGCCAGGAAAGATAAATACTCTGGCAGATGAACTAAGCAGAAACCTCATGGATCCAAACGAGTGGGAATTGGATCCGCAAGTCTTCAGCATGATAACAAGGAAATGGGGGTGCCCAGAGATAGATCTATTTGCCTCTCCTCACAACTACCAACTAAAAAGATTCTGCACAAGGACTTATCACAGGCAAGCATGGAAAGTGGACACCCTATCTTTCAACTGGAAAAACTTAGCGCTATATGCCTTTCCTCCAATGCCTCTCCTCCCCAAGGTACGCTTAAAATACTGATTGCCCCAGACTGGCCCAGCCAGTACTGGCATCCAATTCTAAGGAACTTGTCTCAATGCCCGGCTTGGACCTTGCCTCAAATACCTCATCTACTATCCCAACAAGACAATCTGATCCTGCACAGCCAGCTAAAGACCTTAAACCTGGCAGCATGGTGGATAATGTAGTCATACAAAACGCGCCCCTCACTAAAGCTGTGATGGATGTCATTTTGGAGGCCAGAAGGCCTAGTACCAGAAAATCTTACGCTGGAAAATGGAAGAGATTCTGTACTCGGAACCAGGCACAAGGAATTGACACAGCTGTACCAAATATTCCTCAGATTTTGCAATACTTTACTGAGATGCTGGACAAAGGCCTATCCTTTTCATCAATTAAAATTCATGCCTCTGCTATTTCGGCTCATTACAATACAGAGCCACCAATTTTTTCTCATGCTTTAAGGCAGTACCTCAGAGGAGCCAAAAACTTAAGGCCTCCAAGGAGATCACCAATACCTGCATGGGACCTGAATTATGTCTTGGAAAAACTCACCCTGCCTCCTTTTGAGCCAGCCGCTGCAGCTGATATGAAGTTTTTATCTTGGAAAAGAGCTCTGCTCTTAGCAATGACTTCTGCAAGGCGAGCCTCAGAGCTACAGGCACTCATGGCTGTGGAACCCTTTATCATTTTTTATCCAGACAGGGTTTCTCTGAGGACAAACCTGACATTCATGCCTAAGGTAGTCTCCAGTGTGGCCCTTAACCAAGCTATTCATCTGCCTACTTTCTGTCCAAACCCACAGAATAAGGGGGAGAGAATTCTGCATTCTTTGGACATACACAGACAACTACGCTTCTACTTGAACAGAACCAAAGCTTTCAGAAAGACGGAGCAGCTACTAGTGGCATATGCTGCAGGATCACAAGGAAAGGCTATCTCAAAGCAGACTATTTCTAAGTGGATAGGCCACTGCATTCGTTTCTGCTATTCACAACATGGCAAGCCAGTGCCTAAGGACATTAGGCCACATTCAACTAGAGCAGCAGCCACTTCAGCAGCCTTCCTCAGGGGAGTACCAACCAAAGACATTTTAGAGGCTGCTACCTGGAGTTCAGTGCACACCTTTACAAAGCACTATCATTTACCACTCTACTCTAAATCCAGGGCAGGCTTTGCCACTGCAGTTCTGCAGGTCCTCTTAGCCGCTCCTAATGGTATATTAGCTCCAGCCTCCCAACTATAGCTTTGGGATTCATCCCAAGTGTAATGACTGCAACAGTGAAACACGAAGAACATAGTACAGTTGTGTATACTTACCATAATGTAGATGTTCAAGTGCATTCACTGTTGCAGTCCAGGTTACCCACCCACCATCCCCCTTCTCTTTGCTGGAACTTATCTGCACTTCTCTAATCTGTACAACCTATGTGGTGCATTTGCTTGTAGATGAAGGTATAATATATATTTTGGTGCATGCATGTTTTATTGGCATATTTTTTAGCCTCTCTTTTGGGGGCACCTGACATCTGAGGTAAGAAAAACTGGAGAAAATGGCGTTGGCTGCATCTTTTATACCCCTGGCGCTCTGATGTCCGGGAAGAGGCGACAGCAACCGACGCCAGACCTAGACTTTGGAATTCAGGCCGACTAAGGGTAGCCTGCCAGCAGGATAACCCAAGTGTAATGACTGCAACAGTGAATACACTTGAACATCTACATTTATGGTAAGTGTGCACAACTGTACTATATGGGAAACGCATGTTTAGTTCAGTGACTTTTACACTGCAATTACTGAACTATTTGACCCATTTCATAAGGCTGCAAAGAGATCTCCTGAAGGATTTGGGAGATACTCTTCAGGATACTGTAGCTGCAGGGGCTTCCAACAAAGTTGCCGCCCAGCTTGCTACCCTAAATTCTATTGTTAACTCGTCCATGCGTCTCATATCATATGCAGCTGATGAGACGAGTAGGGCAACGGGTACAGGAATTGCTATCAGAAGACATTCCTGGATGCGCTTGTGTTCCTTCGTGGAGCCCTTTAAATCTTCATTCATGAACACTCCTTTTGATGGCTCATCTCTTTTTGGGCCTAAAGTAAAGGAAACTTTGACCAGGTGTGAACAGGAAGGAAAGAGTCTGTCTGCCATCGGAGTTCACTTTTCCACCCCTACTCAGCCTTACCCCAGATGCCAAAGGGGAGGGAAGATGTTGTTCTGAAAAGCCCAAGGAGCCTTTCAAGACACACGTGGTGAACCCCTTCTAGGGGCAGAGGAGGGGGTAATAATGGAAGATGCCAACTTCACGGCAGAGGGGGTCCATAACACCAGGGTGACAGAGATCACTTCTCTGGTTAGCCCCATCAGCACTCCTTAAGAGAGGCCCGACTGTCCTGCTCTGGAGGCAGTCGGGGTTGCTTATCTTTGTATCCAGATGCCTGGCTAGATATAACAAAAGACAGCTGGGTACAAAGTATTATTTCCAGAGGGTATTTCATACCGTTCTCCACTCCTCCCCCCACCCATAAGGAGAATCCCAGACATTCCACCCAGTTACAGGGAACTAGCAACTATAGAGGTCCACAAGTTGCTAGATAAGTCATCCAGCCAGTCCCAGCAGACCAAACAGGATTTGGAACTTACTCAAGATTCTTTTTGGTTCCAAAGAAAACAGGGGACTGGAGACCTATTTTGGACCTCAGCAGACTCAACCAATTTGTGAAGAAAGAGAAGTTCTGAATGGTCACGATACAGTCCATACTTCCCTTTTTAGAGAAAGACAGTTGGATGTGCTTGATCGATCTCAAGGATGCGTACTACCACATAAAAATGGCCAGGCCATTCTGCGATCACCTGTGTTTCCAGCTGGGAGCCAATCATTATGCCCCCAGAGTGTTCACCAAATGCATGGCAGGGATTACGCTCACCTGAGGCGTCTAGGATTCCAGGTCTTTCCGTACCTAGACGATTGGCTCCTTACCTCCACCACCAGGCATCAACTGATTCAGGCAATGGACTACACTCTGCAATCTCTTAGGCATTACAGTCAACTCGGAAAAGTCTGCCTTGTCGCCATCGCAGCATGTCGTTTTTATAGGAGCAGAGTTAGACACTTCAACCACCACTCTTCAACTACCAATCGAGAGAGTCCTTCTTCGTCAGCATGTCAGCTCATTGATATCCAAAGACAGAGCACCAGCCACAGAAGGTTCTAAGGGTGTTGGATTTGATGGCTGCAGCGATTCTGGCCATACCATTAGCAAGGATGCATATGCGGATTCTCCAGTGGGTGCTGTTCACTCAGTGGTCTTATCAGGAACTTACAATGACTCACACGATCTTAATTACGAACTCGTGTAAGAGAGATCTCCAGTGGTGGTTGACGTCTCCATGTAACCATAGGATGCCCCTTTGTACTACCCCCTGCAGTAATCACTGTGACCATGGACGCTTCCCTGATATGGTTGTGGGGGGGGGGGCATTTTCAGGGAAAGACTGCCCAAGGCGCATGAATGGATCAAGAGTCACATCTGCATATCAATTTTCTGGAGATGAGAGTAGTACTTCTGGCATTGCAGTACTTTCAGGACTCTCTTCCTCTAGGAACAATTGCAATTTAGACAGACAACTTGTCATTGGTCTGGTACTTGAACAAGCAAGGCAGAACCAAGTCTTACCCCCTTTGCCGAGAAGTCTTCAGAGTTTGGCAGTGGGCTGTCTCCTCCCTGCGCTTTCTGTTGGCAACGCACATCCCGGGGAGATCCAACATGATAGCAGACAAACTGAGCAGGGCAATATTGGTGCTGCATGAGTGGGCCCTCAAGAAGGAGATTGCAGACAAGATTTTCCACAGATGGGGCCAGCCTTGCTGTGATCTTTTTGCCAGTCACGTCAACACGAAATGCAGAAGCTACTTTTCCCTGATTCCCCCTCCAGGAGAAGTCCCGAGGGATGCACTCAAATACGATTGGCCCCTGGGTCTCCTCTACGCATTTTCTCCTAATCCGTTGATACCCAGATTTCTACAGAAAGCAAAGTCACTGGGAAGGACCATCATTCTTATAGCCTCTCATTGACCTCGGCAGATTTGGTTTCCATTCCTTCATCATTATCTCTTGGAGGATCCATGGATCCTGGACCCAGTTTCGGACCTTAAGACGCATCCGTTGGGGGACCTCCATCCTTCCTTGCAGTCACTACAGCTGACAGCTTGGCTGCTCCAGTTCCCCCTCATAGCCAGGCTTTATAACTTCTCCACTGAGACAAAACAGATCCTTTTGTCTTCCCATAAGCCATCCACCAGAAGATTATATCTTAGTAAGTGGAGGAGATTCTCTATATGGGCTTCTAAACACAACATTGATCATTATCAAGCCCCTTTGACGTCCATATTAGAATTCTTGACTATGATCTTTAATAAAGGAGCAGCAGCCGCAAAAGTTAAAGTCCAATTGGCTGCTATATGTAACTTTCATCTAGGAGCTAACGGTTGAAACATAATTGCTCACAAGTTGTCTAAGGCTTTTCTCAAAGGAACTTTTCATATGTGGCCTCCAGTGAAAATTCTGTATTCCTCTTGGAATTTGAACGTTATGCTGTCTCGTATCATTCTCCCTTCATTTGAACCAGTATCATCTTGTGATCTCATATTTTTGTCATGGAAGACCATATTTCTGGTAGCTATCACTTCTGTTCGCAGAGTGTCAGACCTTCAAGCATTATCCATCAGCCCTCCTTATTTAATTTTCCATGCTGATAGAGTATCTCTTAGGACAAATCCCTCCTTTTTGCCCAAAGTTTTTCTGAATCTAATATCATCCAAGTCATTGAGTTACTAGTCTTTTTCCCCTAATCATTCTAATAAATTGGAATATATGCTGCGCAAATATGACGTTCACAGGCAGCTCAGATTTTATTTGGACAGAACAAAAGATAGAAAATCAGACCAGCTGTTTGTGTCATTCTCTGAAGCTAGAAAAAGTAGACCAGTGGCTAAAACAACACATTCTAAATGGCTATTTGATTGTATCACCTTTGTCTATTCAGCTGCTGATATGCCTTTACTACACAAGATTAAAGCTCACTCAACCAGAGCAGTTTCTACATCTTCTGCATTCCAAGCCAAATTGCCCCTTGACAACATTTGTGCTGCAGCCACTTGGTCCAAACCTCATACGTTTATCTCTCATTACAAAGTTGATAAGGCCTCCAGGGACAGGGCTTCGGGACAGGGCTTCTTTTAGGTCTACGGTCCCGAAGAATGTACTCCTGTGAGCCACCCAAGATTGAGCGTGCTAGGGATGCTACCCATCAGTTAAGAATGAACGGCAAGATTGAACAACTTCACATAAAGAAGTTACGTACTCACCATAACATTCCATGTGAGTTGTTTATCTTGCCTTCATTCTTACGTCCCTCCCTCCTTCCCCATCCTGGCTGATAGTTGACTTGGAGCCTGGTCTCATCCTGGTTGCTAATTCTTCTTCCGCTTCATGGGAAGGTAGTCCAGTTATATGGTTATAGTACACGCAGCAAACAAGATCTGAGGTAATTTCAGCAGTACATCATGGGATAAGGGGCTTGGTCTCGAGCTACTGGTAAACCTAGAGCTTTGCAAACGGCCATACCAGAGCAGATGGATCAGCTCCGGACACATCAGATAAGAATGAAGGCAAGATGAACAACTCACATGGAACGTTATGGTGAGTACATGACTTATTTTTTTCCTGTAATGTATTTATCTGTAACTTGTAGTTCTTTTTTTTTATATAAAAATAGAAATTGCGATTTTGATCTTTTAAAGTGTAGACATAAAATCTTATAAAATTTCTCCATTACTTCTTCTAGCTCTCCTAATGACACTCTGGAGTTTGATAGGGTTAATAAAATATCAGCAAAAAGCATTATTTTAGATATGTACTGGTCATAGACTTTTATTCCTTTTATTTTTGGATTATTGTGTATTATTTCTGCAAGTATTTCTATAGCCAAAGCAAGTAAAATAGGAGAAAGGGGGGCATCCTTGTTTTAGTACCATCTGAAGCAGTTAACTTCATTTGATCAGCAACCTGTGGGTATTGAATCTGACCTGGATCCGAGCCGGCAGCTTTCCAAGCTAAAGATCCAAACTCTCAGCTCCTCCCCCTTACCCATAATACTCTGCTACCTCCCTCCAGTCCTCAGATCTCGTTTGCCGCAGCTTCTTGAAGCACGAGGACGAGCTCTTGGCTGTTTAGGTGATAGCGGGACAATTTTCTAAAATTTCTGTCAATTTTGTAGTGCTTTTTGTGTGTGTGTGCGTTTCAGACCCTTAGTTAAATTAAATCAGTTTTGGTTCTTTTTAATGGATATTTAGTGTGTTCCCCTTCCCGGCCTACCTCGGCGACTTCTAGGTCTACTAGGAGTCTTTCCGACGTGGATATGGACTGGATGATGCATCGATTCCTGCAGGCCCAAATGCAGATGGGAGTGCTCTTGCCCCCCCCCCTCCATTTCTTTGCACCCATTGCTCCTTCTCCGATCCACTATCTGGTTTTGTAGCTGTCTGATCCGAGTAGTCTTGGAGCTGGGGAGTCGGCGCCGATAGTAGTTGCTACTTCGACGCCGGCCTTACCCTCGAGTTTATTGGGTCATATTTCGGACCCGAGCTCTCGGGGCCGAGAGCCGAGCTTTTGATCCGCAGGGGTGAGTGTGTCTTTGGCTCCGTTGCGGTCGGAGCACACTTCCCTTTCGGGTCCGATCAAATCGGCTCCGGCGCCGGTCCTCACGTCGGAGCCAAGGGAACTGCTTTCGGAGCCCGGGGAAAGTGGTACACCTTCAGCCTTCGACGTGGTGGAGAGGGTGCTGACGAAGAGTTCGAGGTCCCCGGTTCGTGCTACAGATCCACCCTTCATTCCCTCGCATATGGGCCTGTCTTTCATCGTCTGGCCCCAGGAACAGCCTGCATCTGCACCCCAGCTAGTTCCTGTAGAGGAACATGACCCCGTTGGTGAGCCCTCCTCGGACAGTCCCGCCGAGGAGGTCCCTCACAAACAAAAGTGTTAAAGGAGGTACTTGGACTCCCCCGAGTCCCTCATGGAGGACACAGACTTAGTGGAAGGGGAAGGTTCCCCCAGGTCACCACCCGAGGACGTCTCCTTTGGAGACATTATGGAGATGCTGCGCATTAGAGGCGACTGGTCAGCCCAAAAGCCTTCCTCGGATGAGTCTGTTTCTGGTGGCGTTTGACGCAGGCCCGTCTACCTCTTGGGTTTCCTCTCCGGCCGACCCCCTGGTAGACCTGATTACTGCCAGGGCATGGAAGGAGCCAGACACTGTGGAGCCAATCCCTAGGAGACTGGATAAAATCCTTAGCCCCCCCCCCCCCCCCGCAGACAAGCCGGCGTGGAATAAAGGTTCCCCGGTAGATGCCATGGTGGTGGCGGCTGCCACCAAGAAGGAACTGGCACAAGAAAGTTCCTCGGTCCATCCTCCTGATAAGGAGTCTCGGACGATGGACCGCATTGGAAAGCGGATGTTTGCTTCAACCACCATTTCCATAAGGGTGCTGAATTACCTGGCACACGTCATTAGGCTTCAGCGAGATCTGATAGGAGTATGCTGGGTCTCCCCCGGAGTCCATGGTGGCCGAGGACAAACAAACCTTCTCGGTTCGCATGGCCACTCTAAAATCGATATCTAACACTTCTATGCGGCTTCTCTCCCATGCTGCGGAGGGGGCGGCTAGAGCCAGTGGAGCAGGGGTTGCCTTGCAGCGCCACGCCTGGTTCTGACTTTGCGGAACCCTTCAAGGCGTCCTTCACGAACGCTCCCTTTGACGGTTCTACGCCTTTCGGCAAGACCGACCACAATACGCTACTCCAGAGCGAGAAAGACGGGAAGACGCTGTCTGCTGTCGGAAACCGCTTCTCAGCTCCTCAAAGGTCCTTCTCAAGGATCCAGAGAGGACAAAAGAAGATGTGGTTCCGGAAGTGTCAGCAGTCCCATTCCGCTCTGGACCCTTCGTCCTTCAGAGGCAGGTGAAGGACAAGGTGGACGCCGAACCAGAGGCAGAGGGGGGGTGAAGAATTTCAGGTCGAGAGAACCCTTCTGCGACCGACCCGCGCAGCAACCCTGAAGGGTTGCCCGACTGCCCCTCTCTGGAGGCAGTCGGGGGGCGTTTTTCGGTGCATCTAGCAAGTTGGGATTCCATTACTACATATCGCTGGGTGCTCCGAATAATATCCAGAGGTTACTCTATCCCCTTCATGAATCTTCCCCCTCTAGGGAAGCACCTCCCTGATGTCCCACCCACTCAGAGGGTGGCTGTGGCTTCAGAAATAAAGGAATTGCTAGAAAAAAAGCCCATCCAGCATGACCACCCCCCCCCCCCCAGGGCAGTCCGGGTCGGGCAATTACTCCAGGTTCTTTTTGGTGCCAAAAAGATGGGGGACTTGAGGCCAATTCTCGACCTGTCAACTTTGAACCTGTTCATTGCCAAAGAGAAATTCCGGATGGTCACTCTACAATCTATTCTCCCCCTTCTGCAGGAGAACGACTGGATGTGCTCCATAGACCTCAAGGATGCATACTACCACATTCTCATGGACAGGCGATCCAGGAGGTTTCTCCACTTTCGGCTGGGGGCCAGTCATTATCAGTTCAGGGTCCTCCCATTCGGCCTCACCACAGCCCCAGGGTGTTCACCAAGGGCATGTCAGTTGTGGCGGCCCACCTGAGACGTCAGGGAATTTAGGTCTTTCTGTACCTGGACGACTGTCTCCTCACCGCCCCCACCAGGCATCTACTGTGTTCTGCCACTGATTATTTTTTACTCTTGGCCCGTCAACTAGGCATTACCATAAGTTTCAGGAAGTCGTCTCTTCATCCTGTTCAGGTATTGGATTTCATAGGGGCCAGAATAGACCCACTTCAGTCCAAGGCTTTTCTAACAGTGGACAGGCTCCGCACCTTATCACTTCATGTAATAGCGCTTCTACAGTCCCCAGCCCCACCTGCGGAATTAGTCCTGAGAGCCATAGCATCCATGGCGGCAGCCATCAGCCTTTCACCTCTTGCCTGTTTGCACAAGAGAGTTCTTCAATGGACCTTTCAGGTACAATGGTCCCTCCTTCTACATCCATTGGATTCACCAATTCCCCTCAGCAGGGTTTGCAGGGACTCCCTTCTTTGGTCGAGAGCTTCGGGAAGGGAGACCATTCGTGATGCCTCAACCCCAAGCCACAGTGACCACAGACTCTTCTCGCCTCGGGTGGGGGGGCATTGCATGGGCAGAACCGTCCAAGGCACATGGACCCCTATAGAGACCGTTCTGCATATCAATGTTCTAGAGATGAGGGCGGTGGTTTTAGCATTGCAAGCTCTTCAGGACCTTCTTCCTCCGGGGACTATTGCAATTCAGACAGACAACATGGCAGTGGTCTGGTACATCAAACAGGGAGGAACCAGGTCTTACCCTCTTTGTCGAGAGACCATGAGAGTTTGGGAATGGGCGATTTCCACCAACCATTTTCTGATAGCAATATACATTCCGGGTCGGTCCAACATTCTAGCGGACAAGCTGAGTCGATCTATCCTCACACCTTACGAGTGGTCTCTGAACCCCTTAGCAGCGAAACAGATCTTCCTTAGATGGGGTCAGCCTTGCTGTGATCTCTTCCCGTCTCCTTCGAATGCAAAGTGCAGCAACTTTTTCGCTTTAATTTCCCCCACCAGGGGGAGAGCCCCAGAGACGCTCTAGTTCATGCTTGGCCACCCGGTGTTCTTTATGCTTATCCTCCTCTCCCGCTAATGACGAAATTTCTACAGAAACTTGTCGGTTGGTGAGCAAACTAATCCTCATAGCCCCATTCTGGCCTCGTCAGATCTGGTTCCCGTATCTACGGTCTCACATCATAGCTCCTCCTTGGGTCTTAGATCCCATTCCGGATCTGATTTCTCATCCTTCGGGATTGCAAACTCCAAATCTGGACGACCTCAAGCTTACGGCTTGGTTGATCCAGTTCCATTAGTGGCTAGGACTCCCGGTATCTCGTCTCCCGTAAAATCTATCCTGGTAGCGGCACATAAGCCCTCTACCAGGAAGATCTACAACAGTAAATGGAAACGTTTTTCCATCTGGGCCAGACATAGGGATTTGGATCCTTTTACAGCTCCCATTCCAGCAGTTCTTGAATTTCTGTCCCAAATTTTTCATTAAGGGGCCAGTTCTTCTACTGTGAAGGTTCAGATGGCAGCCATTTCTCACTTCCACATCGGGGGCAACCTTGGACCCTTGGCTTCCTCTAAGATATGTAAGACATTCTTGAAGGGCACTTTTCTGTTAAGACCTCCTGTCAAGAATGTGGTTCCTCCATGGGACCTAACCTTAGTTCTTCAGGCTCTAACTGGCCCACCCTTTGAATCTGCAGCCTCTGTTGACTTAAAATTCTTATCTTGGAAAACTGCCTTCTTGATTGCAATTACTTCAGCTAGAAGGGTATCTGAACTTCAGGCCCTTTGTACAAAACCCCTGTATCTGGTCTTCCATAAGGACAGAGTATCTCTCAGGACTAATCCTTCCTTCTTGCCTAAAGTGGCCTCCGAGACTAATATCAATCAAGCCATCAATTTGCCTGTTTTTTTCCCCAACTTTCAAAACAAAGGGGAATACAGACTGCACTTGTTAGATGTGCATAGACAATTGCGATTTTATTTGCACAGGACAGCTGCTTCTAGCAAATCGGAGCAACTTTTCGTTTCTTTCGCTAAGCCATCCTTAGGCAAGTCAGTTACGAAAGTTACTTTAGCTAGATGGATATCCCACTGCATCTTACATGCGTATAAAGCTTCCGGTCAGCCTGAACCCTTGGGGGTTCATGCTCACTCTACCAGTTCTATGGCTATCTCTGCAGCATTTTGGTCAAGAGTTCCCTTAGATGACATCTGTTCAGCGGCTACTTGGGCCTCTTCTCATACCTTCATTTCACACTGCAAGCTGGATTCTGATATCCAGAGGGTGGGCAGCCTTTGGCTCCGCAGTGCTCCGGAATATTTTTCCTAGAGGACCTCCCAGGTTTTTTGGTAGCTGGGGACTCTGTCCCACAGGTTACTGATCAAATGAAGTTAACTACTTCAGATAAGGAAGTTATGTACTCACCATAACGTTCCATCTGAGTAGGTAACTTCATTTGTCAGCAACCAACCCCCCCTACTTCCCCCTAACCTGTTTCGTGGTCATCGTCATGATGGAATGTCTTCCTTCTGTTAGGCATCAGGTTAGCGTTTCTCTTTTCGAGTATGGTTTGGCTGTTTGTTGCTTGATATGAGGATTGGAGGGAGGTAGCAGGGTATTATGGGTAAGGGGGAGGAGCTGAGAGCACAGATCTTTAGCTTGGAAAGCTGCTGGCTCAGATCCAGGTCAGTTTCGATACCCACAGGTTGCTGACAAATGAAGTTACCTACTCAGATGGAACATTATGGTGAGTACATAACTTCTTTTTTCGTTATATGGATAGATTCTGCGATGAAAGGACCTAATTTAATGTAGGCTAAGTTATTAATATATATGCTTTTTAGTAATAAGATGGAGGACAAAATTCAAATAATGCTAACGATTTAAATAGATATTCCCAATTGAGGGAATGGAAGGCTTTTTCTGTCTAATCCGATTACAAGTGTTTCTCTAACTTCTTTAGTCACATAATCTGTAAGAGTAAGTATCCTTTTAATGTTATGTGTGTGCCTGTTTTATAAAAATCCAGTTTGATCATTATTAATTGTCTTTGAAAGTGGGGTTTTCATTTTGTTAGGTAGGATTGACATGAATATTTTGTAATCATTATTCAGTAATGATATAGGTCTGTATGAGGTGCAAAGGTCTGATGGTTTATTATCTTTTAGAATTGGTGTTATGAGAGAATATTTCCATGAGGGTGGTATTTTTGCTTCTGACTGGACTTCTAGCAAAGTTTTATGAAAAAGGGTGATTACTGTTGAAGGGAAGAGTTTGTAAATTTCCATAATTATACCATCTATCCCCTGGAGCTTTGTTAGATTTACTTTCTTTTATCTTGTCAACAATTTCTTTGTAGGATATAAGCTTTTGTAGGTGTAGTTTTAAGTTTTCTAAGTTTATTTGGTTGGTATCTAAATCTTCTTTTTTTGAAGTGTTCCATATAATGGAACAAAAATTCTTCAAAGATGTCACCTATATCTGATACTTTTTCCCCTTTCTTTTCATGATATATACTACTACTGTTACTTGCTTTAGATTGTATTTTAATTCTTGTAGATGAGTTATATAGATATCTGGAGGAGGTGGCTAATGAGTTTATTTTTAATTTTTCCAAGGCTAGACAAGTTTTATGTGTTATAATTTCATTATATTTTTTATTTAATTCCTCTATTTCTTTTTTGACTTCTGGACAATTCTGATTTTTATTTTTAGATTTTGCTGTCAAGAGTCTGTGTTGCAAGTCTAATGATTCAGATTCCCACTCTCTAACTTTGTTTTTGTACCAGCTAAGGGTCTTGCCAAATAAATAAGCTTTTAATGAGTCCCAAACCATGACTCTATTGATTTCTGTTGTATTATTAATTTCAAGAAATAATTGTAGTTATGACAACATCCAGGGTCTGAATTCTTTAATTTTCTTGATGTATGATGGAGTTCTAGTTGAGAGGATTGAAGGTTTAAACTCTGTTTGGAGCTTCATTATCAGAGAGTCATGATCTGAGAAGGGGCATGGAACTATTGAGAAGTTGAGGATTTTTGTTTGTAAATCTTGAACTACGATTAATTTTTCTTTTCTGGTTTGTGTTCCAAATATATGGTCTTCATGGGAAAATAATAAGGATTTATCATCTTTTACTTTAAAAGTGTCTATTAAATTAAATGAATCAATCCATCTTCTTAATGATTTTGAAATAGTTGCTATGCGAAAATGTTTCTTGGTGGTTTCAGAAGCTTCTAAGGTACAATTAAAGTCTCTGCCCATTATAACATTTCCTTTATAATTGTTGGAAATAAAATCTAGGTGTTTTTTAACTGTTCCTGCTCCCAATTCCTGGGAACCAATATAGATTAGCTAAGGTCCATATTCTGTTATTAAATTTAATTATAACAAATGCTAGTAGACCTTCTTTGTCTTCATATTATATTTATAAATAACTTTTGGAATGGTTGTTTTTCTTCCAGAGAGTTGATGCTCCTTTTGTCTTTGTTCTATAGAAGGATTGAGCTACGACTGTATAGTCCATAGGGTTCCAAATAAAGATATCATTAGTCTTAAAATGCATTTCCTGGAGAAATACTACTTGTGCCTTATTTAGATTTAAATATTTTAGTAAGTTTGATCTTTTATTTGCATTATTTAAGCCATTAGTATTTAATGATAATAATGTTAAATCCATTTCAAGTTATTGTTGAAAGAAAAATTTTGCTTCTTTTTTCTATTATTCTGATTATAGTAGTTTTACCATATTCTCTGATAACACTGAATGTTATTTTTATGTGTGTAAACTTGGGAGTGTAATTTAATGTTCTTTCTTCTTTAAATACAAGTAGGGTAAAATTCTGGTCAGGCTTTAAAAAAGTACTTCTATAAAACATTAATTCTAAAGTATCAAACACAAGTAAATATGAATTTCCCATTAAACATGGAATGAAAGTCATTCCTAATCCAGTAGCTAAAGATATATTTATTGGATTATCAGTCATACCTATAACCAACAATGTCAACTGAGTTCCATATGTTAAATTATTATATGGAGACTTTTCTTAAGAGATATGAAATTCTATATTATTCTATAGTATTTTATATATCAGGATGGAATGTTAGTAGTGTACACAATTATTATGTTGACTTAGATAATATCCAATATTTAGTTTCCCTTACGAGATCCCAAACATGTCAGATAATGTCATTTTGGATAAATTAAATGCAACTTAGGAGCATACACTAAATAAGCCAACAACAAATAGATTATTACTAAAATAATTTGACTAAAAGGACTCTGTAGGAGACGATGAATGATTACCAATGAAATGTGAATTACTGTGTTCCTTTATTTTCCCACTCTTCAGCTCACTAACTTCAACTTCATACTTATGAAAAGACATGGCTTATCAGTGGGATCCTGACTCTGAGTAGAGGCGCCCTACATTCTAGTGTGCAGTACTTTTACATATTTATAGATTTACAAAGCAGATTCTAAGAATGAACTATGATCACTCTGACAATTCCCACCCCTGCATAGGGCACCTCCTTCTTCCAGAATGGGTAATCACATCAGGTCTAGAATAAATGTGTACGTACCCATATGGTAATCGAGACTTACCTTCGGTAATTATTAATCAAATAGTGTTTAGAGCATCTTGGAGAGTTCTCGGGCAGTTAGAATACTCTTAAGCCTCTCCTCCCTTGACCAAAAACAGAGATTTCCCTTTCCTTTCTTTCCCTTGTTTTAAATCAGTACTAATAAAAGAAATTCAGCAAACCTAGGTAAACAGAAATAACATTCAGTAGTCTGTCTTGTACATGACTCGCAGTCCATTAAACAAGTCCATGACTAACATCACCTTAGTAGACATTATAAAGACAAATTAGAAATAATTTCCTAGCTCTTTAAATTTTCTGATAAAGCAAAATGTTAACAATAAGCTATTTTAACTAAAAGTGTGATACTTATATTGTAGTGTCAATAGCTGTCTTTGAAATCTGTACAATACTTCACTTCTTCAAATCATTCATTTTTCATTTCAGGTTTTGTTTTGTCAAAATGGTAACAATATTTCAAGGGCACAATTAATATTTAGACTGATCTTTCAAATAAATAACTTGTCAGTTGCCAATTGAGTTAGTTTAGAATGTATGCTTAATGCAAATATAGCATGTTGCAAAAATATGTATTTTTTCGTGTGCTCTAGAGACCGTCATTTGCAAGTGACATATATAATGTAGCATATATAGAGCAGATAGCGTATGGATTCAGGTTGTTAAAGTAAGTTATGCTTATTAATCAGGCAGTTTCATTTAAGTTCACAGTTTGGGGACATTTCAGTTGAGTTTCCAGGAATGTGTGTTGTCCAATGTAAGTAATTGAGTCCACTTTTCCTCATACACGTGTCACAATTCATTAAATAAAGCAGAGCCTAACTTCTGTCTAATAATCATTATAAAGATAAATAATAATAATTTCCTAGCTCTTCAAACTTTGATATCGCAAAATGTTGATAGTAAGCTATTTTAACTGGAAGACTAAAACATTTCAATACTTCCTTGTGAATATACATTTTTACTTGTACTGTAGTGTCAAGAACTGTGTTTCAAATCTATGCATTACTTCACTTCCTTCAAGTCATTCATTTTACAGTTCAGATTATATTTTGTCAAAATCTCAATAGCATTTCAAGAGCACATTTAATATTTAAACAGATATTTTAAATGAATAGCTATCAGTTGCCAAGTGAGTTTGTACAGACTGTGAGATAACTGCAAAGATAACATGTTGAAAAAGTAATATGTATCTTTTCATGTGCTCTAGACTGAGACTGTCCGTTTCAAGTAACATATAAAATGTAACTTTTACAGTGCAGACAGCTTGTGGAATCTGCACGTTAAACTGAGAAATACTTTTTAATCAAGCAGCTACATTTAAGTGCACATGTAGTTTGGGAACATTTCAGTTGTGTTTCCAGGAATATATGTACTCCTATGAGGATAAATCATAAAATATTTACAAATAGTCCTATTATGTATTTATTTTACCTTGCTTAGGTTGTTTTTCATTTTAATAGCTAAACAACATTACTTTTTCTGTGAGGCTAAATGCATTTCGTCGGTTCACAGTGTCCTTAGAAACTGCAGCAATTATTTACTGTTGCTATGGCAATGCAAATAGAATGTGAAGAAAGCTTCACTTCTCTTAACCAACAGTACATGTTTCCCACTTTTATATATTTGATAATACTAAAAGGAAATAATTCTAAGGACATATGTACATGAATGGAACATTTCAGAGTTAATCACGAGCATGTCCCCAATCCCAATAAGCATAACAGTGGCTATCATTAATCTAATAAATATTGTAATAATTAAGTTCACTATTCCAATTAGTCTACCTTAAAACTAGATTATTTTAGACTGTTATTTATCTGTGTGTAGATAGTGAGTTATTAAATATATACAGACAATATTAGTATAGTAAATAGGAGAGAATTTAGAAAGGGAGACAAGATGCAGTTAAAATAAATGATAAGAGAGAAAGAAACGAGAAAATTAAGAGAAAATACACATATACTATGTTTGATTTACAGTATAAATATTTTGTATGTTGATTTACAGTATAAATATTTTGTGCTATATAACCCTCCTTCTGTGAAAGAAAATGACCCTGCTTTACATACTTGAAGTAATGTGAAAACTCTCGTGTCATCTATTTTTAGAAAATATAGATAGTTTCCAGTAGTTAGTTACCTTTGTTTTAAAATTCCAAGCAGTAAAATCGGTCCATTAAAGTAATGTTAAAACAATTCATATCATAGTAAGATTTGGCTGTAACAGTATCAAGTCTTTTGCTTCTTCTTTTTGACATCTGTCCAGACATTTGTTTCTTTTGTTCTCTTGAGAGAAGGTGACATCCAATGCATATCTTCTGGTAAAGTAATCACATTATTAGTTTTAATAAATTAAGAGGCTTCCTCTAAGTCAATAAAAGCCCTCATCTCGTTGGCATACAGTATTCTTATCTTAGCTGGATATGCAAGTTGTGCCTTGATGTTATTTTGTTTCAGTAACTTTATCATTGGCCACACTTTTTTCCTTTGTTCCGTTATTCTAGATGAATAGTCATTCTCAAATCTTATCAGGCTCTGTTTATATTTTAGAAGTGCCTTCCTCCAAGCAGATCTTAAAATCAGTTCCTTGTGCAAGTATGAAAGAAATTTGATAATTATTGACCTAGGAGGAGAGTTTCAGTTAGTGGCAGGTTTCCCAAGAACTCTGTGCGCCCTTTCAATGCCAAAGGAAAGTCCTTCTTTTAAATTTAAAAAGTCAGGGATCCAGCTTGATAAAAAAGAAATATCCTCACCGTCTGTGTTTTCGGGTAATCCAAAAATCCTGATGTTATTTCTCCTCTCCCTATTTTCCAAGTCATCTACTTTATTAACCGTTTTGTTTAAGAAGCAGTTCTTTCTGTGTTTCCTCTTCCATCCTGGTGAGAATTCCTTGAGTTGCTCATTTTAACAAGTGAATATATCTCCAAGCTTTTTGACAGGAAATTATTTGTAAAACTTCACCAACGTTTCTAATTATGTAAATTAGTCCTTTATCTATAAGATTTTATACTTTGAAGAAGAAAAATAATATTTTTTCCTGTCTTATTTAACTAGTTATATAGAGCTCTAAAATACTGCTGCTTTCAGTTAGCCATTCAGGCTCCGCCCCCTCTTCCTCAACTTCTAATCCTCAACTTCTAATCTTGATGGAAAGCAGTCAGAGCTGACATTTTTGTAATTATTGATTCTGCTCACAGGAAAAGACACATTAGAGCTTTTTCTGTGTTCTAGGAGAAGACCATGAAGGATTTAGTAAAAAGTCAGTGAGAGATGAATGTTCTTTCCCCTCTCCAGTTTCAGAGCAGCTAGATAAACTCAGTTAATTTATTTCTGTCTTGATAATTCCAAAGTAGCACTGTTAATATACCAGTAGAATATTTTATTTACTTTATTTATATGTGTTTTTCCAGGGTAGTGCACTGATAATTATTTTTTTTTTTAAACAAGAAACATTTTTTTATTAAATTATCATTTATGACACAGCCAATCGTGTATTTATATAAATGTAAACAACCCATATTGACATAATTTTAGTTGCAAACATTATACATCACTTATAATCTATCCAGTCACTGTCAGTCAAAAAAATTACATAGCCCATTCAAATCCTGTCTTCTTTTAAACTTCATTTCTCATCTGCATGCATTTTTCCACAAGTTGCATTTTTTTCTGTGTAATTTGCTCCTACCCTTTTCTAAAGATCCCATTTCCAATTGTTTTATATTTATTTCTGTATTCACTACTTCTAGTACTGTTGGTTTAGACTTTGATTTCCATTTCGTAGTAATTCTTGTTTTGATAGCCACTATAATTAGACTTGGGAAGACTTTTTGTATGTCTATGCAATTCCGATTCTTTATCATAGTTCAAAAAAATAATTTCCTTAGTCTTACCAATTTGCTCACTCAGTATTTCTGAGAGATGCAGGGAATCTTTAAAGTCTGCCAACTCAATACACTCCCAGAAAAATAAGTTCCCAGTTACCTCTTTCTTCACTGTCACACCTTCAGCATTTTTTTCTACCTGAGGAAAAATTCTTTGGAATCTACTTCTGTATAAAAATACCCATGTTAACACTTTCAAGCAAAGATCCTAAATCTTCTAGACTTTGTTGCATATTTGGGAGACATACATATATCCCCTGTTGTTTCTTTGAGAATTTAATTTTTGCCTCGGATTCCTCATGTAGTTTCTTAATCAACCTTATAATTTTAACAGGGAATGCAAATGCTTCCATTGCCCTGCAAATAAACACCCAGCATACACTGCCACATGCTTTCTCTGCATAATGACCTTCTAACAACAGTAGTATCTGCGTTCCTCTGGGTCATGAATGTTCTGTCATTGTTATCAAATATTTGCCTCACCTTCACAAAACCACATTGATCTATATCAATTTTGGCATCACCTTTGCCATTCTTTTAGCTGTTATAAACATAGACCCTTTATATTCATGGTTTTGCATTGAAATGGGCCTTTATGAAGATGGATCTATTGGGCCTTGGGCTTTTACCCTTTTCTGGTATTATAGCCACAACCGCTTTCTTCCAGGATATGGGTGATTCTCCTCCTCTTAAAATACTGTTAAACAAAACCTTCTTGTCTTTATCAGTTTTTCCCCCTCCTAGCTTCCAAACTTGCACAGTAATACCTTGTATTTTGGGGACTTTCCTGTGGTTTAGTTTTACATCACTGTTTTTATCACATCTCCTATTACCCTAACTGTTAGTAATTGAACCTCATCAACCTCCAACTTTGGCATATCCAGTTCCTCCATCAACATTTCCATTTGAACCTTTTCTTGATTTCCATTTTTTTTTTGCTCTATATAGACTTTCATAACTTTTTTGAAATATTTCTAGTACTTCTACAGGATTTCTTGTTATCTTCCTTGTTATAGGCTTCCTAAGCATGGCAACAACCCCTTCTACTCTCCACTGCCTGAGTCACAGTGCCAAAAGTCTTGGTGCTCTGCAGTCAGTACCAAAAAACAGTTGTTCAACAGCATTCCCTCCAAACTTGTGCATATAATTGAGGGTAATCCCTTAAATTCTTTGCAGCATTCTGTATTTGCTCCAGTTCTTGTTATGTGAGATTCTCCCCACTCTGCAGCACCTCAACCCTTGTCAGTTTCTTTAAGTAATTCCTGCTACTTCTCAACCATACCTCTGATGTCCTTCAAGGATGCATCTGCAGTCATAACATATGGGTTGTCCTGCCTCAGGCAGCCCTTCGGTCGGCCGGATTCGAAAGTCTGGGTCTGGACTCGGCTGATGTCGCACTTTCCCCGACGTCAGAGCGTCTGGGGTATAAAAGCATCAGCCGACGCCATTTTCCTCAGTCTTTCTTGCCGCGCGGTGCCCGAAGCAGAAGCTGTTCGCAAGTGCCGGTCGGTCAGATCCAGTGAATTCAGCTACCGAAGACTTTGAAAAAAGCTAAGTACCCCGTTGGGGACTCTTTCTTGCCTCAGCCGATGTCTAACAAAGTAAATAATTGTTTAACTTGTGGGAAACAAATACCTCATAAGGATTTCCATTCCTACTGCCTTCCTTGCTTAGGCCCAGACCACGATGTATCGACCTGTTTAGCCTGTGCTTCCTTCAACCGACGAACTCTTGGACGTCGGTCGGAGTTTGCAGAGGAATTTTTTGGAGCCGCTTTTGCTTATAAAATGCCATCGGAGACTCCGACTTCGCATATGGTCAAAAAACGCAAGGAAAAGGACCGACACTCGCGGCCCGCGGTTTCGGCTGAAACCACGGCTAGGCCTACCGCGAGTGTCTCGGTTTCGGCCGAAACCGAGTCCTCGGAGATTCCTTCTTCCGAAACCATACATCAGACCACCGAGGCCCGGGAGGCCCTGGCTGAGTCGGCTACAGAACTTCCTACCGAAACCAGTGTTCAGGAAATGTCCGACACCATACCTTTGGACATTTCTACTCCTGCACGTGGGGCAGCTAGGCCCCCTGCTTCCATGTCCATTAAGGCTTTTTCAAGGGCTAAAGCTGCCAAACTTTCTAAAGCTTTGCCTACCAAAACTACCCCCCAGAGGACTTCCTCTAGTTCTCAGATCCTCAGCCTTGCTGAGGACCGTATTTCCTTAATTAGGGGTTCACAACCTCACCCAGACAGGGCCTCTCACCCTCCTCCAGACAAAAGGCCCAGGACTGACCCCTCTGACCCACACTCTTCAGATGATTCCACGGATGGGTCTGAGTTGTCAGACCACCAGGAAGGGGCTTACTCGCCTTATGAGGATTCAGAGGCTGAGGAATCTATCCCTTCGGCCTCCCCTCCTGAAGAGTTTTCCTTTGGTGAGACTACACTCCATGAGAGAGCATTTTCAATGGCAAGGTCAGGATTTGTCTGATTCTAGAAAAAGATTAAGGACCTTTTTGCATTTGCCTCAACATAGGCCCTTAGCTATACCTCCTGTTCTGAATGTAATTGATGATGTGTACAATGATGTCAGTACAGCCCCTGATACTCTTCCTCCGGCCCCTGCCAAACCTGACAGATACTACAGGGTCCCAGATTCTCATTTCCATCTGTATAAAGCACATTCTGCAGACCCAGAAACTATTTCTCAGGGCCCTAAAGGGGTTGCGCGACTGCCAAAAATCCTCTACCCTCTGAAAGAGAGTCTAGAGCTTTAGAGAGATGGGGAAAGAAGGTGTATACTTCTGCAACTCTTTCTGTCAGGGCATTAAACTGTCAATTTCATATGATACAGTACCAAGAGTATTTGTTAGATGAACTGAATAAGAAACTTTCTTCTCCTGAACCCCTAGACCGTAAATCCCTTCAGGATTTGGTACACAATTCACAACAGGTTAGTAATCACTTCTTAAAATGTGGCTATGATTCACTGGAGGCTTCATTTAGATCAGCTATGACTGGAGCAGTTATTCGTAGGCATGCCTGGCTGAAGGAACAATCTTTGCCAGACCATGTCATAGCTAAACTCCTGGATGCTCCAATGGAGAAACAAAATTTATTTGGCTCCTCTGCTCAGGAGATCTTAAAAAAGGTTGAAGAAAAGGCAAAATCTGTGCAAACAGTTAAAGATTTCCTGCAAGTACAACCACCGAGATTCAGCAGAAACTGGCCTACTAAGAATTGGTCCTTTCCAGACTCGGACAGAGCCCAGAGAGGCAGGAACAGGCGCCCTAGAGGCAGAGGTCAATCTAAGGGCTCCTACAGAGGCCGTCAGTGGCAGCCTGTCAACCAGAGAAGTAGTGCAACAGCAACAACAACAACCACTACACCAGGACAGGCTCAATGACTTAACTCTGATTCCGCCTACCAGGGAACAACTGGAAGCACCCTTGGGCTGAAAGCTAGCTTTATTCTCAAAAAACTGTCATTATATTACAAAGGATACATGGACACTGCAGATAATAGACAAAGGATACAGGTTCCACTTCCACACTTTGCCAAAAAGAAGCGGAATGCCAAACCTTCCACCAAATCAGAGGGCAGAGGCTTTAACACAGATCAACAATTTACTTCAGATGAAAGCCATAGAGAAGGTACCATGTTCAGAACAAGGCCAAGGATTTTACTCCAGACTATTCCTTGTACCAAGAAAAGAAAATCAATGGAGGCCTATTCTCGACCTGTCCGCACTGAACACTTATCTCATTGTGCCAAAATTCAAAATGCTGACCCTACAGCAACTTCTTCCCATGTTGGGCAAGGAGTCTTGGCTGGTGACTCTAGAATATCAAGGAGGCATACCTGCACGTCCCTGTTCGGCCAAGTTGCAGAAGACACCTCAGATTTCTTCCAGGATCAGAGCATTATCAGTTCTCAGCATTGCCCTTTGGCTTATCTACTGCGCCCAGAGTATTCACGAAATGCCTGGCATCAGTAATTGCACATTGCAGACTACAGGGAATTCAAATTTACCCATACCTGGACGACTGCCTAATACAAGCGGACAACAAGGGAAATTTGATAAACGACTTGGCCTATGCCATACACCTGCTACAGACCTTGGGATACACAGTCAACATCCAAAAGTCAAGACTAGTACCATCCCAAAGGATAACCTTTTTGGGTGCAGATCTGGACACAACCACCCAAATGGCCTTTCTCACAGAAGAAAAACAAAAACAACTTCCAGATTACTTCATGATGCTGGCAAGACAAACTCAGCTTACTGCAAGGAAAATCCTGCAGGCCCTGGGTTACATGGCATCCTGCATAATTCTGATACCACATGCCAGGCTGCATATGAGGAAATTACAATGGTACCTAAGGGGAGTATGGTCTCAACACAGTCACAGTTTAGAAACCATGATACCAATCATTCCATGCCTTCAAAAGGCATTCCTGTGGTGGGCTCAGGCCTGCCAGTCCAACAGAGGGTTGCCTTTCAACAAACCAAAACCAAGGCAGACCATCACCACGGACGCCTCAGACCGAGGATGGGGAGCACACATGGAGGGCATATGTATCCAAGGCCTATGGCCTCAAGGACAGCTAAGCATGCACATAAACCAAAAGGAAATGCTGGCAGTGAAGCATGCAATCGAGGCATTCAAACCCTTCCTCTAACCAGGACACCTGTTAATAAGGACAGGCAACACCATGGTCATGTGGTACATAAACAAGCAGGGAGGCACACACTCTTACCCACTATGCCGGATGGCTATGAATCTGTGGGAACTATGCCTGAATCTCAATATCCAACTACAGTCCCAATTCGTGCCAGGGAAAGAAAATACACTGGCGGACAGCTTAAGCAGAACTACCATGGATGCACACGAATGGATGCTGCACCCGGACGTCTTCCAACTCATAGCAAAGACATGGGGAATGCCGGAGATAGATCTATTCGCCTCCCCACTCAACCATCAACTGAAGACTTTCTGCTCAAGGACATACCAGCCACAAGCTTGGAGGGTGGACTCTCTCTCTTTCAGCTGGAAAGCCCTAACAGTATATGCCTTCCCACCTCTCCCATTGATGTACAAGGTTCTACTGAAGATCAGGGAGGAACAGCCAAGAGTGATACTAATAGCTCCAGACTGGCCAAGGCAACACTGGTATCCATTATTGAGAAGCATGTCTCAGGCAAAATCATGGCCTCTCCCCCTATGGCCTCTTCTTCTGACACAGAACAATTTCAAGACCCTACATCCCAACTTGAAAACATTGCAGCTAACTGCCTGGAAAATTCCTTAAATCCAAATCCACCTGTTTTATCTCAGAGGGTGAAGGACATTATCTTGGAGGCTCGCAGGCCTTCCACAAGGAAGACATACTCAGCTAAATGGAAGAGATTTCTCATTTGGAGCACATCAAAAGGCTCAGATGTCACAGTGGCAAACATAACACATATCCTAGAATACTTAGCAGAATTGTTCCACAATGGCCTGTCCTATTCTTCCATTAAGATTCATGCTTCAGCAATTTCAGCAGAATACAATGTGGATCCACCTATTTTCTCGCACCCTCTCCTCAGACAATTCCTGAGAGGGATCAAAAGTATTAAACCTCCAAGAAGACCCCCTCTACCTGCTTGGGATCACAACTTTGTGCTGGAGAAACTGACACATCTGAAGTAGGATATTCATTTGTCTGCAACCTGTGGGTTATGGATCCGATATCGGATCCGAACCGGCATGGTTTTCCAGCTATGGATCCAAGCTCTCAGCTCCTCCCCTCACCCATAATGCCCTGCTCTACCCTCATGACCTCAGATCTCGTTTGCCGCGCATGGTGACTGGATTGGTTTCTATAGCTCTCAGCTAAGAGCTAGTTTTTCTAACTGTTAATACAGAGTTTTGAAGTTTTTTATTCATATTTGTGTGAAAGTTTAGGTATTTCTTTGATATTTTTCTTTAGAGTTAATTTAAGTATTTTTTTTCCCTCCCCTCGCTGTTGGCGTAGTGTGTGTGTGTTGGGCCTGTGTGTGTATTTTGTTTTAGTTACTTTAGTTAGTAGCTTGTTTATAGATTGGGATGGCTGAACAGCCCAAATCTATATTTTCTAAATGCTCCGAGTGCGGCCATAAGCTTTCCCCGGCTGATGGCCACACTGGTGTTAGTGCCTGGGGTTGAACACCTCACATCTGGATGCTCCATTTGTGCAGGGTTCAACCCCAGGGCACTGAAGGAGCGGAGGTCCAAGCTTGTCTTGGCGGGCCTTTTACCGCCGGACTCTGCTCCGACCTCTGCTCCTTCGGGAGTAACCGTGGTTTCGGTTCTTCCCTCCGTGGCACCCCCTCCTCCTCCTGGGACTCAACCTCCCGTTTCTGGAGAGGAGAGGGATGCTAGGAAAAAGGACCGGAGGAGAAGCACCAAGCGGCGGGCCGAGACCTCTGTTTCGGCCCCGCCAGCCAAGCGGCTTCTCCCGGCTCCGTCGGCTCGGTCTCCTCCTTCTCGGCTCGGGTCCCGTGTGGGCTTCTCACCGGGTCCTGAGGGGGAGGAGACCCGATCTCCGTCGCGGCTATCGAGGAGGCACTCCAGGCCTACCTCGGTAGCCTCGTCGAGATCTACATATAGCCTTCGATGCTGATCTGGACCGGATGATGAGAAGATTCATCCAGGCCCAGATGCAGATGGGAGTGCTCTTGCCTCCCCTCTGGGGAGCTCAACACCCTTTTCAAACCTATTGCTCCTTCTCCGACCCGCTATCCGGGTTCGGAGCAGCTGGAGCCGAGCAGCCGAGCCGGGGTGGGTCGGCGCCGATAGTACTTGGTACCGGATCCGACCCTGCCCTCGAGTGCATCGGATCCGACCTCGGAGCCTGGATCCGAGCCTCTGATCCGGGGATCAGTGCTCCTTCGGCGCCGTCTGTGTCGGAGCGCACTGTCCCTTCGGATCCGGCGCGGCGCCGGCTCCGATCCACTCTTCGGATCCGAGGGGAGCCGATTGTCGGATCCTTTGGTCGAGGTCGGCTCCCTTCGGCGTTTGATGTAGTGGAGAGGGCCCTGTTGAGGGTCTCCGGACCCCGGCACTTGTTCGGCTCCGTCCGCTCCCTCTGCACTGGGCCAGGCTTCCACCATCCGGCCCCTGGGACAGCCCGCTTCTGTGCCCCAAGTTGCTCCAATGGAACAGTTGCTGCTTGCGAGGACTCCTCTGACAGCCCCCAGAGGATGTCCTCAGCATACGCAAAGGAGGCACATTGACTCCCGAGTCTCTCACAGAAGACACGGACTTGGAGGAAGGGAAGGCTCCCCACGGTCACCCCGAGGATGTCTCATTTGGAGACATCATGGAAATGCTCCGTATAAGGGGGTGGTCTGCCCCAAGTCTTCCTCGGACGAGTCCGTGTTCTTGGAGGTATTTGAAGCGGGCCCGTCTACCTCTTGGGTGTCCCTCCTGCCGACCCCTGGTGGACCTCATTACCACCAGGGCGTGGAAGGAACCGGACACCGTGGAGCCAATTCCTAAGAGGCCCGATAGGATCCTTAGCCCACCGTCCGACCGTGCCCATTGGAGTAAGGGGCCTCCGGTAGATGCCATGTTGACGGCGGCCACCAAGAGGGAACTGGCTCAGGAGAGTCCCTCAGTCCATCCCCGAGCAAGGAGTCTCGGATGATGGACCGCTTGGGGAAGCGGATGTTTAGTTCAGCGACCTTCTCGGTAAGGGCGCTGAACTACTTGGCACATGTCATTAGGATGCAGCGAGATCTCATTAAAGAATATGCTGCATCTCCCCCAGAGTCCATTTCGGAGGAGGACAGGGTTCTGCACTCCACCCGTATGGCCACTCTTAGGTCAGTTACTAATACCTCTATGCGGCTACTCTCCCACACTACGGAAGGCGCCGCTAGAGCTGCGGGGACAGGCCTAGTCACTAGACGTCAGGCCTGGCTCCGTCCTCGATTTTTCTGAGCCCTTCAAAGCGTCATTTGCGACGCCCCTTTGATGGTTCTGCTCTTTTGGCAAAACCGTTCGCGAGACGTTGACCCAGAGCGAGAAGGACGGGAAGACGCTGTCTGCCGTCGGAATCCGCTTCTCTGCACCCCAGAGGCCCTACTCTAGGAACCAAAAGGGTCAGAAGAAGATGTGGTTCCGGAAGTCGCAGCAGTCCCAGCCTGCTCGGACAACCAGTCCTTCCGTGGCAGAGGAGGACAGGGGGGGCGCCCTAGAGGCAGAGGGGCTCCCAGAAACTTCGGGTCCAGGGAACCTTTCTCTGAACAGCCCGCGCAGCAACCCTGAGGGGTTGCCCGACTGCTCTACTCTGGAGGCAGTCGGGGACGTTCCGGGGCACCTAGCGGCATGGGAGTCCATAACATCAGACCGCTGGGTTCTCCAAATCATATCCAGAGGATATCGCATCCCTTTCCTTCACCTTCCAAAGTTGAAGTCCCTCCCAGACGTCCCACCCGGTCAACGGGAGGCCGCTTTGGCAGAAATTGGCCATCTGCTAAAGAAAAGAGCCATCCAGCCCTTCCCCCCAGACCAGACCGGATCAGGGTTCTACTCCAGGTTCTTTTAGTGCCAAAGAAGACGGGGAACTAAGACCAATCCTAGACCTCTCTCTTGAATCTGGCAGTCCCCAAAGAAAAAGGGCGAATGGTCACTCTGCAATCTATTCTCCCCCTTCTGGGAGAAAATCACTGGATGTGCTCGATAGACCTCAAGGACGCGTACTACCACATCCTGATGGACAGGCGCCCAGGAGGTTCCTCCGCTTCGGCTGGGAGCCAGTCACTACCAGTTCGGGTCCTTCCCTTTGGTCTCACCACAGCCCCAGGGTGTTCACCAAAGTATTAGCAGTGGTAGCGGCCCACCTGAGGCTTCAGGGGGTGCAGGTGTTTCCCTACCTGGACGACTGGCTTCTTACCACCCCAACAAGGCATCTACTTTTATTGGCGCGAGACTCCTTTCTCCATCTTGCTCCTTTTCTGGGCATCACAATAAATACAAAGAAATCCAACCTGGCGCACACAGCTCTTAGATTTTATAGGGGCCAGGCTAGACACAAGGAGTTTACGAGCCTTCCTCACTGCGGACAGAGTTCAAAATCTGCAGCTCCAGGTGCGGGCCATTCTCCACTCAAGTTCTGTTCCGTCGGAGTTGGTCCTGAGGGCTCTAGGGTCCATGGCATCTGCTATAGCACTTCTTCCTCTTGCCAGGCTCAATATGCGCATTCTACAGTGGACGCTCTTAGTACAGTGGTCATACCTTGCTCTCCCCATGCATCATCCCATTGCGATCAGCAAGGCTTGCAAGCGGTCCCTCTTGTGGTGGCTTCACTCCCGGATCTCCACAGGGGCCGCCCATTTTGTGCTTCTCCCCTCTCGCCACGGTGACCACGGACGCCTCCGCCTCGGGTGGGGGCACTTTGGGGCGGACCGTCCAAGGCACGTGGGCGATTCAGAGACCTTACTGCATATCAATGTTCTAGAGATGAGAGCAGTGCTCTTAGCGTTGCTAGCACTTCAGGACTTTCTTCCCTTGGGAACAATTGCGATTCAATCGGACAACATGTCTGTGGTCTGGTACATCAACAAGCAAGGGGGAACAAGGTCTTACCCTCTTTGTCGAGAAGCCATGAGAGTTTGGGAATGGGCAGTCTCCACCAACCGCTTTCTAATAGCAACGCACATTCCGGGTCGGTCCAACATCCTAGCGGACAAGCTCAGTCGCACCATTCTGACCCCTTACGAGTGGTCTCTCAATTGTCGAGTAGCGGAACGCATATTCGCACGGTGGGGAACCCCTTCATGCGATCTTTTTGCCTCTCCCTCAAACACCAAGTGCGACAGTTTTTTCGCTCTGATACCTCCTCCCGGATGTTCCCCAAGAGACGCTCTGGTGCATGCTTGGCCACCCGGTCTTCTGTATGCTTATCCACCCTTGCCTCTGATGCTCCAAGTTCTTCAGAAAGCCTCTCGGGTGGGTTGCAGAATGATTCTCATTGCTCCGTTTTGGCCTCGACAGATCTGGTTCCCCTTCCTAAGGTCTCACTCGGTGAATCCTCCTTGGATTCTAGATCCCATCCCGGATCTGATATCCCATCCATCCTGCATTCCTCCTCCGAATCTGGACAACCTGAAGCTGACCGCTTGGCTGCTCCAGTTCCACTCTTGATCAGGACTCCCGGTATTTCGTCACCTGTTAAGGCAATTTTGGTGGCAGCTCATAAACCATCCACTAGAAAGGTTTACCGCAGCAAGTGGAAACGTTTTTCTTTGTGGGCGGCAAGGCCTGAATCCCTTCACGGTTCCTCTTCCATTAGTGCTTGACTTTCTAACCACTCTCTTTAACGATGGTGCCAGCAGTTCCACAGTCAAAGTACAACTGGCGGCAATTTCTCATTATCACATTGGCCATGACTCTAATCCTCTTATGTCAGCCAAATTGTGTAAAATTTTTCTTAAAGGTACTTTTCTTCTCAGGCCCCTATAAAACAAGCGGTTCCTCCTGGGACCTCTCTGGTTCTACAGGCCTTGACCGCCCCCTTCGAGCCAGCGGCTACGGTGGATCTCAAATTCTTGTCCTACAAGACAGCCTTTTTGGTAGCCATTACATCGGCCAAGAGAGTTTCTGAGCTTCAAGCATTATCAGCTAAACCTCCTTACTTGGTATTTCATCCGGACCGTGTCTACCTCAGGACCAACCCGTCCTTTCTTCCTAAAGTCGCTTCTGAAGCAAACATCTATCAGTCCATTAACCTCCCTGTTTTCTTCCCTAAATATGAAAACAAAGGTGAGTATAAGCTCCATTCATTAGATGTTCACAGGCAACTTAGATTTTATCTGAACAGGACGGCTGGTCATAGGCAATCCGACCAGTTGTTTATTTCCTTTGCAAAATTCAATTTGGGCAAGCCAATTTCTAAAGTTTCTCTGTCCCGCTGGATTTCACAGTGCATCTTATTGGCTTATCAAGCTTCAGGAAGGCCCGCACCGGAGGGTGTACGCGCCCATTCAACCCGGTCAGTATCTACCTCGGCAGCCTTTAAGGCTAGGATTCCTCTAGATGATATTTGTGCAGCAGCCACGTGGGCTTCATCTCATACTTTTATTTCCCACTATAAGTTGGATCTTGCATCTAGGGGTAGAGCATCCTTTGGCTCAGCGGTGCTCGGAATATCCTTCCATGATGGCGCCCAAGATTCAGGTAGCTGGGGACTCTGTCCCACAGGTTGCAGACAAATGAATATCCTACTTCAGATTTAGAAGTTATGTACTCACCATAACGTTCCATCTGAGTAGATGAATTCATTTATCTGGATCCATCCCGCCCTCCTATCCCCCTGGCCTTTCAGTTTCCTGCATATTCTATGTTACCCTTTTCAGGGTGTTGTTGCTTTGGCAAACTCGATCTGAGGTCATGAGGGTAGAGCAGGGCATTATGGGTGAGGGGAGGAGCTGAGAGCTTGGATCCATAGCTGGAAAACCATGCCGGTTCGGATCCGATATCGGATCCATAACCCACAGGTTGCAGACAAATGAATACACCTACTCAGATGGAACGTTATGGTGAGTACATAACTTCTAATTCCTCCTTTTGAACCAGCAGCATCAGCAGATCTATAGTTTCTGTCTTGGAAGACTGCATTCCTTCTGGCAATCACTTCAGCAAGAAGAGTATCTGAGTTACAAGCATTAATGGCAGTGCAGCCATTTCTTATTTTCCACCAGGACAGTTTCACTAAGAACCAATCCTACTTTTATGCCAAAGGTGGTATCTAGGGTATCCTTGAACCAAGCTATTCACCTGCCTACGTTCTTCCCTAATCCCCAGAATAGAGGGGAAAAACTTTTCCACACCCTGGATATACACAGACAAGTACGCTACTACTTGGACAGAACAAAAACTAGCAGAAAATCTGACCAACTTTTTGTAGCATATGCTACTGGGGTGCAAGGAAGAGCAATTTCCAAACAGACAATTTCAAAATGGATAGGAAATTGCATTCGATTTTGCTACTCCTTTCATGGAAAGACAGTTCCTGAAAACATCAGGCCTCATTCCACAAGGGCCACGGCCACCACTACAGCCTTCCTACGAGGAGTGGTTACCAAGGACATTTTAGAAGCTGCTACTTGGAGCTCCGTGCATACATTTGCCAAGCATTACAATCTACCTTTATACTCCAGATCCAGAGCAGGTTTTGCTACTGCAGTCCTGCAGGGGATCTTAACTACACCATCCTTTTCTTAGTACCTCCTCCCCCAGATTGGCTATGGTATTCTACCCATATGTTATGACTGCAGATGCATCCTTGAAGGACATAGTACAGTTTTGTACCTACCATAAATGTAGATGTCCGATAGGTATGCATCTGCAGTCAGGATTACCCTCCCTCCTACCCCTCTGTGGTATTCCTAGGGTATTTACCCCTCTTTTAGCTAGCTGGGGAATCTATTATGGTGTATTTGTTTGTTTATACATGTATATAATTTTGCAAATGTTTGGAACTTTTCAGCATTTATCCAGATTTTGCCTTCCTAGAGGGCACCTGGCATCTGGGGCAAGAAAAACTAAGGAAAATGGCGTCGGCTGATGCTTTTATACCCCAGACGCTCTGACGTCGGGGAAAGTGCGACATCAGCCGAGGCCAGACTCAGACTTTGGAATCCGGCCGACCGAAGGGCTGCCTGAGGCAGGACAAACCCATATGTTATGACTGCAGATGCATACCTATTGGACATCTACATTTATGGTAGGTACAAAACTGTACTTTTCTTTTATTTACATCCCATTTTTATACTCTATTTTAACTCCATCCCACTCCTCAGCTAAGTTTTTAGATGAAATTTCTATCTACCAATAACTCTAGAACAGTTTTCACCACCCATTCCTCAGACTCCTCTCCCTTAAACAGATAGGTGGGAAAGCACCAGCATCTCCTTTCATTTCATTATCCTGCATTTTTATTTTGGTTATTATTGGTGCATGATCTGAAATTAAGGGATGTGTATCAAAACTTTCAAATAAATGCACATGTTCCTGTGAAATATATGTTCTGTCTAGTCTAGACCAGTTTTTGTATCTTGGAGAATAATAAATAAGATCTGAAGTAGTTTACTTCATTTGATCTTCAACCTTTGGGCTTCGGATCTGACATGGCCACATACCAAGCATTGGCTCCTAGCGCCAAGCTCATCCCCTTACCCATAATACCTCCGTGTCTCCCAGTAACCCTCAGATCTTGTTTGCTGCCGTACTGACAGCATGGTCTCCTGAGCTCCAGAGCTAGTTTTGGTATTTTTGCAGTATTTCACCACCACTCCAGCCTGGCCTCGGCGGCTTCATCCCACTCCACCCGTAGCCTCTCAAAAGCAGACATGGACAGGATGATGCGGCGCTTCCTCCGTACGCAGATCCAGATGGGGGTCTTGCCGGGTCCTTCTCCCTTTGGAGCAGGCCCGCCACAGCCAGCTTTTCACCCGATATCTCCTTCTCCAATCTGACCCCGGTTTTCGGAGCCATCTGATCTGAGGACTTTCGGAGCCGAGGGGTCGGTGCTGATGGTACCTAGTACCTCGATGCCGACTGTTACCCTGAGCTTGTCAGATCCGACCAGTATGGATCCGAGCTCTGAGTCGTAGCCTGGGGATCGGATCCGAGAGAACGTTCTCTGCCTCGGCTTCATTGGAGAGAGGCGTTTCCAGGGTCCCGATCACATCCAGCATGGCACTGGCTCCCCCTTCGGATCAGAGGAGTCGTATCTCTGTTCTATCAGAGCAGGCATCTCATTCTCCTTCTGCTTTTGAGGTGGTGCAGAGGGTTTTCACTGGCGTGATTCCTCAGGTTGCCCTATCCTCGGAGCCCACCCAGACCCCATTGGCTCTGACTGTGGTGCTGACCACCCTGTCCTCTCTGGGACAGCTCGGGTCAGTTATGCCCCAGTCAGTTCCCGTTTTGGAACCCCCCGTTTGTGAGGTCTCCTCAGATAGTCCCACTGAGGAGGTACCTCACGAAAGAAAATTCAAAAAGAGGCACTTAGACACCCCTCTGGAGTCTCTCACAGAGGACACGGACGTGGATGAAGGGGAAGGCTCCTCTAGATCACCCCCGAAGACATCTTCTTTGGAGACATTATGAAGCTGCTTCGGCAGAGGGGAAGGGTGGTCTGCCCTCAAGCCCTCTTCAGACGAGGCAGTGTTCCTGGAGGCATTTGACTCGGGCTCGTCTACCTCTTGGGTGTCCCGTCCAGCTGACCCTTTGGTTGAGCTGATTACATCTAGGGCATGGAAGGAACCGGACACTGTCAAGTCCATCCCCAAAAGACCTGTCAATTTTTCACCCATGGACAAACCTTTTTGGCATAAGGGGTCCCCAGTAGATGTGATGATGCTGCCACCAAGAAGGAGCTGGCCCAGGAGAGATCCTCTGTCCATCCGCCGGACTGCGAGTCCTCCCGAATGATGGATTGCTTTGGGAAGCAAGTCTATGCTTCAGCAACCTACTCTGTGAGGGTGCTGAACTACTTGGCCCACGTCATTCGACTCCAAAGAGACCTGGTGAAGGAGATTGCGGGGTCAACCCCAGAGTTCATGATGGCCGATGACAGACGTTTGACGCACGTATGGCCACCCTTAAGGCAGTTGCTAATACATCCATGCGTTTGCTCTCCCACGCTACGTCACACCTGGCTCCGATTGTGTCAGTTCACAGAACCCTTTAAGGCATCCTTTACAAATGCCCCATATGACGGATCTTCCCTCTTCAGGAAGACTGTCAGAGACACTAGTCTAGAGTGAGAAGGATGGGAAGATGCTGTCTGCCGTCTGGTTCCGCTTCTCTCAGCCCCAAAGGTCCTTTTCTAGAAATCAGCAGGGCCAGAAGAAGATGTGGTTCAGTTAAGTCTCTGTTTTCTCGGGACGCTCAGGACTCTCAGTCCCCCAGAGGCAGAGGGGGGCCAGATAGATGCCGCCCTAGAGGCAGAGGGGGTCCTCGAAAATTTGGGTCCCAAGAACCTTTCTCGGACAAACCAGGGCAAAAGCCCTGAGGGGCTGCCAGACTTGTCCCCCTCTGGAGGCAGTTGGGGGCCATTTGTCGCTTCACCGAAGGTCGTGGGAGTCCATAACAGACCGTTGGGTGTTGCACATAATATCTAGAGGTTATTCCATTCCCTTCCTGGAAGTACCGCCTTCCACCAACACCTTCCCAGACATACCACCCTCGCAAAGGGAAGGTGCAGCAGTGCAGGTACTAGCACTATTAAGAAAAAGTCATCCAACCGGTCCCTTCAGAGCAGTCTGGGTCAGGGGTCTATTCCAGATTTTTTTTGGTGCCAAAGAAGACAGGGGACCTCAGAGCAATTTTGGATCTGTCTCAGCTGAATCTGTTTGTCTCCAAGGCAAAGTTCTGGATGGTCACTCTCCAATCATCCTGCCCTTTCTGCAGACAGAAGACTGGATGTGCTCTATCGATCTGCAGGACACGTACTACCATATCAACATGGACAGATGCTCCCGCAGATTTCTTCACTTCTGGCTGGGAGCCAATCATTACCAGTTTCAAGCCCTACCCTTTGGTCTTACCACAGCCCCCCATGTATTCACCAAAGTAATGGCAGTAGTAGCGGCTCACCTGAGGCTTCCGGGAATTCAGGTCTACCCGTACTTGGATGATTGGCTCTTCACTGCCCTGTCAGAGCATCTACTGTGTCTAGCCCAGGGATCCATCATATGGGGCATTTGTAAAGGATGCCTTAAAGGGTTCTGTGAACTGACACAATCGGTGCCAGGTGTGACGTAGCGTGGGAGAGCAAACACATGGATGTATTAGCAACTGCCTTAAGGGTGGCCATACTTGCCAGTCGGCTGGGTATTTCCGTCATCTTCAAAAAGTCTTCCCCAACTCCGGTTCAAGTTCTGGATTTTATAGGTGCCAGGATAGACACTACCCAGACCAAAGTTTTTCTCACCCTGGACAGGATTCGCACCTTGAGATCGCATGTTATTCAGATTCTAGAAACAGTCACCAATGGCGGAATCTGTCTTGAGAGCATTGGGGTCAGTGGTGCCACTGTCAATCTTCTTCATCTGGCGTGCTTTCACACGAGTGTTACAGTGGACCCTAGCGGTTCAGTGGTCATTCCTTCATCTCCCGCTATCCTTCCAAGTGAAAATCTCCCAGGTTTGCAGGGAGTTCCTTTGGTGGTGGATCCAATCCCAGGATCTCCTCAAGGGGTGTCCATTTGTTCTAGAGGGCCCCAAGACCACAGTGACCATGGACGCCTCCCTACTAGGGTGGGGGGCGCTGCTTGGGAAGGACGGTTCAAGGCATGTTGTCCCCTACCAAGACCTGTTTGCACATCATTGTCGTAGAGATGAGTGATTCTGATAGCGTTGCAAGCCTTTCATGGTTTTCTTCCTCTGGACACGGTTGCAATTCAGACAGACAATGTGTCGGTGGTCTAGTACATCAACAAACAAGGGGGAACCAGGTCCTATCCACTATGTCGAGAAGACATGAGTGTGTGGGAATAGGTGATCTCCACTGCCCGCTTTCTAGTGGCAATGCACATTCTGGGTCAGTCCAACATCCTTGCTGACAAGCTCCGCAGATCCATACTGACTCCTTACGAATGGTCTCTGAATCCTTCAGTAGCGGAGAGGATCTTTCTAAAGTGGGGTCGGCCTTGCTGCGATCTCTTCGCATATCCTTCCAACACGAAGTGCAATGAGTTCTTCGCTCTGGTCCCCCCAGAGGGGGAGCCACCACCACCAGGGATGCTCTGGTTCATGCTTGGCCTCCCGGACTTCTCTATGCTTACCTTCCTCTTTCTCTCATGTCGAAGTTTTTGCAGGAAGCCCGAAGGCAGGGGAGCACAGTTATCCTCATTGCCCCATTCTGGCCTCAACATGTGTGGTTCTTTCTTATCAGGTCTCACTCGATAGTTCCTCATTGGACTCTGGATTCATTTCTGGACCTTTTCTCACATCTCTCGGGGTGTCCCTACCCAGACCTGGACAATCTGAAGCTCTCACAGCTTGGTTAATCCAGTTCCCATGATTGCTAGGATTCCCGGTTTATCTTCCTCTGTTAAAACCATCCTGGTGGCGGCTCACAAATCCTCTACCAGGAAGATCTATCATAGTAAATGGAAACGTTCTTCTATTTGGGCAGGTCAGCGTTCTTTGGATACAGCTCCAGTTTCTGCGGTGTTAGAGCTTCTAGCTGATGTTTTTTATCGGGGTGCCAGTTCTTCCACTGTCATGGTTCTACTGGCTGCGATTTCTAATTTTCATGTCGGGCTTAACACAACATCTTTGGCATCTTCAAGATTGTGCAAGTCTTTTCTTAAGGGAACTTTTTTACTTAGGCCCCCTGTTAGTATCTCCTTTTGAGCCTGCTGTGTCAGTGGACTTGAAATTCTTAATGTGGACGACTGCTTTCTTGGTCGCCATTACCTCAACAAGACGAGTCTCGGAGCTGCAGACTTTGTCTATCAAACAACTTATGGTTTTCCATAAGGACAAGAGTCTCTGTTAAGGCTAATCCATCCTTTCTTCCTAAGGTGGCATCAGAGGCCAATTTTAATCAAATTATAAATTTGCCAGATGTTCATCGTGTTACCCTGCTGCAGTCATCACACTTGGGTTATCCTGTCATCAGGCGGTCCCGCAGTCGGCCGGAATTCCAAAGTCTTGGTCTGGCGTCGGTTGCTGTCGCTTCTTCCCTGACGTCAGTGTGCCAGGGGTATATATAATGCATCCGACGCCATTTTCTCCAGTCTTTCTTGCCGCGCGGTGCCCGAAGCAGAAGCAGTTCGCAAGTGCCGGTCGGCCGACTCCTGAGATTTTCAAAGTCGAATTAGAGGTCCAAAGTCTTCAATAAAGCTAAGTACCCCTTTGGGGAAACTTTTCTTGCCTCAGACCGATGTCAGAAAAAGTTAACAATTGTATTTCTTGTGGGAAGCAAATACCTCATAAGGATTTTCATTTTTACTGCATACCTTGCCTAGGCCCAGACCACGACGTCACTGGTTGTCATTTTTGTGCTAGGTTTAATAAGCGTACTATAAAAAGACACTTTGATTTCTCATGACACTACTTTGGTAGAAAATTTAACTACACAATGCCGTCGGAGCAACCGACTACTGGCATGCACAAAAAACACAAGGATAAGGACAGGCAGCTTAAACCCAAACCAGACTCCGAGGCCTCGGCTGGTCCGGTCTCCGGTTCACCGGTCTTCAGTGAGGCTCTGATGCAGCCCCTGACTACCGCAGATCTGGAACCCGAGACCGCTTCGGAGCTTTTGGTGGAGAGTACTAGGCCAACGCAGCCATTTTGTTTAGCCCCTACCGACGACACTGCTGAACGAGATGTCGGTGCTGCAGAAACACCTTCGGTTTCTGAAGGCGTCTTCAGACCGACGATACTCACCATAAAAACGTATCCTAAGCTTAAGACTCCTATAAAACCTAAAAAGACTGCACTTCAGTCTCCAGTTCAAGGCCCCATGCCTAAGAAACAGATGCTCAAAATGGCTAAAGATTTGATCTCTTTAATCAGGGGTTCCCAACCCCCACCCGACAAAAGGCCTAGACAAGAGGAAGATTATGCCTCCTCTGATCAAGTGTCTATTTCCTCAGGCTCCTCTGAGGACCAAGATTACTCCTTCTCCCCTTATGAAGATTCTGATGCTGAGGATTCTATTCCACCAGCTTCTCCTCCTGAAGACTACTCCATTGGGGAAACTTTACACACTATGAGGGAACATTTTCACTGGGAAGGTCAGGACTACTCTGAATCAAAGAAAAGGCCAAGGCTCAGAGAGTTTCTTTTACTCCCCCAGCACAGACTACTTGCCATCCCCCCAGTTTTAGACATTGTGGATGATGTTTACCTAGAATCTAGTTTGAAACCAGATTCTCTGCCTCCTGCTCCAGCCAAACCCGACAGATACTGTAGAGTGCCTGATTCCCACAAATTCCTTTATAAAAGCCCTGTTGCTGATCCAGAGACTATCTCCCAGGGTCCCAAAGGGGCTAAGGCTTCTATGGCAAAAAAGTTCAGTCAAGAGTACACGCACACAGGACAACGTGCACGGTCCCAAAAACAACCAAATGTATGGACAAAATGGACCAGCACGTAAAGGATTGCTCCGACATAAATTTATTAACAAGCCATCATTCCAAAGTAATGGTAGTGAACCATTACCAAAGCAAACCGGTTTCGGCTTAAACAAGCCTTTGTCAGTGCTCAAAATATAAAAAGTCTCCGCCATGTTTGACACAATTTATATCCCAGCTCTTAAAGGGACATGCATATTAGCCACCAAATCATACATCTGCATTTCCAAATGGAAGAATAAAAAACAATATAACATATCTATGTATGTATATATATATATATATATATATATATATATATATATATATATATATATATATATGCACTACGCTTTTATGGGAGATATATAGGTATATAAATAAAATATTGTCATATATATCTCTCCTATTCATCAGAATACAATTGTACAAAATGTATATACATATGATAAATTATAAAAAACCTTATTATGCATATATATTTGTAAATATATGCTATAATATGAATATATCCATATGTCTAAGGAAAATACAATATAGCCAATGAAAAAATACATAGTTATATTATTAAATTATCTCATCATTGCTGTTCTGATACATTTAATCCAGGTCTAAATAGACCCCCCAGTTTAATAATCCACTTGTTTTCCATTTCATTAAGTTTCTGGTGCCATCCTGCTTTGAAATTTCTGTGTAAAATTATCCTGTCTATAACAACAAATTTAAATGTAGCAGATGGGTGTTCAATAGTATGTTTAAACAGTGCATTTGTTATACGTTTGTTCCTAATAGCACTCATGTGCTCACCTATTCTGAATTTAACTGGCCTAGATGTCTGTCCAATATAAAATGCAGAACAGGTGCACGTTGCTAAATACACAACCCAATCTGAACTACAATTTCCAAAAATCCTGATGTTAAAGACTTGAGAAGTGTTCCTACTTGTAAACTCAGTGGTTTTTAATAAATGTTGACAAGCAGAACAGTGGCCACATGGAAAACAGCCCATTAATATGTCCCCAAATAAAGTGATTTGTTGTGGTATGGTAGGAATGTATCTCTTATAATGAGTAAAATATGAATTCATGTTTCGTCCCCTGCGATAGGAGAATGAACATTGATCAGGTAAAATTTGATTCAGAATGTTATGTGATAGCAAAATACCCCAATGCTGATTAATAATGTCTGTAAACCGATTAGTATTTGTCCCATAAGTAGTTACTAACCTCAAAGGTTGATTGGATTGTTGCTCAGGAGTTGCCCTGTCCCGTGGTTTGTATTCCAATAATTCTGTGCGTGTTAACCTGTTTGTTGCATCCATAGTTGTAAAAAGATTGTGTGCCTTATAACCACGATTAATAAATCGTCTAGACAAATCAAGACTGAAATTGGAATATTCTTGTTCGGAAGAACAGATCCTTTTAATCTTCATAAATTGAGATTTTGGAATATTACGGATGATGTGGCGTGGGTGGCAACTTTGAGCATGTAACAAAGTATTGTATTCTGGAAATTTTCGATGAACTGAAGTAGCTAGGGTATTATCTGAAAGCCTAGTTACTAATACATCCAGAAACACAATATTTTCTTGCTCAATATTGGCAGTGAATTTGATACCAAAAGAATTGTTATTCAAATAAGATACAAACTCAGATAACTCATCCCTGTCACCACGCCACACCATCCAACAATCATCTAGATACCTGCGCCAGATATCTAGATGTTGTATATATACATTGTGCTGAACATCATATATGAATGCAGCCTTATAGTAACCCATAAAAAGATCTGCATATATGGGTGCAAACGAGGCCCCCATTGCCGTTCCCTTGATTTGCCAATGGGCCTTTCCGTGGTAGTAAAAGATGTTTTTACGTAACACAATTTCTGTTAACTTAATCAGAAAATTGTTGAAACCTGTGGAATATAAGTTGGATTTGTATAGCCAATATGAAACCGCAAGAATTCCTAAATCATGAGGGATGCTAGTATATAACAAAGCCACATCCAATGTACAGAGCCACCATGAAGATTCTAATTGAGAATCTTTGACAATATTAAGAAATTCAGTGGTATCCTTGATACGTGATCTAATTTGTACCAATAATGGTTTTAAATATTGTGTAAGGAAGGCAGACAGTGGCTCCGTTAGAGACCCTCTGCCTGACACAATCGGTCTACCAGGGGGATGAAGTGGATCTTTATGTATTTTAGGTAGCAAATATAAATATTGTGGAGTTGATTCCTCCACCTTCAATTGTCTAGCTACCTGCTCACTTATAACACCCTGGTCAGCTGCTAGATCTAGAAAACAGTCAACCTCTTCCTTGAAAGTTGGAGTGGGGTCAATGCTCATTTCCATATAAAAACTGGAATCTGATAATTGACGCAAAGCTTCCTCTGTATATGTTGTATAATCCATGACCACAATAGCACCCCCTTTATCAGCCATAGTAATAACTATGTCATGATTATCCTTGAGTTCCAACAAAGCCTTTCTTTCAGCTGCATTAAGATTATTAGTATTTGGCTCATACAAATTGGCAAAATGCAACTCCGTCATTACACACTCTCTGAAAATCGATACATGTTTATTCATAGGTGGAATAAAAGCAGATTTCCCAAATCTAAAATCAGATGATCTTTGAGTAGTTTCACAATCTGCAAAAAATATCTTTAGGTTAAGTAATCTACAAAAATCATTTACATCCTGTAATAATTGATTTTCTGAAACAGGTGCACTTGGGACAAAATGTAATCCTTTATTTAGTAATCCTATATTTATAGGAGAAAGATCGAAAGATGAAATATTGAAAACATTATTGTTTATTTCACCATTTGTTGCAGTAGGCATTGTAAGGTTGAGGTTGCCAAACCTAGATCTGTGCTTTCTGCCCCCCCCTCCTCCTACCCTTGAATCTAAAGGGGGTGGTTGTTTTCTTTTGGCAGCTGGGGACACCTGGCGTGAAGAAATTTCACCATCAGTAGCAGAGGAAGTATCCTCTTCAGAAGTGGCATCAGATATAACCTTCTGATGTCTTAGGATAGACCTGGGACGTTTTCTGTTAATATTGTAAGTGTTCTTATGATCATTAAATCTGACTGATTTCTGACTAACAAAAGGTTTACCTTTCTCGTAATCCATAAGGTCACAATTGAACTTATGGATTTTACGTTTCATGAGTTGTTGTTCTAATATGGAAAGCTCTTTAGCAAGATCTGAAACATATTGCGAGTAAAACTATTCCTTACTAAATTGTTCAACCTCCCCACACAAATTTTGGATCTCTGTAAGATGGTTTAGTATAGTTCTATCATAATATCTTAACAAACAATCAACAAAATGCGTAGAGGATAAATGCTGGGCCTCAGCCCATTCCCTGGATAGTTCACTATCTATATTGGCCACTAGGGGTTGTAAACGGACCCTCAGCCCCCTTGGTGTAATGTCTTTAGTTTTGTAGGCTTTGAAAAGTTTCAAGTGCCACACATTTGAACGTAATGTTTTCATGTGTCTGTTAAGTTTTGAAAACATGAGGCCACACTTTTGTTGGCCATCCTGTATATTATTAATCAAACTAGGTCCTGTATTGTTGTTTAAGCCAAATACTTCTAGGTTGTCTTTGTCGGCCGAAAGCCCCTCTAAAATGCCACTTAAATCCATGGCTAAATAATGACCCAAAAGTGAAAAAGTTAGATATATTCAAACTACCAGTCCTGACAACATAGGCCAATGGAACATCCACATTGATCAAATTCAAAAATTATCTATGGTAAGTTGTATCAAAAAAGTTTACCAATGTCCAACAGAAAATACCACAACCCAAAAACCATAATATAAACATTGGGATAATATCCAACCAAATTAACTTGTAATGTTGGTTCTTCTTTCCTCTCTTACTATAAGTGGCTTAAATAACCAGAAATATGTAAATCAAAAAAATCCAGTGAAAAAAATGTATATTACTATATCCACATGAACCATAGGTCCATCTAGGAATATCACAACTCAAAAAAAGGTTGAAAATCAAAAAACATGAAGAGAAAAAAAAAATGTGAAGAAAAAAATGAAGAAAAACCATCGACCTTCGTCTCAACTTGGTTATAATATTGAAAGAAAAGGTATGATATTCTGCCAACCTTTCTCAATACATACCTGATAAACAGATTTGTTCATCCAAAATATATTTATTATGTTGAACAATCATACAGGCCACAAACTACAACAAGGCCGACGTTCGTCTCTGCCATGTATTCCAAATCTAGATCTAGAAAGTTCTGTTACTTCTTCCACTTGTTATTAGCCACCATAAGAAAGTATTAATATTCAAAAAAAAAAAAAAACATCATATAATTATGTTAATGAAAGGGCTATAGTTGAAATCCTCATGATGGACATTGAAAAAAAGTTGGACTAAAACCAATCCAGATTATTATGTTAAATGATCTGTGGAGGTCTCCCTAGCCCATTTGCCAAAACTGAATATTGAACCATCTAACTTGTTATAAAAATATATATGCAACAGGACCCAGTTCCATAGCAACCCAAGTTCGTCTTAAAGTAATACCTCTGTCCACCTAAAAAATGTGTTATTTTTAGTGACCAATTAAATGATTATTTGTTAGAAAACATATAGAAACATACATATATTCATTTAGCTGTAAGAACATACACTCTTATATAATCATAAGAGAATACTGAATGGTATATAAGCCTATACAATTATATATACAAAATCAAATAGTGTGATATAGTTACACTAATACACTAAACACAAACAGAAAACATTCTTAGTTCAAAAAGAAATCAACTGTCCCAGTATGTTCTGTTAAACAGCAGTCCAGATAAATCCAAATCCAATGTAGTTATAACAATTCCCAAGAGCTTCCAGCTTGTCCACCACGTTGTCATCCGTCGTTGTATATGTTTCAGAAAACCCAAAAATATCTAAATACAAAAAAGTACCTCGGCCATACCCAAAGCATATGAGTCCCGCAACCAAAGGCCATGTTCTAAATAAATGAAACTACTAAGTTAAATACAGCATGAATAACTCATACATAGGCCCCAACAGTTGCAGGAAAAACTTAGAAATAGACTGACTGCCACAGTTTAAATATTAGTTCCTTCATGTAGTTCCCCATTGTTATAGATGAAATATATTAATCAAAACACCATGTAAAGCATAGTACCTGTAGTCAAAAATTATAATCCACAGCCCCAATAAATGGGGTTATGAATGTCCCGCAAACTTGGTGCAAAACGAACCTGGAAACAGTCTACGTTAATCCAAACTTTGGGTCAGTTTGACCATCCCGACTGATACACTCCTACCAAAGATGATACATCTGGAACCATAAATGGCGAGCTGTGTTGCCAAAAGCCCGTACGTAAAACACGAACCTCGCTGAATCAGCACCATAAACATTTAAACGATGAAAAAATAATGAAGAAATCCCCAAGGTTAACAGCGTTCCAATTATGATATCCAAAAGTGAACAGCAGAACAATTTTGTGGGCAAAAAACGGAGCCCAAACGTAAAAAACACTGAGAGAAGTTTACTGCAATCCAGGCGTCCCCAGCGTGAAATGAAAGTAAAAATGTTCAGTCAAGAGTACGGCACGCAGGACAACGTGCACAGTCCCAAAAACAACCAAATGTATGAACAAAATGGACCAGCACGTAAAGGATTGCTCTGACATAAATTTATTAACAAGCCATCATTCCAAAATAATGGTAGCGAACCATTACCAAAGCAAACCGGTTTCGGCTTAAACAAGCCTTTGTCAATGCTCAAAATATAAAAAGTCTCCGCCATGTTTGACACAATTTATATCCCAGCTCTTAAAGGGACATGCATATTAGCCACCAAATCATACATCTGCATTTCCAAATGGAAGAATAAAAAACAATATAACATATCTATGTGTATATATATATATATATATATATATATATATATATATATATATATATATATGCACTACGCTTTTATGGGAGATATATAGGTATATAAATAAAATATTGTCATATATATCTCTCCTATTCATCAGAATACAATTGTACAAAATGTATATACATATGATAAATTATAAAAAACCTTATTATGCATATATATTTGTAAATATATGCTATAATATGAATATATCCATATGTCTAAGGAAAATACAATATATCCAATGAAAAAATACATAGTTATATTATTAAATTATCTCATCATTGCTGTTCTGATACATTTAATCCAGGTCTAAATAGACCCCCCAGTTTAATAATCCACTTGTTTTCCATATCATTAAGTTTCTGGTGCCATCCTGCTTTGAAATTTCTATGTAAAATTATCCTGTCTATAACAACAAATTTAAATGTAGCAGATGGGTGTTCAATAGTATGTTTAAACAGTGCATTTTTTATACGTTTGTTCCTAATAGCACTCGTGCTCACCTATTCTGAATTTAACTGGCCTAGATGTCTGTCCAATATAAAAAGCAGAACAGGTGCACGTTGCTAGATACACAACCCAATCTGAACTACAGTTTCCAAAAATCCTGATGATAAAGACTTGAGAAGTGTTCCTACTTGTAAATTCAGTGGTTTTTAATAAATGTTGACAAGCAGAACAGTGGCCACATGGAAAACAGCCCGTTAATATGTCCCCAAATAAAGTGATTTGTTGTGGTATGGTAGGAATGTATCTATGGCAAAAAATCCTGTACCCTCTGAAAGGGACTCCAGAGCACTAGACAGGTGGGTGAAAAAGGTTTACACCTCAGCCACTCTAACTATGAGGGCACTAAATTGCCAATTTCACATGCTAAAATACCAGCAATTTCTAATGTCTCAGTTAAAACAAAAAATGAGCACACTCCCTCAACAGTCTGAATTGAAAGAAATGCAGGATATGTTGCATGCAACTGAACAGGTGGGCAAACATACTTTACAATGTGGGTTTGATTCTTTGGAGGCTTCCTGCAGAGCAGCTGTCACTGGGTCTGTTATACGTAGGCATGCTTGGTTAAAGGAACAAACTCTGCCTGATCATGTTAAAGCAAAGCTTCTAGATGCTCCCTTACATCAGGATGTTCTTTTTGGAGTTAAAGCAGAAGTAGTCTTAAAGAAAATGGAGGATAAGGCAAAATCTATGCAGACAGTCAAAGATTTTCTACGGGTACAGCTCCCTCGCTTCAGCAGAAATTGGCCAACAAAAAATTGGTCCTTTCCAGCTACTGACAGACCACAGAGGGGTAAATACAGATGTCCAAGAGGCAGAGGACAACCACAAGCCCAGTACAAACCTCGACAATGGGGCACTGCAACACAGAAGGGAGTAAAAGACAGGTCCCAAACTACCAGAAGACAAACTCAGTGACTTGCACCTCATCTGGCCAAGCAGCACTCTCTTGGCAGCCCCCTTGGGAGGAAAACTCGCACTTTTTTCAGACAACTGGCACATTGTCACAAAGGACAAATGGGTCCTAGACATAATTTCACGAGGATACAGATTCCATTTTCACACCTTGCCAATGAAGAGGAATGCCAAACTTGCCACAAAATCAATGGGCAGAGGCACAAAAACAAATTACAGCTCTCATGGACTTGAGAGCCATTCAACTGGTACCTACACGAGAGCAAGGCCAAGGATTTTACTCAAGACCCTTTCTAGTTCCCAGAAAGGACAATGCCTGGAGACCAATTCTGGGCCTTTCAATTCTAAACACCTTCTTACAAGTACCCAAATTCAAGATGCTAACACTACAGCAGCTTCTTCCCATGTTGGGCAAGAAAGCATGGCTAGTAACGTTGGACCTCAAGGAGGCATACCTGCATGTCCCTATCAGACAAAGTTGCAGAAGATACCTCCGTTTCATTGCAGGTTCAACCCATTACCAATTCTCTGCACTGCCCTTTGGCTTGTCTACTGCGCCCAGGGTCTTCACAAAATGCCTGGCACCAGTAATTGCATACTGCAGACAAAGAGGAATTCAAATATACCCATACCTGGATGACTGCCTCATCCAAGCAGAAAGCAAGGACATTCTCTTACAACATCTGGCTTTTGTAAAACATCTTCTAAGTTGCCTGGGGTACACAGTAAACGAAAAGAAATCAAAACTAGTACCCTCACAAAATATGACATTCCTGGGTGCAAGCTTGAATACAACGGCCCAGAAGGCTTACCTGACGCCAGACAAACAACTACAACTGACTCAATATTTCAAAACAGTGGCAACAAAGACCCAACTACCTGCAAGAAAAATTCTGCACGCCTTGGGCTTCATGGCATCTTGCATACTACTAATACCATTTGCAAAGCTGCATATGAGGAAATTACAGTGGTACCTAAAAAGCGTATGGTCTCAACACAGCCACAGCTTGGACACAATGATATCTCTCATTCCCTGCCTACAACAGGAGTTTCTGTGGTGGTCACAGGCATGTCATCTCAACAAGGGTCAGTCTTTCACCTTGCCCCCAGCCAGGCAAACTATGACAACAGATGCATCGGACTACGCCTGGGGGGCACACATGGCAGGAAAGTACGTTCAAGGCGTATGGACTGCAGATCAAAGGAATCTGCACATCAATCAAAAAGAGATGCTAGCTGTACAGAATGCTCTGACAGCCTTCAAGAATCTATTACATCCAGGACAACTTACAATAAGGACGGACAACACCACAGTAATGTGGTACATAAACAAACAAGGGGGTACACACTCCTACCCTCTATGCAGGCAAGCAATGACCTTGTGGAACACAGCTCTGGTTTACCAAGTTCAGTTACAAGCTCAAGTCCTGCCAGGAAAAAAGAACACATTGGCAGACTACCTCAGCAGAAACATCATGGATCCCCACGAGTGGAAACTGGATCTACAAGTATTTGCAATGATAACTCAGAAATGGGGCCTTCCAGACATAGACCTGTTTGCCAGTCATCAAAACTATCAGCTAACAAAATTTTGTACAAGGACACTTCACCATCAAGTTTGGAAAGTGGACGCACTCTCATTCAGTTGGAAAAACCTGACAGTATATGCCTTCCCTCCATTGCCTCTCCTCACAAAGGTGCTTCTGAAATTCAGAAAGGAGAGACCACGACTGATACTCATAGCCCCAGACTGGCCACGCCAGCACTGGTACCCACTATTGAGGAATATGGCCCAGGGCCCACCTTGGATTTTACCACAAATTGCCCATTTGCTCACACAGCAAAACAATCAGATTCTTCACAGCCAGCTCAAAACCTTAAATCTGGCTGCATGGCAAATCACCTAAGCATCCAGCCAGCTCCTCTTTCCCAAGCAGTTATTGGATGTTATTCTGGAAACTAGGAGGCCCAGCACCAGGAAGGCCTATTCGGACAAATGGAAAAGGTTTTGCGCCTGGAACCAAGCTAAAGGCCAAAACACACTTCAGCCTCACATGCCTCAGATTCTACAGTATTTAACTGAGATGTTGCACAAAGGACTTTCTTTTTCTTCCATTAAAATCCATGCATCAGCTGTTTCAGCCCACTACAACACTGATCCACCCTTATTTTTCACATCCACTTCTAAGGCAGTTCCTCGGAGGGGCAAAAAACATTAGGCCCCCCAGGAGAGCACCTACACCAACATGGGACCTCAATTGTGTTATGGAAAAACTTACGCTACCTCCCTTTGAACCAGCTTTCTCTGCAGATCTACAGTTTCTATCATGGAAGACTGCCCTGCTGCTAGCAATAACTTCAGCTAGAAGAGTCTCAGAGCTGCAGGCACTAGTGGCAGTGGAACCTTTCCTCATTTTCCATCAAGACAGAGTTTCTCTACGAACTAATCCTTCCTTCATGCCTAAGGTGGTTTTCAGTGTGGCTTTAAATCAAACCATCCACTTACGCACCTTCTTCCCAAATCCACAGAACAAAGGAGAAAGACTCCTGCATTCCTTGGACATTCACAGGCAACTTTGTTAATACTTGGATAAAACTAAGGTTGTCAGAAAATCTGACCAGCTCCATGCTACAGCTTCACAAGGGAAGGCTATATCAAAACAAACCATTTCCAAATGGATAGGACATTGCATTCATTTTTGCTATACCCATCATGGAAAACCAATTCCTGCTACCATTAGGCCCCACTCTACCAGGGCAACAGCTACATCTACAGCCTTCCTCAGGGGGGTTCCAACCAAGGAGATTTTGTAAGCTGCAACTTGGAGTTCAGTACACACCTTTACCAAACACTATCACTTACCACTTTACTCTTAAGACTAGAGCTGGCTTCGCCACTGCAGTTCTGCAGGGCCTTCTAGCCTCCTCTAACCCTCTATAAACTCCTCCACCCATCCTTAGCTTTGGGATTCTACCCAAGTGTGATGACTGCAGCAGGGTAACACGATGAACATAGTACAGTTTTGTACCTACCATAAATGTAGATGTTCGAGTGTACACCCTGCTGCAGCCCAGGTTACCCTCCCTCCATCCCCTCTGATCTAACTGGCTAAATTTCTGCAATACCTTCCTGATGTATTTGCTTATAGCTGGAGGGATTTTGTGTTTGTGCAAAAATTACTTAATTTGGTACTAATTACTGACCACCTTTTTTGGGGGCACCTGACATTTGGGGCAAGAAAAACTGAAGAAAATGGCGTTGGATGCATTATATATACCCCTGGTGCACTGACATCAGGGAAGAAGTGACAGCAACCGACGCCAGACCAAGACTTTGGAATTCCGGCCGACTGCGGGACCGCCTGACGACAGGATAACCCAAGTGTGATGACTGCAGCAGGGTGTACACTCAAACATCTACATTTATGGTAGGTACAAAACTGTACTTTTTCTTTCCCAATTTCCAAAACAAGGGTGAATACAAATTACATCTGCTAGATGTTCACAGACAATTGAGATTTTATCTGCACAGGATGAAACCTTTTCATAAATCTGATCAGCTTTTCGTGTCCTTTGCTAAACCTTTTCTTGGTAAATGTGTCAAAAGTTAGTATTGCTCGTTGGCTCTCTCTATGCATTGCTCAAATCTATGCGGATAAAGGTATGTCTCTTCCTGAAATAATTAAAGCTCATTCGACCAGGGCTATGGCTACTTCTGCAGTGTTCTGGTCAAGGGTATCCTTTGATGATATTTGTTCAGCTGCCACTTTGGCTTCTTCCCATTGATTCATATCCCATTATAAATTGGATATTGTCTCAAGAAGCAGAGCATCCTTTGGCTCGGCGGTGCTCCGAAATATCCTTCCATGAGGGCCACCCAAGTTTTCAGGTAGCTGGGGACTCTGTCCCATAGGTTAAAGATCGAATGAAGTAAACTACTTCAGATAACGAAGTTATGTACTCGCCATAATGTTCCATCTGAGTAGTTTTTACTTCATTTGTCTTCAACCGACCTTTCCTCCTTCCCCTGGACCTTTTTTGCAGTTTGTCTGCTGTTAGTTTGCTGGCATGGTTCCCTCCTTTTCCTTAGGGAACTTGCTTATGTTGGCTAAGGTCTTTTGGTTTGGTCAGGTGACGGTTGTGTTAGTCAGCAAACTCGATCTGAGGGATGAAGGGAGATGGGGGTATTATGGGTAAGGGGAGGAGTTTGGAGCCGATGCTTGGTATGCGGCCATGTCAGATCCGTTTCGGATCCAAAGCCCACAGGTTGAAGACAAATGAAGTAAATCTACTTGGATGGAATATTATGGTGAGTACATAACTTCTTTTTCACTCTGAACACCTACTACTGAATTCACATCTTCCATGCCAATATTTCTCATAAATTTCTTCAAAAATCTAGCCTGCTTTTTTTATATTTTTTCTTCTGGCCCTCCCAGATACACCTTCGGTGCTGCAAATCAAATTCCAGTCCCCACATAGAAGTAACATTCCTTGCTGAAAGCTGATTTTCTCCCAGAATTTTCTTAGCTCAGTTATAGCAGTTTTAGGTGAAATATAAATGCATGCCAGTATAATTATCCTTCCTTGCCAATAATCCCCTTAGTACTGGAAGTCTATCATTATCTTTTTATCTTGTTCTATCACTGTTAGAGCTCCTCTTGCAATTAATATAAGTACTCCTCTTTTCCTTTGTCCCAGATATTCCACTGAATAACTGTCCTGAAAACCTTTCTTTATCAAAATCACATATTCATTTCTTTCCAAATGGGTCTCCTGTAGCATAAATTCTTTATATAGTTCACTACTGTTTCTCTTTGTAAATATCTGTGAAACCATTTACACATTTTAAAATAATACAGAAATGATCATTATGTTTAAAAGTTATTATTCCCATCTTTTATATATAACAGCTTTTTTAAGTTTGTAGTTCCAGATTTTGTGTTACATGCATACACTGTTTGGTAGGTTGATCTTATACAATTAATTCCTCTCATGTCCATTTGAGCTTATGTCACATCTTACAAAACTTTGTTTTGTTGAAAGCCCTCAAACAAAAAAACAAACACACCCCCAATACAAAACCCTAAACCCTATTAACCTAATAATACTAACACACAAAACTATGTACATATTCAATATTCAAGTTTTACCCTCCTAATAGGAGCAATTGTCTCAGACTGACAGCCACACTCAGACTTGGGTTAACCTAAAGGAAGGTTATCCATTCTAAGACACATGGTACAGCCTGTAATTCTATTAAGTGCCGTTTTGTTTTTGTCTTACCTTAATTACTCTCCTAGATTGGGGAATACTTGAATGCTTTCAGAAAACATCTCCTAGCCATTGAAAGAAATAACAATTCTGTTTTTATTGCTCTTTATCAGATTGTTTCCATGGATACAGGAGAATCAGATACAGAGTTGCTTCTACAAGCATTAATTTATTTGCTAGATCTTTTTTATTTGCTTTCTCTTAAAATGTGTTACTAAATCAAGCCAAAGGCCTTAATCCAGTCATTCTCCTATGTAAGAGTGAAAAAGCACATAAATTTTTCTTAAATCCTACTCATTTGACCAATTTTTTCTTTTCCTTTTTTTTAACATTGCAGTGCCTACATTTTGTAAACTGAACAAGGGAAAAAAATAGGATCTATTTACTTTAGTATCCCCATTACACTCGAAAATAACTGAGAAAAGTTTATAGCATGCAGGTTACATCACTCATTATAAAAACACTACTATTAAGAAAAAAGTTTTGTTTTACTTAACTCTTTCCTTCCTTTTCCCCCTCCTAAATGATGTTCATCATGTTTCACTGTTTCAGTCCTGGCAAATGGGTTATCTGCCTTCAGGTAGCCCTCGGCCAGCCCGAATACCAAAGAATTTGGTTAATGTTGTCGGCTGCCGTCAGTTGTAAACCTGACATCAGGTATAAAGAGTGGCAGCCGACGCCATTTTCCTCCGTCTTTCTTGCCGCGGAGCTTGAAGCAGATGCGTTTAGCACCAGTGCCAGTCGGCCGATTACCTTTGTTTTTCGATTCCAACTGCTAAGTTGAAGACTACTACAGATAAGTACCCCATTGGGGACCATTTTTTCTTGCTTTAACGAATGCCAGATAAATTTAATAAATGTCTTGCCTGTGGAAAAAAGATTCCGCACCATGATTTTCATTCTTACTGTATAACTTCTTTGGGCCTTGAGCACAACGTACCAAATTGTGAACTCTGTGCCTTATTCAACCCGCATACCATTAGACGTAGAGAAAACATTTTGTACAAGCATTTCGGAGTCTGGCCTAGGTTTGTCAGTATGGCGTCCTCCGGTCCTTCATCTTCAGATTTGCCCAGAAAACCCAAAGACAAAGACTGCGGCAGGCCTAGGGTAAAATCTGCAGACGACACACTAAGTAAAATGGTCGGCGGCCCAGCGGTTGTCAGCGAGGCGCTTTCGCAGACCCTGTACTCCTCAGATGTTCAGCCACAGGCCTCTGCTGAGGCCGTTTGAGTCCTCCATGCCGCAGGCTTCTGTTTTGTTTATTGACCTTCCGCATGCTGCCGCCTCAGATGGGTCCGGAGCTACTTTGCAGGCACCGGCTTCTGACACCTCTTCTCACCACCACGAGACCTCCGGGTGCAAATCTACTCAGAAACAGGCGTCGGCCTCACCTCCTTTGGCTCAGTCCCAGCTGGTAAAAATGGCTACTGATCTTTTATCTCTCATTAGGGGTTCTCAAACCCACCCCCCCACAAGAGACCTAGGGAATTGTCTCCTGTTGCCTTACCTCCCTCAGCCTCTGAGGTTTCCAGTATTTCTTCAGATGAATAGGGGGCCTCTCAGCTGTTTTCAGGTTTTGAGGATTCTGATGCTGAAGATTCTATACCTTCTACCTCCCCTCCAGAGGATTTTTCCTTTGGGGATACTTTGAGCACCCTTAGGGAGCATTTTAAGTGAGATTGTCAGGGCTTTCCACAGTCCAAGAAAAGGATCAGAGAATTCTTAGATTTGTCACCGCATAAGCCTCTGGCAATTCCCCCAGTTTTGGAAATTGTAGATGATATCTTCATGGAAAATTCATTATCTCCTAATTCTGTTCCTCCTGCACCTAGAAAGCCTGACAGGTATTACAGGGTTCCAGATACTCATCAATTTCTTTTCAAGAATCCCACTGCAGATCCAGAGCTCATTTCCCAAGGACCTAAAGGTGTTAAAGCTACTGTGGCTAAAAATCCTATTCCCTCTGATAAGGAATCTAGAGCTTTGGATAGGTGGGGCAAAAAGGTGTACACTTCTGTAACTCTTGCTATTAGATCTGTCGGTTGTCTTTTTCATATGCTTAAGTATCAGCAGCATACTTTGGAGACTATTAAGGATAAGATGACAGAGGTTCCTTCCCTTATGGAAAACCGGGATCTGGTAGATTTACTTAATTCTGCTACTCTTGTTAATAAGCATTCTTTACATTGTGGATATGATACCTTGCAGGCTTCCTGCAGAGCAGCAGCCACCGGTTCTGTTGTTAGAAGACATGCTTGGCTCAGGGAGCAACCTCTCTCTGAACTGGTTAAATGTAAACTTCTGGACGTTCCTTTGCACAAGGACAGTCTATTTGGCAGCAAGGCCGAAGAGGTGTTGAAAAAATTAGAGGATAAGACAAAATCGATGCAGGCTGTTAAAGATTTCCTGCAGGTTCAACCTCTTCGGTTCAGTAGGCATTATCTTTTCAAGTCTTGGTCTTTTCCTGATCCTAACAGAGTTGTTCTAGGACTAGGGGATTCAGTCCTTCCAGAGGGCAATCTTCAGCCCGTCAGAAATCTAGACAATGGCATGCTTCTTCCTCTTAAGTCGGGGAGTTCTAAACAACCTCCCCAAAGCAAGCATTCCCAATGACTCAGGCCTCCCTGTGACTACCTTTGCAGGCCCAGGATTACCTTTGGGGGGAAGGTTGACTAGGTTTGCAGAGGTATGGTCTACAATCACAGATGACTCATGGGTGCTCAGCATAGTACACCACAGCTACAAGTTTCATTTTCATACAATCCCAGTTCCACAAGGATACCTGAACATACCCCCCCAATCATAGGGCAGAGGTAGAAAAACAAATCTCCTCTTTACAGGCCCTAGGGGCTATAGAACCAGTCCCTGCAAATCAGACAGGCCAAGACTTTTCTTGGTACCCAAAGAAGGGGACACCTGACGCCCTATTCTGGACTTGTCCACTCTAAACACCTTTTTGAAAATCACCAAATTTAAGATGCTCAGTCTTCAACAGTTGCGACCAATGCTGAACCATGATTCCTGGATGGTAACCTTAGATGTAAAAGATGCCTACCTGCACATCCCAATAAGAGAAGGTTGCAGGAAGTTCCTTTGTTTCAGGGTTGGAGTGCAATATTTTCAATTTTCTGCACTGCCGTTTGGCTTGTCTGCTGCTCCCAGGGTCTTCACAAAGTGCCTAGCACCAGTCATTGCCTTCTGCAGACAAAACAATATTCAAATTTACCCTTATCTGGACGACTGTCTCGTTTAAGCAAACTCTCCAGAACAACTTCTACAGGATTTGCACTTTGTAAAAAATCTGTTAACCTCCTTTGAGATACACTCTCAACGAAGAAAAATCAAAATTGGTACCTAAAAGGGAGATTGTATTCCTGGGAGTGAGTCTGACTACAGCCGCCCAAATGGTATTCCTCCCTCTAGACCAACAGAGAGATCTCTGAATTTACTTCAAGAGTTTGGCAAACATGACCCAGCTCTCTGCAAGGAAATTCCTGCAACCCCTGGGTTTCATGGCTTCATGTTTTCTGATGATTCCATATGCAAGACTGCATATGAGGAAAATACAGTGGTACCTCAAGAACATCTGATGTCAACACTCGCAGGACTTGGACATGAATCTTCCTCTGATTCCCTGCCTGCAAAGGGAATTTCTCTGGTGGGCAACAGCCTGTCTACAGAACAGGGGTATGACTTTCCACCCACCGCCTGCCAACCACACTATCACCACAGACGTATCAGACCTTGCATGTGGGAGTGCATCTAGAGGGCAGGTGCATACAGGGAACGTGGAGTGCCCAACAGATTCATCTGCACATAAACTTGAAAGGATTAATAGCAGTCCAGCAAGCCCTATTGTGATTCAAGCACCTTCTTACACCACGTTCTCTTCTGATCAGGACAGACAACACCACAGTCATGTGGTACAGCAACAAGCAAGGAGGGACTCACTCTTATCCCCTGTGCAGACAAAGCATGACACTATGGACCACTGCAGCCTCCATGGGCATTCACCTCATAGCCCAGTACCTTCCAGGGAGGCTGAACACCTTGGCGGATCAATTGAGCAGACAGGTTCTGGACCCCCACGAGTGGCAACTGAACAACATCATCATCTATCTCATCACTCGGAAATGGGGCACTCCACAGGTGTATCCATTTTCTTCCCCAGACAATCACCTTCTTTCAACCTTCTGCACCAGGGAGTATCACAGCAAAGCCTGGAGAGTGAACGCTTTATCCTTCGAATGGACAAATCTGTGGATCTATGCATTTCCTCCTCTGCCTCTTCTCCCAAGAGTCTAGATAAAGTTAAGGGACGAAAAACCAAAGACCATTCTAATAGCCCCAGATTGGCCCAGGCAGCATTATTATCTTTTTCTACGCAGTCTTTGCTAGGCTCGGCCTTGGCATCTACCTCTGATACAGGATCTATCGGTTCAGGAGGGGGCAAATGTCTTCACCCCCATCTTCAAACACTGCATTTAGCTGCCTGGCTGATAAGTTAAACCTTTCCAAACATGTGGTTGAGGTTCTTCATGAGGCAAGGAGACCAAGCACCAGAAAATCTTATGCAGAAAAATGGAGAAGATTCTATTTTTGGATACAAGCTAAAGGGAAGGATCCTTCCCATCCTTCCCTACCTCTCATTCTCGACTATCTGGCCTATTTACTCACTAGTGGACTTTCTTTTTCCTCCATCAAGATTCATGCTTCAGCAATTTCTGCCCATTGTTCCTTTGAACAACCCATTTACTCCCACCCCTTGATGAAGCCGTTCCTAAGGGGAGTTTGCAATCTAAGACCCCCCCCCAGAAGGGCCCCTACTCCTGCTTGAGATCTTAATTTTGTTTTTGAGAAGCTAACTTTGTCTCCTTTTGAGCCAGCAGCCTCGGCAGATCTAAAGTTTCTCTCCTGTAAAACTGCGTTTCTCATGGCTATTACTTCAGCCAGAAGGGTCTCAGAGTTGCAGGCCCTTATGGCAGTGGAACCTTTTATTATCTTCTGTGCAGATCAGACTTCTCTCAGAACTCATCCTTCCTTCATGCCTAAAGTTGTTTCCAGCTTGACTCTCAACCAGTCGATCCACTTGCCTGCTTCTTCCCCATCCCCAGAATAAAGGGGAAAGGATCTTACATTCACTTGATGTACATAGACAACTAAGTTTCTACTTGGACAGGACTAAGTCCATTTAGAAGTCCGATCAGTTGTTGGTCGGTTTTGCTCTTGGAGCTCAGGGTAAGGCGATCTCTAAACAAACCATTTCAAAATGGATCGCTCATTGTATTCACTTCTCTTACTTGAAACATGGAAAGGCTCCTCCTCAAACTATTAGGTCCCATTTAACCAGGGCAACCTCTACCTCTACAGCTTTCCTGAGAGGTGTGCCTACTAAGGACATTTTAGAAGCAGCTACTTGGTCTTCTGTCCATACTTTCACTAAGCATTACAGTCTTCCTTTGTTCTCCAGATCCAGGGCCTGTTTTGCTTCTGCAGTTTTGCAAGGCCTTCCTACCAACCCTTAATCTATGGCTCTTCTTCCATCCCCTGTTTCTGTTCTGATTGGGCTTTGGGAATCAACCCATTTGTCAGGACTGCAACATTGAAACACGAAGAACATAGTACAGTTGTGTACACTTACCATAATACCATAAATTTAGATGTTCAAGTGTATTCACTGTTGTAGTCCTATTTTCCCCACCCACCATTCCCCCTTTTTTCCTAAGGCGCAGACTGTTTTTATTTTACTGGCTAATATTTCTACAGGATGTTTTTCCCTGGTCTACCCTTCATTTGGGGGCTCCTGACAGTTAAGGCAAGAAAAAACTGAGGAAAATGACATCGGCTTCCTCTCTTTTTACCTGACGTCAGGTTTACAGCCGAGGGCAGCTGACGACATTAACCAAATTCTTTGGTATTCGGGCCGGCTGAGGGCTACCTGCAGGCAGATAACCCATTTGTCAGGAAGTAACAGTGAATACACTCGAACATCTTCATTTATGCTAAGTGTACACAACTGTACTTTTTTCCAAACATTAATAGCATGAAGTTTAACAAAGTCAAAAAAGTCCATTATTTCTAGGTTTTCTTATGTCGTGTTTCACAAATATAATTAATGCCCTGTAATCCCACATTTATTTGTCAGTTACCACATTGATCATTTTATTTCTGTTGATCTCTATCTCCCAAATCCCATCTCTGATTCATTTCCAACATACTCTTTGTTCTAATCAACTGTTGCGCTTTTTTTCAGTCTCTCAAGCATGTTCCATTTAAACATTGGACAATTTTTCACTGGCACAGTCTCTCTCTGAGTTTTATTACCAGAAGAACAAGAAGCAGAATCTCCTTCTGTTTCATAACTCATTTTATTGGACAAACTTTTGTATTTCCTCCTTAGCATGCTCTGCATAAAAAAAATGATATATTTTGAAAATAGCTGTGTACAGCACCTTGAATCTTATGCTTCTTGACATTCCCTGATTAGTGGAATAAATTTACTCTTCTGCTTGGTGTACAGTGAGTAATCATTTTCCTCAAACCCTCGTCTCCCACTTTCTACTGTCTCCCATTTTCAGTACTTTGCCCTTCTGCCAGAGTTTTATCAGAATCAACTGTTTCTGTTGGTAGGATTGCATAGTTACTATTACAGGTGCAGGCTGGTTTGTCATGGCCAGATTTGGAGCACACAAATGATGTGCCATTTCAATTAACAAGTCTAGCTGTGGAATACCAGTCCAGTTGCTTATTTGTGCTTTCATAAAGTTAAGGCAGTCTATGCCTTCCAGCTTCTCTGGTACAGCAGAAAATCTCAGGTTTTCCCTTCGTACTTTGTCCTCTAATTCTGTTATTTTTTTAAGCATCTCATCTTGGACAGTCTTGTATTTAGCCAGCCATGTGAAATTGTTCGATCTCGCCGTTTGTTCTTACACACGGGTTCGGAGCCGATCTTCGGCTCCGAGTCGGCCGCATCACAAGCTCTGCATCTAAGAGAAGCTCGAGGCACAGTCTATATCCCATGATCCTCCTTTGCTATCCCCCAAATCTAGTTTGCCGCTGCAACAGATCGCGTCGAGGAGAGCTCGGACCATTAAAAGCTTTTTGTATTTTCACTATATTTTGAGATTTAGAGCTATTTAATGCTAGTTATCTTAGTTAATAATTAATAATAGTTGTGTGTGTGTGTGTGTTTATTCATAGGGGCTTCCCTTTTATATATTTACATAGTTAGTGTTTCGACTTTCAGCTGAGGCCTATTTAGTCCTGTCAGGGCTCTGTCAGCAGTAAACAAAAATTTAGTTCTAGATTGTATATCTATACTTATAGTTAACACTTTAGTATTTAGTCTTGTGTGCAGTGTTTGTTTTTATATATATATATATATATATATATATATATATATATATAATCGTTGGTTTCTTATATATACATACATACCTATTTACATATAGATATTGCTTAATATTTGACTGTGTTAGACTATTTTTTCTCTATTTTTACAAGTTATTGGTCAAGTTAGTTACTTGTTTTAGATATGACAGAGAAAGCTAAGTCTGGATTCAAAAGATGTCAGTGTGGACAGAAAATGTCCATCACGGACAATCATGCTTCCTGCATCTACTGTCTTGGTCCTCTCCACCTGCAGGACTGTTCTATTTGTCACACCTTCAGTGGAAGGGTCATGATGGAAAGGCGCAGGAAGTTAATCGAAAGGGGCTTGCTAAAGCCGGTCTTTCAAGAAGCCTTGGAGAAGGCTGATCAGGTGTCGAAGAGGTTGAAGTCTTCGAAGGTATCTGAGCCCAGGTCATCGGCTCCGAGCACCTCTACTAAGGTTCGGTTGCCGGCTCCACAGACCTCGGGGCCGAGCATCGAGCGATCATCTCTGATCGAGGCCCAGGTCTTGGAGCCGGTGTCGGAGGTGCCTCCATCCTCGATCCTTCGTTCGGTGGCATCTTCGGCCCCTTCGACACGTTCTTCCAGGCCATTATCTGACACCGACGTGGATCGAGTGGTACAGAAGCTCATGGAGAACACGGCTCTTTCCAAACTCATTGTGGTTTCATCCCAATCGGTATTGAAACTTGAAGCCCTCCCTGTGTCTCCGGCAGATCCTCATTCGAGACCCATTGAGTCCTCGGAGCCGGGAGAAGAGGAACCGATGATTGTTGAGCCCTCGGTGCCAAAGCCTTCCTTATTGCAATCGGCACTACTGACCTCCACTCCCTCAGAGCCCATCGAGGAGTCACGGAGCCGACTGTCTCTCCTCAGTTCCGGGGCGGAGAGTCGAACCGAACTTTCGGTTCCGACTCTTCCCCTTGGAGCCTCGGCACAGATTAGCTCGGCTCCGTCCTCGGGGTCGGAGCCCGTGGTCCCGGTTTCTGGGAAACTACCGTGCTGTTCAGGTCCGGTGGGGTACTCGGCCCGGGGATCCAGTGCCTTCGACGTCATGAGGAAGGTCTTGTCTGAAAAGACATTTACTTCATCGGAGTCGTCTTCTCCTTCCCTCAAAGGGCTACGTTCTGTTTCTGTACCCGTGATCCCCGCCAAGCGTAGAGACCCAATGCCTCAGCCAGCCCCAGAGGGTGTCCCCTGTTCCTCGGAAGCTTCACCAGATGCCCTCTCTGATGAAGTCCCGAGGAAGAAATTGTGCAAGAGGAGGCACATTGATTCTCCACAGGAATCATTGACATCGGACACCGATTTGGATGAGTCAGAGGGGTCCCCACGGTCCCTCTCTGAGGATGTCTCATTTGCTGACATCCTGGAGATCTTGAAGCAGAGGGGTGATTGGCAGACTCTCGCCCCCACTGAGGACGAATCGGTGTTGCTGAAGGCATTTGGGGCTCAACCTTTTACCTCCTGGGTGACCCCACCCTTCAATGAGTTAATGGACCTAATAGCTCGAAGGGCATGGGAGACTCCAGATTCAGTGGAACCAGTCCCTTGTAGGCCGAATAAATATATCACTGCCCCCCACGACAAGACTTATCTTACTGAAGGAGTCCCAGTTGATACTATGGTGGTAGCGGCAGCCATGAAGAAGGAAATGTCCATGGCATCTTCCTCTGTCCATCCTACTAACAAGGATTCTAGGACTATGGACAGGTATGGGAAGCGCGTTTTCAGTTCAGCAACTTTTTCCATGCATTCGCTGAACTACCTTACGCACTTTACGTGACTTCAAAGAGATCTCCTTAAGTAGCTGGGAGATGCTCCTGTCTCGGAAAAGGTAACAGCACAGCTTAACACCCTCACTTCGATAGTAAACTCGTCCATGAGGCTCATTTCGTATGCGGCTGAAGGTTTGAGTAGGGCTGCAACTTCAGCGATCGCTCTGCGGAGACAATGCTGGATGCGTCTGTGCTCCTTTGTGGAAGCCTTCAAGTCTTCCTTTACCAATGCCCCTTTTGATGGTGCCACCCTGTTTGGAAACAAAGTAAAGGAGACTCTCACTCGGTGTGAGCAAGAAGATAAGACCCTGTCTGCCGTAGGGGTCCATTTTTCCGCCCCGACCAGACCGTACCCCAAAGGGCAAAGAGGCGGAAAAATATGGTTCCGAAAGACTCTGGGTTCTTTCCTGTCCGCACAGATTGATGCCCCCTCCAGAGGCAGAGGAGGGGGGAGTAATGGAGGACACCGCCCAGGCGTCAGAGGGGGTCCGCAGAACCAGGGCGACAGGGATAGCGTCCCTGGAAACCCTTCCAGCACTCCTGAGTGGAGGCCCGACTGTCCTGCTCTGGAGGCAGTCAGGGGTCGTTTGGCTTTATACCCAGAGGCCTGGCTAAATTTCACTTCAGATTCTTGGGTGAAAAGCATAATAACCAGAGGATACAACATCCCATTTATAACCATTCCCCCCAATCAAAAGAGATTTCCATATGTTCCACCCAATCTGCGAGATCAAGCAGCCATAGAAATAAGAAAGCTGCTCGAAAAGAGTCATCCAACCAGTCCCGGCGGACTGGATGGGATCCGGAACTTACTCAAGGTTCTTTTTAGTTCCAAAGAAAACAGGGGACTGGAGGCCAATATTGGACCTCAGCAAATTCAACACCTTCGTAAGGAAGGAAAAATTCCGGATGGTCACGCTACAATTGATCCTACCCTTTCTGCAGAAGGGTGATTGGATGTGCTCTATAGTTCTCAGGGACGCGTACTACCACATCAAAATGGCCAGAGCGTCCAGAGATCAACTGCGCTTCTGGCTTGGAGCCAGTCATTTCCAATTTCGAGCTCTGCCCTTTGGTCTCACCTCAGCCCCCAGGGTGTTCACCAAATGCATGGCAGTAGTGGTGTCTCACCTGAGGCGGCTAGGATTCCGGGTGTTTCTGTATCTGGATGACTGGCTCCTCACCGCCACCACCAAGCATCGTCTTGTACAAGCCAGGGACTACACAATCAACCTTTGTTCCCATTTAGCAATCTCAGTCAACTTCGAAAAATCTGTCTTATCGCCCTTACAGCATGTCTCATTTGTAGGGGCGGAGTTAAATACTACTACAGCTCTGATCAAGCTTCCCCAGATAAGAGTGCCAGCCCTCAGGGATCAGGTCGCTATTCTTCTTCGGAACAAGAAAGTTTCTGCTGCGCAAGTGCTGAAAGCCCTGGGCATGATGGCAGCTACCCTTATTGCAGTTCCTCTGGGCAGGATGCACATGAAGATCCTCCAGTGGCTGCTCTTCGCACAGTGGTCATTCCAACAACTTCCTTTGTCACACGACATCTTGATCACAGAATCTTGCAAACGGGATCTTCGGTGGTGGTTGAACAGCCAAAATCTAACGATAGGTCACCCGTTTGTACTACCCAGCCCTACAGCCACAATAACCACGGATGCTTCCCTGATGGGGTGGGGGGGACTTCTTCAGGGGAGAACGGTCCAAGGAGAATGGTCCAAGATGGAGTACAATCTGCACATCAATGTGCTGGAGTTGAGAGCAGTGTTTCTAGCGTTGCAACACTTTCACGAATCCCTACCTCTAGGAACAGTGGCAGTTCAGACGGACAATATGTCAGTATTTTGGTACATAAACAAACAGGGTGGAACCAGGTCTTACCCATTATGCAGAGAGGCCCTGAGAATTTGGCGATTGGCTGCGTCCACAGGTTGCTTTCTGATAGCAACACACATCCCGGGGTCATCCAACGTCATCGCGGACAGGTTGAGCAGAGCCATCCTGTTGCCACACGAGTGGTCCCTCAAAAATCAAGTGGCGGAGAGGATTTTCCTCAGATGGGGCCAGCCTTGCTGCGATCTTTTTGCATCCCCCTTAAATGCCAAATGCAGAAGCTACTTTGTCCTACTTCCCCCTCGGGGGGGGGGGTGCCCCCAGGGACGCACTGGTACATGATTGGCCCCCGGGTCTCCTATATGCATTTCCTCCTGTTCCATTGATACCCAAATTCCTACAGAAAGCCAGGAGTCTGGAAAGGGCGATCATTCTAATAGCACCATTCTGGCCTCGACAGATCTGTTTTCCCTTTCTTCGAACCCACCAGATGGAGGAACCGTAGATTCTGGACCCAGTGCCAGACCTATTGACTCCCTCGTCGGGAGTTCCTCACCCATCTCTTCAGTCCCTCAAACTGACAGCTTGGCTGCTCCGCTTCCCAATTTAGCCAGGTTGGATGTTTTGTCCCCAGCAGTACAGCACATTCTAGTTTCTTCCCACAAAGCTTCCACCAGGAAACTATACAGGAGCAAATGGAAATGTTTTGCATGTTGGGCATCAGGGCAAGGTATAGATCCCTTGGTTGCCCCGATACACAAAATCTTGGAATTTTTATCTACACTCTTTCAAGAAGGGGTCTCTACATCCACGATAAGAGTACAGTTAGCTGCCATATCTAACTTTCATGTAGGTGAAGGGGACTCTACAGTTATGTCCCACAGACTTTGTAGAGGTTTCATGAAGGGGTACCTTTCACCTCCGTCCACCCATTCGGGATCCGGTTTTTCCATGGAACTTGAATTTGATGTTATCCCAACTTATGTTACCACCCTTCGAACCAGCTTCAACGTGTCCACTTAATTATTTGTCTTGGAAGACTCTTTTTCTTATTTCTGTCACTTCAGCTCATAGAATATCAGAGCTACAGGCCTTGTCCATTAGGCCACCATACATGGTTTTCCATCCAGATGGAGTCTCCTTGCGTACTAATCCATCATTCATCCCGAAGGTATATTCTGTGCTTAATATCAATCAATCTATAGAGCTTCCCACCTTCTTCAAAAACCATTAGAACAAGTTGGAATACATGCTGCACAAATTGGATGTACATAGGCAGCTGAGATTTTATCTGGACAGAACAAAGGATTGCAAGAAATCCGGTCAACTGTTTGTCTCATTCGCAGATAATAAGAAGGGCATGGCAGTAACAAAATGCACATTATCCAAATGGCTTTCGGACTGCATAAATTTTGTCTATTCAGCTTCAAAACAACCACTTCCGTTCAAGCCTAAGGCTCATTCTACTAGGGCTGTTTCTACTTCTCTAACCCATGCCCCTCGTCTACCGTTGGATACTATTTGTGCGGCGGCGACGTGGGCTAAGCCTCATACGTTTGTTACTCACTACAAAGTGGACAGGACCTCCAAGGACAGGGCATCCTTTGGTTCCACTGTTCTCAGGAACGTTCTTCCGTGAGTCACCCAGGGTAACGGAGCTAGGGACGCTACCCGTGTGTAAGAACAAACGGCGAGATCGAACAATTTCACATAAAGAAGTTATGTTCTTACCATAACGTCCCGTGTGAATTGCTCATCTCGCCTTTGTTCTTACATCCCCTCCCTCCTTCCCCCACCGCATTCTGGAAGAACTGGTACAACTAGTGTCTGGTTGGTCTTCTCGGGGTTATCTACACTACCTAGTAATTAGTAGGTGACACATTAGGTATACACCTATCTGTATTTAGTTCATATGTTTCAGGTTCAAGTGTGTGATTGCGTGAGCGTTAGACGCAGTGGTTAGTAGTGCATTCTGGATTCTTGCATACTAGATCTGAGGGATAGCACAGGAGGATCATGGGATATAGACTGTGCCTCGAGCTTCTCTTAGATGCAGAGCTTGTGATGCGGCCGACTCGGAGCCGAGGATTGGCTCCAAACCCGTGTGTAAGAACAAAGGCGAGATGAACAATTCACATGGAACGTTATGGTAAGAACATAACTTCTTTTTTTTTTAATTTCGACCTCTTGATTTTTACAGTTTTATCACTTTGAATATATTTTTAAAGCTTCCTTCATTTTTTCCAGCCTTTTGTTATTTGAGTTGATATACTCCTTCAGTGTTTCATTTATTTTAATCAGCTCTGAGTATATTTGACTTATTTTTTTCTTCTAGGTTACTGGAAGTCATGTCTTGCATCAAAGCTAGAGCTTGCACTGCTTTTTGATGGCCAGCTGAAGAATTCTTCCCAGTCAGTGGTTTTTGTCACCTTTTGTGATTAATTTTTTTTTTCAGGTTCTCTGAATTTCTTTTTTGTTGGCATACAGGCAGTGCACTTACTAGCCAGTTACTAAGTTTACCCAGAAACACAAGTTTGCTGTGTCTGTCTTCTGAGTTTCTGTTTTCACACTAGGAGAGCTGAAATTAAGCTGTTACAGCAATCTTAAAAGTTTGTGTACTGATCAGTATTGATAAATTTCAAGCACAGTCTGGTGAAATAAAAAAAAAAAACATTTCTCAAACAAAAAAGGCAGAAATGTAAGCAGTAACAGACTAGTTAAGGTTACTTAGAAACGCTGTTATATGTTCTTCTAGTATACATGTAGAGTGTAATGCACAATACATGCATTAGTTTCTGATAATAGTCTTTAATGCCAGTTTTCAAATAAGGATTCTCCATTTCTGGACTAAGTGGTCTCAGATGTTGGACCTTCTGTCTCAACCCAACTGACTACAGCCATCATGCATACCCCTTCTGAATCTGAAGCTGCTCTTGTCATATCATCTTCTAGGCAGACCTTTTATCTCTGTTGGAGAGGTAAGACTTTTTTAAACACCTTTATTGAATTATCATGATGCCTCCTTTCTGTGGTTGGAGAGGTGATTTTCGAGGGCAGAATAATTCAAGGAGTGTGGACACAAGCAGAGACCAACCTTCACATATAAACTCTTTTCTAATAGCTTTCCTTCCTGCTCTGCATAGACCCATTCCTTCTCTTAGGGTGAGAGCCCTACAACCCACTCATTCCAAGATTCAAGAGCCTTAGCAGGGTTATTTATTCCTTGGAGAGGTAATTGAGTTAGATGGGGTGGACCACTCTGCCTCACTTAATGGATTTCCCTCCTCAGGAGCCATAACCCTTGCTGACAGCTCCCTTGAGAACAACAATTGCTGCATGTCTTGAGAAGCATGTGTTTGACCACACATAACATAGCGTGGATGTGCAGTGCTCTCCTAGGCACAGAGTATGCTCACTTGGCTCTTATTTCATGTGTCCAGTACCCAGTTCTGCGTTTATGCCCGCCACATGTACCCCATGACATCCCTACCACCTGCCTTCTACCATGTATCTCAAAAGAGCCGGTCATAAATGCCTTCTGTAAGGCCAAAAACACAGCATGTATGGGACCTAATAACATCCCAGGCTGTGTCCTATGTGCACTCCAGCATGAATTAGCAACACCATTGGGTACTCTATTCAGTCTAAGCACCAGCTTTGTATCAGCTGAATGGAAAACGGCCACTGTGATTCCCTTGCACAAAGTTGGTGCTTCCACTGACCTCGGGAACTATTGACCTATTATCCTGACTAGTCTTATCTGCAAGGCCATGGAGTGAATCATCATGGACCTTGTCAACAAAGATGTAGGTAATCGCCAAACACTTGACCCTACTCAGTTTGGATTTGTCAAAGGGAGAAGTGTGCCTGTTAAATCTGGTAGACTTCTTCAAGACAGTCAAAGGCCCTGGACAAGGGGAAATCTGTGCATACAGCTTACCTGGACTTAGCCAAGGCATTTGACACTATCCCCCACTCTGGTATCATTGACAAACTCACCCAAGTAGGCATCAAGCCTTATATAATTAGATGGATTGCTGACTGGCTCACTGATAGAACTCATATAGTCAAAATAGGAGAATCCACCTCCAGCAGCAGACCTGTAACCATTGGTGTTCCACAGGAATCAGTCCCTGGGACATATACTGTTTGGAATCTATTTCTCTGAAGTACAAGCAAAAACTAAAGGTCTGTGGCTGACTAAGTTTGCTGATGACTGCAAACTGGGAGCGGTGATAGAATCTCCAAATGATGTTAACATCCTACAAGAGGGTCTTAAACAAATTATTGATGCCATAGTCACGGCCTTAAACGCAATGCAAAAAAATTTAATGTGAAGTTGTTCAATCTCGCCGTTCATTCTTCAATGATGGGTTCGGAGCCGATCCTCGGCTCTGTCATGGCCGTTTAGCAAAGCTCAAAGTTTACCAGTAGCTCGAGACCAAGCCCCTTATCCCATGAGGCACTGCTGGAATTACCTCAGATCCAGTTATCCACAGCACTGACCTCTTGGTTTCCAGCGTTGCTCGAGACTTTTTTGGGATAATTGAACAAATTAGCAAGTTTCCTTTCATTTTTTCTTATATATATATATATATATATATATATATATATATATATATATATATATATTCATATTTACGCTGTTGCTTAGAGTGTTCCCCTTTCCCTTATATTGCTAGTTCTTCTAGCCTTGTTATTTTTGTGGCCTTTTTGCTTGTTGGCCCTTGACCTTTAGTAGTGTAGAGTTAGTATAGGAGTTTACAGTAAAATTTATAATATTTTATTTTATATATATATATATATATTAGAGAGAGAGAGAGAGAGTGGCCCTTTGGGCATTTGTTTGATATTGTGTTTGTTATAACAGTTGTTGATTAGTTTTTCTATATTTTTTCTGTGGCTTATCATTATGTCTGAAGAGAAAGAAAGACATCCAGTCTGGTTTTAGAAAATGTCCAGACTGAGGACAGAAAATGTCTGTTTCAGATGAACATGTTCAGTGTGTCTATTGTTTGGGTGAGGTGCACCTTCAGGAGTCCTGCAGTATCTGTCACTCCTTTTCTACTAGGATGCTTGCTGAGTGGAAGAGAAAGCTTATAGATCGGGGTCTCCTTAAGCATTCCTTTGTAGAAGCTTTGACTGACCAGGTTGGAGCCAGCAAATTATCTAAATCATCAAAATCTTCCTCAGAATCTAAGTCAAAAAAGTGGAGTATGCTGTGACTTTGGCTCCACAGCCTTCGAAGCAGACAGTCTTTTCTTTTCAGACCTGGGACTCTGCCTTGGAACTGGTTTCCAAGACTCCCTCTTCCCCACTTCTCCATTCGGCACCATTGCTGCATTCTTCCAGGTCCTCTGTTAGCCTTTAGGATTTGGATATGGATTGACTGGTACAGAAGCTGTTAAAGGCACCAGGCCTAGGTAAACTGCTGTCGGTTCCGACCCGGGCGTCAGAACCGAAGACCACTACCCCGGATTTGACTGCTCCTCCTCTGAGCCGTACCGGACCTTCAGAGCTGGAGGAGACCGACCTGATGATTGTAAAACCCTTGGAGCCAACACCTGTTCCTTTGTTGTTAGTTCTATCTGCTCGAATGCCCTCGGTGCTGACCGGGGAGTCTAGGAGCCTTCCTTGACAAGTCCGGAAAGGATAGTCGCACTGACTTGTTGGTGCCGACTCTTCCTCTTGGGGCTTCGGCTCGGGTGAGCTTGGCTCCTACCTTGGGCTTGGAGCCCATGGCATCAGTGTGGGAGGGGATCACGGTTCCTTCGGGTCCATTGACCCCTCATCGGAGCTGTGATGCCTTCGAAGCCATGAGGCGAGTGTTGTCTCCTAAGACTTCCTCATCGCCAGGTGTGGCCTCTTCTTCCTTTAAAGTGCCTGTATCCACTTCTGTTTCCATCAGTCACCTCAAGCGTAGAGACCCAGAGCCTCAAGTTGCCCCACTGGGCGCTCCCTGCTCTTCTGAGACTTCCCCAGAGGTCACTGCTGAGGAAGTTCCCAGAAAGAGTGTGTGCAAGAGGAGGCACTTGGACTCCCCACAGGAGTCTTTGACATCTGACACTGACTTGGATGAGTCAGGAGGGTCCCCTTAATCCCCCTCTGAGGACATCTTTTTTGCAGAGATACTAGAGATCCTTAAGCAGAGGGGTGATTGGCAGTCCAAAAGCCCTACTGAGGATGAGTCGGTTCTCCTGAAGGCTTTCGGGTCTCAACCTTCCACCTCCTGGGTGTCTCCACCCTACGATGAACTCATGCAATTGATTTCTCATAGGGAGTGGGAGTCGACGGAGTCCATAGAGCCTGTCCTTCGGAGGCCTGATAAGTTTGTCTGCCCCCGTAGACAACCCCTTTCTGTCTAAAGGAGTCCCTGTTGATGCCATGGTGGTGGTGGTAGCCACCAAAAAGGAACTGTCTGAGACTTGCTCTTCTATCTATCCTCCTAACAGAGAGTCCAGGATCACTGATAGATATGGGAAATGCATGTTCAGTTCAGCGACTTTCACTCTTCGATCGCTGAACTATTTAACTCATTTCACCAGACTGCAAAGAGATCTTTTTAAGGAGCTGGGAGATGCACTTCAGGGTACTGTAGCTGCAGGAGCTTCTGACAAAGTTGCTGTCCAGCTTGCTACCCTTAATTCAATTGTGAACTTGTCCATACGTCTCGTATCATATGCAGCTGATGGTTCGAGTAGGGCTGCAGGTTCAGGGATTGCTCTTCGTAGGCATGCTTGGATGCGCCTCTGTTCCTTCGCGGAACCCTTCAGGTCTTCATTCATAAATACCCCATTTGATGGCTCATCTTTGTTTGGGCCAAAGGTAAAGGAAACGTTGACCAGGTGTGAACAAGAGGGAAAGACTCTGTCTTCCATCGGAGTCTGTTTTTCCACCCCTACTTGGCCTTACCCCAAAGGCCCAAGGGGAGGAAAGATGTGGCTCTGGAAAGCCCAAGGAGCCTTTCAGGACACATGTGGAGAACCCCCCTCCAGGGGCAGAGGAGGGGGTAACAATGGAAGATGCCGCCCTCACGGCAGAGGGGGTCTGCAACACCAGAGTGATAGAGAGCACTTCTCTGGTCAGCCCTACCAGTGCTCCTGAAAGGAGGCCCAGCTGTCCTGCTCTGGAGGCAGTTTGGGGTCGCTTATCTTTGTACCTAGAAGCCTGGCTATACATAAATGACAGCTGGGTACAAAGCATCATTTCCAGAGGGTATTTCATACCGCTCTCTTCTCATCTTCCTCCCGTCAAGAGAATCCCGGATGTTCCACCCAGTTACAGGGAACAAGCAACTATAGAGGTCCGCAAGTTGCTAGAAAAGAGAGTCATCCAGCCAGTCCCAGCAGACCAAATAGGATTCGGAACTTACTCAAGATTCTTTTTGGCCCCAAAGAAAACTGGACTGGAAGAGAGACCCATTTTGGACCTCAGCAGACTCGACCAATTCGTGAAGAAAGAGAAGTTCCGGATGGTCTCGCTTCTGTCCATACTTCCCTTTTTAGACAGTTGGATGTGCTCCATTGATCTCAAAGATGCGTACTACCACATAAAAATGGTCAGATCATCCAGAGATCACTTGCATTTCCGGCTGGGAGCCAATCACTACCAGTTTCGAACCCTGCTGTTTGGTCTCACTACAGCCCCCAGAGTGTTCAAATATATGGCAGTGGTCACGGCTCACTTTTGAGGTGTCTAAGATTCCAGGTGTTTCCGTACCTAGATGATTAGCTCCTTACCTCCACCACCAGGCATCAACTGAACCAAGCAACAGAATCCACTCTGACTGTCTGCAACCATTTAGGAATTATGGTCAATTTCGAAAAGCCTGCCTTGTTGCCATCACAGCATATCGTCTTTATAGAGGCAGAACTAGACACCTTAACCACCACTCTACGTCTTCCAGTCGAAAGGGTTTCACTTCTTCGCCATCACATCACTTCATTGGTGTCAAAGAACAGAGCTCCGGCCGCAGAGGTCTTGAAAGTACTAGGTTTGATGGCGGCAGTAATTTTGGCCGTTCCATTAGCAAGGATGCATATGCGGATTCTGCAATGGCTTCTGTTCACTCAGTGGTCTTACCAGGAACTGCCAATGAATCATATAATTCTGATTACAAATTCTTGCAAGAGGGATCTTCAGTGGTGGTTGACGTCTCTTCATGTCACAATAGGACGCCCCTTTGTGCTACCCCTTCCAGTAGCCACTGTGACCACGGACGCTTCCCTGATAGGGGGGGGGGGCTTTTTCAGGGAAAGACTACCCAAGGCACATGGACGGATCAAGAGTCACATCTGCATATCAGTGTTCTGGAGATGAGAGCAATATTTCTGGCGTTGCAGTACTTTCAGAACTCTTTCCCTCTAGGGACAATTGCAATACAGACAGACAACATGTCAGTGGTTTGGTACTTGAACAAACAGGGTGGGACCAAGTTTTATCCCCTTTGCCGAGAAGCCCTCAGAGTATGGCAGTGGGCTGTGTCATCCCAGTGCTTTCTGTTAGCAATACACATCCCGGGGAGATCCAGCGTGATAGCAGACAAGCTGAGCAGGGCAATTTTGTTGCCACACGAGTGGTCCCTCAAACAAGACATTGCGGATAGGATTTTCCACAAATAGGGCCAGCCTTGCTGCGACCTTTTTGCCAGTCACATCAACACCAAATGCAGAAGTTACTTTGCCCTGATCCCCCTTCCAGGAGCACCTTTGAGGGATGTACTCTTTCACGATTGGCCCCCGGGTCTCCTCTATGCATTTCCCCCAATTCTGCTGATACCCAGATTTTTGCAGAAAGCAAAGTCGCTGGGACGGACTGTCATTCATATAGCCTCTCATTGGCCTCGGCAGATTTGGTTTCCATTTCTTTACCATCACCTCTTGGAGGATCCATTGATCTTGGACCCAGTTCCAGACCTTCTGACACACTCGTCAGGGGACCTCCATCCTTTGCAGTCACTGAAGCTAACTGCTTGGCTGCTCCAGTTCCCCGCATAGCCAGGCTGCATAATCTTTCTTATGACACAAGTCAAATCCTGTTGGCTTCCCATAAGCCTTCCACCAGAAAATTGTATCGTAGTAAGTGGAAGAGATTTTCCATTTGGGCTTCTAACCAGAATATTGATCCTTACCAAGCTCCATTGTCTTCCATTTTAGAATTCTTGACTAAGATTTTTAACGAAGGAGTGGCAACTGCTAATGTTCGGGTCCAGTTCGCTGCTATATCTAATTTTCATCTAGGTATTGACGGACTAATTATTATGGCTCACCGGTTATCTGAGGCCTTTCTCAAAGGTACTTTTCACATGAGGCCTCCAGTAAAGACTCCTTATTCTCCCTGGAATTTGAATTTTATGTTATCTCATATCATTCTTTTCCCCATTTGAACCAGCATCATCTTGTGAGCTCACATTTCTGTCATGGAAAACTATCTTTTTAGTGGCGATTACTTCTGCCTGCAGAGTGTCAGAGCTTCAAGCATTATCTATGAAAAAAACCCTTGTATGATTTTTCATGCTGACATAGTATCCCTTAGGACAAACCCTTCCTTTTTGCCCAAAGTATGTTCTGAGATCAACATCAATCAAGTCATTGAGTTGCCCATTTTTTTTCCCCAACCATACCAACAAATTAGAATACATGCTTCACAAACGTGATGTTCAGGCAACTTAGATGTTACCTGGACAGAACAAAAGACATTAGAAAATCAGACCATCTTTTTGTATCCTTCTCTGAAGCCAGAAAAGGTAGATCAGTGGCTAAAACAACCCTTTCTAAATGGCTATCGGATTGTATCACTTCCACTTATTCATCTGCTAATATGCCTTTGTTTCATAAGGTAAAGGCTCATTCAACCAGAGCAGTTTCTACCTCTTCAGCTTTTCAAGCCAAGTTACCCCTTGACAACATCTGTGCTGCAGCCACATGATCTAAGCCTCACACTTTTATCACTCATTACAAAGTGCATAAGGCCTCCAGGGACAGGGCTTCTTCTGGTTCTGCGGTCCTGAAAAGTGTACTCCCATGAGCCACCCAGGATTTAGGGTGCTAGGGATGCTGCCCATCAGTGAAGAATGAACGGCGAGATTGAACAACTTCAGATAAAGAAGTTATGTACTCACCATAACATTCCATGTGAGTTGTTCATCTGGCCTTCATTCTCACGTCCCTCCCTCCATCCCCTTCCTGGCTGACAGTTGGCCCTGAGACTGACTTCATCCTGGTTTCTCAATGTTTCTTTCTTACTAGGATATGGTATACGCAGCAAACAAGATCTGAGGTAATTCCAGCAGTGCATCATGGGGTAAGGGGCTTGGTCTCGTGCTACTGGTGAACTTTGAGCTTTGCTAAACGGCCGTGTCGGAACCAAGGATCGGCTCCGAACCCGTCAGTGAAGAATGAAGGCAAGATGAACAACTCACATGGAATGTTATGGTGAGTACATATCTTCTTTTTATCATTCCTTTCAGTAAAAGAGATATTTCTGCTAACTACCACATCAATAACAGCACCTTAAGTATGCACTCAGTGGTGAGAGACCTGGGCACACAAGTTGACAGCAACCTTACCTTTGACCACCATGTCTCCACAGTGGTAAGAAGGGCATTCTGTAGTGCTCATCTAAGTAAAAGGGCATTGCCTCCAGAAAAAAAGAAGTTATTACCTCCCTTTACTCTTCTCTCATCAGGCCAATAAACGAGTACAATGCCCTTTTTGGTATGTACTTTTGTAAGCACCTGCAGCAATTGGAGAAACCACAAAGGTTCCTCACAAGGAAAATTCAAGGTTTTCAGCATCTGTTCTATGGGGATTATCTGAAGTCACTGTCACTTTATTCTGTTTCATACAGACTACTCAGAGATGATCTTTGCCTTGCATGTAAGGCAATCTCTGACCCTGCATTATTGGAAATGCTTCATATCAGAAAGTCAAATGATACACGTATTACTCACTCTAAAGACCTTAACTTGAAATGTGACATTAATAAAACCTTTTGGAGGGGCAGATTTGTCTCCCAGAGATTACCACACCTTTGGAACAGACTTCCACTTCATGTCAAACAGAGCAGCTCATTGGCAGTCTTCAAACGCAATCTGGACTATTGGATGGGTGACTGCAAATTCACCCTGGGCTTTCCACCGGTGTTCCTTTTGGACGTGGGCAGTAGGTGCTGATCGTGGAAATAAGGGGGTAAGAACTTGGCTAGGCTTGTAAGGGCCCTATAGCCATTAGCCTAGTAACTTCCTATGATCCTGTGTGTTACTTAAGAGTGACCAAGAGCTGCTTCCCTCCGCTAAGGTTGAGCAAGTTGATATCAACTGCCATTTCTTCATTTTAAATTCATAGCTTATTGCAGCCAGCTGGAAGCTATTTGAAAGTAGCAAGCTTTTTTACAATTTGGTCTTTAGCTAACAGTGAAGTGGGGGAATTTGGATTCAAGGGTTAAAAAACAAAAGTGATAAATAATCTCATAAGAAATTAACATTATTCTTTGGACCACTACAAAGGTTCCAATTCTTAGAGATCCTAGAATTTTTCTTGGTGTGTTGTAACAATCAGTTGTTTTACTTAGTTATTTCTTGACGCTTAAATGCTTGATTTAATATACAGCATCCGCTCCAAAGATTAACTTTGCAATCAGAACAGTTTGTACCATGTATTGTTATATGCTCTGCATAAAAGTTGGTTTGTGCTTTTATGTTTGTCTGCCTTTAAATGAAGCATCTTGTCATAATTTAACAAGAGATCACTAGTCCCACAAAATAATCAGGTTAAGTCAAACAAAAGAGAAAGGTAAACCTATTTCCATGGTTACCATTGCCATTTGGATCTCCCTATGTATTCTCCAGATCTTCAAGGATAAGGGTTTGTATCCTCTGGGTCCGGTCAAAGCTCATTCTACTAGGTCAGTGGCTACTTCTGTGGCCTTTTGGTCCAGAGTGTCGTTAGACGACATTTGTTCTGTGGTTACTTGGTCCTCATCTCATACCTTTATTTTTCACTACAAATTGGATTTGATTTCTCGAAGGAGAGCATCCTTTGGTTCTGCAGTGCTCCGGAATATCCTTCCTTGAGGGCCACCCAGGTTTTTGGTAGCTGGGGACTCTGTCCCACAGGTTGAAGATCAAATGAAGTAAACTACTTCAGATAAAGAAGTTATCTACTCACCATAATGTTCCATCTGAGTAGTTCTACTTCATTTGTCTTTAACCTTCCTTCCCTCCTTCCCCCTCGCCTTACTATATAGACAGCATGTTAGCTGCTGTCAGGTGTGTAAGGTGTTTTGTGAGGTCTGGTTGTTCAGTAGAAGGTGCAGCAAACTCGATCTGGGGGTTGGAAGGTAGTGGTGTAGGGTATTATGGGTAAGGGGAGGAGCTTGGAGCTCGGAGCAGATGCTAGAAAAAGTTGCTGGCTCAGATCCGATACGCATCCGGTACCCACAGGTTGAAGACAAATGAAGTAGAACTACTCAGATGGAACATTATGGTGAGTACCTAACTTCTTTTTTTTTTGTACAGCATCTGTACAGAGTAGCAAATGGTGTTTGTTCAGTTAAATGGCTCAGCTGGTTCAAGGGGACTTTTCTCAGCCAAGTCTCAACTGAGTGAAGGTTCATTTTTAAATATTGTAAAAGGGCAGTATTTCACCTAAAAGATCATTAAAACTGTAGTATTGTTTAGGCTGAATGGGATTTTTACAGGTTGATTGATTGAAGCAGTATAATTTTTTGGCTCTGTGTTGAATTGTCATGGAGATGTAGACCACCATTTCAAAGAACTTTAGGTAGTGATGTAACTCTGTCACTGTGCTAAACTGCAAGTAATCCATACTTTTATTTTCTGCCTCAGAAAATAATTTTGACATTCTATGTACTTACTGTTAATTGATTGAATTGTCTCTTACTTTCAGCATTATAGTAATCTTGACAGTCTAACCTTGGCTGATGTTGTGGAATTAGTGGAGAATACACGTGATACTTTGGATGATGTCTGGAGGCAAACTGAGCATGATTCTTACCCTGCACCACGTATGCAGCATCTGATGGAATTGATAGGTAATCTGAGCTTAACTATTTCTGTGATATGTACTTACCAGTCAGTTAACAGTTTGCATTAGCCACTGTATGTAAGTGGTGATGCTGAAACTTAAGCTTTTCCTAACATTTTGAACTGCTTAACTCATCAGGTCTTCTGATTTCCTTACCAAATGGATAAACTGTAGATTGCAATTTATCAGTGTCTGTGTCTTTGCATACCCTGGAAAAAAATGTCCTGAATTTGTTGTATGCATTCTTATGTTAATGTGTAATTGAAGCACATAAGGTGTGATTACTAGGTTGTACCTCCAAAGACCACCACCACCAAACACATCTTTATGCTAGCTTGAATGTATTCATTCATCAATAAATAAATACTAACTATAACTATGTATGTATAGCCTCTGGATATGCCTCTCAACTGTTCAGATTTTTATTTTTCTGGTAAATCACTGAGAAATGAAGTCAATAGACAAGCACATGTGTTTGATTTTTGACTTCAGATCCTTCAGAAATGCATATTAATACAAAATTTATTAATGTGATGTCAGTCTCGCCTTTATTCTCACGTATGGGGTCAGATCTGATCCATCAGATCAGTCTCAGTGTTGTACAAAAGCTTGTAGTCTTCAACCGAGCTCACAGACACCCTTCCCAGAATGCTCCTCTCTATTACCTCAGATCTCATTTGCCGTTCCACGAAAGACATGGTCATTCATTGAGCTCCAGGTTAAGTTTCTAAATTTTTTTTTCTGTTATTCATTTATTGGACTACATTTGACTTCTGTTTTCTTTACTCTGTTACTAACCCACCTGTTATTTCTACTTAATTTGTATCATTCTTTTTCTTCCCTCCACCCTCTCCTGTGAATCTAACATCTGTTTTTTAATAGGACTTATTTCTTCCTGTATATCTAACTTCCATATTTAATAGGACTTCTTTCTTCAAAAAAAAAAAAAAAAAACTTTACTATCTTTCCAAGATATATATTTCTTTTCTGTAGTTTAGATACCAAGTGCTATTATTGTTTTTTGTGGTGGTTGTTATACATACTTCCTTTCCATTGTTTAGATACTAAGTGCTATTATAGTTTCTTTGTGGTGGTGGTTATTTTCTAGTTGTAGCTATCTACTTATATTGCTTAGTGTGCCAGTTCTGCATTGTTTTAATTTTCTTCTTCCTGGTGGTTAATTAAAAATGTCTCAGAAACCTGATAAACTCTTTGGGTTTAAAAAGTATGAGGAGTGTGGTAAGACAATACCATTATCTGTGTGTGTGTGTGTGTGTGTGTGTGTGTGTGTATTGCTTGTGCCCTTTACACTTGCAATAAATCTTGCCGCATTTGTCATGGCTTCAATCAGCATTCCATATTCGAGAGGAAGAACAAGCTAATGTTAAAGGGTTTACTGAAAAGCCCTTTTTCTGAAGCCATTTCGGGCCATGTGTCTACAAAATTTTCTTCTGCTTCTTCAACTGTTGCCGATAAACTTAAAAAGACTCCTCCATCGCCTCTGAAGGCATCATTGGAGCCAGCTCAAAAGAAGGCAAAACTCTCTGCTCCATTAAGTACTTTGAAGCAGGAGAGACTCAGACCTGAAGGTTCCTCAGAGTGCTTGGTGATTTCCGCTTTGGCAACCTCTGCTCCAATGTTGACCCTGATTTGAGACCAGTCTCCCTCAATTGAAACAGTTTCTTTTAGGTTGCCTTCCCTGGATAATGGCTAAATCCAGGTCTCCGACCCTATCTGTCTGGTCTACTAGGAGCCTTTTGGATGATGATAGGGTTGTACAGAGGTTACTTAAGACAATGACACTGGTCACATTGTTGAATCCGAGCCCTATGGATTCGGAGCCATCCAGATCTGCCCTGGTAGCGTCTCTTCCTCTTCCAACCTAACCTTTGAGTTAGGAGCTGGAAGATTCTGATGTCGGGATTGTGCCTTTGTCGGATCAGAGACCTGCATTGTCATCTGCTCCAACATGTGCTCCGAATTCCCCTGCTTTGTTGGAGCGGGAGGACTGTAGGAGCCATAGCTGTCTCGTCAGCCCCGTGGATAGGGCAGACCATGTTTTCTTCGGACTGGATTCTGCATCGGCTCGGATGAGCTTGGCTTCTACCTCAGTCTCGGACTTCTTGTCTTTGAGTTTGGAATGGCCTTCATTCTGCTATGACTACTTTTTTATTAGTGCTGGGGAGTTCCTCAGATCAGGGACAGGGAGCCTTTGAGGCTATGAGGAGATCTTTGACTGCTTCTCAGTCTTAGACTCAGTCCTGTCAGGCTCTTCCTCCGCTTCACTACCGGTGCCTTTGTCCTCTATTTTACCCAGTCCACAAGAAGAGGGGGGCCCCAAGCCTCAGGACATTCCTCGGGGAATCCCCCCTTCTGAAATTTACCCAGATTATCCTTCTGAGGAAGTCCCTTGGAAGAAGGACCATCTAGACTCCCCAGAGGAGTCCATCACTTCTGATACTGATCTCAAGGAAAGCCGAAGGGACCCCACAGTCATCTCCTGAAGATGTCTTGTTTGGAGACATCATGAAAATGCTTAAACAAAGAGGTGGATGGCAGTCCAGCTTCCCTTCATTGGAGGAATCAGTATACTTGAAGGCTTTCAGGTCCCGATCTTCCACCTCCTGGGTGACCTCTTCTTCCAATGAGCTTATTGATTTAATCTCTCTGAAGGCTTGGGAGACCCCAGATACCATAGATCCTATTCCTAGGAGGCCAAATAAATACATCACATCACCATCTGACAAGAATTTTCTTTCAAAAGGAGTAGTTGTGGATACCATGGTTGTGGCGGCAGCCACCAAAAAGGAACTTTCTGAGACCAGTTCCACTATCCACCCCTCCTAATAAGATCTCTAGGATGATGGATAGATATGGGAAGTGCATTTTCTTTTCAGTAGGCTTTACTGTTCAGTTGCTGAATGTACCTTACTCACTTTACGAGGTTTCAGATGGATCTGCTAAAGGAGTTGACAGACAAAGTAGCCTCTCGGCTTGCATCCTAAATTCCTTTGTTAATTCCTCCATGAGGCTGATTTCATATGCAGCAGATGAAGTAACTAGAGCCGTAGGTTCAGGTATCTCTATTAAGAGTCAGGCCTGGATGCAACTTTGTGATTTCATGGAGCCTTTCAAGTATTCCTTTGTGAATGCCCCTTTTGATGGCTAATCTCTTTTTGGGCCGAAAGTGAAAGAAATGCTCACCAGGTGTGAACAAGAAGGCTAGACCTTGCCTGTCTTAGGAGTCCGTTATTCTACTCCGACCAGACCCTAACCCAAAGGTCAGAAAGGTAGTGGAGAGATGTAGTTCAGAAAGTCTCAAAGGTCTTTCCAGGACACACATGGTGAAAGTTCCCCCAGAGGCAGAGGAGGGAACAATAATGGATGACACCATCCTCGTGACAGGGGAGGCCTGCAAAATCAGGGCTGCAGAGATACCTTCTTTGGCAAGCCCTTTCAGTGCTCTTGAACGGAGGCCCAGTTGTCCATCTCTGGAGGCAGTCGGGGGTCATCTGTGTCTGCATCCACAGGCCTGGCAAGAGATTACAAACAAATGGGTGCAACAAATAATTTCCAGAGGTTACTTCATCACCTTTGCCCATCCCCTTTCCTAAAACAAAAAAATCCCAGATGTACCACTCACCCAAAGGGATCAAGCAATCAAAGAAATTCAAAAACTGCTAAAGAAAAGAGTCATCCAAGACGTCCTCATATACCAACAAGAATTTGAAACTTGCTCAAGATTCTTTTTGGTACCAAAGAAAATAGGGGACTGGAAACCCATTCTGGATCTCAGCAACCTAAATAAGTAGATCAAATAGAGGAAGTTTTGAATGGTCACTTTAAAGTCTTTCTACCCTTTCTGGGAAGAGTCAATGGATGTGCTTGATAGATCTTCAGGATGCGTACTACCATATAAAAATGGAAAGATGGTCCAGAAGACATCTGCGCTTCAAGCTGGGAGCCAGTCATTATCAGTTTCATGCCCTGCCCTTTGGTGTCACTACACCACCCACTGTGTTCAAATGCATGGCAGTGGTTGCGGTTAACTTGAGGCTCCTAGGATTCTGACTGTTTCCATACTTAGATTAATGACTCCTAACTGCCACGACTGGGCATCAGCTCATAAGGACAAGAGAAACTACCTTGCACCTTTTCTGACACCTAGGAGTCGCCATAAATTATGAAAAATCAGTTCTAAAACCTTACCAAAATTTGGTTTTCATAGGAGCTCATCTAGATACAAGAAAAATGATAGCAAATCTTCTTCCGACAGAATAATGTCATTGCGCATTCAGGTGAGAGTATTGATTCGCAAGAAAAGAGCATCTGGAAAATTAGTACTACAAGTCTTGAGAACAATGGCGGCTTTAATAGTATTAGTGCCACTAGCCCACCTACACATGAGAAATTGCAGTGGTTGTTGTCGACCCAGTGGTCCTTTCTAGAACTTTTAGTGTCACAAGATCTTGGTTACAGATTCATGCTGGAAGGATCTTCAGTTGTGGATCCATTCCGATCAAGCCAGTCTAGGTCGTTCATTTGTACCCAGTCAGCCCCAAGCCACAGTGACCACGGATGCCTCCCTGATAGGGAGGGGAGGGGGACATTATTTGGGAAGGACATTCCAGGGCACTTGGTCCCCTTATTAGGCCCATCTGCATATAAATGCTCTAGAGATGAGAGCAGTGCTCCTAGCATTGCAAGCCTTTCAAGACTTTCACCCTCTGGAAACAGAGATCCAGTCAGACAACATGTGGGTAGTCTGGTAGATCAACAAACAAGGAGGAACCAGATCTTACCCTGTTTGTCGGGAAGCGCTCAGAGTTTGGCAATGGCTGACAGCTTCCAACTGCTTTGTGGTAGCAATGTACATTCTAGGGAAATCCATTGGCATAGTAGACATGCTGAGCAGGACAATGTTGATGCCTCACACGTGGTCTCTCAAACAAAAAATTGTGGAAAGAATTTACCAGAAATGGGACCAGCCTTGCTGGGATCTTTTTGCTTCTACAGTAAACAACAAATGCAGCAGCTACTTTTCCCTAATCCCCCCTCAGGGGGAGACCCAGAGAGATGAACTTGTTCACAATTGGCTCCCAGGTCTCCTTTATGCCCATCCCCAACACCCCTGATTCCCAAATTGTTACAGAAAGCAAGCGTGTTTGAAGAGAAAAATCATCCTCATTGCCCCCGACTGGCCCCAGCAGATTTGGTTCCCCTTCTTGTGGCCTCATCTTTTGGAAAAACCATGGATACTGGACCCAGTTCGAGACCTCCTCTCGCATCTGCAGAAAATGGTCCATCCCGGTTTACAGAATCTCAACCTGACAGCATGGCTGCTCCAATTCCAGTGATAGCCGGGCATCCTCTAATTTTGTCCTCAGCTAGACATATTTTACTTTCCTCTCATAAAATTTCCACACGTAAACTTTATAGAAATAAATGGAAAAGGTTTGTTGTGTGGGCTACAGAGAATAAAGTTGATCCTTTTACTGCTCCCCTTCATTTTATTTTAGATTTTTTGGCGAAGCTCTTTAATGAAGGTGCTGCAGCAGCTACTGTAAGGGTTCAGTTGGACACTATTTCCAGCTTTCGTCTAGGGGAAAATGGCTCTCCAATTATGTCACACAAGTTTTGTAAGACCTTTTTAAAAGGAACCTTGATGTTAAGACCTCCTTATAAAAGTCCATCTCCTCCTTGGGGTGTAAATTTTGTATGGTCTTATATTATTTGTTCCCCTTTTGAACCTTCAGCCAGTTGTGATCTAAAACTTTTTGTCATTATAAAACTAACCCTAATGCAAGATATTGGAATTTCATAGCAAAAGGATGTCACACTAATCTATCGTGAGTAAAACAAATCTTTTATGTTCTGTTAACATTTAAATGTTAAGTTGTCTATCTCGCCTTCATTCTTGCTGGATGGGTTCGGAGCCGACCTCGGCTCCGACTCGGCCACTCTAAAAGCTCGAGAGTTGGTTCCACCGGCTCGAGGCTCCCCTTATATCCCACAATGCTAGGCGAGAGTTACCTCAGATCTCGTTTGCCGCTACAGCTTCGAGGTTGGTTTTCTACCGGTTCTTGGTGAGTGACTTTTCTTGTTGAAATTAGTCTTTCAAAACCCCTTTAATTTTAATATATTTACTTAATTCCCTTAGTTTAGAGAAAATTTTATCCCCTTCTAAAAAAATTTCCCTCAAGAACCTTAGGTTCTTCCCTTGGGCCTACAGGCCTTTCCTTCCCTAGTGGAGTGTGTGTGTATTATTTTATTTTAAAATCCTAGTTACTGGTTTTATTATATTTTAACTTGACAGGGTGTAACTAGTGTGTTTGTGTGTGTGTTTGTGTACACCTGTTCAAAAAAATGTCTAAAGAAGCAAAGGTCTCCGGATTCAAGAAGTGTGATGCGTGCTGTCAGAAAATGTCTCTGACAGACGCTCACACTTCTTGTGTCTACTGTCTGGGGCATTTGCACCTGCAGGACTCCTGTGCTGTGTGCCATGGCTTCAGCCCCAGGGTCCTGCAGGAAAGAAAGAATAAATTGATACTCAGAGGCTTACTCAAGCCAGAGGATTCCCTGTCTGTTTCAATAGGGAAGCCCTCTTAGGCATCTAGGTCTTCGGCTCCGGCAACTGAGCCGAGACCTAAGGTTTCTCAACCTCTGCCTTCATCGGCTCCGGCTGGAGCCGATAAGTCTCAGTCCACAGTTTCTGTGGCCCCCTCTGCTCCGGCCGGAGCCGAGGTAGTAGAGTTCCGTGTCGGCTCCGACCAGACCTTCGGAGCCGACAACTAGGAAGAGGTCCAGGTCACCATCTCTTGGCTCCGTTCATTCGGCTCCAGGATCTCCCCTGCTGTCTGAACGGAGCCAAAGATCTCACTCCTCTAGGTCATCGAGGCTGTCGGATCATGACCTTCAGAGGGTAGTGAGTCGACTACTTAAGTCCGAGGCACTGGCCCAGATGCTTCAGAGCCCGACTCATCAGTCGATGCCTGCCCCGGTCCATCAACATATTCCTCCTTCGACTCTCTTGAGCTCGGAGCCGGGTCGTGTCGGAACCGAGACTTTGTTAGCGTCGGAGCCGATACAATTGTCTTCGGCTCCGTCGTCGGCTCCGTTTTCTTCTTTGGAAGAATCTCGGCACCGGACTTCCCTCGTCGGCTCCGAGGGGGTGAGTGGCATCGGACCCTTGTCCGACCCCCCTCTCCCTCTCGGTGCTTCGGCGCTGGTGAGTTCGGCTCCGACATCGGCCTCGGAGCCATCACTGTCGGTGCCGAGGGGGGTTCTTAGCTTCTCGGAGCGGGGACCTCTGGCTCTGCCTGACAGGGGTACATTCGAGGTCATGCGGAGTGTGTTAGAGCCTGGCTCTACTCCACAGTCGGCTCCGTCCGCCCCTCCCTCTACGGTGCCTCAGGCTAAGTCGACTCACTCCCTCATCCCGGACCGCAGAGAGCCAACTCCTCAGGAACCCTCTGTGGGATTTCATCCTCTTCCGAGGCCTCTCCTGATTTGGCAGAAGAGCCCCCTCGGAAGAGGAAGTGTAAGAGGAAACACATTGACTCACCTGAGTCCATCACATCAGACACAGATTTGGATGATTCTGAGGGTTCCCCCCGTTCCCCTTCTGAAGATGTCTCATTTGCAGACATTCTGGAGATCCTGAAACAGAGGGGAAATTGGCCAGCCCTCAACCCTTCGGAGGACGAATCTGTGTATCTTGAGGCATTTGGCTCTCATCCTTCCACCTCCGGGGTGTCCCCCCTTGGCCCCCTCATGCAGGTGGTTGCTAAGAAGGCATGGACGGCTCCTGATTCAGTGGACCCCACTCCCAGGAGACCCTCCAAGTTCATAACAGCTCCAGCAGACAAACAGTTTTTAACAAAAGGAGTTTCTGTGGATGCTATGGTGGTAGCTGCTGCCACTAAGAAGGAGCTAGCTGATCCTTCAGTACCTGTCCATCCACCTAACAAAGAATCTAGGTCCATGGACAGGTGCGGAAGCGGATGTTCTCGTCAGCGACATTTACCATGCGTTCGCTGAACTACCTGTGCCATTTTACTCGTCTTCAAAGGGACTTGATCAAGGAAGCGAGTGAAATGTTAAAGGACCCTACAGCTGCGGGTTTCAAGATAAGATGAACACGCAGCTGGCTACCCTTAACTCCATAACCAAGTCCACCATCCGCCTTCTTTCTTAGCCGACTGATGGAGCGAGCAGAACCGCAGGCACAGGTGTGCCCTTACGTAGGCATGCCTGGATGCGGCTATGCAATTTTGGACCCTTCAAGGCGTCTTTCACGAACTCCCGTTTGATGGATCATCCTCTTTGGTCCCCAAGTGAAAGAAACCTTGACTAGGTGCGAGACTGATGGCAAGACCCTTTCTGCCGTCGGAGTCCGTTTTTCTACTCCTTCCAGGCCTTACCCCAAAGGCCAGAAAGGTGGAAAGATGTGGTTCCGTAAACAATCTCAAGGGACTTCGCCTGACGCACAGAGTCGTTCCCGCCAGAGGCAGAGGCGGAATAACAATGGTAGACGCGCCCTAGGGGCAGGGGGTCTGCAGAACCAGGGCAATCGGGAAGTCTTCCTGACAAGCCTTTTCAGCATCCCTGAGGTGTTGCCCGACTGCCCATCTTCGGAGGCAGTCGGGAAGATTGTCACTGTACCCAGAAGCCTGGCTATCCCTGACTCAAGACAAATGGTTACAGTCCATCATTTCCGAAGGCTATTCTATCCCCTTTCTTCGCTTTCCAAATCAGTCAAAAAAATCCCTTCCAGATGTTCCACCCGCTCAAAGGGATCTAGCAGCTTTGGAGATCTCAAAACTGCTTGCAAAAAGAGCAATTCAGCCAGTTCCAGCAGACCAGCAAGGATCCGGAATCTACTCAAGGTTCTTTTTAGTTCCAAAGAAAACAGGGGACTGGAGACCAATTTTGGATCTCAGTATCTTGAACAGATCAGTCAAGAAAACAAGATTTCGGATGGTCACGCTGCAATCCATCCCCCCCCTTTCTGGCAAAGGAAACTGGATGTGCTCTATAGACCTTCGGGATGCGTACTATCACATAAAAATGAACAGACGCTCCAGAAGATTCCTCCGCTTCAGGCTGGGAACCAGTCATTTTCAGTTCAGGGCCCTGCCCTTTGGTCTCACCACTGCCCCCCGGGTGTTTACCAAATGCATGGCAGTGGTAGCTTCTCACCTGAGACGACAAGGATTCCAGGTGTTTCCATATTTGGACGACTGGCTCCTCACAGCTCCCACCAAGCATCTCCTTCTGATGGCCAGAGATTACACTTTTCGCATTTGTCAAAAGCTGGGTATTTCAATAAATTGCGAAAAGTCTGTTTTGTCGCCTTGTCGTACTATTACCTACATAGGCGCAAATCTAGATACAATAAACATGTCTGCAAGACTGACACATCAGAGAATAACAGACATTCACAAACTGGTATCACTCCTTTTCAACAACAACAGAATCAAAGCCAGGTTAGTTCTGAAGGTGTTGGGAATTATGGCAGCGACCATACCTCTGCTTCCATTAGCCAGATACCACATGCGAATCCTTCAATGGATGCTCTTTACTCAATGGTCATACCAGCAACTTCCAATGTCTCACACCATTATGATCACATGGCGTGCAAAAATCATCTCATGTGGTGGATGTCTTCCCCAGCTCTTGTCGGGAAGACCCTTTGTTCCACCTCCTCCGGTTGCTACTCTGACAATGGATGCCTCCCTGATCGGGTGGGGGGGCATTATCAGGGCAGGACGGTCCAGGGCACATGGCAACCAAATGAGTGCCACTTGCACATAAATGTTCTGGAGATGAGAGCAGTGCTTTTAGCGTTGCAAGCCCTTCAAGACTCTCTTCCCTTGGGAACGATTGCAATCCAGACAGACAATATGTCTGTAGTGTGGTACATCAACAAACAAGGCGGAACCAGATCTTACCCCCTGTGTCGAGAAGCACTCAGACTGTGGCAATGGGCGATTTCTTCTCAGCGTTTTCTGATAGCAACGCACATCAAGTCCAATCAAATTGCGGACAAGTTGAGCAGAGCTATACTCATGCCTCACGAGTGGTCTCTGAAAGACTCTGTAGTGAGAGAAATTTTTCTCAAGTGGGGTCAGCCTTGCTGCGATCTTTTTGCTACTCCCCAAAGCAGCAAGTGCAGAGAATATTTCACTCTATTCCCTTTACCAGGCCAACCCAGCAGAGACGCTCTAGTCCAAGTTTGGCCCCGGGGACTTCTGTATGCATTTCCTCCTTTCCCACTGATCTCTCAAGTAATACAGAAAGCTATCGCTCAGAAGGCCTCATTGATCCTCATTGCTCCTTACTGGCCTCGACAAGTGTGGTTCCCCTTTCTACATCGTTTTCTCTTGAAGCGACCGTGGAATCTGGACCTAGTTCCAGATCTTTTGATCCATCAGTCGGGTCAGTTTCATCGCTCCCTCCCCTCTCTGAACCTCACTGCTTGGTTCCTCCAGTTCCAACCTTAGCCAGGCTTCCTCAATTATCTCACTCTGTTAGAGATATTTTGATAGCTTCCCATAAATCTTCCACTCGAAGATTTATTTGAGTAAGTGGAAACGCTTCACATATTGGGCTCAAGGAAAGGACATAGATCCTTTCACTGCTTCCATCCAACTAGTCCTCGATTTTCTAGCTGAACTCTTCCATGCAGGTTCATCTCCTCTACACTTAAAGTTCAATTGGCAGCTATTTCTAACTTTCATGTGGGTATTTCTGAATCTGCCCTAATGTCCCACAAGCTCTGCAAAGCCTTTTTGAAAGGAGTTTTTCTTCTCAGACCTCCTATAAGAAATCCTCCTTCTCCTTGGGATCTAAATTTAGTTCTTGCTTCTTTGATTCTTCCCCCTTTCGAACCTGCAGTCTCCTGTTCTTTAAAATTATTATCATGGAAAACTCTTTTTCTGGTAGCTATTACATCAGCTAGAAGAGTTTCAGAGCTTCAAGCACTCAGCTGTCATCCTCCTTATCTTTTGTTTCATAAGGACAGAGTATCCTTACGAACTAACCCGTCCTTTTTGCCTAAAGTGGTCTCGACGTCAAATCTGAATCAAAGCATTGATCTACCGGTCTTTTTTCCAGAATACTCCAATAGGTCTGAACAAAAATTACACTGCCTGGATGTTCACCGTCAATTGAGGTACTACTTGGATAGAACTAAACAGTTCAGAAAATCTGATCAGCTGTTTGTCTCCTATGCGGAGAGCAGAAAGGGACTTTCAGTTTCAAAGGTATCATTATCCAGATGGCTAACATCTTTGATTTCCCTTGTATATGAAATTAGACATCAAAAGCTGCCTGATAAACCTAAGGCTCATTCCACCAGAGCTTTGGCTACTTCTTTAGCCTTCCAAGACAGACTGCCTATCGACACCATTTGTGCAGCGGCTACTTGGGCTACTCCTCACACTTTCATTTCTCACTATAAGTTGGATTTAGCTTCTAGGCATAGAGCTAACTTTGGTTCCACTGTTCTCAGGAGTCTGTTCCGTTAGGCCACCCGGGACAAGGTGCTAGGGACGGTTCCATCCAGCAAGAATGAAGGCGAGATAGACAACTTAACATATAGAAGTTATGTTCTTACCATAACGCTCCATGTTAGTTGTCTTCTTCGCTTCTTCTTAAGGCCCCACCTTCCTTCCCCCTGGCCTGGACAGACCTAGAGGAGTTCTGATTGTGACCTCTCTTTCTACCACCTCTTTCTTAGACATATGCTATTATGCATATTTCCTGGTTCAGGATGTAGGTCACCCTTCTTTCTTCCTGTTGTTAGAGGTGGATTCTGTTTTACAGTTATTCTGTTACTATTATAAGCTGGGGTTAGCTTACAAACGAGATCTGAGGTAACTCTCGCCTAGCATTGTGGGATATAAGGGGAGCCTCGAGCCGGTGGAACCAACTCTTGAGCTTTTAGAGTGGCCGAGTCGGAGCCGAGGTCGGCTCTGAACCCATCCAGCAAGAAGAAGGCGAGAAGAAGACAACTAACATGGAACGTTATGGTAAGAACATAACTTCTATTTTACAAATATGGAAAATATTTACATGGAAATAAATTCACAGGGCATTTATTACACTTTATAAACTAGCCAAATTCAATTCACTTGATAAATCCATTTGTTGGAGATATTCTTTAAACTGTAAAGCTGATTGGACTCGTATATTTTTAGATTGTATTAACATAAAACAATTCTGGGAAGAAATTAATATTTTTCTCCAAGCTATATTCACAAATACCTTTATTTTAACCAAATCTTTAGTCCTCTTAAATGTTAATGATACTATTGGAATGAAGAAAAAAGATCTATACCTACTTTGGTCTATACTAGCTGTGGCAAGGAAATGTATAACTAGAAAGTGGAAGTCTTCACAAGATCCTACTCTGGAAGAATTCTTGAGATTGATGGAAGTAACAGCGACATTAGAAATCAAGGTGAAGGAATCGAGAATTTCACCGAAAACATGGACAAACAATCCTTGGGGAAAAACATTTTAACTCTTATTGAGACATTAAAAAATAACCCTAAATAATTAATGTGTAACTTTATACTTTATTAATTGAATATTATACATTTTTGTTACTAATTTCATATATTTTATTAATATTTTCCTTCCTTTGTTCAGGTCAGTTGTACATAGTGTATACAAAGGTTTATAATACTTGTTTATTGATGATTGTATTGTTAAACATTATAATATTTGGAAAATAAAAAATTATTTGAAAAAAAAATAAAACTTTTTCTCATGAAAAACAATTTTTCTGGTGGCTGTTACTTCAGCAAGGAGAGTATCTGAATTGCAGGCCTTATCGGTTAATCCTCCTTATTTGGTGTTTCATAAGGCAGAGTTTCTCTTTGTACTAATCCTTTTCTTCCTAAAGTGGTATCGGACAATAACCTAAACCGATCAATTGAACTGCTGGTGTTTTTCCCAAATTTCCAAAATAAAGGATAGCATATGTTGCATTTATTGGATGTTCACAGACAGTTATATTTCTATTTGCACAGAACTAAAGATTTTAGAAAGTCCAAACAGTTATTTATTTCTTTTTCAGAAACAAGAAAAGTTTTACCAGTATCCAAGGTTACCTTATCTAAATGGCTTTCTGATTGTATTACCTTTATTTATATTTTCCAGAATAAACAGCTACGTGAACCTCTAAGAGCCCATTCTACTAGAGCTATTGCTACTTCTTCAGCTTTTTCTATCTAGAGTATCTATGGATAATATGTGTGCAGCAGTGACATGGTCAAACCCCCATACCTTTATTACTCATTACAAACTAGATTTGGCTTCCAGGAGTAGAGCTTCCTTTGGCTCTATGGTATTGAGGAATAGTGCAGAATGGTACAAAATACACTGAACCGACCAATATTGCCAACATCCCTGGCAGACAGGTTCAGCGCAAACTTCATCCCCAAAAGGGCCCATAACCATACCAGAAGAATGTAGAGCTCCTGAAATCACAAACACTCAGGTTAAAACAGCCCTCTCCAAAGCCAAAAACACAGCATCAATGGGACCGGACGGAGTCCCAGGCTGCGTCCTACATGAGCTCAAAGATGAACTAACCCCTCACCTAAATGCGCTGTTCAAACTCAGCCACTCCGCAGGTTACGTACCCATAGAGTGGTGCACAGCAGTGGTTATTCTGCTCCACAAAGGTGGAGCCACAACAGATCCCAGGAACTATCGCCCTATAAGCCTGACTAGCTTGGTCTGCAAGGCTATGGAGCGCATCATCATGGAACTCATTAACAGAGAAATTGGGAACCTCCAAACACTGGACCCTACCCAGTTCGGCTTTAAGAGCAGATCATGCCTTCTAAACCTGGTGGACTTCTTTGAGACAGTTACCAAGGCTATAGACGAGGGAAAGGTGGTACACACAGCCTGCCGAGACCTTGCAAAGGCCTTTGACACCATTCCCCATACTGGTATTATAGACAAGCTCACCAGCCTGAACGTAAACCCCTACATCACAAGATGGGTTGCCAACTGGCTCACGGACAGAACCCACATGGTAAGAGTTGTGGGAGCTAGGTTTGACTCCAAACTGGTTACAAGTGGCTTTCCCCAGGGCTCACTCCTAGGACCCTTCCTGATTGGCATATACTTCTCAGAAGTACAGGCAAGCACAGGACTATGGCTGACCAAGTTCGCAGATGACTGCAAACTAGGGGCTATAATACCACATAGGTGGTAGTCCCCTAAATACAGAAGACGTAGTAAGGGATCTGGGGACCCAAGTAGATAGTAAACTCTCCTTTGATAATCACATTGCCAAAGTGGTTAGAAAATCCTTCTACGTGGCACACCTTATCATAAAAGGGTTTGCATCCAGATCAAAAGAGGTCATTGTGCCCCTCTACTCAGCGCTCATCAGACCCATCATAGAGTACAATGCCCCATTTGGGATGTATCTTACAAGACACCTGCAACAGCTGGAAAGACCACAGAAGTACCTCACCAAGAGGATCACTGGCCTCAAACAGATGCCCTATGCAGCTCGACTGAAGAAACTCCAGCTGTACTCTGTTGCATACCACCTACTCAGAGGTGATCTCTGCCTGATATACAAGGCCATGTCCAACCCAGAACTGATCGACACGCTCCACCTAAAGAAAAGCTTATCCCCTCGAGCCACACGCTCTAGGGATCTAAACCTCACCACAACAATAAATAGGACATGCTGGAGGGATAGATTCCTGTCAGAGACTTTCCATGTTTTGGAACAAGATTCCAGTCTACATTAGGCAGAGCTTCTTGCTAACACTCTTCAAGAGAAACCTTGACGTGTGGATGGGAAATGGAAAGTTTACCCCGGGGATCACTTCAATGGCTCTGCTGGGCAGAGGCACAGGGAACTAATCTAAGGGGGGGGGCGGCAAAAGCCAATACATTCTGGCTGGGCTTATAAATGCCTTCGGGCAGATAGCCCTAGTACCTACCTGTGAACCTATAAGGCCGAGATGGATCATAGGTATCATATCCAACCCCATATGTGAGAATAAAGGTGGAGATAGACAATACACATGGAACACCGTGGTAAGTACATAACTTCTTTTTATAGAAGCTGTCTAAGTTTATAAGACCAGTGTTTAAAAATTTTAGGCCTTCTTCAGATCTCTCTCTCTTAGAGATTGAGAGATATACCCTGGAGTGAATGTTAGTTGCCATAATTATAACATGATATAAGTTAACATATTAACCTTTTTGATAAAAATGGAAACGATTTATAATGTATTTTAAATAAAAATAAAAAGAGAACCTGTGCTAAAAAACTGAGACTATACTACTTACTTCTTAAAATTAAGATGCCTAAGAGGCTGCTTTTGTTATGCTACAGGACATATATGTACTGTACATTTAATACAGTGCTGGGAATACTTGAAGTGCCTATAACCAGATCTCTGGTGTGCAGCTCATAGTACTTTGAGTTTGCACTGGAAGAGCCTAAGAATTTACACCTCTTCTCTTTCCAGGCTGAGTTTGGGGGGGGTGGAGGGCTTGACCACTTTCTGACTCATTGCTGCTGTTTGTATTTACATAGAGTTACTGTTCTTGAGACTTTTTCTTTATAGTTTCCACTCTGCATGTAAAAAAACACCATTTTAACTCTGCTAGTCCCAACTCTGTCTTGAGCATTGGCATAAGATAGTTTAGATTTTGGTTTTGATGACAGGGTGTGCATATCCTGTCTTGCCATATTCTTGAACAAGAATTAGTTTAAATGTTCATCGTATCGATCATTGCTGCAGTAGTCTAAGCTCTAAGGGTTATATCTGAAGGTAAGAAAAAAAAAAGGACAGATTGTATCAAAGCAGACTGTTTCCAAGTGGTTGTCTCAGATTATTACCATTTGTTATTCTCATTTTGTAAAGGGTTGGACTAGGTAAGTATTCTAGAAGTAGCATTGTGGCTCTCTGTATATACATTTGCAAAGCACTGCAAGCTAGATTCCTTCTCCAGGTCTTGGTCAGGCTTTGGTAAGAACATTCTCCAGAGGCTTCTGCACCCTTCTCTTTCTACCTCGTAGTTGTTCTAAGCTATATTAATCTACCCATATAACATAGGCTACTGCAGCAGTGATGAACATATTGCAGTTGTGTAAGTAAACTGACCATAACAGTAGAAGTTCGATTTATCAGTGCTGCAGTAGTCACTTCCTCTTTCCATCTCCATTGTGTTTTGGAGTGCTTTTTATTTCAGGATGTGGACATTTGTTTTTTGCTGTTCATAGCCATCTCCTTTCAGGGGTCAGCCTACTTGTCTCGGTTTGGTACTCAAACCTTTCTTTTAGTCAGCTCAGCTTGTGCTGACTGTTTTGGTGAGTGAAGGTGTCCTGAAGCTTTGCAAGTTGTCCAGCTGTTGTATCCTGTCCAGGATATAATCCATATAGCATAGGCTACAGCAGAAGTGATCATTCAAGCATATACTATTATGGTAAGTTTACTTGCACATCTGTACTTGTTGTCAGTTTGCATTTCCAGACCAGGCAGTGATGACTACATTATTAATCATCTGCAGTGAATTTAGTGATATTTTTTGTAGCATTGTTCTAATTTATTTTACTAGAGAGACCTATAGATGGGTAAACAGTGGGGTGTCACAAAGTAATGGTGGGACAAGATAAGTTGTGGCAGCGGTTTTCCTCTCTGCGTCTATGAGTTTACATTTTGTCCTATGTAGACTTCACAGCTTTTGATTATTTGTTTTTATTTGCTGAATATGATGGTTAGATTTCATCTGGAAAGGAAGAGAACTCTGCCATTTTACTGCCTGTTCTTTTGCTGAGTGATAGCTGTAAAACCAATGCAGAGATGAGTCACAGAGGCCAACATGAATGGATTTTTGTAATACATTTTTATGGGAGACCATGTTTAATGCCTTGGATAGGACTAGGAAAGGTGTAGAGACCAAGTTAGCCTTATTCCTCATGAGATTAATGTTGATTCAACTAAGTAGGGAAGTGGTAGTGCTGTGGGAAAGATGTGCTGAGTTGGGAGTGGGATTTTTTAAAGTGATATGTTTAAAAGGATGAAAGTGAATGCATTTCCCATGAATTTTGGATAAGGGAGATGATATTGCTAGTGGTATGGAGTTAGTTATCCTTGGATTTTCCTCCTTTATGAAAGGGTACGCTAAAGGATTTTTTTTCCAGAGGGCAGGTTGTGTAGTTTACATTGATGGATATTTTATCAGAATGTAAATTGGATAAGCTAGAACATCTGTACTCTGCAGGTAGATTGTTAGGCAGTAGAGTGGTAGGCTTAAATTTAGAGATTTTTTTTTTAGGAGGTACATTTAACTTTGAGTTATCTGTGTTTTATTTCGGAGAGATTACTATTTGCATTGAAGTAGGAGTTGAATTTGCTTACAGTGGTGTCTTTGTTTGTTGTGACTGGATTGGGTGGTTTGTTCAGGATTCGAGAGATTTATATTAAGAATAATTTTTAAACATCTTTATTATATATGACATTTTTTAAAAATATTGGCATGGGTACACACACAGCAGTAGAAAAGGAAACAAAGCATATCACTTCCATTATTTGTTTTGAGAAGACCAAACTTTATTACACAACTACATCACATACCGTTATTAACACATTTCTCATGCATGATGCATTTATCTGCTGTTGGTTGGCAGCACTTGCACCCAGTAAGAAATTATTTTCTGTTTTTAATTCTACAACACTGGCAGTTAAAATGCTTTATATCACATTTGTATTGTACCATTCACATATCCTTTCACTTCAAGAAATTAGAACATTGATTCTATCTACCTCTTTTACATCAATACCACACCCATACCATTATGTCTTTACACATATCTATATTCTTAACACTCTTCTGGCCTCTGGTGGTCAGCTATTTACCTATTTACATAGTCCCTGCCCCCACCCTTCACCATTTTGTCAGTGCCACTTCTTATCATTCTATCCTTCTTTATAATTCACTTCCCCATCTTCCTCTAACCAGCTTTTCCACTTTCTTCAAAATGTACATAATCTCGTCCCCTCCATTTCTTCCTGACTTTAATCTGTTTTTGTATTTGTTTTGTTTTTTTTTTTTTAATTCCACGCTTCATGGAATATCTGCCTTCTTCCAGTGTCTTGTTATTAATTTCTTCCCTATAGTCATAATGAGCCCTATTATTTCCTTAATTCTAATTGGCACACTTAACTGATATCAAAGCAGGAACAGCTTTTTTGTCTCTGTCAATCCTGTATACACTTTTCCTTCAGAATACCTCTTAATTCTGTTTGGAATTCTCTCAACCCTTCACAATCCCAAAACATGTACCGCCGCATCCTCCCTTCTGCATCTCCAGCATACTGTAGCTACCCTAGGGAACAATCTAGACAATCTTAACAGATTGTAAAAGTATTTATGCAAACGCTTCCAAGTGAAAAATCTGAATGTATGTGCTTTTGTAACATTCCTTGGCAGTTGAATCACCTCTTTCCACTCCTCCTCTTGTATAGACGTCCCTCATTCTTTTCCCCAGCTTTCTTTCATTTTAAAACTTTCATATATCTTTTTTCATCTTATCCAACTTCTCTCTATTTTCACTAATCCTCTTATTTCCCTACATTCTATTTTTCTGTTCTCATTTTATTGTACTAGTCTGGGGGCTAGTTTTTTGTTATCCCAATCTCTCTTTATCTCTTGCCAGCTATTTTGTACTCCCACGTTCCCACGTACTGACAGTTCAAAGAATTCTTCAGCTGAATTTCTGCCTGCAGTTCATTCCAGGCCATAATCTTTCCCCTATCTGAACTTGAGACCAGTACCACTCCTTTTATTTCTTGCTCTATCTCCATAGTGTTCCCTTATTTTCCACATATTCCTTTATACAGTGTCTGCATTTGTTTCGTTCAAGGCAAATTAACATCTGCTGCTGGCACTTCTAACACCAACTCTATATCTTCTCTTTGAACCTCTTCTCACCTTGTATCCTTTTCCATTCATCCATATATTGTGTCTGCTAACCTCAGTACATTCATTGGCAAACATGCCTGCAGACACTCTCTTTTAAATCCAGGACCCCCAGCCCCCCTTTCCTTTTACCTCAGTGATTCTATCCTACGCTGTCCCTTGCTTGCATCCATCCCAAATGAAATCCCTACTCACTCTTTTACCTTTGTTAACAGAGTATTATCAGGCAACTCCCTGAAAGCCTTTCCTGGATATATGAACTAAGGTATTATAGTCCTCTGCAAGACTTGGACTCTTGGATCAATCTCCAAGTTTGGTACCCTCCATTTTGCAATTTGCTCCTTTTCTTTCCCATATATCACTTCATAGGTCCCTTTCATAATTTCCTACATCTTCTCTTCAGCCTTAATCCCCAGTATTTTTGTCTTTCTTCCTACCATCCTGTATTCCTCTTGGTCCTCACTCTGTTGCTTCTTCCTGTTCAAGATCATTATTTTGGTTTTATCAGTATTAACCTTGTCTCCTGATCTCTTGCCAAATGCTGTCACTATGTCCTATAGCTTATTGATGTCTACTTTATATTTTGACAATATTAATAACGCATCCTCTGCATGCAACAATGTCTTCTTTTGTTTCTCACCTATACCCTCTAATTCATCTTTCTCTTATCTGTGCTAATGGCTCGATGTATAGTGAAAATAATAATGGGGATAATGTTGTCTTGTCCCCCTCCCTGTCACGATCTTACCCAGCAGCCTTGCTGTTATCTTCACCTTTGCCTGAGCTCCCGGATCTATCCCTTCTGTCATCTTTACCCATTTGTCTGGGAAATCATTCTTCCTCATCTGAAATGAGTATTTCTACCCTACCTTGCCAAATGCCTTTTCAGTGTTCAGGAAAATTAAAGCTAACTCTTCCCCTCATACTTGTGCATCTTTCATAAGTAACCATGTCCTAGTTAGGTTATTGATCATCCTCCCCCCATGAACTCCACCTGATTCCCATGTATCAGCCTTAGTGGTATCTTACCAATTTTATCTGTGTGTATAATCATGGTTTAGGACTGAAATAGGCCTATATGCAGATAGTGTTTTTGGGGTCTTTCCACTTCTTCGGAATTACTCTTTCCATGATCTTGATAACTGCCCCCCCCCCCATTATGTCATTAAACAAATCTAATCAGAATTTAATAATCTGCTTCTTTTGTAATAAACAGAACTCAGTTGGGAGGCTGTTACTTGACTAGGGGGAGTCATCCTGTTTGTCATCTTATCCCATGCTGTCACACACTCTTCCATCTTAATTTCCCCTTCTATCATATGTTTGTTCATATTGAGCATTGCTGCAGTCTTGTTCTTTCGGCTGCTCCTGTCAGGGGTCGCCACAACAGATCAGCTGATGTCCTTCATGGATGCATCTGCAGTCATAACAAGTGGGTTGTCCTGTCGTCAGGCAGCCCTGCAGTCGGCCGGATTCCAAAGTGCTGATGTCGCACTCCACCCGACGTCATCTCTGTTGGTCTTCGGGTATAAAAGCATCAGCCGACGCCATTTTCCTCAGTCTTTCTTGCCGTGGCGCCGCAAGCAGCTGTTGCTGTTCCGTGCGATTCGTGGATCCAGAGATTACTTCTACCGAATACTACTTCAAGACTTCAGACTCTTTCTTGCCTCAGCCGATGTCAGAAAAAGTTAACAATTGTTTAACCTGTGGGAAACAAATACCTCATAAAGATTTCCACTCTTACTGTCTGCCTTGTTTAGGCCCAGCAGCCTGTTCCTGTGCCTCTTTCAACCAACAGTTTTTCGGTTCTGATTTTACATTATGCCGTCGGATCCTCCGACTACCCCAGATAAAGACCGACACTTTCCGGTTTCCTTAAACCACGGTAAAGCAAAAGTGTCTCGGTTTGAAAACTGCTCAAAGTACAGCTGAACCTATTCTTACAACTGAGGCCCCTGCTACAACTCTTGAATCGACCTCAGAAATCTTACCCACTACGGTGGTTGACTTATCAGACACCATCCCCTTGGATGTCTCTACCCCAGCACGTGGTGCTGCTAGGCCTCCAGCTGCCATGTCCATTAAGGCCTTCGCCAGGGCTAAAGCAGCCAAGACTACTAAAACAGTGCCTGTTAAACCCCCCACATCCAGGCCCTCTTCTAGTTCTCAAATGCTTTCTTTGGCAGAAGATTTAATTTCTTTAATTAGAGGATCTCAATCTCACCCAGAAAGGGCCTCTCAGCCCCAGAGAAGACAGCTAGGGCAGAGCCCCCTGAGCCAGTGTCTTCTGATGATTCTGCTGATGAATCAGACATAACTGACCAGCCTGAGGCTCCTTCTCCAATTTTGAAGATTCTGATGCTGAAGAATCCATTCCAGCTGCTTCCCACCAGAAGAATTCTCCTTTGAAACCTTGCATGCCATGCGAGAACAGTTCCAATGGCAGCAACAGGATTTTCAGACTCCAGAAAAGACTTAGGACCTTTCTGCACCTCCCACAGCACAGGCCCTTAGCTATACCTCCTGTTCTCCCTGTGGTGGATGATGCTTTCAATGATGTTTGCTCGGCTCAGATTCTTTACCCCAGCCCCTGCCAAACCAGACAGATTTTACAGGGTGCCAGATACTCATCACCACCTTTACAAGGCCCCACTTGCAGACCCAGAAACTATATCCCAGGGTCCCAAGGCAGTAGCCGCAACCACAGCTAAAACCCTATTCCTTCTGAAAGGGAAGCAAGGTCACTAGACAGATGGGGTAAAAAGGTCTACACTTCAGCTACTCTCTCACTAGAGCTTTAAACTGTCAGTTTCACATGATACAATACCAAGAGTTTATGCTTGATCAGTTAACTAAAAAACTAACCACTGATGAATCTCTTGATAAGAAATATGTATTAGAGATGGTAAATAACATACAACAGGTTAGCAACCATTCCTTAAAATGTGGCTATGATGCACTGGAGGCTTCATTTAGATCAGCCATGACAGGCACAGTGATAAGAAGGCATGCATGGCTAAAGGAACAAGCTTTACGGATCATGTTAAAGCTAAGTTGCTAGATGCTCCTATGGACAAGACAAGTTTGTTTGGTACACCTGCCCAGCAGGTTATGAAGAAAATGGAAGAAAAGGCAAAATCTGTTCAAACTGTTAAAGATTTCTTGCAGGTTCAACCCCAAGGTTTAGCAGGAACTGGCCTGCCAAAATTGGTCCTTTCCTGACTCCACAAAATTTCAAAGGGGCAGGAATAGGCGTTCCAGAGGCAGAAACCAATCCAGAGGAGGTGCCTACAGAGGACGACAGTGGCAAGGTAACAACAGAGGCACAGACACAGCCACTGCCACTACATCAGCACAACCACAGTGACTTAATCCTAAATCCGCCTACCAGGAACAAATAGCAGCTCCTCTAGGCGGAAAGTTAACCTTATTTTCAAAGAACTGGCACTACATAACAAAAGACAAGTGGATTTTACAAACCATAGATCAAGGTTACGGTTTTACTTCCACACTTTACCAGTCAAAGAGGAATGCCAAATCTACCTCCAAATCAAAAACAGAGGCTCGCCAGATAATGGAGTTAGCAAACATGAGAGCTGTGGAAAGAGTGCCAACAGCAGAACAAGGAAAGGGTTCTACTCAGACTATTCCTAGTTCCAAGAAAGGAAAAAGTTGGAGACCAATTCTCGACCTGTCCACCTTAAATACATACATCATTGTCCCAAAATTCAAAATGCTGACCCTACAGCAACTTCTTCCCATGCTGGGCAAGGAGTCTTGGCTGGTAACTCTAGATCTCAAGGAGGCATACCTGCGTCCCCATTCAACCAATCTGCAGAAGATACCTCAGATTTCTTGCAGGATCAGAGCACTATCAATTCTCAGCATTGCCCTTTGGCTTATCTACTAGAGTATTCACAAAATGCCTGGCATCAGTAATCCCATTGCAGACTACAGGGAATTCAAATTTACCCATACCTGGACGACTGCCTGCTACAAGGGGACAACAAAAGCAAGCTGACAACAGATTTACAAAGGGTCATTTACTTGCTACAAGGACTGGGATACACAGTCAATTTACAAAAGTCAAGGCTGATACCATCCCAAACAAGGACATTCTTGGGCGGAATTGGACACAGTACAACAAATGGCATTCCTGACTACAGAAAAACAAAAGAACTTCCTCTTTACTTCTTGGCACTAACAAAACTGAACAAGTTAACAGCAAGAAAAGTTCTGCAGGCCTTGGGCTTCATGGCATCATGCATAATCTTGGTCCCATTTGCCAGACTACATATGAGGAAACTACAGTGGTACCTAAAGAATTTATGGTCCCAACACAGACACAGTCTAGAAACAGAAATCCCACTAATTCCATGCTTAAAACAGGAGTTCCTATGGTGGGCTCAGGCATGCCAGTCAAACCCAGGCCTACCCTTTCGCAGATGTCAACCAAGCCAGACCATCACAACAGGCGCTTCAGACCTAGGATGGGGGGCCCACATGCTGGACAAATGCGTGCAAGGATTGTGGACACAGGATCAACTTCACCTGCACATCAATCTAAAAGAAATGCTGGCAGTAAAACTGGCAATCCAAAAGTTCAAACCATTTCTCAAAGAGGGCCAGTTGATGATAAGGACAGACAACACCACAGTCATGTGGTACATCAACAAACAGGAGGCACTCATTCATACCCCTATGCAGAATGACCTTGGAGCTGTGGACCCTGGCACTCAGCTACAACATTCAGTTACAGGCAATATTTGTACGGAAAGACAATACTCTAGCAGACATATTAAGCAGAACCACGATGCCCTGGAAGCTGCACCGGACATCTTCAAGACCATCTCGAAGAAATGGGGAATGCCACAGATAGACCTATTATCACCTCTCAATCACCAGCTCAAAAATTCTGCACAAGGACATTCCACCCACTAGCATGGAAAGTGGACTCACTCTCCTTCAACTGGAAAGGCCTAACAGCATATGCATTCCCACCTCTTCCTTTGATACACAAGGTACTACTAAAATCAAGGAAGAACGTCCAAGGATAATCCTGATAGCTCCAAACTGGCCAAGACAACACTGGTACCCACTACTGAAGAGCATGTCTCGAACAATATGTGGCCAATACCCTGATGCCTTTGATGTTAACTCAGAACAACTACAGCATCATACATCCAAACCTAAAACGCTGCAACTGACTGCATGGAACATCACATAGCAGCAGCTAATCCAGAACTTTCCCAAAGAGTTAAAGACATTATTCTTGAAGACCTTCAACAAGAAGGAACTATGCTGGAAAATGGAAAAGGTTTGTCATTTGGAGTGAAAGAGGAAAAGATGTGTCAAACATAGATATGCCTAACATTCTGGAGTATCTGGCGAACTTCTTCATTCAGGCCTGTCGTACTGCTCTATCATGATAGATGCATTAGCTATTTCAGCAGAATACAGCTTTGATCCACCTGTTTTTCGCACCCTTTGCTCAGGCAGTTCCTCAGAGGAATCAAGAATGTAAAACCTCCAAGGAAACCACCATTACCAGCTTGGGATTTAAACTTTGTGCTAGAAAAGTTGACACTATCACCCTTTGAACCAGCAGCAACAGCAGACCTACAACACCTGTCATGGAAAACTGCTTTCCTACTGGCAATTACTTCAGCAAGGAGGGTTTCAGAACTACAGGCCTTAATGGCAGTGCAACCCTTCCTAATCTTCCACCAAGATAGAGTGTCCATGAGGACTAATCCTACATTTATGCCCAAGGTGGTATCCAGAGTGTCTTTAAACCAGGCAATCCACCTACCTACCTTCTTTCCCAACCCACAAAACAGAGGGAAAGAATACTGCATACCTTGGATGTACATAGACAGCTACGCTACTACTTGGACAGAACAAAATAGCAGAAAGACTGACCAACTTTTGTAGCCTATGCAACAGGAAGGAAGGAAAAGCTATTTCAAACAGACAATCTCCAAATGGATAGGAAATTGCATGTTACTCCTTCCATGGAAAACCAATTCCACAGAACATAAGACCTCATTCTACAAGGGCAACAGCCACTACCACAGCCTTCTTGACCTCCGTGCATACATTTGCCAAGCATTATAATTTGCCTCTATATTCCAGATCCCGAGCAGGGTTTGCCACTGCTGTACTGCAAGGGATCCTAAACACACCATAATCTACTTTTATCCTCCTCCCTAGTTGGCTATGGTATTCTACCCACTTGTTATGACTGCAGATGCATCCATGAAGGACATAGTACAGTTTTGTACCTACCATAAATGTAGATGTCCGAACTGGATAGCATCTGCAGTCAGCTCCCTCCTTCCCTCTGTGGTACTTCTAGGGTGTTTACCCTCCTAATAGCTAGCTGTTGGGGAGTCTTTATGGTGTATTTGTTTGTATATATGTACATATATGCTTATTGTTGTGTTTACCTCTATCTATTTGGAAACATTGGCATCTATCCAAATTTTTAGCCTGCAAGAGGGCTACTGGCATCTGGGGCAAGAAACACTGAGGAAAATGGCGTCGGCTGATGCTTTTATACCAACAGAGATGACGTCGGGTGGAGTGCGACATCACCGACTTTGGAATCCGGCCGACTGCAGGGCTGCCTGACGACAGGACAACCCACTTGTTATGACTGCAGATGCTATCCAGTTCGGACATCTACATTTATGGTAGGTACAAAACTGTACTTTTCCATTACTTCCTGTCCTCTGCATCTTGCTCTGTCACACCACCCACTTGCATGTCCTCTCTCATCACATCCATAAACCTTATCTTAGGCCTTCTTCTTTTCCTGTTACCTGGCAGCTTCATCTTTAGCATCTTTTTCCCAGTATACTCTGCATCCCTCCTCAGCACATGTCCAAACCAATGTAATCTTGCCTCTCTGGCTTTGTCTCCAAACCTTCCAACCTGGGCTGACCCTCTAATATACTTATTCCTAATCCTGTCTATCCTCGTCGCACCCAGTGCAAATCTTAACATCTTCAACTCTGCCACGTCAAACTCTTGACTCCTGCCGTTTTGTCAATGCCACTGTCTCCAACCCATGTAACATAGCTGGTCTCACTACCCTCTTGTAGCCCTTCCCTTTCACTCTTACTAGTACTCGTCTGTCACAAATCACTCCTGACACTCTTCTCCACCCACTCCATCCTGCCTGTACTCTCTTCTTCACCTCTCTTCCTCACTCACCATTACTCTGAACTGTTGATCCCAAGTATTTAAACTCATCCACCTTCGCCACCTCTACTCCCTGCATCCTCACCATTCCTCTGTCCTCCCTCTCATTCACACACATATATTCTGTCTTAGTTCTGCTGATCTTCATTCCTCTTCTCTCTAGAGCATATCTCCACCTCTTCAGGGTCTCCTCCACCTGTTCCCTACTCTCACTACAGATCACAATGTCATCTGCAAACATCATAGTCCACGGCGACTCCTGTCTGATCTCGTCTGTCAACATGTCCATCACCATTAGAAATAAGAAAGGGCACAGAGCTGAATCTTGATGTAATCCCACCTCCACCTTAAATGCATCCGTCACTCCCACCGCAGACCTCACCGCTGTCACACTACCCTCGTACATATCCTGTACCACTCTTACATACATCTCTGACACTCCCGACTTCCTCATACAATACCACAACTCCTCTCTAGGCACCCTGTCATATGCTTTCTCTAAATCCACAGACACACAATGCAACTCCTTCTGACCTTCTCTGTAATTCTCCATCAACACTCTCAAAGCAAACATTGCATCTGTAGTGCTCTTTCCTGGCATGAAACCATACTGCTGATCACTAATCACCTTCCTTCTTAACCTAGCTTCCACTACTCTTTCCCATAACTTCATGCTGTGACTTATCAATTCATAATTTCCTTGATGTAACCCCTCTATAGTTACTACAGCTCTGCACATCACCCTTATTCTTAAAAATCGGTACCAAAACACTTTATCCATTCCTCAGGCATCCTCTCACTTTCCAAGATTTCATTAAACAATCTGGTTAAAAACTCCACTGCCATTTCACCTAAACACCTCCATACTTCCACAGGTATGTCATCTGGACCAACAGCCTTTCCGTTCTTCATCCTCTTCATAGCTGTCCTTACTTCCTCCTTGCTAATCCACTGCACTTCATTATTCACTATCCGCACATCATCCAACCTTCTCTCCCTCTCATTCTCTTCATTCATCAGCCCCTCAAAGTACTCTTTCCATCTGCTCAACACACACTCCTCGCTTGTGAGTACGTTTCCCTCATTATCCTTTATCACCCTTACCTGCTGCACATCTTTACTAGCTCGGTCCCTCTGTCTAGCCAATCGGTACAGGTCCTTTTCTCCCTCCTTAGTGTCTAACCTTTTATGCAACTCATCCTACACCTTATCCTTCGCCTTCACCACCTCTCTCTTTGCCATGCACCTCATCTCGTTATACTCTTGTCTACTTTCTTCATCTCTCTGACATTCCCACTTCTTCTTCTTCGCCACCCTCTTTCTCTGTATACTCTCCTGTACTTTTTCATTCCACCACCAGGTCTCCTTGCCCTCCTTCCTCTTTCCAGATGTCACACCAAGCACCTTTCTAGCCATCTCTCGTACTAGCTCTGCTGTAGTTACCCAGCTGTTCGGTAACTCTTCACTGCCACCAAGTGCCTGTCTTAACTCTTCCCTGAACATCACCACACAATTACCATTTTTCAGTTTCTACCATTTGATCCTTGGTGCTGCCGTCACACTTATCCTCCTCTTCTTGATCACCAATGTCATCCTACAAACCACCATCCTATGCTGCCTAACTACACTTTCCCCTGCCACCACTTTACAGTTTCCAATCTCCTTCAGACTGGCCCTTCTACATAAGATATAATTCACCTGTGTGCATCTACCTCCACTCTTGTATGTCACCTTATGCTCCTCCCTCTTGTTAAAATACGTATTCGACACAGCCATGTCCATCCTTTTCACAAAATCCACTACCATCTGACCACCTGCATTCCTTTGCTTAACACCATACCTACCCATCACTTCCTCATCCCCTCTGTTCCCTTCACCAACATGCCCATTGAAATCTGCACCAATCACCAGTCTCTCACCCTTGGGTACAGTCATCACCACTTCATTCAACTCACTCCAAAATTTTTCTTTCTCATCCATCGCACACCCAACTTGTGGAGCATATGCACTAACATTCATCATTACACCATCAATTTTCAGTTTCATAAACATCAGTCTATCCATCACTCTTTTCACCTCCAAAACACTCTTAGCATACTGTTCCTTCAGGATAATGCCTACGCCATTTCTCCTCCCATCCACACCATGATAAAACAATTTGGACCCGCCTCCGATACACCTAGCCTTGCTCCCCTTCTATCTGGTCTCTTGCACACACAATATACCAACCTTCCTTCGGTCCATCATATCAGCTAGCTCTCTCCCTATACCAGTCTTGCTGCCAACATTCAAAGTTCCGACCCTCACTATCACAGTCCTAGCCTTTGCCTGCCTTTGGCCATGCCTTCCGCCTCTTCTCTTCCTTCGGCCAACAGTAGCCCAATTTCTGCCAGCACCCTGTTGGACAACAGTACTGGTGGTGGTCTTTGTTAACCTGGGCCTCGACCGATCCTGTATGTATATGTGTACTTTTGTCTGCATGTATGATTTGGCAACATTTTATGCCGGATGCCCTTCCTGACGCAACCCTCCCCATTTATCCGGGCTTGGGACCGGCACAAAGAAAAGCACTGGCTTGTGCATCCCCAGTGAGCACTGCTGTAGTAACCGTAGCTAAATGGATTATATCCTGCTATGGAGCTAAAAATTGTCTGTCTTCCAAAGCTTCAAGGCACCTTCCACGTGCCCAAACTGTAAAGCAGCTCAAGCTAAGGTAACTAAGACATGTTTGGGTGTCAAGGCCTTTCAAATCTTTACCGCTGCTGTAGAGTGAGCTCCACTGAGGCTTTCAAGAATCCATGGTCAGTTTATACATTACTTTGCCAGGCAGGCAAGTTCCCTTTAAGAGGGGAAAAAACAAAAACTTTAATTTTCTTAATTTTGTTGTTTTATTACGTTCTTATTCAGGAAAGTTATTTTAAAGTTTAGTTTTGTTTTAATAGAATGTAACATATTTTTAAACAGCACCCTTTTTTCCTGTCAGTTTAAAAGTAGTGTGAAGTAACTGAAAACATTTTCTCTGTGGAGAAATTTATTTTTTTTCTTTTGTGGGGCTGGCATAGAGTTTTAAAAGTGCTTTTTACTGCATTTTTCTGTTTAAAAGCAAGGAACTTTTGTGGACTGGTAGTGTCTACTGGCAATTGCTGCTTCTCTCCCACTGGAAAGAGGCACCATTTTTGGCTTGACCATGGAACAGATTACAAGTACCATGGTTAGTCTTTCTTCCAGCCACAAAAACAAATAAAATTAATTAAATAGCCTTTGCCACTGCAGCAGTCTAGCAGTTTGCCTCATCTGCAAATGAGTGACTCCGCTGTGGCCATTTGTTGTATTTCAGACCACTCATCCTTTACCTGTGATCCATCTGATGTAGCACCTACAACCACTATGGATCGCCACGTCCTCTGCAGCTGTTGGGGTCCCCTCAGTGGGCAAGGGAGAGCCACTTTTTTTCATTCCTGAGAGGGAACAGTTAAGATTTCCCTGCTGTGCCCATCCCTGAAAAAGCTGCTGTTGCCATTAGTAACATGGTTGGCTCCATTTTTCCTGTCAAAAAGAAATAGAAAACGAAGCATGTAACTACCCCTCCTCACATTTCTTTGGATTGGATTAATTTACTGGATCAGGCTCAGGGTTAATTCAGGCTTTTGCTCTTTCTCGTAAAGTAAGAGGGAGTCCTCTTTTCCTGAAAGGATTCAAGTGTCTGAATCTGAACAGGAAGATGCAGGGACAGATGCATTTTTCCCCCCTTAAATTTCTGATTTGGACTTGGAGAAGAGCTCAGTTTCTGATTCTACCTGTGGGTGTTTCTCTTTTTCTGAGACTATTGCCAGAATGTGCCAGTTTCAGTGTGAGAACACTGAGGTTTCACAGTCCCTCAGAAAATATTATGAGTTGTTAGAGAAGGATGTTCCAAAACCTACACCCAGTCCTCCTGATGTTCTTCATTTTTCACTGTTGCAGTCATCACCTGTGGGTTATCCCTGCTGTGGTAGCCCTCGACCAGCCTGAATACCAGAGTCAGTGTTTTTCTGCGTCGGCTGCTGTCTGACTTCAGGTCATCAGTGCTATAAAGGAAGGCAGCCGACACTATTACATCAGTCTTTCTTGTTGTGGAGCCCGTAGCAGAAGCAGCTAGCAAGTGTTCCAATCGGTCGCTACCAGAGTTTGAATTACAGCTAAAAACGTCTAAAGCTAAGTACACCGTTGAGGATCCTTTTTTCTTGCACTAACCGATATCCGAAAAAGTTAACAATCGTCATGCCTTTGGAAAGCAAATACCACACTGAGACTTCCGTTCATACTGCATCACTTGTTTGGGCCCAGACCACAAAGTCCCCTGTTGCCAGTTCTGTGCCCTCTTTAATGCGAGAACCATTCGTCGTAGAGCTCTTATTATAGCCAGGTATTTTCATCTTCTATCTTTGCATTCCGAAATGGCGTCCGTCAGCCAACAATCCATAGACATTTCGAAAAAACATAAGGATAAAGATAGAGACAGACCACACAAGGTTATGCCTTCCGACAGCTCTACCGCTAAGCAAGTCGTCATTTCTCCGGAAAACAGTGAGGTAGCTTTGCAGCCCCTGATGCCCAGTTCGGGACCTTCGCAGGCCTCTACTGAGACACTGTCAGAGTCCGGTATGCTGCAGAAATCTTCATCTTCCGAGCCTTTGGTTGTCTCTGCCTTGGTTGGGTCCAGAGCCGCAATGCAGGCACTGGCTTCCGAGGTTGTCTTTCGCACTACAGATTCTTGACAAAAAACAATGTCTTCTACTCCGACTATCATTTCCCTCAGACTGATGGATACTATTAGGCCTAGAGGCAAGGCCACTCCTAAGAAAATACCTCTAGCCACCATTTTACTCCTGCTCCACCACCCCAAGCTCAAATGCTTAAAATGGCATAGGACCTTATCACCCTTATCAGGGGTAGTCAGGCCACATCTTCTAAAAGGAAAAGAGACCCTTCTCCTCAAACACTGACAGAACAAGATTGTGAGGAGTCTGATTATTCAGATTTTGAAGAGGAACAACCTCTGACTACTTATGAGGATTCAGATGCAGAGGAATCCATTCCTTCTGCCTCCTCTCCAGAAGATCTTTCCTTTGGGGAAACCCTTAACTCCCTCGGAGAACATTTCCAATGGGAATCCCAAGGCTTCCCTCAGTCTAAGAAAAGACTTTGTCAGTTTCTAGAGTTGACCCAGTACAGACTCTTGGCCATCCCTCCAATCTTAGAGGTGGTTGATTATGTCTTCCATGAATCCAGCTTAGCTCCTGACACCCTCCCACCTGCTCCTAGAAAACGTGACAGGTATTACAGAGTACCAGATTTTCACAAATAGCTGTACAGAAGTCCTACAGCAGACCCGGAGGTCATTACACAGGGACCAAAAGGAGCTAAGGCTAGTTCTGCAAAGAATCCTACTCCCTCTGACAAGGACTCCAGAGCTGTGGACAGATGGGGTAAAAAAGTGTACACCTCTACAACTTTAGCTGTCAGAGCACTCAACTGTCAGTTCCACATGTTAAAATATCAACAACATACTTTGGAACTATTAAAGCAAAAGATTTCAGCTTTTCCTGACTGTGCCAATTCAAAAGAGTTAGCAGATTTACTGCACTCTACTAGTCAAGTGGCTAAACACATTGCACTGTGGGTATAATTCCCTCGAAGCCTCAAGCAGGGCAACAGTGTCAGGATCCGTCATTAGGAGACATGCATGGTTGAAGGAACAACCTCTCCCTGATCATGTCAAATCTAAGATGTTATTCGTGTTTTACTGTTGCAGTCATTACATTTGGGTAATCCTGCTGGCAGGTTGCCCTGAATTCCAAAGTCCTGGGTCCTGCATCGGCTGCTGTTGCCCCTTCCCTGACGTCAGGTCGTCAGGGGTATAAAAGATGCAGCCGACGCCTTTTTCTTCAGTCTTTCTTGCTGCACGGTGCCCGAAGCAGAAGCAGTTCGCAAGTGCCAGTTGGCTAACTCCTGAGATTTTCATGTTAGAGTTTCAGATCCGAAGTCTTCAATAAAGCTAAGTACCCCATTGGGGAAACTTTTTTCTTGCTGCAGACCGATGTCAGAAAAAGTAAATAATTGTATTTCTTGTGGAAAGCAAATACCTCATAAGGACTTTTATTCTTACTGTATTCCTTGCCTAGGCCCTGATCACAACGTTTCTTGTTGTTGGTTTTGTGCTAAATTTAACCAACGCACTATTAAGCGTCTGTATGATTTTGCTTTAAACTATTTTGGACGCCAGTTTAATTGTCCAGAAATGTCGTCTGATAGCCATCCGACTATCGGAGTTAACAAAAAATGCAAAGAAAAGGAGAGAGATAGACAACTGAAGCCCAAAATCGACGCCGAACCTTCTCCTAAGCCACTTGCCGGTTTGCTGCTTCTCAGTGAGGCGCTTTTGCAGCCCCTGACACCCGCTACTTTAGAGTCGCAGGCTGCTACCGACTCCCACGTGGAGTCGGCCATGCCATTGAAAACTCAAGGTATTGGAGCCTTGGATACTATTCCTTCAGATGGGTCTGGAGCCACTGAGCAGGCACCGGCTTCTGAGGGTGTATTCAGACCTAAACATCTTTACATTAAACCAACCTCAGCTTCAAAGGCTAAAGCAGCTTCTAAAGCAAAGAAACACTCAAGAGCCACGTGGACAGGCCTCTATGCCCAAAAAACAGATGCTCAAAATGGCCGAAGACATAGTTACCTTGATCAGGGGTTCCCATCCCCCTCCTGATAAAGGCCTAGGCAAGAGACTGACTATGAATCTTCAGATCAAGTTTCTATTTCTTCTGATTCCTCTTTTGTTCAGGAATATTCTATTCCCCCCATGAGGATTCTGATGCTGAAGAATCTATACCTTCAGCTTCTCCTCCAGAGGACTATTCTTTTGGGGAAACCTTGCATACCATGAGGGAGCATTTCCACTGGGAGAGCCAAGATTTTTCAGAATCTAAAAAGAGCCTCAGGAATTTACTTTTAGTACCTCAACACAGGCCACTAGCCATTCCACCTGTGTTAGACATTGTAGATGTGTTTTCGGAGTCTAGTCTTACCCCTGACTCCTTACCTCCAGCTCCTGTTAAGCCTGACTGGTATTACAGGGTTCCTGACTGTCATAAATTCCTTTTTAAAAAAAACCTGCTGCAGACCCAGAAACTATTTCACAGGGTCCCAAAGGAGTTAAGGCTTCCGCTGCAAAAAACCCTACCCCCTCTGACAGAGATTCTAGGGCACTGGATGGATGGGGAAAAAAGGTTTACATATCTGCCACCTTGGCTATAAGAGCCTTAAACTGTCAGTTTCATATGCTCAAATATCAGCAACATGTCATGGCATTGCTTAAACAGAAAATGTTATTAAACTCTGAATGTGCAGAAAACAAGGAAATGCAGGATTTATTGCATGCAGCTGAACAAGTTGGAAAGCATGCTTTGAAATGTGGTTTTGATTCTCTGGAGGTCTCATGCAGGGCCGCAGTTACCGGTTCTGTAATTAGGAGGCATGCTTGGTTAAAGGAACAAAATCTGCTTGATCATGTCAAAGTTAAATTAATAGATGCACCTTTACAGCATGGTACTTTGTTTGGTGTTAAGGCAGAAGAGGCGTTAAAGAAAATGGAGGACAAAGCTAAATCTATGCAAACTGTCAAAAGATTTTTTACAAGTACAGCCACCTAGGTTTAGTAGACACTGGCCTACAACGAATTGGTCCTTTCCTGTGTCAGACAGACCTCAAAGGGGCAGATCCAGATGCCCTAGAGGCAGATCCCAGGCGCAAGGTTCATACAGGTCAAAACAATGGGGTGCTTCTACCTCCAAAGTTGGAGAAGACAAATCACAACCATACAGGAAACAGTCCCAATGACTTCCCCTTGCCTGCACCAAGCACTTATCTCCTGGCAGCACCCTTAGGGGGAAATTAGCACTTTTTTCTCAAAATTGGCACATTATAACCCAGGACAAGTGGGTTCTGAATATCGTGTCACAAGGGTACAAGTTCCATTTCCATACCCTGCCAAAGGCAAACGGCTGGCCAGATCTGCCAAAAAATCAATGGGCAGAGGCAGAAAAACAAGTCTCATCCCTCATGGACATGGGGGCCATTCAACAAGTACCAGAGCAAGAGCAGGGACAAGGATTTTACTCAAGACTATTCTTGGTACCCAGAGAGGACAAGGCCTTGAGACCAGTACTGGACCTATCTATTCTGAACACATTCCTGGATATACCAAAATTCAAGATGTTGACTTTGCAGCAGCTTCTGCCCATGCTGGGCAAGAATGCTTGGCTTGTGACTCTAGACCTAAAAGAGGCATACCTGCATGTCCCAATCAGACAGTTATGCAGAAGATACCTCAGATTCAAAGCTGGCTCAATGCATTACCAGTTCTCTGCACTGCCCTTTGGCTTATCTACTGCGCCCAGGGTCTTCACAAAGTGCCAGGCACCAGTAATTGCATTCTTCAGACAAATAGGAATACAAATATATCCTTAATTGGACGACTGTCTAATTCAAGCAGAGAACAAGGACACTCTTCTACAGCATATGGCGTTTGTGAAAAGACTTCTAACATGCCTAGGGTACACAGTCAACGAAAAGAAATCAAAACTAGTACCCTCTCAAGAGATAATATTCCTGGGTGCAAGCTTAAATACAACTGCCCAGATGGCTTATCTCACGCCAGACAAACAAAGACAACGGACTACCTATTTCAAAATGTTGGCAGCAAAGGTCCAGTTATCTGCAAGAAAAATTCTGCAGGCTTTGGGCTTCATGGCATCCTGCATCCTACTAATTCCATATGCAAGACTGCATATGAGGAAACTTCAGTGGTACCTAAAAAGTGTTTGGACTCAACATTGCCACAGCCTGGAAACTATGATTGCTGTTATTCCCTGCCTACAACAGGAGTTTCGATGGTGGGCAAAGGCTTGTCACCAAAACAAGGGACAGCCATTCACATTACCCCCAGCCAGGCAGACACTAACAACGGATGCATCAGATTATGCCTGGGGGGCCCACATGGCAGGAAGATGCATTCAGGGCACATGGTCCTCAACCCAAATGCATCTACATATCGATCAAAAAGAAATGCTAGCTGTTCAGAATGCCCTGACAGCCTACAAGGACCTACTTCATCCGGGACAACTACTGATAAAGACAGACAACACCACAGTCATGTGGTATATAAGCAAGTAGGGGGGCGCACATTTTTACCCCCTTTGCAGACTTACCATGACTTTGTGGGACACAGCATTAACTTCCCAAGTACATCTGCAGGCACAATTCCTGCCAGGAAGGAAAAATACTCTGGCAGACGAACTAAGCAGAAACCTCATGGATCCCCACGAGTGGCAGCTGGATCCACAAATCTTCAGCATGAAAACAAGGAAATGGGGATGCCCAAACATAGATCTATTTGTCTCCCCTCCCAACTACCAACTAAAAAGATTCTGCACACGAACTTATCATAGACAAGCATGGAAAGTGGACGCCTTATCTTTCAGCTAGAAAAACCTATCAGTATATGCCTTTCCCCCTCTGACTCTCCTCCCCAAGGTACTCCTAAAAGTCAGACAAGAGAAGCCAAAAATGATACTGATTGCCCCAGACTGGCCCCGCCAGTACTGGTTTCCAATCCTAAAGAACTTGTCTCATTGCCCAGCTTGGACCTTACCTCAAATACCTCATCTACTGTCCCAGCAAAACAATCAGATTCTGCACAGCCAACTCAGGACTTTAAACCTGGCAGCATGGTGGATAATGTAGTCATACAAAACACACCTCTCAGTAAAGCTGTGATGGTTTTCATTTTGGAGGCCAGAAGGCCTAGTACTAGAAAATCTTATGCTGGAAAATGGAAGAGATTCTGTGCTTGGAACCAGGCACAAGGAACTGATACAGTTGTGCCAGATATTCCTCAGATTTTGTAATACTTAACTGAGATGCTGGACAAAGGCCTGTCTTTTTCATCTATTAAAATTCATGCATCTGCCGTTTCGGCTCATTACAATACAGAGCCACCAATCTTTTCTCATCCCTTATTAAAGCAGTACTTCAGAGGAGCCAAAAATTTAAGGCCTCCAAGGAGATCACCAATGCCTGCATGGGACCTCAACTATGTCGTGGAAAAACTCACCTTGCCTCCTTTTGAGCCAGCTGCTACTGCTGATAAAAAGTTTTTATCTTGGAAAACAGCTCTGCTCCTAACAATAACTTTTGCAAGACGAGTTTCACAGCTACAGGGACTCATGGCTGTGGAACCTTTTATCATTTTTTATCCAGACAAGGTCTCTCTAAGGACAAACCCAACATGTATGCTTAAGGTGGTGTCCAGTGTGGCTCTTAACCAAACTATTCATCTGCCAACTTTTTATCCAAATCCACAGAACAAGGGGGGAGAGAATTCTGCATTCTTTGGACATACACAGACAGCTTAGATTCTACTTGGACAGAACCAAAGTTTTCAGGAAGACAGAGCAATTACTAGTGACATATGCTGCAGGATCACAAGGAAAGGCTATCTCAAAGCAGACTATTTCAAAGTGGATAGGCCACTGCATTCGTTTCTGCTACCTACACCATGGCAAGCCAGTGCCTAAGGACATTAGGCCACATTCAACCAGAGCTGCAGCCATTTCAGCAGCCTTTCTCAGGGGAGTACCAGCCAAGGACATTTTAGATGCTGCTACTGGAGTTCAGTGCACACCTTTACAAAGCACTATCATCTGCCACTCTACTCTAAATCCAGGGCAGGCTTTGCCATTGCAGTTCTGCAGGGCCTCATAGCCGCTCCTAATTCTGTTTAGCTCCAGCCTCCCAACCATAGTTTTGGGACTCTACCCAAATGTAATGACTGCAACAGTGAAACACGAAGAACATAGTACAGTTGTGTACACTTACCATAAATGTAGATGTTCGAGTGTATTCACTGTTGCAGTCCAGGTTACCCACCTGCCATCCCCCTTTCTTCTGATGGAACCTATCTTTCCTTCTCTGATTTATACAACCTATGTGGTGTATTTGCTTGTAGATGAAGGAAAGGTTTATATTGGTGCATGTATTTTTTTATATATATATATATATATATATATATATATATATATATATATACACATATATATATATATATATATACACACACATATATATAAATTTTGGCTACCCTTTTAGGGGGCACCTGACATCTGGGGCAAGAAAAACTAAAGAAAATGGCGTCGGCCGCATCTTTTATACACCTGACGTCAGGGAATGGGCGATAGCAGCCGACGCAGGACCCAGGACTTTGGAATTCAGGCTGACTGAGGGCAACCTGCCAGCAGGATTACCCAAATGTAATGACCGCAACAGTGAATATACTCAAACATCTACATTTATGGCAAGTGTACACAACTGTACTTTACTCGATGCACCCTTGGATAAGGACAGCTTATTTGGAGAAAAAGCAGAAGAGGTGCTTAAAAGATGGAAAACAAAGCAAAATCTATGCAAACAGTAAAATATTTCCTTCAGGTACAACCTCCTAGGTTCAGCAGGAAGTTTTCCTCAAAACACTGGTCCTTTCTTGCACCTAGCAGACAGGGGCAAGGTTAGCCCCACAGGACAAGACCACCCAGTCTCATATCCCAGGGACAGCAGAGAACCAAATGGTGGACCTCTTCCACCCCAAAGGCAGGGAATTCTAAGCCATCCCTCTATGGCAAAAACTCTTAATGACTCCATCTCCCCCCTGCCCTCTTTTTTAACTTACCAAAAACTAGGAGGAAGGCTCTCCCTCTGCAAAGAAAATTGGCTTTCTGTAACAAAAGACCAATGGGTCTTAAAGATCATTTTTCAGGGGTACAAATTCTCCTTCAACAAACTCCCAGTTCCAAGAGGATATCCAGACTTGTGTCCAAATCTGTGGGCTAAGGCATTGAAACCAGTCCAAACTCATTTCCCAAGGGGCGGTCGAACCTGTCCCCTCAGATCAAACAGGTAAAGGCTTTTATTCCAGACTATTCCTTGTTCTCAGAAAAGAGGGCACTTGGCGCCCCATCCTGGATTTATCCATTCTGAACACCTTCCTGGTGGTCCCCAAATTCAAGATGCTAACTTTGCAGCAGCTGCTGCCTATGCTGACCAAAAATGCATGGTTAGTTAGCGTAGATCTAAAAGAGGCCTACTTCCACATCCCCATAAGGGAATCCTGCAGGAAATTGCTTCGCTTCAGAGCAGGCTCATAACACTCAGTTCTCTGTGCTACCCCTTGGCTTATCTACTGCTCCCAGGGTATTCACCAAATGCTTAGCCCAAGCCATAGCCTTTTGCAGACAGAAAATATGCAAATTTACCCTTACCTGGACGACTGCCTCATTAAGACAGATTGCAAAGAATAGCTCCTCGAGGACCTCCACTTTATCAAAACCCTCCTAAACTACTTAGAGTACACCAACAATGAAAAGAGATCAAGGCAAACACCCTCCAGGAAGATCATTTTCTTGGGAGCAGTGCTGGACACAGCATCCCAAATAACCTTCTTATCCCCAGAAAAGCAGAGCTTCCCGACTCTCTACTTTACACAGTTGACTTCCAGACGTTCATGCAAGCCTTGGGGTACATTGCATCTTTCTAATTCCTCTGGCCAGGCTTCACATGAGAAAACTTCAGTGGTACCTAAAGAACCTTTGGTGTCAGCACACTCAACCTCTAGAGACCTCTCTATCTCTGATCCCCTGTATAAGGGCTGAGTTTCTCTGGTGGGCAGGGGCCTGTGCCCAGAACAAGGGTCTTTCCTTCACCCTTCGTCCAACTAGGCAGACCATTACCACAGATGTGTCAGACATAGCTTGGGGCACTCACCTAGAAGGCATGTGCACCCAAGCTCTTTAGGATGCACACCACCTTCCCTTACACATCAACCAAAAGGAAATGATGGCAATACAAAAGGCTCTGACATCCTTCAAACCCCACCTCAAGCCAGGGGTTCTCCTTATCAAAACAGACACCACCACAGTAAGTGGTGCATCAACAAACCGGAGAGGGACCCAATCTTTCCCTCTGTGCAGGCTAACCATGAACCTCTGGCTGACAGCCTCTTCCATGGGACTACACCTGATAGCCCAATACCTGCTAGGGATCAGCATCACCTGGGCAGACCACTTAAGCAGAAACTTACTGGACCCCACGAGTGGCAACTCCACAGAAAACTTTTTACAAATCACTCAGGCATGTGGGACCCCAGAGGTGGCTCTCAATGCTTTACATCTCAACCATCATCTGAAAAAATTCTGTACCTGGGAGTACCACCACCTAGCGTGGAAGGTGGATGCCTTGACCTTCCCCTGGAACACCCTCTTTGTGTACGCATTTCCTCCTCTGCCTCATTCCCAAGATACTGATCAAAATAAGGGAGGAGAGACCAAAGGTCATCCTCATTGCTTCAGATTGGCCCAGACAACATTGGAACCCGTTACTACGCAGCCTGACCTTACAGCCTCCCAGGCAGCTTCCCCTGATCTCAAACCTCTTAACTGAGGTGGGGGGGAATGCTGCACCCAGACTTAGACTCTCAAAACTATCAACATGGCTAATACTCCCAAAGCAAACAAGGGGCCCCCGTTAAGCAAACAGGTCCTAGACAGTATCACAGAGGCCAGAAGGCCCAGCACCAGAAAATCTTTTGGAGGAAAATGGAAAAGATTCTGCTTATGAAGCCAGTCCAGAGGGTCAATACTTCACAACCTTCCATCCCTCTTATCCTGGACTACCTAGCAGAGTTGTCATATACCACTCCGAAGTCGAACTACAAAAGGTAGTGGTACATACAAAGTCCAACAATAAAAATGTTAATAGCAAGGTGACTTTACCACGAAATGACTTGTCCAAAGAAAAAAGCCACAATTTAAAAGGTCAAGTTGCTTTAATAATCCAAAGCCAGTATTCAAAAAACGAGCGCTTTCGCCTGGCGCATCCCAGGCTTTATCAAGTTGTAAAATATTGTGTGGCCGTCCCCTTTATTTATACTATAGGATAGGCCAACCAATTAGTTAATTAACAATTTGATACATCAATTAATCAAAAATGGCTGTTTTAAAATACATATACTTGCACAATGATTAAAAAATACATAGAATGAAATAAATCACATAACCAATGCACACTGTATAACATTTAAATTAACAAATAATGCCACCATACATTAAAAAATAACTACACATATTTGATCCTTTGCATAAAACACCTCATACATAAATACTTGAGTTAGCATAAAAAACTCTGGAAGCTAGGGTGTTGGTTAACCATTATCAAACACCCTGCTATGTAATATTGTAGTGATACGATGTCAGAATTTATTATGTTGCAAATTGAAAAACAACCTCATTAAAACCTAAATACCAGCGTAAAAATATTAAGTCACCCCTTTTTATAATACAGATACCTATCTTTTGGAGCTCTGTTTGGTAGTAGTGTGGTTTTTTAGGGCTATTCACTCTTATAGGTATCTGTATTATAAAAAGGGGTGACTTAATATTTTCAGTTTTTTATGCTAACTCAAGTATTTATGTATGAGGTGTTTTATGCAAAGGATCAAATATGTGTAGTTATTTTTTAACGTATGGTGGCATTATTTGTTAATTCAAATGTTACACAGTGTGCATTGGTTATGTGATTTATTTCATTCTATGTATTTTTTAATCATTGTGCAAGTATATGTATTTTAAAACAGCCATTTTTGATTAATTGATGTATCAAATTGTTAATTAACTAATTGGTTGGCCTATCCTATAGTATAAATAAAGGGGACGGCCACACAATATTTTACAACTTGATAAAGCCTGGGATGCGCCAGGCGAAAGCGCTCGTTTTTTGAATACTGGCTTTGGATTATTAAAGCAACTTGACCTTTTAAATTGTGGCTTTTTTCTTTGGACAAGTCATTTCGTGGTAAAGTCACCTTGCTATGAACATTTTTATTGTTGGACTTTGTATGTACCACTACCTTTTGTAGTTCGACTTCGGAGTGGTATTTGACAACTGGTCACAGGCTTCCTGGTCTTCTGAGGTCTTTTTCGTGGTTATTTGCTTGTGTCGCTTTCTTTTGATACCTAGCAGAGTTACTTAATAGTGGCCTGTCTTTCTCCAATATTAAAATCCACGCTTCAGCTCATTTTGATACAGAACAGCCCCTGTTCTCCCATCCTTTGATTAAGCAGTTCCTCAGAGGGGCTTCTAATATCAGACCTCCCAGAAGGCCACCCACTCCAGCCTGGGACCTGAATTATGTTTTGGAAAAACTTATCACCCTTCGAACCTTTTGCTTCAGCAAAACTAAGGTTCCTTTCCTGGAAGACTGCTTTTCTTCTTGCTATCACCTCAGCCAGAAGGGTTTCAGAACTTCAGGTACTGATGGCCATTGAGTCCTTCATCATCTTTCATGCAGACAGGGTCTCCCTGAGGGACTAGTCCCTCCTTTATGCCCAAGGTGGTATCTAATGCAACTCTCAACCAGGCCATACATCTTATCCACCTTCTTTCCTAACCCTCAAGATAAGGGAGAAAAAATTCTGCACTCACTAGACGTGCACAGACAGCTCGGATACTTTCTGGACCATACTAAACCCTTCAGGAAAACAGACCAACTATTTGTCAGTTGGTCTTCCCAGCCCAGTGGCAGAGGGGAAGCCCATTTCCAAATGGATATCACACTGTATCCATTTCTGCTACAGATTGGATGGGAACCCCCCCCCCAAAAAAAAAAAGTCTATGCCAACCCATTCCAGTAGACCAGCCTCCACTTCCACAGCATTCCTCAGAGGAGTTCCCACCAAGGACATACTGGAAGCTGCCACCTGGACGTCTGTCCATACCTTTACCTAGCATTACCACCTGCCTCTATTTTCTAAGGCTAGGGCAGGGTTTGCCTCTGCAGTTCTGCAGGGCATGCTGACCCATTCCTATGTCTCTTAATAATCCTACCATCCCCCTCCTCAGCTTTGGGAATTCTCCCACAGGTGATGACTGCAACAGTGAAACACGAAGAACATAGTACACTTACCATAAATGTAGATGTTAGAGTGTATTCACTGTTGCAGTCCTGGTTTCCCACCCTCCTTTCCCCTTATGCCTTCTTTCCTTAGGGAGACATAAGTTGCTAATGGTGGATTTTAGCCCCCAGGACCACTTTCCCATATTTACTGGGGCCTCTGAATGGTTAGGGCAAGAAAGACTGATGTAATGGCATCGGCTGCCTTCCTTTATAGCACTAGCAACCTGACGTCAGACAGCAAGCGACAGCAGCTGACGCAGAAAAACATCGACTCTGGTATCCGGGCCAGCCGAGGGCTACCACAGCAGGGATAACCCACAGGTAATGACTGCAACAGTGAATGCACTCAGACATCTTCGTTTATGGTAAGTGTACACAACTGTACTTTTCATGTGCTGTAGAGGATGTGTGTTACTGCCTGCAGTTTTCCTAGTAGTCCGCTAGCTTCCCATAAAAAGGCAGATAGGCAGTATAAAGTTCCTCAGTCTTAAATGTTTGTACACTGTTCCCAAACCTGACCCAGCAGATGTTCTTCGTGTTTCACTGTTGCAGTCATTACATTTGTGTAATCTGCTGGCAGGCTTCCCTCAGTCGGCCTGAATATCAAAGTCTTGGGTCCTGCGTCGGTTGCTGTCTTTTCTTCCATGACGTCAAGTCGTAAGGGGTATAAAACATGCAGCCGACACCATTTTCTTTAGTCTTTCTTGCTGCCCGAAGCAGAAGCAGTTCGCAAGTGCCGGTCGGCAGACTCCTGAAATTTTCGCATTCGAGTTTCAGAACCGAAGTCTTCAATTAAAGCTAAGTACCTCATTGGGGAAATTTTTCTTGCTCCTTACCGATGTCAGTAAAAGTTAATAACTGCATTACTTGTGGGAAGCAAATACCTCATAAGGATTTTCATTTGTACTGTATTCCTTGCCTAGGCCCAGATCATAATGTGTCTTGCTGTCGGTTTTGTGCTAGATTTAACCAACGTGGTGGTGGTGCTGCGGTAGCGTTGTCGCCTCACAGACGCTGTCCGGTTCGATTCTCAGCTAGAGCGTCTTCTGCGTGGAGACATGCGTAAATGGGCGTACCTTTGTTGAAGGTTGTGCGTCAGGCCTGGCAAGCTGGTATGTAAAAATCAACTGCCAATGATTAGCGGACTGGAGTTCCGCTGTGGCGACCCCTAACCTGGAAAAGCCAAAAGACACAAACAAACTATTAAGCGTCGGTATATCTTTGCTTCAAAATATTTTGGAAACAGATTTAATTACCCTGAAATGTCGTCGGATAGCAATCCGACTACCGGACTTCACAAAAAACGCAAAGAAAAGGACAAAGACAGACCGTCAAGGTCCAAAACTGACAAAGCTTCTCTTAAGCCAGTCGCCGGAACTCAGTGAGGTGCTTTTGCAACCCCTGATACCCGCTACTTTCGAGTCGCAGGCCTCTACCGAGACCCATGTGGAGTCCGGCTTGCCGAGAGATTCTCAGAGTATTGTACCGACGGATGTCTCTCCCTCGGATTGGTTTGGAGCCACTGAGCAGGCACCGGCTTCTGAGGGTGTTTTCAGGTCTCAGCATTTTTATATAAAACCGACGCCATAGGTTCATAGGTTCATAGGTTGGTACTAGGCTATCAACCCTAGGGCCTATACAAGCCTAGCCATAACAATTCCCTGGCTATTTCTTCCCACACTATTTACTTCCCTGGACCCCTGTCTAGCAGGGCGACTGACGTGATCCCTGGGGTGAATTTCCTTTCTCCCATCCAATCGTCAAGGTTCCTTTTGAAGAGGACCAAAGAGGCACTCTGCTTGACATGTATGGGCAATCTGTTCCAGAGTCTGGGGAGTCTCTGGGTCAGGAACCTATCCCTCCAGCATGTTTTGTTTATTGTGATGACAAGGTTTAGATCCCTGGAGCGTGTGGCTCTGAGGGATTGGGATTTCTTTAAGTGTAGCATGTCCAACAGCTCTGGGTTTGACATGGCCTTGTATGTTAAGCAAAGATCGCCTCTGAGTAGATGATATGCGACAGAGTATAGCTGGAGTTTTTTAAGGCGGTCAGCATAGGGCATCTGATTTAGGCCTGTGATTCTTTTAGTGAGGCATTTCTGTGGCCTTTCCAGTTGTTGCAGATGTCTTGAGAGGTACATACCAAACGGTTCATTGTATTCTATAATGGGTCTAATAAGGGATGAGTACAGTGGGACAATGACCTTCTTTTTTCTGGATGAAAAGCCCTTAGTGATGAGGTGTGCCAGGATTTCCTGACTGTCGTGGCGATGTGGTTATCGAAGGTGAGACCACTGTCCACCTGTGCCCCTAAGTCTCTTATCAAACTTTCTGTGTGTACTGTACTGCCACCTATATGGTAATTCACAGATACATGTTTTTTCCCAAAGGGGATAACTATACATTTCTTGGCATTGAGCTTGAGCCCATGGCTCTGGCACCAAGCATCTGTTTCTGTAAGACCCTTTTGTAGAGTATCCACATCATTTGGGGATTCAATAATGGCTCCCAGTTTGCAGTCATCTGCAAACTTTGTTATCCAGAGTCCCTTAGTGTTGGCCTGTACTTCAGAGAAGTAGATGCCAAACAAGAGCGGTCCCAGGACTGAAGCCTGAGGTACTCCACTTGTCACTTGTCTGGAGCTGTATTTGGAGTCTGCTACTTTTACAGTGTGGGTTCTATCAGTAAGCCAGTTAGCAACCCATTGGGTGACGTAGGGATTAATGCCCAGCTTAGTAAGTTTATCTATGATTCCAGAGTGGGGGATGGTGTCAAAGGCCTTGGCAAGGTCTAGATAGGCTGTGTGGACCACCTTACCCTTGTCCATGGCTCTGGAGACTGATTCGAAGAAGTCAATCAAGTTCAGGAGACGAGATCGGCCCTTCACGAACCCAAACTGGGTGGGGTCCAGTGTTTGAAGGTTGCCAATGTCTTTGTTTATAAGTTCCATGATAATACGCTCCATGGCCTTGCAGATAAGGCTTGTCAGACTGATGGCACGGTAGTTTCCGGGATCCAAGGTGGACCCCCCCTTGTGGAGTGGGATAACTGTAGCTGTGCGCCACTCAGTGGGCATGAAACCTGAGGTGAGGCTATGATTAAACATGGCACTTAGGTGAGGTGCCAGTTCATATTGTAGTTCATGTAGTACACAGCCCGGGATGTCATCTGGTCCCATGGATGCTGTATGCAGCTTCAAAAACAAAGACAAAAGCAACTTCTAAGGTTAAAAAACTGACGCATGAGCCACATGCTTAGGCCTCTATGCCCAAAAAACAGATGATCAAAATGGCTGAAGACTTAATTACCTTGATCAGGGGCTCCCAACCCCCCCCCCCCTGATAAAAGGCATAGGCAAGACACTGATTATGAGTCTTCAGATCAGGTTTCTATTTCTTCTGATTCCTCTTCTGATCAAGAATTTTCTTTACCACCCTATGAGGATTCAGATGCAGAGGAATCCATCCCATCTGCATCTCCTCCTGAAGATTATTCTTTTGGAGAAACCTTGCATACTTTGAGGGAATATTTTCATTGGGAGAGTCAGGATTTCTCAGAATCAAAAAAGAGGCTTAGGGATTTCCTTCTTCTTCCTCAGCATAGGCCTTTGGGCCATACCTCCTGTATTAGACATTGTTGATGATGTGTTTTCGGAATCAAGCATGGCTCCAGATTCCCTACCTCTGGCTCCTAGTAAGCCAGACAGATATACTGACTACCACAAATCTTTATTCAAAAATCCTGCTGCTGACCCTGAAACTATCTGACAGGGTCCCAAAGGTGTAAAGGCCTCAACAGCTAAGAATCTTACCCCTCTGTTAGAGATTCCAGGGCGCTGGATAGATGGGGAAAGAAGGTTTATACGTCTGCAATCTTGGCAATTAGGGCCTTAAACTGCCAGTTTCATATGCTTAAATATCAACAGCATGTTATGGGATTATTGAAACTGAAAATTATATTGATTTCTGAATGTGTGGAAAGTAAAGAATTACAGGAATTATTGCATGCAGCAGAACAGGTTGGAAAGCATACTTTGCAATGTGGTTTTGATTCCATGGATGCCTCCTGCAGGGCCGCAGTTACTGGATCTGTGATTAGAAGGCATGCCTGGCTCAAGGAGCAAAATCTGCCTGATCATGTTAAAGCTAAATTGTTGGATGCACCTTTACAGCATGATACTCTGTTTGGCAATAAGGCAGAAGAGTTTTTAAAGAAAATGGAAGACAAAGCTAAGTCTATGCAAACTGTAAAAGACTTCTTACTAGTGCAGCCAGCAAGATTCAGTAGACACTGGCCTACAAAAATTTGGTCCTTTCCTGTGTCAGACAGAGCCTCACGAGGCAAATCCAGATGCTCAAAAGGCTCTAGATAACAATCACAGGGTTCTTACAGGTCAAAGCAATGGGGTGCCTCTACCTCCAAATCTGGAGGAAAGAAAGCACAACCCTACAGTAAACAGTCTCAATGACTTCCCTCTGCCTTCACCAAGTGCTTATCTTTTGGCAGCCCCTTTGGGGGGAGGGGGGGGGGTTAGCACTTCATGCCCAAAATTGGCAGTTTATAACCCAGGTCAAGTGGGTATTAAACATAGTATCCCAGGGAATACACATTTCATACCTTGCCAGTTCCAAACGGTTGGCCAGATCTGCCATAAAATCAATAGGCAGAGGCACAGAAGCAAGTTATGTCCCTCATGGATATGGGGTCTATTCAACCAGTACCAGAACAGGAAAAAAGGGCAAGGGTTTTACTCAAGACTGTTCCTGGTACCCAGAAAAGACAATGCCTGGCACCCAATACTGGATTTATCGATTTTGAACACATTTTTGGACATCCCGAAATTCAAAATGCTGACTTTGCAACAGCTTCTGCCCATGCTGGGCAAGAACACTTGGCTAGTGACTCTAGACTTAAGAGGCATACCTGCATATCCCAATAAGGGAATCGTGCAGAAGATACCTCCACTTCAAGGCTGATTTTATGCATTACCAATTCTCTGCACTGATGTTTGGCTTATCTACTGCGCCCAGGGTCTTTACAAAGTGCCTGGCACCAGTAATTGCATTTTGCAGACAAAGAAGTATACAAATCTATCCTTACTTGGACGACTGTCTCATTCAAGCAGAAAACAAGGACATTCTTCTTCAACATCTGGCATTTGTAAAAAGGCTTCTAACATGCCTAGGGTACACAGGAAACGAAAAGAAATCACAACTGGTACCCTCTCAAAAGATTACATTCCTGGGTGCAAGCTTGAATACAACTGCCCAGATGGCTTACCTTACGCCAGACAAACAAAGGCAACTGACTATTTACTTCAAACAGATTGCAACAAAAACCCAGTTATCTGCAAGACAAATTCTGCCGGCTTTGGGGTTCCTGGCATCCTGCATTCTACTAATTCCATATGCAAGACTGCATATGAGGAAACTACAGTGGTATCTAAAAAGTTTATGGAGTCAACATTGTCGCAGTCTGGAAACAATGATTTCTCTCATTCCCTGCCTACAACAGGAGTTTCTTTGGTGGGCAGAGACATGTCACCAGAACATGGGGCGGTCTTTCACTCTACCCCCTGCCACTCAAACCCTAACTACAGACGCATCAGACTGTGCTTGGGGGGCCCACCTGGCAGGGAGATGCATTCAGGTCATATGGAGCCAAAACAAATGCATCTGCATATCAACCAGAAAGAGATGTTAGCTGTTCAGAATGCCCTGACAGCCTTCAAGGACTTACTTCATCCAGGGCAACTACTGATAAAGATGGACAACACCACGGTTATGTGGTACATAAACAAGCAGGGGGGTACACATTCGTACACCCTTTGCAGACTAGCCATGGCATTGTGGGACATAGCCTTGACTTACCAAGTACATCTTTAATCTCAATTCCTGCCAGGAAAACAAAATACTCTGGCAGACGACCTAAGCAGAAATCTTATGGACCCTCACAAGTGGAAATTGGATCCACAAGTCTTCAGCATGATAACAGAGAAATGGGGGAGTCCAGCCATAGATCTATTTGCCTCTCCCCAGAATTATCAGCTGGACAAATTCTGCACAATGACTTATCACAGACAGGCAAGGAAAGTGGATGCCCTATCCTTCAGTTGGAAAAAAACTATCAGTCTCCGCCTTTCCTCCTCAGCCCAAGGTCTTACTTAAAGTTCAGACAGGAAAAAACAAAAATGATCCTAATTGCCCCGGACTGGCCTCACCAGCACCTGGTACCCAATTCTAAGGAATATGTCTCTACTCCCTCCTTGGTACTTGCCTCAAATACCTCAGCCACCGTCTCAGCAGGGCAATCAAATTCTGCACAATCAGCTCCAAACTCTGAACCTTGCAGCATGGCTGATCATGTAATTATTCAAACTACACCTCTCAGTAAATCTGTGATGGATGTCATTTTGGAAGCCAGAAGGCCTAGTAATAGAAAATCTTATGCTGATAAATGGAAGAGATTCTGTGCATGGAGCCAAGCACAAGGGACGGACACAGCAAAGACAAATATTCCTCAAATTTTACAATACTTAACTGAGATACTTGACAAGGACCTATCTTTTTCATCAATAAAAATCCATGCCTCTGCCATCTCAGCTCATTACAACACAGAGCATCCCATCTTTTCTCATCCTCTGCTAAAACAGTATCTTAGAGGGGCCAAAAATTTAAGGCCTCCCAGGAGATCACCATCTCCTGCATGGGACCTCAATTTTGTGTTGGAAATGCTCACCCTGCTTCCATTTGAACCAGCGGCTACTGCGGATATAAAGTTTCTATTTTGGAAAACAGATTTCCTTCTGGCAATCGCTTCAGCAAGAAGGGTTTCAGAACTACAGGTCTTAATGGCTATGGAGCCTTTTATTACATTTTACCTGGACAAGGTGTCCCTCAGGACCAATCCTTCCTTTATGCCTAAGGTGGTATCCAGTGTGGCTCTTAACCAAACTATTCACCTGCCAAATTTTTACCCAAATCCACAGAACAAGGGGGAGCGGATTCTGCATTCCTTGGACGTACACAGACAACTAAGGTTCTATTTAAACAGGACCAAATCTCTAAGAAAGTCTGAGCAGCTACTGGTGGCATTTGCTGTAGGATCAGAGGGGAAGGCTATTTCAAAGCAGACTATTTCAAAATGGATAAGCCACTGCATTTGTTTCTATTTGCATCATGGTAAACCGGTGCCCAAGGGAATCCGGTCACATTCCACCAGGGCTGCATCTACCTCAGCAGCTTTTCTCACAGGGGTGCCAGCTAAAGACATTATAGAAGCTGCTACTTGGAGCTCTGTTCATACTTTTACAAAGCATTATCATTTGCCTCTCTTTTCTAACTCCAGGGCAGGCTTTGCCACTGCACTTCTGCAGGGCCTTATAGCCGCTCCTAATGCTATTTAGTTCCAGCCTCCCATCAGCTTTGGGATTCTACCCAAATGTAATGACTGCAACAGTGAAACACGAAGAACATAGTACAGTTGTGTACACTTACCATAAATGTAGATGTTCGAGTGTATTCACTGTTGCAGTCCGGGTTACCCACCCGCCATCCCCTTTTTTTCTAGAACTTCTCCTTCCTTCACTATATTCTACAGCCTTTGTGGATTATTTGCTTTTAGATGAAGGTAAAGTTTATGTTACAATTGCATTTATGTGTGTGTATATATATATATATATATATATATATATATATAATATGTTAAGTTGTCTATCTCGCCTTCTTTCTTGCTGGTTGGGTTCGGAGCCGATCCTCTGCTCCGACTTGGCCATCTTCAAATGCTCGGGAGCTGCTTACTGGCTCAAGGCCCCCCTATATCCCATGATGCCTGGTGCTATATACCCGATCTCGTTTGCCGCTTCTGCTACGAGGTTGCGTTTACTGGCTCAGGTTGTATTTTTTCACTTTATTGATATATATTTACAACTTTTTGTATATTATTAGTTAGAATACTTAGTGTTCATACATACTTGTAGTATTTGTTGGTATTTGTTAGTGTTTAGTCCCCCCTTGAAAACTCGTTTTCTTCTTAGAGAGTTTTCCCCTCCCTCCCCCACTCCCGTTTTCCTTTTTAAGGTAAGCCGTTTATAGTTAGAGGCTTATCCTTGTTTCCTTGTTTAAGGTAGTAACATTTTTTCATTAGAAATTGTGGTAGTTGGTAGGTCCGTTTAGCCTTTCTTCTATTATAGAGTGTGTGTGTGGTGTTAGGGTGTAGTAACTTGTGTGGACTTTGTGTGTTTTTTTCTAGTTACCTACTTCCCTTTGTACTCTTTCTTTGTATTTTGATTTTTCCTTTACGGGAATGTCTAAAGACACGAAAGTGTCTGGATTCAAGAAGTGTGACTCATGCTGTCAGAAAATGTCACTGTCAGTTGGTCACACTAATTGTGTCTATTGCTTGGGCGCCCTACACCTGCAGGACTCTTGTTCGGTGTCACGCCTTTTGTCCAAGAGTCCTGCAGGAGCGTAGGAATAAGATTATCCTTAGGGGTTTGCTTAAACCTGAAGGATCACCAGCCAAGGCTCAGTCAGTGAAACCTTCCAAGCCATCGAAGCCGCCGGCTCCCAGTTTGGAGCCGTCATCGGGTGTGGCGTTTGCTTCAACTTTAGTTCTGGATGGAACCAAAGTACCTATCTCCAAGCCAACTTCGGCTCTGACTGGAGCCGAAGTACCTATCTCCCAGTCGGCCCCGACATTTCTGTTGGAACCGTCAGGAAGTCGAAAACACTCCAGATCACTATCCTTAGAGTCGATGCACTCGGCTCCGGGGTCGCCCTTGTTGCAGTCGGAGCAAAGTCACTGATCCCACTCTTCTCGGTCGTCCAGACTATCTGACCATGATTTGGAGAGAGTGGGGAGCAGGCTTTTAAAATCGCAGGCTCTGGCTAGAATGCTATCCAGAACCCCGCATCAGGGTTCGGCTCTACCTGTCTCTGCAGTAGTTACTCCTTCGACCCATCCCTTGAGCTTGGAGCCGGAGCATGCTGAGGCTAGGATTGTGGGACCGTCGGCACCGATACCTACCCTTTTGGTTTCGTCGTCAGCTCCGATCTCTTCCATGGTGCCGTCCTTGGAGGGATCTCGGCGCCGGGACTCCCTCGTCGGCTCCGAGGGGGCGAGTGGCATCGGACCCTTGTCCGACCCCGTTCTCCCTCTCGGAGCTTCGGCGTAGGTGAGTTCGGCTCCTACATCTGCTTCGGAGCCATCTCTCTCGGTGCCGGGAAGGATTCTGGTCTCTTCGGAGCCGTAGACTTCTCCGATATCGGGAAGAGGCGTCTTCGAAGTCATGAGGAGTGTGCTGGCATCTGAGTCAGCCTCACGGTCAGCCTCATCGGCTCCTCTCCCCATGGTGCCTGCTCCTGACCCTCCTTCAGACCCCAAGCGTGGGGAACAAGCGCTCCAGGGCACCCCATTGGGTGTATCTTCCTCTTCCGAGGCCTCCCCCGTTCATTCAGAGGAGCCCCCTCGAAAGAGGAAATGCAAGAGGAAGCATGTTGAGTCCCCTGAGTCTGTCACTTCAGATACCGACTTGGAGGAGTCGGAAGGGTCCCCGAGATCCCCCTCTGAGGACGTCTCCTTCTCAGACATCCTTGAGATTCTTAGCAGAGGGGGAACTGGACTACCCTTAACCCTTCCGAGGATGTCGGTATTCCTGGACGCGTTTGGTTCCCGACCCTCCACCTCTTGGGTGTCTCCGCCTTTCGATCCACTGATGTCTGTGGTGGCTCGAAAGGCGTGGTCAGCTCCAGACACAATGGAACCAACTCCCCACAGGCCCACAAAATTTATTACTGCCCCACAAGACAAGCAATTTCTGACCAAGGGTGTTCCCGTTGATGCCATGGTGGTAGCAGCGGCCACAAAAAAGGAGTTGGCTGAAACTTCTTCGTCTGTCCATCCCCCTAATAAGGAATTTAGGATGATGGACAGATATGGGAAGCGGATATTTTCCTCAGCGACCTTCTCCATGAGGTCGCTAAACTACTTGTGCCACTTTACCCGCCTTTAAAGGGATCTTCTCAAAGAGCTAGAAGATACCCTTCAAGATCCATCAGCTGCGGGGGCCCAGGCTAAGGTTGCCTCTGAGCTGGTGACTCTTAATTCGGTAGTAAACTCCTCCATGCAGCTCATCCCTTATGCAGCCGATGGTGCGAGTAGAGCCGCAGGTACAGGCGTGGCCTTAAGGAAGCATGCTTGGATGCGGTTATGTAACTTTGCAGAACCCTTCAGGGCGTCTTTCACCAACACCCCCTTTGATGGTTCTGTTCTTTTTGGACCATAGGTGAATAATACCCTTACCAGGTGTGAGCAGGAAGGCAAGGCTCTCTGTCTGCTGTCGGAGTCTGTTTTTCCACTCCTTCAAGACCATATCCCAAGGGTCAGAAGAGTGGGAAGATGTGATTCCGGAAACCCCAGGGAGCTGTGCCTGACACACGTGGAGAGTTCCCCTCCAGGGGCAGAGGAGGGAACAACAATAGACGCCGCACTCTGGGCAGAGGTGGTCTGCAAAATTAGGGCCAAAGAGAATCTTTCTCTGGCAAGCCCTTCCAGCATCCCTGAGGTGCTGCCCGGCTGTCCACCTTCGGAGGTAGTCTCGGGAAGATTATCGCTGTACCCAAAAGCCTGGCAAAGTATAACACAAGACAAATGGGTACTGTCTGTCATATCCAAAGGCTACAAAATCCACTTCCCAAGCACTCCCTCCATTGCCAGCAAATCTCTTCCAGATGTTCCACCCAATCTAAGGGATCAAGCAGTTCAAGAAATGTCAAAACTGCTAAGAAAAAGAGCCATCTAGTCAGTCCCAGCAGACCAGCATGGATCCGGAATTTACTCAAGGTTCTTTTTGGTACCCAAAAATACAGTGGACTGGAGACCCATTCTGGATCTCAGCAGACTAAACAGGTCTGTTCAAAGAACGAAGTTCCGGATGGTCACGCTGCAGTCCATTTTACCCTTTCTCGGTCAGGACAATTGGATGTGCTCCATAGATCTTCAGGGCGCATACTACCATATCAAAATGGACAGTCACTCCAGAAGATTCCTCCGCTTCAGTTCAGAGCTCTGTCCTTTGGTCTCACCACAGCCCCCAGGGTGTTCACCAAACGTTTGTCAGTAGTTACCGCTCACCTGAGACAGCAAGGATTCCAGGTGTTTCCATATTTAGGCGACTGGCTCCTTACTGCAACCACCAGGCATCACCTGCTGCGCGCCAGAGACTACACCATCCAAACTTGCTCCAAACTAGGCATCACAATAAATTTCGAAAAGTCTGCATTGTCGCCTTGTCAATCTATCACCTTTATAGGCACAAACTTAAATACAAAGGACATGTCAGCGAGACTTCCAGTAGACAGAGTGTTAGACATTCGACTACATGTGCAGGTCTTATTAGGATGCAAAAAAATGCAGGCCAGATTCATCCTAAGAACACTGGGTCTCATGGCAGCTGCTATCATACTAGTCCCCCTTGCACGTTTTCACATGAAGATTCTTCAGTGGATGCTGTTCACACAATGGTCCTTCCAGCAACTACCAATGTCTCACATGGTAATGATCACACAGTCATGCAAAAACCAGCTTGTTTGGTGGATGTTTTCCCCATCATTACACCAGGGCAGACCATTTTTTCTTCCTCCTCCAGTAGCTACGGTGACCACGGATGCCTCCCTGATTGGGTGGGGGGGGGCATTTTCAGGGCAAAACAGTCCAAGGCACCTGGCAGCCTCACGAGTACCATCTGCATATCAATGTCTTGAAGATGAGGGCCGTGCTTTTAGCATTGCAAGCTCTTCAGAACTCTCTTCCCATCGGGACCATTGCAATTCAAACAGACAATATGTCAGTAGTATGGTACATCAACAAGCAGGGCGGAACCAAGTCCTACCCGTTATGTCGAGAAGCACTCAGGCTTTGGCAGTGGGTGATCTCTTCCCAACGGTTTCTGATAGCAGCGCACATCCCTGGGAAGTCCAACGTTATAGCAGACAGGCTGAGCAGAGCTATTCTCATGCCTCACGAGTGGTCTCTCAATCAGACTGTGGCAGACAAAATCTTTCGCAAATAGGGTCAGCATTGCTGCGACCTTTTTGCCACCCCCTTCAACAGCAAGTGCGACAATTTCTTCTCTCTCCTCCCTCTTCCCGGACACTTCCCCAGAGACGTTCTAGTTCACGATTGGCCTCAGGGACTTCTTTATGCATTCCCTCCGTTTCCCCTGATTCCCAAACTAATTCAGAAAGCTACCACATAGGGATGCAAGATGATCCTCATTGCCCCTTACTGGCCTCGACAAATTTGGTTCCCGTTCCTGCATCATCACCTTCTGGAGCAGCCCTGGACCCACTTCCAGACCTCTTGATCCATCAATAGGGCGGGCTGCACCAATCTCTTCAATCTCTCCAGCTCACTGCTTGGTTGCTCCACTTCCGACCTTAGCCAGGCTTCCGAACATCTCCCACTCGGTGCGTGAAATCATCATGTTAAGTTGTCAATCTCGCCTTCATTCTTGCTTGATGGGTTCGGAGCCGATCCTCGGCTCCGACTCGGCACTTTGCTAAGCTCGAGAGTCACTTTTACCAGCTCGAGGCAGCCCCATATCCCATGATGCAAGGCGGTAAGTACCCAGATCTCGTTTGCCGCTTCGCTGATGAGGTCCTTCTTTTAGCAGCTCCTGGTAAGTGTTTATATTTAAACTTCTATTAGCCCCTTTCAGATTAAAAATTATTTTTTCTTAAAAATCTTTCAATTTTAGTTAATTGTAAGCCCCTTTTTTACTAACTTTATTCTTCCTCCTTCATTTTTTTAGTCAGGCCTTCTTCCCTCCCATCCCCACCCCCTGTCAGGGTGTGTGTGTGTGTGAGGTTTTTACTAGTTATCCTTTAATTTAATTGTCTGATTTGGGACTGTGTGTGTTCTGCTTGTGTATCCACAATGTCCAAAGAGCAGAGGGTCTCAGGCTTTAAGAAGTGTGACTCGTGCTGTCAGAAGATGTCTCTGACAGATGGTCACACTTCTTGTTTATACTGCCTGGGACCCCTCCACCTGCAGGATTCCTGTGCAATATGTCAGTCTTTTAGCCAGAGAGTCCTGCAGGAAAGGAGAAACAAGCTCATTTTAAGGGGACTCCTTAAACCGGAGGGCTCCCCGGCCAAATCGGCTCTGGGAAAGCCTTCCAAGACTAAGGCCCAGGCTTCTCTACCAAAGCCTTCGACCTTGGCTCCGACTTTGTCGGAGTCGAGATCGGCTCCGTCTGGAGCCGATCCGACCTTGGCTAAATCTTCGGCACCGATGGCCATCGGTGCCGATACTTCTATGGTCACTTTGGTATCTGTTCCGACTGGCTCCGACCACCATGTGGCCCAGGCTTCGGTGTCGGCGCCGACCGGCTCCGACACCGCTATTTCGATGCCTGCATCGGCTCCGGCTGGAGCCGATGCATCTAGATCTTCTCTCAGAGCCGAAAAGTTATCGGCTCAGACTGGATCAGTGGGTTTGTCGGCTCCGATGGTTCCTTCGAGGAAGAGGTCCAGGTCCCCCTCTTTGGAACCGATTCTGTCGGCTCCGGCCTCACTTCTTCTTTCAGAACGGAGCCAGCGGAGCCGATCATCTAGGTCTTCCAGGTTATCTGACCATGATTTAGAGAGGGTGGTAAGCAGATTATTAAAATCACAGGCACTGGCCCAGATGCTTCATAGTCCGTCTCAGCAGACGACTATTAGTCCACACCCCCTTCAAGTTCCTCCTTCGACTCTACAACAGAGTTTGGAGCTGGAGTCTACGGGAATAGTTACGGCTATGGCTGAGGGGCAGATACCCCCTCCTTCTGCACCTTCAGCATCTACTCTTATCTCCTCCTCGAGACCTTCCTTGGAGGGATTCGGTGGTCGGGCTTCCCTGGTCTCCTCCGAGGGTGAGTGGCATCAGACCCTTGTCCGACCCCGCTCTTCCCCTTGGAGCTTCGGCCTTGGTGAGCTCGGCTCCGACATCTGCCTCGGAGCCTTCCCTTTCGGTGGGCCCGGAGTCCCAGTTTCTTCGGAACGGGTTCTCTCGGATCTCCCTGGGAGGGGGGCCTTCGAGGTGATGAAGAGTGTGCTGGCCACTGGGCTCAGTCAGCAGTCTATTCCCTTAGCTCCTCCCTCTGCAGTGCCTGTCGATATCTCTTCCATCTCTCTTGCTCCCGGACCTAGAGATCCACCGCCTCAGGTTTCCCCACTGGGAAGAACCCCCTCTTCCGAGGATTCTCCTGACCAGTCAGGAGATCCTCCATGCAAGAGGACTTGTAAGAGGAAACACCTGGACTCCCCTGAGTCTACCACTTCAGATACCGATTTAGATGAGTCGGAGGGATCCCCAAGATCCCCCTCTGAGGATGTCTCCTTTTCAGACATCCTAGAACTCCTAAAACAGAGGGGAAACTGGCCCTCCATAAATCCCTCCGAGGATAAGTCGGTATACCTAGAGGCGTTTGGATCTCGACCCTCCACCTCCTGGGTGTCTCCACCTTTCGACCCCCTTATGGAGGTTATTGCTCGAAAGGCTTGGGCTGCTCCTGATTCTGTAGAGCCAGTTCCTAGGAGGCCGTCTAAATTTATTACAGCCCCTTCTGAGAAGCAATTCCTTACAAAAGGTGTCCCTGTTGATGCCATGGTGGTGGCGGCCGCCACTAAGAAGGAACTTGCAGATCCTTCAGTACCAGTCCATCCTCCTAATAAGGATTCTAGGACCATGGATAGGTATGGTAAGCGGATGTTCTCCTCAGCGACCTTTGCCATGCGTTCGCTGAACTATTTATGTCACTTCACCAGACTCCAAAGGGACATCCTTAAAGAACTAGGTGAAGTAGTGCAGGATCCTATGGCTGCAGGGGCTCAAGAAAAGATTGCTTCTCAGCTAGGAATCCTTAATTCTATAGCTAACTCCTCCATGCGACTGATCTCGTATGCAGCAGATGGAGCGAGTAGAGCCGCGGGTACAGGAGTGGCTCTTAGACGTCAATCCTGGATGCGGCTCTGTAATTTTGCAGATCCCTTTAAGGCGTCCTTCACGAATTCTCCCTTTGATGGGTCAGCATTGTTTGGCCCTCAAGTGAAGGATAAATTGACCAGGTGTGAGCAGGATGGCAAGACTCTTTCTGCAGTAGGGGTCCGTTTTTCTACCCCCTCTAGACCTTACCCCAAAGGTCAGAAGAGCGGAAAAATGTGGTTCCGTAAATCCCAGGGAGTCACGCCAGACGACGTGGTCAGTTTACCCCTAGAGGCAGAGGGGTAATAATAACAGACGCCGCTCTAGAGGCAGAGGGGGTCCACAAAACCAGGGAAGCAGAGAGCCTCTCTCTGACAAGCCCTTCCAGCATCCCTGAGATGTTACCCAGCTGTCCATCCTCGGAGGCAGTCGGGGGAAGACTATCGCTGTACCCAGAAGCCTGGCGTTCCCTCTCTCAAGACAGATGGGTACAGTCGATCATATCCGAGGGTTACAAGATTCCTTTCGCGGCAAGTCCTTTCACTCACAAAATTCCCTTCCAGATGTGCCACCCGGTCTAAGGAAATTGCAAAGTTAGTAGTATCAAAGCTTCTACAAAAAGGGCCATTCAGCCAGTTACAACAGACCATTCAGAGCCCGGAATCTACTCAAGATTCTTTTTGGTCCCCAAAAAGACGGGAGACTGGAGACCAATATTGGATCTCAGCAGACTCAACAAGTCTGTGAGAAAGACAAGATTTCGAATGGTCACACTTCAATCAATTTTGCCCTTCCTAGACAAGGACAACTGGATGTGCTCAACAGACCTTCAGGATGCGTACTATCACATAAAAATTCACAGATGCTCCAGAAGGTTTCTCCGCTTTCGGCTGGGGTCCAGTCATTTTCAATTCAGAGCCCTGCCCTTTGGTCTCACTACAGCCCCCAGAGTGTTCACCAAATGTATGGCAGTGGTCACGGCTCACCTGAGACGTCAAGGATTCCAGGTGTTTCCGTATCTCGACGACTGTCTCCTTTCAGCCACCACCAGGCATCAACTTCTCCAAGCCAGGGATTACACCCTAAATCTCTGCACTCAATTAGGAATTTCGATCAACTACGAAAAATCCTCCTTATTGCCCTGCCAGTCTATTACTTTCATAGGTGCAAAGTTAAACAATGTTCGGATGTCAGCAACCCTCACAGACCAAAGAATCTCAGATATCCAAAGTCACGTGCGGATCATCCTTGCCAGCAAAAAGGTGCAAGCCAGAATGGTTCTGAAGGTGTTGGGCCTCATGGCTGCGGCCATTACCCTTCTTCCCTTGGCCCGCTTCTACATGCGTCTTCTTCAATGGATGTTGTTCACCCAGTGGTCTTGCCAACAACTTCCCATGCGTCACCAAATCCTGGTGACACAAATTTGCAAGAATCATCTATCATGGTGGATTTCTTCTCCCCAGATTCATCAAGGCAGACCCTTTGTATCCCTGGCCCCGGTAGCCACAGTCACTACGGACGCCTCCCTGATCGGGTGGGGGGGTCATTATCAGGGCAGGATGGTTCATGGGACATGGCAACCGTTCGAATACCACCTGCATATAAATGTCCTAGAGATGAGAGCAGTGCTTTTAACGTTGCAAGCCCTCAACGACTTTCTTCCCTTGAGAACAATTGCAGTTCACACAGACAACATGTCTGTAGTATGGTATATCAACAAACAGGGCGGAACCAAGTCCTACCCCTTGTGTCGAGAAGCTCTCAGACTTTGGCAATGGGCGATCTCCTCTCATCAGTTTCTGGTAGCAACGCATATCCCTGGGAAAACCAATATTCTAGCGGACAGATTGAGCAGAGCTATTCTCATGCCTCACGAGTGGTCTCTCAAACAATCTATAGTGGAGGAGATTTTTCTAGAATGGGGCCGCCCATGTTGCGATCTTTTTGCTACTCCCCAAAACAGCAAATGCCCAGACTTCTTTTCTCTCTTCCCACTGCCAGGCCATCCCCCCAGAGACGCTCTTACCCAGGATTGGCCCCAGGGACTTCTTTATGCCTTTCCTCCCTTTCCGTTGATTCCACAAGTACTCCAGAAAGCCACCGTTTTGAGAGCCAAAATGATTCTCATTGCTCCCTATTGGCCTTGACAAATTTGGTTTCCGTTCCTCCATCGTCACCTATTGGTGCAGCCGTGGCATCTGGACCCAGTGCCAGACCTTCTGATTCACCAATCGGGTCAGCTGCATCGGTCTATTCCTTCTCTCAACCTCACAGCTTGGTTGCTCCACTTCCTTCCTTAGCCAGGCTTCCAGTGATCTCTAATCCTGTTAGGGATATCATAGTGGCTTCCCTTAAATCCTCTACTAGAAGGATTTATACCAGCAAATGGAAACGCTTCTCTTGTTGGGCAAAAGCTAAAAATATAGATCCCTTTACTGCCCCTGTTCATGCAGTTTTGGATTTCTTAGCGGAAATCTTTCACTCGGGCTCTTCATCTTCCACGGTCAAAGTTCAATTGGCTGCTATCTCGAACTTTCATGTCGGGTTTGCAGATCACAACATTATGTCCCACAGGCTTTGTAGAGCCTTTCTAAAAGGAATTTTTCTCCTTAAACCTCCTGTCAGGAGTCCTCCTCCTCAATGGGACCTAAATCTAGTGCTGACATCCTTAATTCTTCCTCCCTTCGAGCCAGCTGTTTCATGTTCCCTGAAGTTTCTTTCATGGAAAACACTCTTCCTTGTTGCTATTACCTCGGCCAGGAGAGTGTCAGAACTTCATGCTCTCTCTGTTCGTCCTCCTTATTTGGTCTTCCACAAAGACAGGCTATCCTTGAGAACTAATCCAACCTTTTTGCCTAAGGTGGCCTCGAAAAATAATTTGAACCAATCAATTGACCTCCCTGTATTTTTCCCTAATTACTCAAACAGATCGGAACAAAAATTACATTATCTTGATGTTCACCGCCAACTCAGATATTATTTGGACAGAACAAAACAGTTCAGGAAATCCGATCAGCTCTTTCTTTCTTATGCTGAAAATAAGAAAGGCCTTCCTGTCTCCAAAGTGACCTTATCTAGATGGCTTTCTTCCACCATCTCCAAAATCTATTAGCTCAGGGGAAAACAGCTGTGCTCAAAACCAAAAGCGCATTCAACCAGAAGCTTAGCCACTTCCACAGCTTTTCAGGCTAGACTTCCATTAGACACTATTTGTGCAGCAGCCACTTGGGCCACTCCTCATACCTTTGTTTCTCATTACAAATTGGATTTGGCCTCCAGGGATAGAGCCAGTTTTGGCTCTACAGTTCTCAAGAGTCTGTTCCATTGAGCCACCCAGGATAGAGGTGCTAGGACGGTCCCATCAAGCAGAATGAAGGCGAGATTGACAACTTAACATTGAGAAGTTATGTACCTACCATAACGTTCCATGTTAGTTGTCTTCTCGCCTTCTTTCTGCGACCCTCCTGCCCCCTGGCCTGGACAGACCTTTTTCTCCCTATCTGGAAGATTGCTTCTTAAGACCAACTAGTTCTGGCCTTTTTTATAGCCCATCCTTTAGGCTTTTTGCCTTTCTTTCCTTCTAGGAAGGTTTTTGTGCTAGGTGTTGTTGCCTATAGGTACCAAACGAGATCTGGGTACTTACCGCCTTGCATCATGGGATATGGGGCTGCCTCGAGCTGGTAAAAGTGACTCTCGAGCTTAGCAAAGTGCCGAGTCGGAGCCGAGGATCGGCTCCGAACCCATCAAGCAAGAAAGAAGGCGAGAGAAGACAACTAACATGGAACGTTATGGTAGGTACATAACTTCTCATTATCCTCGCATAAGTCTACCACTAGAAAAACTTATGCTAGTAAGTGGAAACATTTTTCTTTATGGGTAGAGACCAGGAATATAGATCCCTTTTCAGCCCCTGTGCACCATATTTTAGAATTTCCAGCGGAACTTTTTCGAGCTGGATCTTCTTCTGCTACGATTAGAGTTCAGCTAGCTTCAATTTCAAACTTTCATACGGGCCTATCTGATACAAGCATCATGTCCCATAAGCTTTGTAAAGCCTTTCTTAAAGGGACCACTCTACTCAGGCCCCCAGTAAGAGATCCCCTGCCTCCGTGGGATCTGAATTTGATTTTAGCTTCCCTGATACTGCCCCCCTTTGAACCTGCAGCTTCTTGTTCTTTGAAGTTTCTTTCTTGGAAAACCCTTCTTGTGGTTGCAGTTACATCGGCTAGAAGAGTTTCTGAACTTCAGGCTCTTTGTGTTCGTCCTCCTTACCTAGTTTTTCACAATGATAGAGTTTCTCTTAGGACTAACCCTTCCTTTCTTCCAAAGGTTGCTTCTGATAATTATTTGAATCAGTCCATTGGACCTGCCTGTGTTTTTTCCAAATTATTCCAACAAAGCGGAATACAAATTACATCATTTGGACGTTCATAGACAATTACGCTTTTACTTGCATAGAACCAAGCAAATCAGAAAATCAGACCAGTTGTTCCTGTCCTATGCTGAGGGTAAACAAGGTATACCGATGTCAAAAGTAACCTTATTTAGGTGGTTGACATCTATTATTACATTTATATATCAGTTAAGGAATAAAGAGCTTCCTGCTAAACCAAAAGGTCACTCCACTAGAGCTCTAGCTACTTCATTGGCCTTTCAGGCAAGATTGCCAATGGAAACTATTTGTGCGGCAGCTACATGGGCCAATCCTCATACCTTCATTTCACATTATAAGCTGGATGTGGCCTCCAGGAGCAGAGCTGATTTTGGTTCCACTGTTCTGAAGAGTCTGTTCGATGAGCCACCTAGGATTAGGGACGCTGTCCCAACCAGCAAGAATGAGGGCGAGATAGACAACTTAACATTAAGAAGTTAGGTACCTAGTTGTCTTCTTCTCGCCTTCTTTTTTGCGTCCCACCCTCCATCCCTCTATCCTAGTAGACTGAGAAGAGTTCCTTATGTTTTTTATCACTGGCTGAGTCTTCTCTGGCTATTACTTCTCACTGTCAGTCTCTCCAGTAGGTTCATGCATCCTACTACAGATTTACTGTATTATTATTATTATAATTGTTATTATGTCTGTAGTTAGGTTTACCAAACGAGATCTGGGTATCTAGCACCAGGCATCATGGGATATAGGGGGCATCGAGCCAGTAAGCAGCTCTCGAGCTTTTGAAGATGGCAGAGTCGGAGCCGAGGATCGGCTCCGAACCCAACCAGCAAGAAAGAAGGCGAGAAGAAGACAACTAACATGGAACGATGTTCTTCATCTCACATTGCTGCAGTCCTTACACTTGGGTAGTCCGCTGTCCTCAGTCGGCCCGAATATCAAAGTATAAGGCTGACGTCGGTCAGGGCGCATTTGACTGACATCAGGACGTCAGGGTACAAATGCGCATGACCGACGTCATATCCTCAGTCTTTTTTGCCGCATGGTCCGATGCAGAAGCAGCATTGCAAGTGCCGGTTGGCGTTCTGAGATTTTTCGATTTAGAAGTTTCAGACCGAGTTCAAAGTTGGCTAAGTACCCCGTTGGGGAATATTTTAGTTTTTCTTGCCTCAGTCATTTACCGGATGTCAGAAAAAGTCAATAATTGCATTTCTTGTGGGAAACAGATACCGCATAGAGATTATCATACTTTGTGTATTCCTTGCTTAGGGCCTGAGCACGACGTTGTTGGCTGTCGCTCTTGTGCTAGATTTAATAAACGCACTATAAAGAGAAGGTTGGATTGTGCAAGGTTAGTCTTTGGGAAGCGGTGCAACTATAAAATGCCGTCGGATGCTCCGACGCCCGCTTCTTCAAAGAAGCGCAAGGACAAGGCAGTTAAGCCTAGGCTAGAAGAACCTTCTGTACCGGACGCCGGTTCTTTAGAGGTGTCAGTGGAGCCGGTGGCTCCACCGGAGGTTTCTTTATGTTCCCAAGGTGAGACCTTATTATTACAAGATGTGGCCTCTCAGGAGACAAGTCAGGCTGAGGGGGCTTCTCAGGTTTCTATTCTCCCCTCCCTGCCTAAGGTGGCTAGGCCCTCTACTTCTGTTTCAAAGACTTCTCCCAGGGGCAGGCCAGGTTTGGCTTCAGTTGGTGTTACCCCTAGCTCTTCAGGTACTGTGCCCAGGAAGCATATGCTTAAAATGGCAGAAGATTTGATTACTTTGATTAGGGGTTCTATGCCCCCTCCTGATAAGAGACCTAGGGTAGAGCCTGAACTGGGAGGTTTTGAGCAGGCTTCAGATGTTTCAGAGTCTTCGGCTGAAGACTTGCAGGAGTACTCTCCTTATTCTGATTCTGATGTGGATGATTCTACTCCTTCTGCTACTCCTCCTGAGGATTTTTCTTTTTCAGAAACTCTTCATTCCATGAGGGAGCATTTTAAATGGGAAGGTCAGGACTTCTCTGATTCCAGGAAAAGGCTTAGGGAATTTCTGTTTTTACCCCAGCATAGGCCTTTGGCTATACCTCCTGTTTTGGATGTGGTGGAAGATGTTTTTACAGAGGCTTCTCTTAATCCTGATTCTTTGCCTCCTGCTCCTGTTAAGCCGGATAGGTATTACAGGGTGCCTGACGCTCATAAGTATCTTTTAAGAGTCCTAGGGCAGACCCAGAAACTGTTAGCCAGGGGCCTAAAGGTGTTAAGGCTTCTGTTGTTAAGAATCCGGTTCCTACAGACAAGGAGGCTAGGGCCTTGGATAGATGGGGAAAGAAAGTTTATACTTCTTCCACTCTTGCTATGAGGGCTCTGAATTGCCAGTTTCACATGTTGAAATACCAAAACTATCTCCTTTCTCAATTGAAGTCTAAGGTTGATGCTCTGGCAGTAGGTATTGATTGTAAAGAGTTGCAAGATTTAGTACATGTTTCTGAACAGGTGGGTAAGCATTCTTTGCAATGTGGTTTTGATGCTGTACAGGCCTCGTCTAGGGTGGCTGCCACTGGGTCAGTTCTTCGTAGGCACGCCTGGCTGAGGGATCAGAATTTGTCTGAACATGTTAAAACAAGGATTTTAGATGCTCCTTTACAATCTGATGTGTTGTTTGGTCCTCCTGTTGAGACAGTTTTAAAGAAAATGGAAGACAAGGCTAAGTCTATTCAGACTGTTAAAGATTTTTTGCAGGTCCAGCCTCCAAAGTTTAGTAGAAATTGGCCTACTAAAGGGTGGACGTATCCTTCTTATGATTCCCAGTCTAGGGGTAGATCTAGACGTGGTAAGGGCAGAGCTCAGGGCTCTTTCAGGCCTAGAACAGGGAGTTCTCCTGCACAGGCTTCGGGTGAGGGCAGGGGTCAGTCCTTTCGTAAGCAGACCCAATGACCTACCTTTTCAGCTGCCAGAGCCTGCTCGTCTGGCAGCACCTTTGGGAGGAAGGTTGGCACTTTTCAAAGAAAATTGGAGTTTAATTACCCAGGACAGATGGGTATTGGATATCATACGCCACGGCTACAGGTTTTATTTCCATACCTTGCCTCCTTTCAAAGGCATGCCAGACGTTCCTCCTCAACAAAGAATAGAGGCTCAAAAACATGTTTCTCTGTTACTCCAACTAGGGGCCATACAGCCGGTCCCTCTGCCAGAAGTGGGCCTAGGATTTTATTCTCGCCTGTTCCTAGTACCAAAGAAGGGGAACACGTGGAGACCAATTTTGGATTTATCTATCCTCAACACTTATCTGGACATTCCCAAGTTCAAAATGTTGACGTTACAGCAGCTTTTACCTCTGCTGGGCAAAGATCATTGGATGGTAACTTTAGATCTCAAGGAGGCTTACCTTCATGTTCCTATCAGACTAAGTTGCAGAAAGTATCTGCGTTTTCGAGCTGGGACTTCTCACTATCAGTTCTCTGCATTGCCCTTTGGCTTATCTACTGCCCAGAGTGTTCACGAAAGTTCTGGCTCCAGTGATAGCTTTCTTCAGACTAAAAGGAATACAGATCTATCCTTATCTGGACGACTGCCTAATTCTGGCTCAAGGAAGGGAAGAGCTTCTTCATCATTTGGAATATGTGATAGCAGTGCTAAGATGCCTAGGGTATTCTGTGAACGAAATAAAGTCCAGTCTAGTACCCTCTCAAGACATGTGCTTTCTGGGTGTGAGACTGAATACAGCATCCCAGATGGCCTTTTTAACCCCGGACAAACAAGTGAGTCTCTCCCTTTACTTCCATCAACTATCTCATCAGTCCGGGCTGACTGCAAGGACAGTCCTTCAAGCCTTAGGGTTCATGGCATCTTGTATTCTGGTACTTCCCAATGCCAAACTGCATATGAGGAAGCTACAATGGTATCTCAAAAATGTATGGACACAGCACTGCCAAGATCTGGACACTGTCATTCAAATAATACCTTGCATTCAAAAGGAGTTTTTGTGGTGGGCTCAGGAATGTCACCTAAACAAGGGACTCTCTGTGACCCGGCCAGAGGCGAGTCAGATTTTAACGACAGATGCCTCAGACAAAGCTTGGGGAGCTCATCTAAATGGAAAGTGGATACAAAACAAGTGGCCTGTCAGACTACAACATCTACATATCAACATGAAGGAGATGTTAGCAGTCCAGTTTGCATTGATAGCTTTCAAGGAATTACTTCTTCCAGGGCAGGTGTTGATTCTAACAGACAACACAACTGTCATGTGGTACATCAACAAGCAAGGGGGAACACATTCTTATCCTCTATGCAGGCAAGCAATGATTTTATGGGAGACTGCTCTCAGTTTACAGCTCAATCTTCAGGCAAGGTTTCTGCCAGGAGCACAGAACTCCTTAGCAGATGTGTTGAGCAGACAAATTATGGATCCCCACGAGTGGAAATTGGATCCTCATGTCTTTCAGAAATTGACAGTGTCATGGGGAACTCCAGACATAGATCTGTTCGCTTCTCCACTAAACCATCAGCTGCCAAAGTATTGCACAAAAAGGTTTCATCCCACAGCTTGGAAAGTGGATGCTCTTTCTTTCAATTGGAGCAATCTTCATGTGTATGCCTTTCCACCTCTGCCTCTCCTCCCAAAGGTACTTCTAAAGATCAGACAGGACAAGCCAAGGATGATTTTAATAGCTCCAGATTGGCCTCGACAGCACTGGTACCCATTACTGAGAAGTCTGGTACGGAAGCCTCCATGGCCTTTGCCTTCGATTCCACACCTATTGTCACAGGAGGACAGCCATTTGCTCAATGTCAAACTTCACTCTCTTCACCTAACAGCCTGGCATATTCTGTTTTGAACCATAGACGGTCTCAACTTCCACAACAAGTTTTGAATGTGATTTTGGAAGCTAGAAGGCCTAGTACAAGGAAAGTGTACACAGATAAATGGAAGAGATTTTTATTTTGGAGTGCAGCAAAGGATTTTGATGTTTCTGAGCCTAATTTAAGTGTGGCTCTTCAATATCTTACTGAGTTACTGGACAAAGGTTTGTCCTTCTCTTCTATTAAGGTTCATGCTGCAGCAATTTCAGCTCACTATGAATGTGACCCTCCTTTGTTTTCTCATCCTTTGTTCAAGCAGTTTCTTAGAGGGGCAAAGAATATAAGACCCCCACGAAAAGCTCCTACTCCTGCTTGGGATCTCAATTTTGTGTTGGAGAAACTCACTCTACAACCTTTTGAGCCTGCAGCTAATGCTGAGTTGAAATATTTATCATGGAAGACTGCTTTTTTGTTGGCCATTACCTCTGCGAGAAGGGTTTCTGAATTACAGGCCCTTATGGCAGTTGAGCCCTTCTTGATTTTCCATAAGGATAGGGTATCATTACGTACTAATCCTTCCTTTATGCCTAAGGTGGTTTCTAGTGTGGCTTTAAACCAAACGATTCATTTGCCTACTTTTTATGCAAATCCTCAAAATAAAGGGGAAAAGATTTTGCACACTTTAGATGTACACAGGCAGTTGCGTTATTATTTGGACAGAACTAAAGGGTTCAGGCAGTCTCAGCAGTTGTTTGTTTCTTTTGCTTTGAGTTCTCAGGGCAAGCCTGTGTCAAAACAAACTATTTCTAAGTGGATTGGGTTTTGCATTGCTTTCTGTTATTCCCATCATGGCAAGGAGATTCCAGCTGGGATTAGGCCTCATTCCACTAGGGCTACTGCCACTTCAACAGCTTTTTTGAGGGGAGTGGCGACCAAGGATATTTTGGAGGCAGCTACTTGGAGTTCTGTGCATACTTTCTCTAGGCATTATCACCTGCCACTTTACTCTAAGTCCAGGGCTGGTTTTGCCACTGCTGTTCTGCAGGGCATTTTGGCAGCTCCTGCTTCCTTGTAGTTAGCCATCCTCCCTTACCTCTGCTTTGGGATTCTACCCAAGTGTAAGGACTGCAGCAATGTGAGATGAAGAACATAGTACAGTTTTGTACCTACCATAAATGTAGATGTTCGAAGATCCACATTGCTGCAGTCCAATTTGCCCTCCCTCCTTCCCCTCTGTGGTTAGAGGTGGTTGTGTGGGTTGGGTTGTACATATTGTCTATATTGTATATATTATGCATATAGTTAGTGCAAGGGTGGTTGGTTGGTTGTTTTCTGTCTTTTGGTTTTGACCTTTATTTTTAGGGTCTTCTGACATCTGGGGCAAGAAAAGACTGAGGATATGACGTCGGTCATGCGCATTTGTACCCTGACGTCCTGATGTCAGTCAAATGCGCCCTGACCGACGTCAGCCTTATACTTTGATATTCGGGCCGACCGAGGACAGCGGACTACCCAAGTGTAAGGACTGCAGCAATGTGGATCTTCGAACATCTACATTTATGGTAGGTACAAAACTGTACTTTATGGTAGGTACATAACTTCTTCTTCTTTTTTTTTTTTTTTTTTTTTTTTTTTTTGCTCCCCATTTGGGGGGCACCTGGCATCTGGGGCAAGAAAAACTAAAGAAAATAGCATTGGCTGCATGTTTTATACCCCTGATGACCTGACGTCATGGAAGAGGAGACAGCAACTGACGCAGGACCCAAGACTTTGATATTCAGGCCAACTGAGGGCAACCTGCCAGCAAATTACCCAAATGTAATGACTGCAACAGTGAATACACTCTAACATCTACATTTATGGCAAATGTACACAAATGTACTTTATAGCTTTAGTTGATCCCACTGCTGGTAAGCACTTAGTTAATTCCAATCCTACTCTTTCTGATAAGGATGGAAAATTATCGATAGATATGGGAAAAAGTGTTTACTTCTGCAGCTTAGATTTTCAGAATTTTGAATTGTCAGGCTCTTATGTTAGCTCTGACAAATTGTGAATGAATGAGGAACTTTTTATTGCAGATTTGATGCTTTTTTTTATCCGTTCCTCAACTGATGGGTCTTGCATCCAACCTTTGGATCTGTCCTCAGCCACTCAACAGACTTCAGGCTCTCGTAGCTCAAGGCCTTCCCCTTACCCATAATCTCCTAACTACTCATGAGTTACCTCAGATCTTGTTTGCCATTTCAGTGATAAGATATGGTCACAGTTAGCTTGAGTGAGTTGATTGACTTACTGTGATACGTATGCTCTATTTTCCTCAGTTTTCTTCTAGTTTCAAGATTGCCGTACAGTGCGGGAGTAGGAACTTTACCATTCTCTTTACTGTAGTGCAATCTCAGAGTTGGTATATATAAGTAACAGGGGTGTGGGTGTGCAGGGTGGGCTTGCCCCCCCCCCCCCAAAAAAAAAAAACGTGAAGTAAGAATTTTTCACTTTTTAGATTTTTTCCCGTAGATTCGGTATTTCAGAATTTCGATCAGAGATTCGATGTCCTGAAATTTTGATCCAAACACACTAGTCATAGGTGACTCGATAGTGAGGCACACTGATGTCCCACTCACTAGGTTGAATAAGGAGAAAGTAACAGTCAGCTGCCTGTCAGGTGCCAGGATCCGACACCTAATGCATGAACTCATGTCACTCAGCAACGGGTACAAATATGACTCTGTCATTGTACATGTGGTGTGAATGACCTGAGATGTACCTCCCTGGAATACATGAAAAGAGACATGGAGGAGCTCTCTGATTATGTAGCCCAGGGTGGGTATGACTCTAGCCCTGAGCAGCATCCTACCATCATCCTGAATGATACCACCTTACAAGCAGAAAATGATTGATTTCAACAGTTGGCTAAGTTTTTGGTGTCATTCTGAGGGGATCCAGTATCGGTCTCCTCGGATGACATAATTGAGAGACCTCAATGCTTTTGCCAGAGGTGTCCTGCATCTGTCACCCCTGGGCTTCCAGATACTGGCCAAGGCTCTTGCCACCCCTATAGTGCCTTTTTAAGGCGGTGTTCCAAAGACCAAATTATCACCGTAACAACTACAAACAAATGCAATCTTGAGAGTCATGTTGCTCAACGCTAGAAGTCTAAATCTCAAAATGCACTCGCTCTAGGCTCTCCTTAAAATGGAGAACATTGACATTTGTGCTGTAACAGAGACCTGGTTCAAGGCAGCAGAAAGCACCCCTGCACTACCAGGCTATAACTCATTTCACACCTTTCGCCCCAGAACTTGTACCGAAGCTCCATAGGCGGTGGTGTCTCCATATTCATAAAGGATGCGCACACCTCCAGACTGGTAGCCCAACATAACGCATCAGAGATACTAACAGTGGGTAAGACAGTGATTCAGGTCGTAGCCTGCTATAGGTCCCCAACCATATCCCAAGACTCACACTGTACGTTCCTAAGCACCCTGGAGAATATTAGGGTCCAACCTAACACTCTCTTACTAAGCGACTTCAGCTACCCCTCCATAGGTAGGTACTAGGCTATCTGCCCGAGGACATTTTTAAGCCTAGCCAGAGTGTGTCTGCTTTTGCCGCCCCTTTGATTAATTAACTGAGCCTCTGTCAAGCAAAACCAATGAAGTGATCCCAGGGGTGTATTTTCCTGTTACCCATCCACTCGTCAAGGCTTCTCTTGAAGAGTGTTAGTGAGGGGCTCTGCCTAATGTAGTTAGGAATTTTGTTCCAAAGCATGGGGAGTCTCTGTAACAGGAATCTATCCCTCCAGCATGTTCTATTTATTGTTGTGGCGAGGTTTAGCTCACTAGAGCACGTGGCTTGCAGTGACTTGGATTTCTTTAGGTGGAGCATGTCCATCAATTTTGAGTTGGACATGGCTTTGTAAGTCAGGCAGAGATCACCTCTGAGTAAGCGATATGCCACTGATTACAGCTAGAGTTTTTTCAGTCGGGCTGCATAGGACATATGTTTGAGGCCAGTAATCCTCTTGGTGAGGTGCTTTTGTGGTCTTTCCAGCTGTTGGAAGTGTCTTATGAGATACATCCAAGTGGGGCATTGTACTCTATGATGGGTCTGATGAGTGACGAGTAGAGGGGCACTATAACCTCTTTATTTCTAGATGCGAACCCCTTAGTAATTAGATGGGCCACATAGAAGGATTTCCTAACTACTTTGGCAATATGATTGTCAAAGGAGAGATTACTATGTACCTGGGTCCCCAGATCTCTTATTACCTCTTCTGTAATAAGGGGGCTGCCGCCTATGTGGTAAATCATGGGCGTTTTGTTTTTCCCAAACGGGATGACTATGCATTTTTTTGACATTTAGCTTGAGGCCATGACTTTGACACCAGGTGTCTGTCTCAGTAAGGCCTTTTTGAAGGGTGTCCGTGTCAGCCGGAGAGTCAGTTATGGCTCCCAGTTTGCAGTCATCAGCGAACTTGGTTAGCCATAGTCCTCCTGTGTTTGCCTGTACTTCTGAGAAATATATGCCGAATAGTAGGAGTCCCAGAACCAAGCCTTGCGGGACACCACTTGTGACTGGTTTAGAGTCGGACCTGGTGCCTGCTATTCTTATCGTGCGAGTTCTGTCTGTAAGCCAGTTGGCAACCCATCTTGTCCCGAAGGAGTTTATGTTCAGGCTGGTGAGTTTTTCTATAATACCCGAGTGAGGAATGGTGTCAAACGCCTTGGCGAGATCGAGGTAGGCTGTGTGAACCACCTTTCTCTAGTCTATGGCCTTGATGACTGTCTTGAAGAAGTCAACCAGGTTTAGTAGGCATGATCTGCCCTTAACCTAGCCAAACTGGGTCGAGTCAAGTGTTTGGAGGTTCCCAATGTCTTTGTTAATGTGTTCCATGATAATGCGCTCCGTAGCCTTGCAGACCAGGCTAGTCAGGATAGTTACCAGGGTCAGTTATGGCCCCTCCTTTGTGGAGCAGAATAACCGTTGCTGTGAGCCATTTTATGGGCACGTAGCCTGTGGAGAGGCTGAGGTTGAACAGCATGTTTAGGTGGGGGGTTAGTTCATTCTGTAGTCCGTGCAAGACGCAGCCTGGGACATCATCTGACCCCATTGATGCTGTGTTTTTGGTTTTTGAAAGGGCTGTTTTCACCTGTGCTTCTGTCATTTCCGGGACACTACACTTTTCCGGTATTGTTGTGGGCCCTTTTGAAGGTGAGAGGGAGGTGAAGTTTGCACTGAATCTATCTGCCAGGATGTTGGCAATATCAGTAGGTTCAGTATATTTTGTGCTATTTTGCACTAACTCAGGGCATATCTGTGAGTTGCCACTTAGATTCTTAACATAGCTAAAGAAGGCTTTGTGGTTATGTTTCGAATCCTTGGCTGTTTTTCTTTCGAAGTTAGCCTTGGATGATTTTATGAGGGACCTTAGTTTCTTACTGATACTATTCCGGAATGTCTTTCCTTCTTGGGATTTGCTTTTTTTCTGAACTAGTTTCTTCCTTCTATTGTATAACCTGTTTATGGCAGGGGTCCACCAGACTGGTTTCCTTCTCTTAGGGGAGTGAGTCTTGGTATTGCTAGGGATGGCACGATCCATGCATCCTTGTAGGTGCTCATAGAGTGCAATTGTAAAGGATTCTGCATCTTGGGCAGTGTTATCCTTTAGCGTGGGGGCTGTGAAACTTACCACCTCTGCCTTAAGTAAGGTGAAGTTTGCTTTAGAAAAGTTTTCCACTGTGGTTTCCTTGGTTGGGGGTGATGGTGGGGTGTGGATATCCAGGGTGATTAGTTTATGGGGGTTCAGGCGCCTAGGCAGCGAGACATTTCCCTGTGATACATTTGATGGGGGACACATGGCTGAAGTGACATTCAGCTGCAAAGAAATATGGCTGTTTGCAAATTTCCTGTGGGCAAAGAGAAGCATACACTGCCATGCCCACAGCTTTAATAGCCAAATGCATGGCAGCAGAAGAAGTAATGAGTGTTGTGCTCAGTGTACAGTACATACTTATATAACTACAACATATAGAAGTGTGCTACAGCATGGAGGAAATCTTGCAGGCTACTGTAGTCACATTTATGCTCCAGTATGCGTTTTAGGTAATGTTTCCTAAATACTGTGAAAGGGATAGTGGTCCACACACTCCAGTTATAAAGGCACTTCCCATTGTGCACTGCATTTTTACTGCCACTAGTATGCCCTCTGGCCAGCCTGCTGCTGTTGCCTACCATATTGCCTGCTGTCTCATGTTCACTTGGGGCCCATGGACATTGTTTTCCCCCTGTGCATTTAGTTATTAAAGCTGTGGGCGTGGCATTGTATGCTTCTCTATGCCCACAGGGAATTTGCAAACAGCCATATTTCTCTGCAGCTGAATGTCACTTCAGCCATGTGTCCCCCGTCAAATGTACCACAGGAAAATGTCTCGCTGCCTAGGCGCCTGAACCTGTTTATGGTCTGATCTAACCAGTGACTGGTTGACCTTTGGTACGGAACACCTGTCGCCCATGTTGGTGATGACCAGGTCCAATATGTTGTGGCCTATGGTAGGGGAGTTTACCAGCTGATCCAGGGCATTTGAGTTGATAAATTCCAGGAAGCACTGAGCTTGGGAGTTTGTACTCAAGTAGTTTTCCCAGTTAATGGTAGGTTAATTGAAATCGCCCAGTATCAGGGTGTTTGGTAGGACCTTCATGTTTTCCACTGTCTCCAGAAAGGCGGAGTGGTGGTCCTGGGTCATGGAGGGTGATCTGTAGGAGGCCACAATTTGCATTGCAGATTTGCCCGATGTTAGTTGCATATGGATGGTCTCAGAGGTATCATGCTGCGCCACTAACCTGGAGGTGTGAGTATCCTTGATGAATATGGATACACCCCCTCCTTTTGTGTTTCGGTCCATGTTCTGTGGCAGAAATGTGTGGTATGAGTTGTAGTCCAGTAGTGCTGGAGTGCTCTCTGGAGCCTTGAACCAGGTTTCAGTTACTGCACAGATGTCGACGTTCTCCATACTTAGGAATTCTTCATGTGCATGCATTTTGAGATTTAAACTCCTGGTGTCCATTTACTGGGTAAACTACTCATGTACCAATACACTTGCCCAATGTTTTTGTACTGCAACTCTTGGGCTCTATGGCGGCTGCCATTATGTTGGTAACACTGGCGAGACTGCACATGAGAATCCTACAGTGGCTCCTTTCTGCACAATGGTCGTTGCTAATTTACCCACTCCACCACATGATACATCTTTCAAACTGTTGCAAGGCAGAAATGTTATGGTGGATGAACCCACAAAGGAATCTTTGGTGTCGACCATCCTGAGTTCCCCAGGCCACGGTGACCACAGACGCTTCCTTGTTAGGGTGGGGGGGGGGCATTTCCAGGGAAAGACTGTCCAAGGCACCTGGTCCCCCATGGAGGCAATTTGCACATAAGTGTCCTGGAACTGAGGGCAGTTCTCCTAGCACTGCAAGTATTCCATGCATCCCTACCCTCTGGGACCATTGCAATTCAGTCAGACAACATGTCAGTCACCTGGTATATTAACAAGCAAGGTAGAACCAGGTCTTACCCCCTGTGTTGGGAAGTCAAGAGGATTTGGCACTGGGCGATAGCTTCCAACCACTTCCTCATAGCAACACGCATTCCTGGGAGTTACAACCTTATTGCGGACTATCTAAGCAGGAATATCCTGATGCCTCACAAGTGGTCCCTCAACCCTATAACAGCAGATCGGATCTTCCAATGTTGGAGCAAGCCTTGCTGCAACCTATTTGCTTCAAGTCAACTACAAATGCAAAAGCTACTTTGCCCTGATCCCCCCTCAGGGGGAACCACCGAGGGATGCTCTAACGTACGATTGGCCACTGGGTCTTCCCTATGGCCTCATCTGATTCACAGTCAGTGGATCCTGGATCATTCCTAAGACCTGTTATTTCACCCTCAGAGACTGATTCATCTGAACCTGCACATTCTCAAGTTCACAGTTTGGTTCCTTCTCTTCCATTGATTGCCAGGCTGCCTGACATCCCATCTCCTGTTTGTGAAATTCTTCTGGCTTCACACAAACCTTCCACTAGGAAAGTTTATTCTACTAAATGGACTAGGTTGTCAATTTGGACCAAAGATCAAAACTTAGACCCTTTCTGTATGCCTGTTCAAAAGATCCTACAATACCAGACTACTGTTTTTGCATGCAGGAGCCTCAGCTTCGACGATCACTGTACATTTAGCAGCTTTCGCCAATTTTCATAATGATCTTGATAATTCTTCAATTATGTCACACCGCCTATGCAAGAACTTTTTGAAAGAAGTATTACATGTTAAACCTCCGGTCAAGCCTCCCTTAGAACCCTGGGACTTGACTTTGGTACTTCAGTCTCTCACAGGTTCTCCTTTCGAGCCTTTTGATTCATGTGATTTGCAATTTTTGTCATGGAAAACCTTACTTCTAGTAGCACTTACCTCAGTGGGAAGAGAATCTGAGCTGCAGGCATTGTGTCAAGAGTCCTTACTTGATCTTCCACACTGATGGGGTGTCCCTTCTTACTGACCCTTTTTTCTTGCTCAAGGTCATTTCTGGCTTTTCCATTAATCAGTCTGTTGACCTACCGGTTTTCTTCCCTCAGCATTCTAACAGAGGGGAGTACCTTTTGCACACCCTTGATGTGCATCAGCAGCTTCGTTGTTATTTGGACAGGACTAAATCTTTCAGGAAAACAGATAAATTGTTTGTGGCCTTTGCAGGACCCAGATTGGGTAAGCCTGTTTCCAAAGTGACTTTATCCTCCTGGCTTAGACACGTCATTACCTTTATTTGCCAACAGAATAAGCTATCCTTACCTTCCAAAATAAAGGCTCATTCTACCAGCTCTATGGCTACTTCTATAGCATTTCATTCCAAAGCCTCTATGGATGATATTTGCACAGCAGCCACGTGGGCAAGACCTCATACCTTTATATCTCGTTACAAATTGGATTTTGCCTCCAGTGGACGGGCATCTTTTGGTTCTATAGTGCTCAGGAATATCCTTCCTTAGGGCCACCCAGGACTCAAATCGCTGGGGACTCAGTCCTAATGGTAATGATTAAACAAAGATTTACAACATCAAATAAAGAAGTTATGTCTTACCGTAACTTTCCATCTGTGTTGTAGATCTTTTCTCATTCATTATTTCCTGCCCTCCTTTCCCCTGCCTGGACTCCTGGTGGACTTTAGGAACTCCTGGTTAGGGTATTTGCTCAGACAGAGCCTCCTACTATTTTTTTCTATTACATCTATTATCTAAGGGAGGGCAAACTCGCTCTGAAGTAACTAGGAGAGGGGCATTATGGGTAGGTCTTAGCTTAGAGTTTTTGGCTGGCACGAGCTTGGAAATGGCCATATCAGTTCCTAGGATGGAACCGAGGTCCTAATGGTAATGAATGAACAGAGATCTACAACACAGATAAAACGTTATGGTAAGACATAACTTTTTCTGTGGGACCTGACAGTTTCACTGGTTGTGTTCTACATGAACTACAGAGTGAATTGGCACCTCACCTGTGTGCTCTGTTCAGTCACAGCCTCACCTCAGGCTTTGTCCCTGCCGAATGGTGCACTGCTACAGTTATCCCTCTCCACTAAGGTGGAGCGACTACAGACCCTGGGAACTATCGCTCCATTAGCCTGACAAGTCTGATATGCAGAGCTATGGAACGCATCGTCATGGACCTAATAAACAAGGATACAGGGAATTTCCAGACTCTGGATTCCACACAACTTGGTTTTGTGAAGGGTAGATCATGCCTGCTCAACTTGGTCCACTTCTTCGAGTCAGTCACCAGAGCTGTGGATGAATTCATGCAGCTTACCTTGTTCTGGCTAAGGCTTTTGATACCATTCCCCACTCAGTAATTAAAGAAAAACTCACTAAGCTTGGCATCAACCCCTATATCACTAGGTGGGTTGCAAACTGGCTCACAGATCAAACCCACAGTGTGGAATTAGCTGACTCCAAGTCAGACTGCCGATTAGTCACGAGTGGAGTCCCACAGGGTTCGGTCCTGGGTCCTCTCCTGTTTGGTATCTACTTCTGTGAAGTCCAGGCTAACACGAAGAGACTCTGGCTGACAAAGTTTGCAGACGATTGCAAGTTGAGAGCTATTATTAACTCCCCAAGTGATGTTGACATCCTACAGAATGGCCTCACTGTGACTAACAACTGGTGTCAGAACCATGGCCTTAAGCCCAATGCCAAAAAAATGTGTCATCATCCCCTTTGGGAAAAATCTGCTTCCCATGAATTACCACATTGATGGTAGTCCACTGGACACAGGAGACGTTATAAGAGATCTGGGAACACAGGTTGACAGCAACCTCTCTTTTGATCACCACATTGCCACTGTGGTCAGAAAGTCCTTCTATGTGGCACATCTCATTACTAAGGGTTTTGCATCCAGGAAGAAAGAGGTCATTGTCTCCCTCTACTCTTCCCTCATTAGGCCAATCATCGAGTACAATGCCCCATTTAACATGTACCTCACTAGACACCTGCAACAACTGGAGAGGCTGCAAAAGTACCTCACAAAGAGGATCTTAGGCCTTAAACACTTGTCCTGTATGGACAGACTTAAAAAACTCCAACTATTCTCTGTCTCATATCACCTACTTAGAGGCGATCTCTGCTTGACTGACAAAGCCATGTCTGACCCAGCTCTATTAGAAATGCTACATCTAAAGAAATCCCAATCCCTCCACACCACACGCTTCAGAGAACTCAACCTCATTACCACAATTAACAGAACATGCTGGAGGGACAGGTTCATAACCCAGAGACTGCCCGTGCTATGGAACAGACTTCCCGTACATGTCAAGCACCTCACTGACTCTCTTCAAGAGAAATCTTGATGAGTGGATGGGAAACAGAAAATTCACTCGGGAGATAACACAAATGGCTCTACTCGACAGAGGCACTGGGAACTAATGTCCAGTGGCACTATGCCAGGGTAATCCTATGGCTAGGCTTGTAAAGGCCCCAGGGCCATTAGCCTAGTACACACCTATGAACCTATGAAGTAAACCTATATGTGTGTGTATATATATGTGTGTGTGGATATATATATGTGTGTGTGTGTGTGTGTATATATATATATATATATATATATATATATATATATATATATATATATATACACATATACACACACACACACATATATATATATATATGTATATATATATATATATATATATATATATATATATATATATATATAGGTCTACTGCTTTTAGTCAAATTACATTTGGTCGAAAATGATTTCAGGCAGCCCACTACACTGAAACCTCATTTGACTGAAAGCCCATTTGTTCGACTTATATTTGGTTGAAAATGGTATTTAGCCCCTGCCCCACTGCAGTGCGACCCTGGAGTGAGAATATAAAGTAAGGGGGGGGGGGCAGTTTTACTGATGTATGTTTTAATGTATTTTTAATGGATGCACATAAATTATGCAACTGCACGTGTATGTGTGTGTGTGTATGTATGTATATAAAATTACATATAGCTAAATTTCAAAGCCTTTAGTAGTGTCAATGCTTGGGCCTTAAACTCTGACTGTGTTCTGTTGCTATGAGGTATATCTGTGTTATTGCTTGCATTTCTGCTTGCTATATTTTCTAGTTAACCTTGGGGTATACCTTTATTGCCATTGTTAGTACATTTTTTTATCATCTCTCACTGTCTTCTTCACTTTTTGAATATATGTGCTGATTATTACTGTGGTAGCTTTGAACGGTGTTAAGATGTTTGAGAAACCGACTTATTTCAAAAAGTAATTCTCTTGTGGGTATAAGATTCCAAATTTGAAGTCATTCACTATGTGTCTACTGCTTAAGTCCAGGACATCTTGAAGTTTCATGTGACATTGTGCTAATTTTAATAGTAGAGCCTTGGTTGAAAGATAGGATAAGCTGATATTGAAAAGTCTACTTTCATCTTCTGAATTTGTGGACTATGGAGTTATCATCTTGCTCTAAAAAGTCTTTGGGGATAAAGCAGAGAGATTTAAAGAATCGACCAATCTCATCCCTCAACTTATTTGGGCTTGGCTCTGCCTGAGAAGAAATCTAAGTTGTCTGTACCATCTACGTCCAAGAGCTGGACTCTAACTAAAGCAAAATCAAAATCTTTTGATCAATCTCCTTGTTCGGGTCCAATCAAGTCCAGTTCTAAATCTCCGATGTTTTCTCCTGAAACAAGTCTCTTTGAAGCCTCATTCTCCCTTCCTGCAAGAAATGCCTTGAAGAGTTTACCCTTCTACTGTCTACCTAGTCTTCCCTTAGGTCATCCAGGAGCCTGTCAGAAGTGGATGTGGACAGGATGTTGAGAAAGTTTCTCAGAAGCCATATTCAGTTGGATGTTTTACCGGCTCTGGCTCTCTTTTGACCTATGAGCCTCTCCACCTCTCAACCCCAGGCATTAGCTCCTACTCTGATCTGTCCTGTGGCTTCAGAGCTTTCCGACTCAAGATTCCTGAGCTTGTCTGTCTCTGATCTGAAGACTTCTCGTTCTTCCACCCTGACACTTTGTTTGACCCAGACGGGTCCGACCTTGTCTGATCCGGAAGGAACTTTGGGCTGTAGCATCAGCACCCGATCAAGTGGATTGGGATCAACTCCAGTTGTTTCAGAGTTATCCCTTTCTCTCGGAGCTTTGGCACTGGACAGCTCAGCTCTGATGTTTGCCTTGAGGGTGGAGCCGGGGGATTGGTTTTCATCCCTTAACAGACTTCTTCAGATCTGGTGGTGGTGAGGCTAAGGTCCCCCTTGCCATCAGCTTTTGAGGAAATGAAGAGCTTTTTCATGCTCATTGGAAAAGACAGCCTTTCTGCCTCCCCCTGGTGGACTCTGCTGTCTTCTGGGGAATCTGGGTCTCTTCATCCTGTCCCATCAGAACAGTCGGCCAGATCAAGACACAAGACTTTCCTCATTCAGGACACTGCTGGCACTTCCAAGTCCTTTCTGGAACCTCTCATTGAAGAGTTCCCACAGAAGCAGATGTGCAAGAGGAGACACCTAGACTCCCTACACAAGAGTCTTTAACTGAAGACATTGACTTTTGATGAAGAGGAAGGGTCTCCCCAGATCTCACTCCTTGAGATGTTTAATTTGGAAAGATTCTTGAACTTCTGAATCAGAAAGGAGGCTGGTCTTCTGACCCCCCCCCCCCCTTTCCAAGAGGAGTCTGTGTTCCTTGAGACTTTCAGGACCAGCTTAGCTATGATTTGAGTAGTCCCCCGGTGGATGAGATGATAGAACTCATCTCCTGCTGGGATTGGATGGATCCATATGTTAGAGCCCATCCCTAAATGTCCAGACAAATATCTTGTTGCACATAAAGATAGGGCTCATTGGAGTAATGGTCCACCTATAGATCCTATGGTGGTTGCAGCAGCCACCAGGAAAGAATTAGCAGAATATAGTTCTTCTGCCCATCCTCCTAATACAGAATCTAGGGCATTGGACAGGAATGGAAGGTGTGTTTGAGTCCATAACTTTTGCCCTCAAGTGTGTGAATTATTTTGCACATGTTACCAGGTTTCAGAGGGAATTGATAAAATGATAAAAGTTTTCCAATATCCTCTCTGCTTCCTTTTCTGTTTAGGATAAGAGACAGTTTATTTGCATTTGGTCACCCTACAGTCATTATTCAGTGCTTCCATGAGAATGATATCTCATACCTCAGAAGGAGCAGGTCGAGCAGTAGGTCCAGGCTTACCCAATGGAAGGCATGCCTGAAAGAGACTCTCTGATTTTGCATAGCCCTTCAAGTCTTCATTCTTTAGTCCCCTTTTGACAGGTCCACTTTATTTGGTCCCAAGGTGTAAGAGACTCTGTCCAGGAGCAAGCAAGATGGAAATACTCTTTCTGTCATAGGAATCTGTTTTTCTACTCCTCAAAGGACCTTCTCCCAAAGCTGGGGGTAAAAAATTTTGGTTCAGAAATCAGAAGGTTTTCTCAAGTCTTCTGTTGAAAAATATCCCCTTGAGGCAGAGGAGAAAACTCCAGAGAAAGATGCCGTCCGCATCACAGAGGTGGCCTGCAGTATCAGGGCTTCAGAGGTTCATTCTTGGACAAGCCCTTTCAACATCCATGAAGGATTATCTGACTGCTGTGCTCCTGAGGCAATTAGGGGATGCCTGTATCTGCATCCACAAGCCTGGATTGCCATTACCAAAGATTCCTAGGTGCAGAATATCATATCAAGAGACTTTTATATACAGTTTTCCCTTTTTTCCCAAAATGCAACAGAAAAATTCCCAACATTACACCCAGAGGAAAGCCACGGCTTCAGAAATAAAAAAGCTGCTAGAAGAAGGGTCATCCAGCCAGTCCCACCAGACCAGCAAGGTTGCATAACTTATTAGAGATTCTTTTTGGTGCCAAAGAGGACTGGAGACCTCTAACCAATTTTGAATCTCAGCAATCTAAATCAGTTTCTGAAACGCTCGAAGTTCCGTATGGTCATGTTTCAGTCCATCCTACCTCTTTTAAGGAAGGACGATTTTATGTGCTGTGCAGATCTTAAGGATGCATGCTTATCATATCAAGATAAACAAGTGGTCCAGAAGATATTTGCCGTTCTGGCTGGGAGTCATTTACAGCAAGTTCAGAGCCCTGTCGTTTGGTCATACCACAGCCCCCTGAGTGTTCACCAAGTGTATGGCAGTGGTTGCAGCTCATGTGAGACTGTAAAGATTCCAGGTGTTTCCATATCTAGATGATTGGCTTCTGTCTGCCTCCACCAAGCCTCTACTAATTCAAGCTAGGGACCACTTTCCCCATCTCTGTTCACAGCTGGGCAGTACCATATATTATTCTAAGTCTCAGATTTGTCCATTACAAACTCTGGAGTTAATTGGTGCCCATCTAGATATAAAATCACAAGTAGCAAGTCTTCCTCAATCAAGGTGGGAGACCTTTAGGAAACAGGTGGTATACATCCTTACTCTTCATTCATCTCCAGCCAAACTAGTTCTGCAACTGCTGAGTTCCGTGGCAGCCTCCATAGTTCTAGTTCCTTTGGCATGTTTTCACATGGGAATACTACAGTGGACCTAACGGTACACTGTTTGATAAGACATCAGTCGATGTCGACTCAGATAAGCATTACAGCTGTTTGCAGATGATGCATAGCATGGTGTATTCATGTGAAGGAAACGTGCCAGGGCTTCCCCTTCATACTTCCTTCACTCAAAGTCACATTGACTACAGACACCTCCCAGCTGGAGTGGGGGGAGCATTATTTGGGAAGGAAAGTCCAAGGTAGGATGGACTCAGAGGCCAACCTTCACATCAGTGTCCTAGAAATGAGAGCAGTCCTATATCCATTGCAGGTGTTTTGTGGGATTTTCTCCCTATAGGTATGGTAGTTACAGTTAAGACAGATAACGTCAGTAGTCTGGTACATCAGCAAACAAGACGAAATCAGATCTTACTCACTTAGCAGGAAGGCAGTGAGTGTATTGCATTTGGCAGTCTCTTCTGACTGCTTTCTCTTTGCAGTTTATATTCCAAGGGAAAACAGCGTGTTAGCAGTCAAACTAAACGGGTCCATTTTAAACTCTCATGAGTGATCTCTAATCTAGTTACAGGTGAACATGATCTTTCACCAATGGGGTTAACCATGCTGCAACCTTTTTGCCTCTCTCATCAATGCCAAGTGCAGCAGGTAATTTGCCCTGATCCCTTCCAGAGGGAGTCACCAAGAGATGCTCTGGTCTACAGCTTGCCTTTCTGGTCTATGATATGCCTTTCCTTCCACTACTCTTATGCCTAAGTTTATTCAGAAAGCTTAAAAGCGGAATAGCAAGGTGATCTTCATTGCATCATTCTGGCCTTGCAAGTACAGTTCCCCTTCCTTTGGCCTCATTTTCTTCACCCTCCATGGATATTGGATCCTGTTCAGAACCTTCTGTCTAGGCTGCTTCACCCAGGCATATACTATCCCTCATACTGACCACATGTTTTTTCCAATTCCAGTGATGACTAGAAGTTACAGGATTTATTTCCTTGTTCGTTACTTTTTTATATCCTCCCAAAAAGCTTTCAGTAGGAAACTTCATAAAAGTAAGTGGAACAGATTCTCTAGTTGGGCCCTTCAGAGACCGCCCTCTTTTCATCACCTCTTCCAGCTAGTCTCAATTTTCTAGCTTCCATCTTCAACAAAAAAGTTAGTTATTTAACTAAGGTGCAATTGGCTGCCATCTCAGATCTTCACACTGGTGTAGATAGTTCTTCTTTAGCTCCTCTAAAGTTATGTAAAGCCTTCCTTAAGGGGGTCTTACAGCTTCACCCTGCAATAAAAGATCCTATACCTCCGTGGGAACGTACACTGGTTCTTCAGACTCTGTCAGCCTCCCTTCCAACCATCAGCAAAAACTGAGTTAAAATGTTTGTCCTGGAAAACACTTTTTCTCATTGCCATTACCTCAGCTAGATAGTTATCAGAACTCTAAGCACTTTCTTCTCAACCACCATACTTGATTTTTCACAAGAACAGGATTTCACTTCAGACTAACTCTTCCTTTCTACCTAAGCTAGTCTCAGTCAATCATCCTACCAGCTTTCTTTTCAAAATTCACTAACAAGGGAGAAAATATGTTTCATTTACTAAATGTTCATAGACCGCTTAGATTTTGCATTCACAGAAGTAAAGATTTCAGGAAGTCAGATTTTGCATTCACAGAAGTAAAGATTTCAGGAAGTCAGATAAACTGTTTCTGTCCTTTTCTAAAGCTAAATTTGGCACTCTGTGTCAAAAGTAACTTTAGCCAGATGGTTCACTGATTATATCACTTTTATTTACAAAAACAAAGGCCTATCATTACCAAAATGTCCTAAAGCACACTCCACCCAGCCTATTGCCATGTCATCCACTTTCTGGTCTAAACCATCTATAGATGACATCTGTGCAGCTGCTGTATGGTCCAGCACTCATACTTTTATAGCTCATTACAAGTTGAACATATCTAGGAATAGAGCAGCTTTTGGCTCTTCATTACTCTGGAATATCCTTTCTCAAGGACCACTCAAGATGATTCTAAGTGGGCACTCTGTCCCATCAGTTGAGGAATGGATAAAAAAGACATCAGGTATTATATTTATGTACTCACCATAACTCTACATCTGTACAGATTTTTCTTCACAAGCAACAAAATGTAATTATGTGCTCACAGTAACTCTGTATCTGTATTGTCTGTTTTCATCCTTCATTAAGTTCCCACCCATCATTCCCGCATCCCATTTTGTCTTGACCCTATGAAGACCTGAGGGATACTCCTAGCTAACTTCAGAGTTTCCTTCTCTGATTTCTTTGTTTCCCATCTTTTTACCCTTTGTATTACCTACTTGGAAATATTGTGGGTTGCTTTTTCCATTTTTGGAATTGTTTGATAAGGTGAGGGCAAACTCGATCTAAGGTAACTCGCATGTAGTTAAGGGATTATGGGTAAGGGAAGGAGCTAGAGTTGTGGAGCCTAAGGTTTGTCGAGTTGCCAAGCACAAATCCAAGAGTCTGATCTGAGATCCATCAGCTGAGGAAGTATGAAAACAGACAACACAGGTGCAGAGTTATGGTGATTACATAATTATAATAGGTTCATAGGTTAGTACTAAGCTAACTGCTCTTGTGAACCACTTTAAGCCTAGCCAATTATCCCTTGTGAGACTCAAACCCTGCACTTTGTGTTTGTAAGGCAAACACCTTAACCATTAGGCCACCCTCCCAACCCCACATGTTTTAAATAACTTAGTTTTTCTCTTGCACAAGTCACTGCAAATTGTTTGAAGTGGGTGAATGACTTATATTTCTTCCAGGTCTATAGCCACTGGTACTGTTTCAAAGAGGTTTGTATGGCTGCATTCTCAGAACCTCCCAGACGGTGTTAAAACTCAAATTTTAAATAATCCCTTGGATAGAGATTTAGAGATGATTAAAAAAGTGTGCTGAAAAAGAGGCATGTTGATCCAGGGAATCTCTAAGATTTTTCAATCCTCCTTTTCCATATTGTCCAAGGAATTTTGTTTTTATCACTTCATCCAATTTTGGCAAAAAAAAAAAAGTCTCAACGAAATTCGGGTAAGCAGACATTTAAGAAGAAATGGTAAAGTGGATCGAAAACAAACTGTCCAGACATAGGGCGGTCCAGCAAGTCTCACTGTTCAAGGGACCATGTTACCCCCTCCCACCCTGGTCCCTTTTTTTCTTCCAGAAAGTCTGAATCTCCATTTTTCTGTTTAGCAACAGATTGTTTCAGACAAATGGATCCTGAAAAGCATTCATCAGGGTTACAGATGGAAGTGCGAAGAAAGTCAGCCTTTCTAGGGGGGGGGGGTCATTCCCCATCCTCCAGATTCTTTATCACACGTTGTCTCAAGGAGTTTTAGAACCACCTCCTCCTTCCCAAGTGGGGAAGGGTTTTTATTCAAGGATGTTCCTAGTGCAAAGAAATAAAATGCTTGGAGACCAGCTTTGGACATTTATTTCCTAAACCTGTTTGTGACAGTACCCAAATGTAAAATGATGTCACCTCACAGTCTGTTACTTTTTCCTCTTTCAAGTTTCCTTGTAACACTAGACTTAAATAATGCTTATCACATCCCTGTTCATCCAGACTTCAGCATTTCTTAAGGTTTTGTGTTTCTCCATCACATCATCAGTTCTCTGGCTAAACCTTTGGACTACTCATCACACCAAGAGTATTCACAAAGTGTCTAGCTCCAGTTCTAGCTCATTGCAGGTTACAGGGTATCCATATTTTTCCATATTTAGAAAACTTGCTTATCTTTGCTGAGTCTTTTACAAAGTGTCAGAAATTTCTCTCTCTTGGGTGATAGATCTGCTTCACAACTGGAATTCCAAGAGAAAATTCAAAAGTTTCTCTTAACTCCTTCATACAGGATTGTGTTCCTGGGATGTCAACTTGACACCTCAGTTTGAAGAGCTTTTTTTTCCACAGGAAAAGATATGTCTTTATTTAGATCTGTTTAAAGGTTATCCACTCAGACTCTAGTCACTGTATTGGAATACCTCAGGATTTTGGGTCTGATGGCATGTGTAATTTTAATGATACCCCTGGCAAGACTCCACATAAGAAAGATACTGTGGTATCTGAACCTTCTTTGGTCCAAACATCTTTTCAAATCCCAGTACTGGGGTTGTCAGAAGAGAAATCTTTTGGTGGAGACAACAGATATCTTTAAATCTAGGTCTCATCTTCTCTCTCCCTGCTCCAAAGCAGTCCGTCACCACTGACGCTTCAGACTTTACTTGGGGAGCAGTATAAGGTGGGATAAAAGTACAGGGGGTGTGGAATACCAAAGGCAGATGCAAACACATAAATGTCAAGGAGATGCTTGCCCTGATCAAGACACTGAACTCTCTGAACCATCTTTGGTCCTCGGGACCTCTTCATGTGGTTACAGATAATACCACAGTCATGTAGTTTATCAAAGAAGGGGGGAACCAGGTCAGGCTAGCCATATTAGATTGGGATTTAGCTTCACATCACAATCTCACTATACAGACATTTTGCATTCCATCAGAGCAAAACTGTCTGGTAGACAAGCTGAGCAGGACCTCGGCAGACCTCCATAAATGGAAACTAGATCAGGATATCTTCCAAGATTTGATCTATTTGTATGGAGTTCTTCAAATAGAACTTTTTACCTCCTCTTTGAACAATCTGCTGGCAAGATTCTGCTCCAGGACTCCATGCAAGGCCTGGAAGATGGATACCTTTTCTTTTCCTTGGACAGGAATATACCTGTATGCTTTTCCATCCTTTTTGTTAATATCTAGGATACTTCTAAAGATTCAGAAGGAATCCCCCAAAGATCATTGTGGTGACTCCCTTTTGGCCAAGACAGCCATGGTTCTCCCTTTTTTTGGAAATGGCCAGGGGCAATTACCACACACTTCCTCGTATACTGGATCTAGTCATACAAGAATAGGGTGTTTCATACATCCCAACATCAGTTGTCTTCAATTGCCTGCCTGGATGATAGGGTCTTAACTTAGGCACCCATTTCCTGAGGATGTTCTTAGTGTTTCACTGTTGCAGTCATTACACTTGGGTTGTCCTGCTGGCAGGCTACCCTGAGTCGGCCTGAATTCCAAAGTTTAGGTCTGACGTCGGTTGCTGTCACCTCTTCCCTGACGTCAGAGCGCCAGGGGTATAAAAGATGCAGCCGATGCCATTTTCTTCAGTCTTTCTTGCCACGCGGTGCCTGAAGCATAAGCAGTTCGCAAGTGCCAGTCGGCCAACTCCTGAGATTTTCGTGTTCGAATTTCAGATCCGAAGTCTTCATCAAAAGCTAAGTACCCCATTGGGGAAACCTTTTTCTTGCTCCAGACCAATGTCAGAAAAAGTTAATTGTATTTTTTGTGGGAAGCAAATACCTCATAAGGACATTCATTCTTACTGTATTCCTTGCCTAGGCCCTGACCACCACGTTGCTAGTTGTCGGTTTTGTGATGGATTTAACCAACACACTATGAAGCGTCGGTACGATTTTGCATTACACTATTTTGGCAGAAGATTTAATTATACAATGTCGTCGGATAGCCATCCGACTACCAGAATTCACAAGAAACGCCAAGAAAAAGAAAAGGACAAGCATCCGAGGTCCAAAACAGACGACGAGGCTTCTTCTAAGCCAGTCGTTGGTTCGCCGGTTCTCAGTGAGGTGCCTTTGCAGCCCCTCACACCAGCTACTTTAGACCCGCAGACTGCTACCGACTCCCACGTGGAGTCGGCTAGGCCGCTGGAAGCTCACGGTATTGGACCTTCGGAGACTATTCCCTCAGATGGGTCCAGAGCCACTGAGCAGGCATCGGCTTCTGAGGGTGTTTTCAGACCTACTCAATTATACATTAAAACGACTTCAGCTTCAAAGGCAAAGACTAAAGCACCTTTAAAGACGAAGAAACAAGTACAACAGTCTCATGGACAGACCTCCATGCCCAAAAAACAGATGCTCAAAATGGCCGAGAACCTAATTACTTTGATCAGGGGTTCCCATCCCCCACCTGATAAAAGGCCTAGGCAAGAGACAGAATATGAATCTTCAGATCAGGTTTCCATTTCATCTGATTTCTCTTCTGATCAAGACTACTCTCTTCCTCTCTGAGGATTCTGATGCTGAAGAATCTATCCCTTCAGCCTCCCCTCCTGAGGATTACTCTTTTGGGGAAACCTTGCATACCATGAGGGAGCATTTTCACTGGGAGAGCCAAGATTTTTCAGAATCTAAGAAAAGGCTTAGAGACTTTCTTTTACTACCACAACACAGGCCCCTAGCTATTCCACCTGTGTTAGACATTGTAGATGATGTATTTTCAGAGTCCAGTCTGACCCCTGACTCCTTACCTCCAGCTCCTGTTAAGCTGGACAGGTACTACAGGGTTCCTGACTCTCATAAATTCCTTTTCAAAAACCCTGCTGCTGACCCAGAAACAATCTCTCAGGGTTCCAAAAGGGTCAAGGCTTCCGCAACAAAAAACCCTACCCCCTCAGACAAGGATTCTAGGGCATTGGGCAAATGGGGAAAAAAGATTTACACTTCTGCTACCTTGGCTATAAGAGCTTTAAATTGTCAGTTTCATATGCTCAAATATCAGCAATATATTATGTCACTGCTTTAACAGAAAATGTTGATAAATTCTGAATGTGCAGAAAACAAAGAAATGCAGGATTTATTGCATGCAGCTGAACAAGTTGGAAAACATATTTTTCAATGCGGTTTTGATTCTTTGGAGGCCTCCTGCAGGGCCGCTGTTAAGGGTTCTGTCATCAGTAGGCATGCTTGGTTAAAGGAACAAAATCTGCTTGATCCTGTCAAAGCAAAATTATTAGATGCTCCATTACAGCATGATACCTTGTTTGGTGTTAAAGAAAATGGAGGACAAAGCTAAATCTATGCAAATGGTTAAGGATTTCTTACAGGTACAGCCACCTAGATTTAGCAGACACTGGCCTAGAAAGAATTGGTCCTTTCCAGTGTCAGACAGACCACAAAGGGGCATATACATACGCCCAAGAGGCAGATCCCAGCCCCAAGGTTCGTACAAGTCTGAACAATGGGGTGCTTCTACCTCCAAAAATGGAGAAGACAACTCACAGTCATACAGGAAACAGCCCCAATGAATTCCCCCTGCCTGCACCAAGCACTTGGCTTCTAGCAGCACCTTTAGGGGGAAAAACTAGCCCTTTTTTCTCAAAATTGGCACATAATAACCCAGGACAAATGGGTCCTAGACATAGTGTCACAAGGCTACAAGTTTCACTTCCATACCATGCCAAGGACAAACAGTTGGCCAGACCTGCCAAAACATCAATAGGCAGAGGCACAAAAGCAAGTCTCATCTCTCATGGACATGAGGGCCATTCAATAAGTACCAGAGCAAGAGCAGGGACGAGGATTTTATTCAAGACTTTTCTTGGTCCCAAGAAAGGACAAGACCTGGAGACCAGTACTGGACCTATCTATTCTAAACACATTCCTGGATATACCAAAATTCAAAATGTTGACTCTACAGCAACTTCTGCCCATGCTGGGCAAGAAGGCTTGGCTTGTGACTTTAGACCTAAAAGAGGCATACCTGCATGTCCCAATCAGACCAACATGCAGAAGATACCTCAGATTCAAAGCCAGCTCAATGCACTACCAATTCTCTGCACTGCCCTTTGGCTTATCTACTGCACCCAGGGTCTTCACAAAGTGCCTGGCACCAGTAATTGCATTCTGCAGACAGAGGAATACAAATATATCCTTACTTGGACGACTGCCTCATTCAAGCAGAGAACAAGGACATTCTACTACAGCATCTGGCGTTTGTAAAGAGATTTCTAACAGGCCTATGGTACACAGTCAACAAAAAGAAATCAAAACTAGTACCCTCTCAAGAGATAATATTCCTGGGTGTAAGCTTAAATACAACTGCCCAGATGGCTTATCTCACGCCAGACAAACAAAGACCAGTGACTACCTATTTCAACCTGTTGGCAACAAAGGCCCAGTTATCTGCAAGAAAAATTCTGCAGGCTTTGGGCTTCATGGCATCCTGCATTCTACAAATTCCATATGCGAGACTGCATATTAGGAAACTTCAATGGTACCTAAAAGTGTTTGGATTCAACATTGCCTCATTCTGGAAACAATAATTACCCTCATTCCTTGCCTGCAACAGGAGTTTTGATAGTGGGCGAAGGCTTGTCACCAGAACAAGGGGCAGCCATTCACTTTACCCCCAGCCAGGCAAACATTAACAACGGATGCATCAGATTATGCTTGGGGGGGGCCCACATGGCAGGAAGGTGTATTCAAGGCACATGGTCCGCAAACCAAATGCATCTATATATTGATCAGAAAGAGATGCTAGCTGTTCAGAATGCCCTGACAGCCTTCAAGGACCTACTTCATCCGGGACAACTACTGATAAAGACAGACAACACCACGGTCATGTGGTATATAAGCAAGCAGGGAGGCACTCATTCCTACCCCCTTTGCAGACTAGCCATGACTTTGTGGGACACAGCATTGACTTACCAAGTACATCTGCAGGCACAATTCCTGCCAGGAAAGAGAAATACTCTGGCAGACGAACTAAGCAGAAACCTCATGGATCCCCACAAGTGGAAATTGGATCCACAAGTCTTCAGCATGATAACAAGGAAATGGGGATGCCCAGAGATAGAGCTATTTGCCTCTCCTCACAACTACCAACTAAAAAGATTCTGCACAAGGACTTATCACAGACAAGCATGGAAAGTGGACGCCCTATCTTTCAGCTGGAAAAACTTAGCAGTATATTCCTTTCCTCCACTGCCTCTCATCCTCAAGGCACTCCTAAAGGTCAGACAAGAGAAGCCAAAAATTATACTGCTTGCCCCAGACTGGCCCCGCCAGTACTGGTATCCAATTCTAAGGAACTTGTCTCAATTCCCGGCTTGGACCTTGCCTCAGATACCTCATCTACTATCCCAACAAGACAATCAGGTCCTGCACAGCCAGCTAAAGACCTTAAATCTGGCAGCATGGCGGATAATGTAGTCATACAAAATGCGCCCCTCACTAAAGCTGTGATGGATGTCATTTTGGAGGCCAGAAGGCCTAGTACCAGAAAATCTTACACTGGAAAATGGAAGAGATTCTGAACTTGGAACCAGGCACAAGGAATTGACACAGCTGTACCAAATATTCCTCAGATTTTGCAATACTTAACTGAGATGCTGGACAAAGGCCTATCCTTTTCATCAATTAAAATTCATGCCTCTACCATTTCGGCTCATTACAATACAGAGCCACCAGTATTTTCTCATCATTTGCTAAGGAACCTCAGAGGAGCCAAAAACATAAGACCTCCAAGGAGATCACCAATACCTGCATGGGACCTCAATTATGTCTTGGAAAAACTCAACCTGCCTCCTTCCGAGCCAGCCGCTACAGCTGATACAAAGTTTTTATCTTGGAAAACAGCTGTGCTCCTAGCAATAATTTCTGCAGGGCGAGTCTCAGAGCTACAGGCACTCATGGCTGTGGAACCCTTTATCATTTTTTATCCAGACAGGGTTTTTCTGAGGACAAACCCGACATTCATGCCTAAGGTAGTGTCCAGTGTGGCCCTTAACCAAGCTATTCATCTGCCTACTTTCTGTCCAAACCCACAGAATAAAGGGGAGAGAATTCTGCATTCTTTGGACATACACAGACAACTACGCTTCTACTTGAACAGAACCAAAGCTTTCAGAAAGACGGAGCAATTACTAGTGGCATATGCTGCAGGGTCACAAGGAAAGGCTTTCTCAAAGCAGACTATTTCTAAATGGATAGGCCACTGCATTAGTTTCTGCTATTCACAACATGGCAAGCCAGTGCCCAAGGGCATTAGGCCACATTCAACCAGAGTAGCAGCCACTTCAGCAGCCTTCCTCAGGGGAGTACCAACCAAAGACATTTTATAGGCTGCTACCTGGAGTTCAGTGCACACCTTTACAAAGCACTATCATTTACCACTCTACTCTAAATCCAGGGCAGGCTTTGCCACTGCAGTTCTGCAGGGCCTCATAGCCACTCCTAATGCTATATTAGCTCCAGCCTCCCAACAATAGCTTTGAGATTCAACCCAAGTGTAATGACTGCAACAGTGAAACACGAAGAACATAGTACAGTTGTGTACACTTACCATAAATGTAGATGTTGGAGTGTATTCACTGTTGCAGTCCAGGTTACCCACCCACCATCCCCCATTTCTTTGCTGGAACTTATCTGCACTTCTCTAATCTGTACAACCTATGTGGTGTATTTGCTTGTAGATGAAGGTATAATATTTTTTGGTGCATGCATGTTTTATTGGCATATTTGTTTTAGCCTACCCTTTTGGGGGCACCTGACATCTGGGGCAAGAAAAACTGAAGAAAATGGCGTTGGCTGCATCTTTTATACCCCTGGCGCTCTGACGTCAGGGAAGAGGCGACAGCAACTGACGCCGGACCTAGACTTTGGAATTCAGGCCAACTGAGGGTAGCCTGCCAGCAGGATAACCCAAGTGTAATGACTGCAACAGTGAATACACTCGAACATCTACATTTATGGTAAGTGTACACAACTGTACTATGTGCAAGTACTAATGGAGACAAAAAAAAAACGGTTACTAGTAAATCATATATTGTAAAATGTAACAGGTTTTCTAGTTGGTGCCAATAACGTAACCAGCACCCATTCAGCGCAAGTTGTTCTCTGGCTTTTCAGTATTTGTGTGATTTACTTTCCTATGGCCCTTCTTATTCCCCTACCATGGTCCATTTATCAGTCATTTCAGCATGCCTGCCCAGGAACCTCCTCTTACAATGCTAGCTTATATCAAAATGTTCTTGAAAGGGGTTTGTATAAGCGGCCTCCAAGAAAACTGGTAGCCCCTCCTTGAGATTTAAATTTTGTGTTGGAGAGCTAGCACTTGTTCCATTTGAGCCAGCTAATGTGGCTGACTTGAGGTTCTTAACATGGAAAGCAGTTTTATTGATTATTCTGACCTCTGCAAGAAGGTTATTTCAGTTGGAAGTTCTTATGATTGGTCAACCCTACCTCATTTTCCATAGAGACAGGGATGTTCTTCGTGTTTCACTGTTGCAGTCATCACATTTGGGTTATCTGCCTGCAGGTAACCCTCAACCTGCCTGAATACAGAGTCTTGGATTCCTGCGTCGGATGCTGTCTCTTCTTCTGTAACATCAGGTTGTCAGGGGTATAAAACATGTAGTGGACGCCATTACATCAGTCTTTCTTGCTGTGCGGTGCCCAAAGCAGAAGCAGATGTTCATCGTGCATACAGCTGCAGTCATAACAGATGGGTTCTCCTGCCGTCAGGCAGGTCCTCGGTCGGCCGAATTCCAAAGTCTAGGTCCGGCGTCAGTTGTCGTCGCTTCTTCCCTGACGTCAGTGCGACAGGGGTATAAAAGAACTAGCCAACGCCATTTTCTGCAGTCTTTCTTGCCGCGCGGTGCCCGAAGCAGAAGCAGTTCGCAAGTGCCGGTCGGCCAGCTCCTGAAATTACGAAAATTTTGCAACCGAAGTCTTCTTGAAAGCTAAGTACCCGTTAGAAACTTTTCTTGCCTCAGACCGATGTCAGACAAAGTTAATAATTGTATTTCATGTGGGAAGCAAATACCGCATAAGGATTTTCATTCCCTCTGCACTCCTTGCTTAGGCGTAGACCACGACATCTCGGTCTGTCGTTTTTGTGCTACATTCAACAAACGCACCATTAAACGTCGGGCGGAGTTTGCCCAGCACTATTTTGGCAAAAAATTTAACTATTTTATGTCGTCGGATACTCCGACTCCAGTTTTGTCTAAAAAACGCAAAGATAAGGACCGACACACGAGGTCCGCGGCCTCTACCGACACCACGCCAAAGCCGACTACAGGTGGTCCGGTTCTCAGCGAGGCGCCTACGCAGCCCCTGCCTACGGACGACACTTCATTGGCGGTGTCTTCTGTGCCCGAGGTCGCAGGCTCCTCGGCCCACACCCCGACTACAGATACCGAAGCCACCTTTGGTGGTGAATCTCAAAATGTAGACAGGTCTGCCTCCTCTCAAGGTGTCTTCAGACCTTCCTCTTCTTTTTCCATCAAGGCTTTCACTAAGTCTAAAGCAGCCATGCATTCTAAGAGACAATCTACACAGGGCCCTTATCCAGGCCCCATGCCTTAAAAACAGATGCTTAAAATGGCTGAAGATTTAATTACTCTTATCAGGGGTTCCCAACCCCCCCCCCGGACAAAAGGCCCAGAGTGGAGGAAGAATCCCCCTCCTCTGACCAGGCCTCCATTATTTCAGAGCACTCTGATGAACAGGAACATTCTTTCTCCCCTTTTGAAGATTCTGCTGCAGAGGAGTCCATTCCCTCTGTCTCCCCCCCCCAGAGGATTACTCATTTGGGGAAACCTTGCATACCTTAAGGGAGCACTTCCACTGGGAAGGCCAAGAGTACTCAGATTCCAAGAAAAGGCTTAGGGATTTTCTCTTGCTACCTCAGCACAGGCCTCTGGCTATACCTCCTGTCTTAGACATACTAGATGATGTGTACTCGGAGGCCTGCCTTAACCCGGATTCTTTACCTCCAGCCCCAGTCAAGCCTGACAGGTGCTACCGGGTTCCTGACTCACACCAATTTTTATACAAAAGCCATGCGGCTGTCCCAGAAACTATCTCACAGGGCCCCAAGGGAATTAAGGCCTCCACTGCTAAAAATCCATTACCTTCCGAGAGAGATTCCAGATCCTTAGAAAGGTGGGGAAAAAGGTTTACACCTCGGCCACTTTAACCATGAGGGCATTAAGCTGCCAGTTCCATATGCTAAAGTACCAACAGTTTCTGTTATCACAGTTGAGAAGCAAAATGTCACAACCTGAACAACCAGATTTGAAGGAGTTGCAGGATTTGATGCATAGTGCAGAACAAGTGGGTAAACATACCTTGCAATGTGGTTTTGATGCTCTAGAGGCCTCATGTAGAGCTGCTGTTACAGGATCAGTCATACGTAGACGTGCTTGGCTCAAGGAGCAAACCTTACCAGATCATGTCAAAGCTAAATTACTAGATGCCCTCTACAAAAGGATGTATTATTTGGTGTTAAAGCTGAGGAGGTATTAAAGAAAATGGAGGAAAAGGCTAAATCAATGCAAACAGTGAAAGATTTTCTACAGGTACAACCTCCACGTTTCAGTAGAAATTGGTCTTCCAAAAATTGGAGCTTTCCAGCCACGGACAGACCCCATAGAGGTAGATACAGGCGCCCGAGGGGCAGAGGGCAATCTCAAGGATCGTTTAGAGGCAGACAATGGCAAGCTCCTGCACAAAGAGGTGGTGAGGATAGTTCGCAGCCATTCAGAAAGGAAGCCCAATGACTTTCCCCTTTGCATGCCAAGCAAGGCTCAAATGGCAGCACCCTTAGGCGGAAAACTGGCATTATTTTCAAAAAATTGGCATATTGTCACAAAAGACAAATGGATCCTGGACATTATAAACAGAGGCTACAGATTCCATTTTCACACCCTTCCAAAAATGAGAGGCATGCCAAACCTGCCACACAATCAAAGGGCAGAGGCACAAAGACAAATTTCAGATTTCATGGACATGAAAGCTATTCAAGAGGTACCTACTCACGAACAAGGTCAAGGTTTTTATTCCAGACTATTCCTGGTACCAAGGAAGGGAAAAGATTGGAGACCTGTTTTGGACCTATCCATCCTAAACACATTTTTACTCGTACCAAAATTCAAGATGCTCACATTACAGCAGCTTCTTCCCATGCTGGGCAAGGAGTCTTGGCTGGTAACATTGGACCTCAAGGAGGCATACCTGCATGTCCCAATCAGACAAAATTGCAGAAGATACCTCAGATTTCTTGCAGGTTCAACCCATTATCAATTCTCTGCATTGCCCTTTGGCTTATCTACTGTGTCCAGAGTATTCACGAAATGCCTGGCATCAGTAATTGCCTACTGCAGACTTCAAGGGATACAAATATACCCATATTTGTACGACTGCCTGATCCAAGCGGACAGCAAGCACATACTTCTGAAACATTTGGCTTTTGTAATAATGTTGTTGAATTCTCTGGGATACACTGTCAACAAAAAGAATTCAAGGCTAATACCCTCTCAGAAAATAATTTTCCTGGGTGCCAACTTGGACACAAACACCCAGATGGCCTACCTCACGCTAGAGAAGCAGGGGCAACTAACTCAATACTTCAGAAAGCTAGCAAATTTCACCAGGCTGACTGCAAGGAAAATCCTGCAGGTTCTGGGATTCATGGCATCTTGCATCCTACTAATCCCATGTGCAAAGCTCCATATGAGGAAACTTCAGTGGTACCTGAAAAACCTATGGTCTCAACACAGCCACAGTTTGGAAACAATAATACCACTAATTCCACGTCTTCAAAAGGAATTTCTGTGGTGGGCTCAAGCATGCCAAACAAACACAGGTCTCCCATTCTGCAAGCCTCAAGCAAATCAAGTCATCACAACAGACACCTCGGACTACGCCTGGGGGTAGCACATGACAGATCGGTGCATTCAGGGCAAATGGTCCCAAAAAGAAAAGCACCTTCACATCAATGAAAAGGAAATGCTAGCAGTAATAAATGCTATTATAGCTTTCAAAGACCTTCTGCATCCAGGTCAACTATTGATAAGGACAGACAACCCCACAGTAATGTGGTACATAAACAAACAGGGAGGAACCCATTCATACTCCCTATGCAGGCTGGCCATGTCACTTTGGAACATGGCTCTGGAATTACAAATCGAACTTCAAGCACAGTAGTTGCCAGGTAAGGAAAACATGCTGGCAGACAACCTAAGCAGAAATATGACAGATCCACACGAATGGAAGTTGCATCCTCAAGTTTTTATAGAGATAATTCAAGCATGGGGAAGGCCAGACCTAGATCTCTTTGCCTCCCACAAAAATCACCAATTGACAAAATTCTGCTCAAGGACTTTTCATCCACAGGCCTGGAGAGTGGACGCTCTCTCTTTCAGTTGGACAACAATGACAGTTTATGCCTTTCCACCTCTTCCTCTGCTACCCAAAGTTCTATTAAAAATCAGAGCAGACAGACCAAAGATGATTCTCATTGCTCCAGACTGGCCAAGACAGCACTGGTACCCACTCCTGAGGAGCCTGACGCATTCCCCTCCATGGACCCTACCTCTAATGCCTCTTTTTCTGACTCAGCACAGCTTCAAAACTCTTCACAGTCAGCTGAAACCACTCAATCTGGCCACATGGAAGATTCCTTACCATCACAGCAGACCCTACTCTCCAAGGAGGTGCAGGATGTCATTTTGGAGGCCAGAAGGCCGTCTACTAGAAAAGCTTACTCCGCAAAATGGAAACGGTTTTGTGCCTGGAATGAGAAAAAGGGCCAGAATCCTGGAAAACTGAATTTACCTCAAATATTACAGTATCTAGCCGAGCTGCAAAGCAGTGGACTTTCATTCTCCTCCACCAAAATCCATGCCTCAGCCATTTCTGCAGAATGCAACACTGATCCACCTTTATTCTCTCACCCCCTCTTAAGACAGTTCCTCAGAGGGGCTAAGAATATAAAACCCCCAAGGAAACAACCAATACCTGCTTGGGACCTCCACTTCATTCTAGAAAAGCTGACCTTGCCTCCTTTTGAGCCAGCTGCCTCAACAGATTTGCAATATTTGTCATGGAAAACAGCTTTCCTTCTGGCTATCACCTCAGCTCGTAGGGTATCGGGAACTACAAGCCCTCATGGCTGTGCAGCCTTTTATCTTCCATCAGGACAGAGTTTCCTTACGAACCAACCCGTCCTTTATGCCAAAGGTGGTATCCAGGTTAGCTTTGAATCAGGCTATACACTTACCTACCTTTTACCCTAATCCTCAAAACAAAGTGAGAGACTATTACATTCCTTGGACATCCACAGACAGCTGCGCTGTTATTTGGACAGAACAAAGCCTTTCAGAAAATCAGAACAGATCTTTGTGTCCTATGCTATAGGAGCTCAAGGGAAGCCAATTTCCAAACAGACAATCTCAAAATGGATAGCCCACTGCATACGCTTTTGTTACTCTTTTCATGGTAAAACTGTACCTGCAGGCATCAGATCTCACTCCACAAGGGCCACAGCTACCTCTGCAGCTTTCCTCAGAGGAGTTCCTACCAAAGATATTTTGGAAGCAGCCACTTGGAGTTCTGTGTATACCTTCTCCAAGCACTACCACCTACCATTATACTCCAAAACTAGAGCAGGCTTTGCCACTGCAGTCTTGCAGGGCATCCTGGCTCCTCCTAGTTCCACCTAGTGCCTACCACCCCTTTCTTAGCTTTGGGATTCTACCCATCTGTTATGACTGCAGCTGTATGCACGATGAACATAGTACAGTTTTGTACCTACCATAAATGTAGATGTTCGAGTGCCAATACAGCTGCAGTCCAGGTTTCCCTCCCTCCTTCCCCTCTTGGGACAGGTCCATTGGCTAACACCTCCTCATACAACCTGATTGGGGTATTCATTTATGGTGTCTTTGCTTGCAACTACTGTATTTTGATTATATTGCATTGTTTTATTACACAAATTTATGTATTGCCTTCCTTCTGGGGGCACCTGACATCTGGGGCAAGAAAAACTGAAGAAAATGGCGTCGGCTGGTTCTTTTATACCCCTGTCGCACTGACGTCAGGGAAGAAGCGAAGACAACCGACGCCGGACCTAGACTTGGAATTCGGCCGACCGAGGACCCGCCTGACGGCAGGAGAACCCATCTGTTATGACTGCAGCTGTATTGGCACTCGAACATCTACATTTATGGTAGGTACAAAACTGTACTTTCGCAAGTGCCGGTCGGCCGACTCCTGAAATTTTCATTTTCGAGTTTCAGAACCGAAGTCTTCAAAAAAAAAAAAAAAGATAAGTACCTCGTTGGGGATCTTTTTTCTTGCTCCCAACTGATGTCAGTTAAAGTTAACAATTGTCTTACCTGTGGAAAGCAAATACCTCATAAAGATTTTCATTCGTACTGCATACCTTGCATAGGCCCAAACCATGACGTCCCTTGCTGTCGGTTTTGTGCCTTGTTCAGCCCCCTAACTATTTGTCGTCGGGCTGTATTTGCAGCAAATTATTTTGGTACTCTGTATCCATACTCCAAAATGGCTTCGGTAAGCCATCCGACTACCAGTCTTCCGAAAAAACGTAAGGATAAAGACAGACCGCATAGGTCCGAAACTGCCGACGATGCATCCGTTAAGCTAGTCGCCAGTCCGCCGGTACTCCGTGAGGTGCTTTCACAGCCCCTGATACCTGCTACTTCAGATTCGTAGGCCTCTACTGAGACCCATTGGTAGTCCGGTATGCCGCGAGATGCTTCTTCGACTATGGAACCTGTGGATGTCTCTACCTTGGATGGGTCCGGTGCCGCTGTGCAGGCACTGGCTTCTGAGGGTGTATTCAGGCCTACAGACTTGCATTTAAAACCGACACCATCTTCTTCACCCTGGCCTAAAACTCGCACCACGCATAGAAAACCGACGTTCAAACCGCATGTTCAGGCCCATATGCCTAAAAAACAAATGCTTAGAATGGCTGAAGACCTTACTACCTTAATTAGGGGAAGCCAGCCTTCCCCCTGTGAGACCTAGAACTGATTTTCCTTCTGATTCTTCTCATCAGGAATCTGATGTTTCTGTTTCTTCTGATTACCAGGATTTGCCTATATCTACCTATGAGGATTCTGATGCAGAGGATTCCATTCCCTCTGCTTCCCCTCCAGAAGATTTTTCTTTTGGTGAAACCTTGCACACTCTTAGGGAGCATTTCTGCTGGGAAAGCCAGGATTATTCTGACTTCAAAAAGAGGCTTAGAGAATTCTTCTCCTTCCTTAACACAGGCCTTTAGCTATCTCTCCTTTTCTGGACATTATAGATGATGCTTTCTTGGAATCCAGCCTTTCCCCAGACACTTTACCTCCAGCTCCCAGAAAACCTGACAGGTATTACAGAGTGCTTGACTCTCACAAGTTCCTCTTCAAGAATCCCACTGCGGATCCAGAGACCATTTCCCAAGGACCAAAGGGCATTAAGGCTACTGCTGCCAAAACTCTTACCCCTTCTGATAGAGATTCTAGAGCCTTGGACAGATGGGGTAAGAAGGTATACACTTCTGCTACTTTGGCTATTAGGGCTTTAAATTGCCAGTTTCATATGTTAAAAGTACCAGCAGCATATTATGGGACTACTTAAACAGAAAATGATGATGATTCCTGACTGTGCTGAACACAAAGAATTACATGATTTAATGCATTCTGCAGAACAAGTTGGTAAACATACTTTGCAATGTGGTTTTGACTCTTTAGAAGCATCTTGCAGGGCTGCTGTCACTGGGTCTGTACTTAGAAGGCATGCTTGGCTTAAGGAGCAAAACTTGCCAGATCATGTTAAAGCTAAATTACTGGATGCTCCCTTAAACCAAGACCGCCTGTTTGGCAACAAAGCAGAAGAATTCCTCAAAGCGATGGAGAAAAAAGCTAAAATCTATGCAAAATGTTAAAGGTTTCCTTCAAGTACAGCCTCCCAGATTTAGTAGGCATTGACCTTCAAAGAATTGGTCGTTTCCAGTCTCTTCCAGGTCTTCTCAGTCCAACGCCAGGAACAGCAGACCACCTAGGTTACAGTCTCAGGCTACGCACAGGCCAAAGCATTGGGGTGCTCCCACTTCCAAAGCAGGGAGTAGTAAGGCACCCCCCTATGGAAAAATGGCGCAATTACTTATCCTTAACCCTTTCAAGCCCTGCTCAGCTGCCTGCTCCCTTAGTAGGAAAGCTTGCTCTGCATGCAAAAAGCTGGGAACTCATTACCCAGGACAAATGGATTTTGAATATAGTTTCCCAAGGATACAGATACCACTTCCACACCCTACCAACCCTAAACAGTTGGCCAGACCTACCCCCAAATCAGTGGGCAGAGGCCCAACAGCAGGTTCTCTTCTACGTATGGGACAGGAGAAAGGGGACAAGGTTTTTATTCAAGACTTTTCCTGGTACCCAGAAAAGACAGCTCCTAGTGTCATATTCTGAACCTCTCTGTTCTAAACACCTTTTTGGTAATCCCAAAATTCAAAATGCTAACACTTCAACAGCTGCTTCCTATGCTAGGCAAAGATGCCTGGTTAGCAACCTTAGACTTAAAGAAAGCTTACCTGCACATTCCAGTAAGGGAATCTTACAGGAAATGCCTACGCTTCAGGGCAGGCTCCATGCACTATCAGTTCTCTGCACTTCCCTTTGGCTTATCTACTGCGCCCAGGGTATTCACAAAGTGTCTAGCTCCAGCCATTGCATTTTGCAGGCAGAGAAAAATTCAAATATACCCATACTTGGACAATTGTCTAATTCGGGCAGAAAGCCAGGACTTGCTATTAAATCATCTGGCATTCATAAAGAAACTTCTAACCTCTCTGGGGTACACCATAAACGAAAATAAATCTCACCTAGTACCCTGCCAACAGATTGTATTCCTGGGAGCAAGCTTGACCACAACTTCCCAGATGGTTTTCCTCACTCCAGAGAAACAAGTTTATTTGACAACCTACTTCAAACTATTGGCCACAAAGACCCATCTATCTGCAAGGAAAATTCTGCAAGCCCTGGGATTCATGGCCTCTTGCATTCTACTAATTCCATATGCAAGACTACATATGAGGAAACTACAATGGTATCTAAAAAGTCTATGGTGTCAACATTCTCAGGACCTGGAATCAATGATTCCTATCATTCCTTGTGTAAAGACGGAGTTCCTTTGGTGGGCAGAGGCCTGCTACCACAACAAGGGGCTCCCTTTAACTCTACCCCCTGCTGCCCAAACCCTAACAGCAGACGCATCAGACTATGCATGGGGGACTCACTTGGCAGGGCAGTGCTTTCAGGGCAAATGGAACCCGAGACAGTTGCACTTGCATATCAACCAAAAAGAAATGTTAGCTGTACAGAATTCCCTGACAGCCTTCAAAGACCGCATTCTTCCAGGACAATTATTGGTAAAGATAAAGAACACCACAGTTATGGTACATAAACAAGCAGGGGGGAACCCACTCGTACCCTCTCTGCAGACTAGCCATGGCTCTGTGGAACACAGCCTTGAGCTGCCAAGTGCACCTGCGAGCTCAATTCCTGCCAGGCAAGCTAAATTCACTGGCAAGACGACCTAAGCAGAAATCTCATGGACCCACACAAATGGAAACTGGAACCAAAAATATTCAACGTCTTGAGGAACAAATGGGGGACTCCAGAGGTAGATCTGTTTGCCACCGTCAGAACTACCAATTGGACAAATTCTGCACAAGGAATTCCCACAGTCAAACCTGGAAAGTGGATGCCCTGTCCCTTTACCTGGGAAAGCCTCTCAGTTTATGCCTTTCCCCCTCTGCCTCTCCTCTCGAAGGTTCTTCTAAAGGTCAAACAGGACAAGCCAAGGACAATATTGATTGCACCAGACTGGCCACGCCAGCACTGGTACCCTCTTGCGCAGTATGACACTCCTGGAATCATGGCACCTGCCTCAGACCCCTTCCCTGCTGTCCCAGCTGGCGGGCCAGATTCTGCACCCTCAGGTTCAAACCCTGAACCTTGCAGCCTGGCTAATTCCTTGAGCTCTCCAATAGCATCCCTCAGTAAGCAGGTGCTAGATGTCATTCTGGAGGCAAGGAGGCCTAGTACTAGAAAATCCTATGCTGAAAAGTGGAAAATATGCTGTTCCTGGGGCCAGACTCAGGGGATGGGCATAACGGTGCTTAGGTTACCTCATATTCTTCAGTACTTAACAGAAATGCTCCACAAGGGCCTATCCTTGTCAATTAAATTTGGGTTCATATTATAACACCGAACGCTGAAAACAGCGAACGGTGTTACATCGACACATATTCAGCGAACGCTGAAAATGTCGAAACCACAGAACAGTGATTTCTTTCCTATGGAAAGAAATCGCTGTTCCAACCCCCCCCCCAAAAAAAATTAAACACTTCCAAACACATACACACATACCCTAACCATAATTACCCCCCCCCCCCAGAAACCAGTAAACAACTAAATACACATATGCATGTAACCCAAACATACATCTGACAAAAAAAAAAAAAAAACAGTAAACATTTTAAAACATATGCACTTACCTTAACCCGCACCCTAACTCTAAGGTCAGTAACTCTCGCACATTTACATAAACGGTGTCCAAACACAAACCCCCCCCCCCCAAAAAAAAACAAAAGTAAACAGCTAAAAACACACACACACACATAACTCAACCATACATCTTAACGCAAAATAAAAAACAAGTAAACACTTTCATACTGCACTTACCTTAACCTGCACCCTAACCCTAAGGTCAGTAACTGTTGCACAGCCATGCTCGGGAGCTATACCGGACAAGGGAATACACTACACTCCAGAACAGGCAAAGCAACGAAGCGGTCAAACGACTTATTTCTCAGGGAAAGAATCCGCTGAACAGCCGCTTCGCTGTTTTGCCTGTTCGCCCTACATGTATCGAAAACGCATTCGACAAAATGCGTTTTCATCGTTCTAATATGAACCCTTAAAATTCACGCCTCTGCCATTTCAGCAGATTATAATACTGAGACACCCATCTTTTCTCATCCCCTGCTAAAGCAATTCCTTAGAGGGGCCAAAAACTTAAGAGCCCCCCCCCCCCGGAGAGCCCCTACTCCAGCCTGGGACTTTAATTTTGTATTGGAAAAGCTCACTCTCCCTCCCTTTGAGCCAGCTGCAACTGCAGGGTTGAAATTCCTTTCTTGGGAAACAGCCTTACTTCTAGCCATCACTTCAGCTATAAGACTGTCTGAATTACAGGCTCTTATGGTGGTGGAACCTTTCAATGTGATAGTGTTCAATCTCGCCGTTTGTTCTTACACATGGGTTCGGAGCCGATCCTCGGCTCCGTGTCGGCCGCTTGCAAGCTCTGCATCGAGAAGAAGCTCGAGACAACCTAATACCCACAATCCCCCTCTGCCTTTACCTCAGATCTAGTTTGCCGCTGCTGCTTTCGCATCACTGGGATCGAGCTCGAGCAACTTCAGATAAGAAATAACTTTTATTATTGTTATTTTTCAGGAAAAATTTATTCTAAAAGTACTATTTGGTGACATAGTGTATGTGTGTGTGGTAAGGTAGAAATACTCGGTACCGTTAAGTTTAATTAAACATAGTTTTTCGGGGCCTACCACCCCTTACTTGAATTTGACAACCGGACTGACTTGTATATCGGATTCGACATATTTACTGGATTTGTCACTCTACTGGACTTGACTTTTTTTCTCTTACCTGTTTCTTCTTTAAGATGTCTGAGAAAATTAAATCCGGTTTTAAACGTTGCCAGTGTGGCCAAAAAATGTCAGTTACTGACAACCATAGTTCCTGTGTCTACTGCCTTGGCCCTCTCCACTTACAAGAGGACTGTTCAATTTGTCACTCTTTTAGTGGGAGGGTCATGACAGATAGGTGCAGGAAACTCATGGACAGGGGGTTATTAAAACCTTCCTTTCAGGAGGCTCTGGATGCTTCAGACCAGGCATCCAAATCCTCGAAGGAATCGAAGACGTCGGAGCCCAGGTCATCGGCTCGAGCTCTTCAGTAAAGTTAGATCACCGGTTCCACAGACTTGGGCCGAGTGTTCAACTGTTGTCAGTTTCGAGCCTCGAGTCTTGGAACCGTGATGGAGCTCCTCCCGACACTGTTGAGGTCGGCTCCTTCTTCGGTTCCTTCGACCCGTTCTTCTAAGCCCCTCTCCGACATCGATGTGGACCGTGTGGTGCAGAAATTATTGGAACATACGGCCCTATCTAAACTTATCTCGGTTTCCACCCAATTGGTGTCGAAACTTGAAGGCCTCCCATTATCTCCATCTGTTCCTCCTCCGAGACCTGTCCAGTCTTGAGCCGGAAGAAGCTGAGCTGCTGATTGTGGAGCCCTCGGTGCCAGAACCGTCCTTTCTCGGTCGGCTCGTTCACCTCGACTCCGTCCGATCCGGAGTCTCGGAGCAAGATCCATCCTTGGTTCCGGGACCGAGAGTCGGACCGATGTTTTGGTTCCGCTCCTCTCGGGCCTCAGCGGATCGACTCGGTTCCGTCCTCGGGTCGATGCCTCGTGCCTGTTTCGGGAATTCTTCCCATTTCTTCGGAACCGGGAGATACCTCGACTCGGGACCCGGGGGCTTTCGACCTCATGAGGAAGGTGTTGTCTACCCAGACAACCACGTCAGCAGGATCAGCTTCTCCTCCCCATAAAGGTCCGTTATCCTCCTCTGCACCCACGGCTACTTCCAAGCGTTGAGCACCGGTGTCTCAGCCACCCTTGGAGGGTGCCCCCTCTTCCTCGGAGGCTTCTTCGGATGCTCCCCACGAAGAAGTCCCTAGGAAAAGATTGTGTAAGAGGAGACACTTAGATTCTCCACAAGAATCTTTGACATCCGATACTGACTTGGATGAGTCAGAAGGGTCCCCTAAGTCACCTTCAGAAGATGTCTCTTTTTCTGACATATTGGAGATCCTGAAACAGAGAGGTGACTGGCAGTCCCTCCCCCCTTCTGAGGATGAGTCAGTCTTGCTGAAGGCATTTGGTGCTCGCCCTTCCTCCTCCTGGGTCACTCCGCCCTTCGATGAATTAATGGAACTTATTGCTCGAAGGGTGTGGGAGGCTCCTGACACAGTGGAACCAGTCCCTAGGAAGCCTAATAAGTATATCACTGCACCCCAGGACAAGACTTACTTGACAAAAGGAGTTCCAGTGGACGCTATGGTGGTGGCAGCGCCACGAAAAGGAGATGTCGGAATCTTCCTCATCTGTCCATCCCCTAATAAAGATTCTAGGACTATGGACAGGTATGGGAAGCGCATTTTAGTTCAGCGGCTTTTTCCATGCGATCCCTGAACTATTTGACCCACTTTACACGACTACAGAGGGATCTAGTCAAAGAGTTGGGAGATACCCTCCAGGGTACTACAGATGCTGCTGTCTCAGAGAAAGTGACAGCGCAACTTAATACCCTTGCATCCATTGTGAACTCGTCCATGAGGCTGATCTCTTACGCAGCAAGGTTCGAGTAGGGCAGCAGCTTCAGCGATTGCTCTTCGCAGACAATCCTGGATGCGCTTATGTTCATTTGCGGAAGCCTTCAAGTCTTCCTTTACTAACGCCCCATTTGACGGTGCCACTCCTTTTGGCCCCAAAGTAAAGGAGACCCTTACCGGTGTGAGCAGGAGGGAAAGACTCTGTCTGCTGTCGAGTCCGTTTTCCACCCCATCCAGACCGTACCCCAAAGGGCAACGTGGTGGAAAAATGTGGTTTCAAAACCCCGAGGATCTTTCCCAGGCACACAGGGTGATGCCCTTCTAGAGGCAGAGGAGGGGCAGAGGTGGAAGACGCCGCCCTGGCGGCAGAGGGGTCCGCAGAATCAAGGTGACAGGGATACACTCCTGGTAAACCTTTCCAGCACTCCTGAGAGGAGGCCCGACTGTCCTGCTCTGGAGGCAGTCGGGTCGCTTAGCTTTATACCCTCAGGCCTGGCAAAACATAACTACAGACAAGTGGGTAAAAAGCGTGGTTACCAGAGGTTACAGTATACCATTTCTATCCTATCCCATTCCAAAGAAAAGACTCCCAGATGTGCCCCATCTGCGAGAGCCAGCAGCTATAGAAATTTCAAAGCTGCTAGAAAAAGAGTCATCCAACCAGTCCCAGCGGACCAAAGAGGATTCGAATCTTACTCAAGGTTCTTTTTAGTTCCAAAGAAAACAGGGGACTGGAGGCCCATTCTGGACCTAAGCGACCTCAATACCTTCGTCAAGAAAGAAAAGTTCCGAATGGTCACGCTTCAATCGATCCTTCCATTCTTACAGAAGGACGACTGGATGTGCTCAATAGATCTGAAGGATGCATACTACCACATCAAAATGGCCAGGGCATCCAGAGATCATTTGCACTTCCGGCTGGGTGCCAGTCACTTTCAGTTTCGAGCCCTGCCCTTTGGTCTGACCTCAGCCCCCAGGGTCTTCACCAAATGCATGGCAGTGGTAGCGTCTCACTTGAGACGCCTAGGATTCCAGGTGTTTCCGTATCTGGACGACTGGCTCCTTTCTGCCACCACCCAGCGTCAACTAGTACAGGCCAGAGACTACACTCTTCGACTGTGTATTCACCTCGGAATTTCCGTAAACTTCGGAAAATCCTTACTACAGCCATCACAGCGTATCTTATTCATAGGAGCGGAATTAGATACACATCAGTTAATTCTAAGACTTCCTCCAGAAAGGATACTTTCACTTCAGACTCACATACGTCTTCTTCTTTTGTCCAGGAAATCCCCAGCAAAACTGGTACTGAAGGTTTTGGGACTCATGTCAGCTTCTCTTATTGCAATACCCTTGGGAAGACTGCACATGAGAGTCCTACAATGGCTACTGTTTGCACAATGGTCGTTCAACAACTACCTCTGACACACGAGATTCTTATAACGAACACATGCAAATCACACCTAAACTGGTGGCTTCAGACTTGCAACCTTTCCAAGGGGAGACCATTTGTGCTACCCACGCCGACAGCTACGGTGACCACGGACGCTTCCCTGATAGGGTGGGGGGGCATCTTTCAGGGACAGACAGTCCAAGGCGAATGGGCCAATTTAGAGTACAATCTGCACATCAGTGTTCTAGAGTTGAGGGCAGTGTTTCTAGCATTGCAACACTTTGCTCCCCTTCTTCCTCTGGGAACTATTGCAGTTCAGACGGACAACATGTCTGTAGTCTGGTACATAAACAAGCAAGGTGGAACCAAGTCCTATCAGCTATGCAGAGAGGCCATGAGAATCTGGCAATGGGCGGAGTCCACGGGTCGCTTTCTGATAGCAACGCACATCCCGGGGTCATCCAACGTCATAGCCGACAGGCTGAGCAGAGCAATACTGATGTCCTTCATGGATGCATCTGCAGTCATAACAACTGGGTTGTCCTGTCGTCAGGCAGCCCTTCAGTCGGCCGGATTCCAAAGTCCGGGTCCGGCTTCGGCTGATGTCGCACTTCACCCGACGTCATCTCTGTTGGTCTTCGGGTATAAAAGCATCAGCCAACGCCATTTTCTTCAGTCTTTCTTGCCGCGTGGCGCCCGAAGCAGAAGCTGTTCGCAAGTGCCGGTCGGTCGGATCCAGAGATTACTTCTACCGAATACTACTTCGAAGACTTCTAAAGCTAAGTACCCCGTTGGGGACTCTTTCTTGCCTCAGCCGATGTCAGAAAAAGTTAATAATTGTTTAACCTGTGGGAAACAAATACCTCATAAAGATTTCCACTCTTACTGCCTGCCTTGCTTAGGCCCAGCCCACGACGTAGCAGCCTGTTCGTCCTGTGCTTCTTTCAACCGACGAACGCTTAGGCGTCGGTCGGAGTTTGCAGAACAGTTTTTCGGTTCTGATTTTGCGTACATTATGCCGTCGGATCCTCCGACTACGCATTCTGCCAAAACACGCAAAGAAAAGACCGACACTCGCGGTCCGCGGTTTTGGCCGAAACCATGGTTAAGCAAATCATGAGTGTCTCGGTTTCGGCGAAACCGAGAAAACTGATCAAAATACAGCTGAATCTATCTCTACAACTGAGGTCCCTGCTAACACTCTTGAATCGGCCTCAGAAATTTTACCCACTACGGTGCTTACCATTGACTTATCAGACACCATTCCCTTGGATGTCTCTACCCCAGCACGTGGTGCTGCTAGGCCTCCAGCAGCCATGTCCATTAAGGCCTTCGCCAGGGCTAAAGCAGCCAAGACTACTAAAACAGTGCCTGTTAAACCCCCTCAACCAGGCCCTCTTCCAGTTCTCAAATGCTTACTTTGGCAGAAGATTTAATTTCATTAATTAGAGGATCTCAATCTCACCCAGACAGGGCCTCTCAGCCCCCAGAGAAGAGACCTAGGGCAGAGCCCCATGAGCCAGTGTCCTCTGATGATTCTGCTGATGAATCAGACATAACTGACCAGCCAGAGGCTCCTTTCTCCAATTTTGAAGATTCTGATGCTGAAGAATCCATTCCAGCTGCTTCCCCACCAGAAGAATTCTCCTTTGGGGAAACCTTGCATGCCATGCGAGAACAGTTCCAATGGCAGCAACAGGATTTTTCAGACTCCAGAAAAGACTTAGGACCTTTTGCACCTTCCACAGCACAGGCCCTTAGCTATACCTCCTGTTCTCTCTGTGGTGGATGATGCTTTCAATGATGTCTGCTCCGCTCCAGATTCTTTACCCCCAGCCCCTGCCAAACCAGACAGATTTTACAGGGTGCCAGATACTCATCACCACCTTTACAAGGCCCCTCTTGCAGACCCGAAACTATTTCCCAGGGTCCCAAGGCAGTAGCAGCGACCATAGCTAAAACCCTGTTCCTTCTGAAAGGGAAGCAAGGTCATTAGACAGATGGGGTAAAAGGTTTACACTTCAGCCACTCTCTCAGCTAGAGCTTTAAACTGTCAGTTTCACATGATACAATACCAAGAGTTTATGCTTGATCAGTTAACTAAAAAGCTAACCACTGATGAATCTCTTGATAAGAAATATGTATTAGAAATGGTAAATAACATACAGCAAGTTAGTAACCATTCTTTAAAATGTGGCTATGATGCACTGGAGGCTTCATTTAGATCAGCCATGACTGGCACTGTAATTAGAAGGCATGCATGGCTAAAGGAGCAAGCTTTACCGGATCATGTTAAATCTAAATTGCTAGATGCTCCTATGGATAAAACAAGTTTGTTTGGTACACCTGCCCAGCAGGTTATGAAGAAAATGGAAGAAAAGGCAAAATCAGTCCAGACAGTTAAAGATTTCTTGCAGGTTCAACCCCAAGGTTTAGCAGGAACTGGCCTGCCAAAAATTGGTCCTTTCCTGACTCCACAAGATCTCAAAGGGGCAGGAATAGACGTTCCAGAGGCAGAAACCAATCCAGAGGAGGTGCCTACAGAGGACGACAGTGGCAAGGTAACAACAGAGGCACAGACTCAACACCTGCCACTACATCAACACAGCCACAGTGACTTAATCCTAAACCCGCCTACCAGGGAACAAATAGCAGCTCCTCTAGGTGGAAAGCTAACCTTATTTTCAAAAAACTGGCACCACATAACAAAGGACAAGTGGATTTTACGAACCATAGATCAAGGTTACCGGTTCCACTTCCACACTTTACCAGACAAAGGAGGAATGCCAAATCTACCTCCAAATCAAAAGACAGAGGCTCTACAACAGATAATGGAGTTAGCAAACATGAGAGCTGTGGAGAAAGTGCCAACAGCAGAGCAAGGAAAGGGTTCTACTCCAGACTATTCCTAGTTCCAAGAAAGGAAAAAGTTGGAGACCAATTCTAGACCTGTCCACCCTGAATACTTACATCATTGTCCCAAAATTCAAAATGCTGACCCTTCAGCAACTTCTTCCCATGCTGGGCAAGGAGTGTTGGCTGGTAACTCTAGATCTCAAGGAGGCATACCTGCACGTCCCCATTCGACCAATCTGCAGAAGATACCTCAGATTTCTTGCAGGATCAGAGCACTATCAATTCTCAGCATTGCCCTTTGGCTTATCTACTGCCCAGAGTATTCACAAAATGCCTGGCATCAGTAATCGCCATTGCAGACTACAGGAATTCAAATTTATCCATACCTGGACGACTGCCTGATACAAGGAGACAACAAAAGCAAGCTGACAACAGATTTACAAAGGGTCATTTACTTGCTTCAAGCACTGGGATACACAGTCAATTTACAAAAGTCAAGACTGATACCATCCCAGACAAGGACTTTCCTGGGAGCGGAATTGGACACAGTAAGACAAATGGCATTCCTAACTACAGAAAAACAAAAAGAACTCCCTCTTTACTTCTTGGCACTAACAAAACTGAACAAGTTAACAGCAAGAAAGGTACTGCAAGCCTTGGATTTCATGGCATCATGCATAATCTTGGTTCCATTTGCCAGACTACATATGAGAAAACTACAGTGGTACCTAAAGAATTTATGGTCCCAACACAGACACAGCCTAGAAACGGAAATCCCACTAATACCATGCTTAAAACAGGAGTTCCTATGGTGGGCTCAGGCATGCCAGTCAAACCCAGGCCTGCCCTTTCGCAAGGGTCAAGCAAGCCAGACCATCACAACAGATGCTTCAGACCTAGGATGGGGGGCGCATATGCTGGACAAATGCGTGCAAGGATTGTGGACACAGGACCAACTTCACCTGCACATCAACCTAAAAGAAATGCTGGCAGTAAAACTGGCAATCCAAAAGTTCAGACCATTTCTCAAGGAGGACCACTTGATGATAAGGACAGACAACACCACAGTCATGTGGTACATCAACAAACAGGGAGGCACTCATTCTTACCCCCTATGCAGAATGACTTTGGAGCTGTGGACCCTGGCACTCAGCTACAACATACAGTTACAGGCAATATTTGTGCCAGGAAAAGAAAACTCTCTAGCAGATATGTTAAGCAGGACCACATCGGATGCCCACGAATGGCAGCTGCACCCGGATATCTTCAAGACCATCTCGAAGAAATGGGGAATGCCTCAGATAGATCTATTCGCATCACCTCTCAATCACCAGCTCAAAAATTCTGCACAAGGACATTCCACCCACTAGCATGGAAAGTGGACTCGCTCTCCTTCAGCTGGAAAGGCCTAACAGCATATGCATTCCCACCTCTTCCCTTGATACACAAAGTACTACTAAAAATCAAGGAGGAACGTCCAAGGATAATCCTGATAGCTCCAAACTGGCCAAGACAGCATTGGTACCCACTGCTGAGGAGCATGTCTCGAACAATATGTGGCCAATTCCCTGATGCCTTTGATGCTAACTCAGAACAACTTCAGCACCATGCATCCAAACCTAAAACGCTGCAACTGACTGCATGGAACATCACATAGCAGCTGCTAATACAGAACTTTCACAAAGAGTTAAAGACATTATTCTTGAAGCACGCAGGCCTTCAACTAGAAGGAATTATGCTGGGAAATGGAAAAGGTTTGTCATTTGGAGTTCTGAAAGAGGAAAAGATGTATCAAACATAGATATGCCTAACATTCTGGAGTATCTGGCGAACTACTTCATTCAGGCCTGTCCTACTCCTCCATCAAGATTCATGCATCAGCTATTTCAGCAGAATACAGCTTTGATCCACCTGTTTTTCACACCCTTTGCTCAGGCAGTTCCTCAGAGGAATCAAGAATGTAAAACCTCCAAGGAAACCACCATTGCCAGCTTGGGACTTGAACTTTGTGCTAGAAAAATTGACACTATCACCTTTTGAACCAGCAGCAACAGCAGACCTACAACACCTGTCATGGAAAACTGCTTTCCTACTGGCAATTACTTCAGCAAGGAGGGTTTCAGAACTACAGGCCTTAATGGCAGTGCAACCCTTTCTAATCTTCCACCAAGATAGAGTGTCCATGAGGACTAATCCTACATTTATGCCTAAGGTGGTATCCAGAGTGTCTTTAAACCAGGCAATCCACCTGCCTACCTTCTTTCCCAACCCACAAAACAGAGGGAAAGAATTCTGCATACCTTGGATGTACATAGACAGCTACGCTACTACTTGGACAGAACAAAAATAGCAGAAAGACTGACCAACTTTTCGTAGCCTATGCAACAGGAAGGGAAGGAAAAGCTATTTCCAAACAGACAATCTCCAAATGGATAGGAAATTGCATACGATTCTGTTACTCCTTCCATGGAAAGCCAATTCCACAGAACATAAGACCTCATTCTACAAGGGCAACAGCCACTACCACAGCCTTCTTACGAGGAGTGGCTACCAAAGACATTATTGAGGCGGCTACTTGGACCTCCGTGCATACATTTGCCAAGCATTATAATTTACCTCTATATTCCAGATCCCGAGCAGGGTTTGCCACTGCTGTTCTGCAAGGGATCCTAAACACACCATAATTTACTTTTATCCTCCTCCGCTAGTTGGCTATGGTATTCTACCCAGTTGTTATGACTGCAGATGCATCCATGAAGGACATAGTACAGTTTTGTACCTACCATAAATGTAGATGTCCGAATTGGATAGCATCTGCAGTCAGGATTACCCTCCCTCCTTCCCTCTGTGGTACTCCTAGGGTGTTTACCCTTCTAATAGCTAGCTAGTGGGGGGATTTCTTTCATGGTGTATTTGTTTGTATTTATGTACATACATGCTTATTTTTGTGTTTACCTCTATCTTTTGGAAACATTGGCATCTATCCAAAATTTTTAGCCTTCTATAGGGCTTCTGGCATCTGGGGCAAGAAACACTGAAGAAAATGGCGTCGGCTGATGCTTTTATACCCGAAGACCAACAGAGATGACGTCGGGTGAAGTGCGACATCAGCCGAAGCCGGACCCGGACTTTGGAATCCGGCCGACTGAAGGGCTGCCTGACGACAGGACAACCCAGTTGTTATGACTGCAGATGCTATCCAATTCGGACATCTACATTTATGGTAGGTACAAAACTGTACTTTACCACACGAGTGGTCCCTAAAACAGTCAGTTGCGAAAAAGATTTTTCGCACGTGGGGCCAGCCTTCCTGCAATCTGTTTGCGTCTCCAATGAACGCCAAATGCAGGAGCTACTTTGCCCTATTACCCCCTCCAGGGGAAGTTCCCAGGGACGCACTGATTCACGATTGGCCCCCGGGTCTCCTGTACGCATTTCCTCCCTTCCCCCTGATCACAAAGTTTCTCCAGAAAGCCAACAACCTACACAGGACAATAATCCTCATTGCCCCATTCTGGTCTCATCAAATTTGGTTCCCCTTCCTCATGACACACTGCATTCGGGGATCCTGGACCCAGAGCCAGATCTATTGACTCACTCGTCAGGGGCTCCCCACCCCTCGCTCTTGTCCCTCCATCTAGCAGCTTGGCTGCTCCAATTCCCAACTTAGCCAGGTCTGATCTTCTTTCACCTGCAGTTCAGAATATATTAGTGGCTTCTCATAAAGCTTCCACTACTAAAACATATACTAGTAAATGGAAGCGCTTTGTATTCTGGGCAAATACACAGCAAGTGGACCCTGTTATAGCTCCTTTGAATAAAATATTAGAGTTTTTAACAGAATTGTTCCATCAGGGTGCTTCTCCTGCCACATTAAGAGTTCAATTGGCTGCCATTTCTAATTTCCGTGTTGAAGAATGTGGGGCTCCTGTTATGGCCCACAGACTTTGTAAAGCCTTTTTAAAAGGGTCTTTTCATATTAGACCACCAATTAGATCTCCTACGTCACCTTGGAGTCTAAACTTATTATTATCTAAGTTGATGCTGCCCCCCTTTGAACCAGCCTCCTCTTGCCCATTGAAATTTTTGTCGTGGAAGACTCTTTTTGGTAGCCATTACATCCGCTAGGCGAGTATCTGAACTTCAAGCTCTCTCCATTAAACACCCTTATTTGATCTTTCACTCTGACAGAGTTTCTCTTCGCACTAATTCATCCTTCCTTCCTAAAGTTTGTTCTATTAACAATATTAATCAGTCCATTGAATTACCTACTTTCTTCAAGAATCACTCCAATAAAATGGAGTATATGTTACACAAATTAGATGTCCACAGACAACTAAGGTTTTACTTGGATAGAACAAAAGATCACAGGAAATCTGATCAACTTTTTGTAGCCTTTGCTGATAACAGAAAAGGAGTAGCGGTTACTAAAAGAACTCTTTCTAAGTGGTTAACTGATTGTATCATCTATGTCTATGATTCTTCAGATCAAACTCTTTTGCACAAACCCAAAGGACATTCCACAAGGTCAGTGTCTACATCACTGGCTCATGCAGCTCGCCTACCACTAGACGCTATTTGTGCGGCTGCTACTTGGTCTAAACCACATACATTCATTTCTCATTATAAGGTAGACAAGGTTTCTAGGGACAGGGCAACCTTTGGTTCCACTGTGCTCAAGAACGTCCTTCCGTGAGTTCCTCAGGAACAAGGAGCTAGGGACGCTACCCATGTGTAAGAACAAATGGCGAGATTGAACACTATCACATATAGAAGTTATGTCCTTACCATAACGTTCCATGTGGAGTGTTCATCTCGCCTTTGTTCTTACATTCCCACCCTCCCACCCTTAGGAAGAACGTTCAGTTTGGTGCCTGGTCTGGGGCATTCTGCTTCTGCATTGCAGTTATTGTATATATGGTTGACATGTATATATATATATATATATATATATATATATATATATGTATATATATAGACTCTTAGTTTCTGTGCATATGTGATATTGGCATAAGTGTTTCTCTCTCTGACTGCTGGTTTGCTTGCAAACTAGATCTGAGGTAAAGGCAGAGGGGGATTGTGGGTATTAGGTTGTCTCGAGCTTCTTCTCGATGCAGAGCTTGCAAGCGGCCGACACGGAGCCGAGGATCGGCTCCGAACCCATGTGTAAGAACAAAGGCGAGATGAACACTCCACATGGAACGTTATGGTAAGGACATAACTTCTATTTATCTTCCATGCAGACAGGGTTTCTCTCAGGACCAGCCCTTCCTTTATGCCCAAGGTGGTGTATAGTGTGGTCCTAAATCAGTCCATTCATTTGCCTACCTTTTTCCCTAATCCACAAAACAAAGGCGAACGAATACTGCACTCTCTGGACGTGCACAGACAACTTAGATTTTATTTGGACTGGACTAAGCCTGTCAGAAAATCTGAACAGCTGCTTGTTGTTTTTGCTGCAGGGGAAGAGGGGAAGGCCATTTCAAAGCAAACCATTTCTAAATGGATAGCCCATTGCTTTCATTTCTGCTACAAGCACCATGGAAAACCTACACCACAGGGGATAAGATCACATTCCACCAGGGCTGCATCTACCTCTACAGCCTTTCTCAGAGGAGTCCTTACCAGGGACAACCTAGAAGCTGCTACCTGGAGTTCTGTACATAGCTTCACCAAGCATTACCACATGCCTATTTTTTCTAAATCCAGAGCTGGTTTTGCCACTGCAGTCTTGCAGGGCTTAATAGCTGGTCCTAATGCTCTCCAACTTACTCCTCCCTTCTTTAGCTTTGGGAATCAACCCAAATGTGATGACTGCAACAGTGAAACACGAAATGCATAGCACAGTTGTGTATATTTACCTTAAATATAGATGTTTGAGCGTATTCACTGTTGCAGTCCTGGTTACCCTCCCTCCAGCCCCCTGACTTCTCTTGGCTCTACCTTTCCTTCTTGTTTGGTGTATTTTAAGCTTTCTGGTGTATTTGTGTTTTGATGGAGATGTACCATAACATATAATTGCTTCCCATTGTGGGGGCACCTGACATCTGGGGCAAGAAAAACTGATGTAATGGTGTCGGCTGCATGTTTCATACCCCTGACGACCTGACATAATGGAAGAAGAGACAGGATCCGAAGTAGGAATCCAAGACTCTGGTATTCAGGCCGGCTGAGGGCTACCTGCAGGCAGATAACCCAAATGTGATGACTGCAACAGTGAATACACTCGAGCATCTACATTTATGATGTGTACACAACTGTACTTTTCTTTGACAACTAATCCTCCTTTTAGGCCTAAAGTGGTATTCGAGTTTACTATAAACCAAACTGTCCATCTCCCTAGTTTCTTTCCTGAACCTAAGAACGCTGGAAAAAGGATACTACATACCTTGAATGTCCACTGACAAATTTGATAATATCTTTACAGAACTAAATATTTCAGATTTTCATATCAATTATTTATTTCTTATGCATGTAAGAAGGGACTTCGTGTGTCAAAACAGACTATTTCCAAATGGTTGTCTAAAGCTGATACGTTTGTTATACTCATACTCACTGTAAGAAAACTATTCCAAGCAGTGTCAAATCCAGATGTACCAAAGGGGTGCATTCTTTGAAGCTGGTACATGATCCTCTACTTTTACAAGACGCTATAAGCTTGATTCCTTATCTAAGTCCAGATCAAGCTTTGCTATGACCATTTTCCAGTGGCTTCCAAATGTAGTTGTCTAAGGTAATCTAGCTGTATAGCTAAGGCTACTGCAGCATTGGTCAATAAGATGAACATATTGCACCTGCGTAAGTTGAACTTACCATAACAGTAAATATTAGAGAAATCACTGCTGCAGTAGCTTCCCCCTCCCCTTTGGTGTGTTTTATGTCAGGGTGTGGGCATTTATTTTTTGTTGCTCCTAACATTATCTTTTTCAGGGCTCAGCCTCCCTCTCTGTGCTGACAGGAAAGCTCTGAAGGGCTGTGTGCCCAAACCTGTCTTTTAGTCAGCTCAGTTTGGGTATATGGAAGGTGCTGTGAAGATTTGGAAGATGGACGGCTGTTATATCCTTGGCAGGATATAACCCGTATAGCTAAGGCTACTGCAGTAGTGATTGTTTGAACATCTTCTTTTATGTTAAGTTCAATTTGCACAACTGTACTTTCTCAGTCCTCCAACTTTCTCAGCCTCTGCCACTTCCATCCATCTATTTCTCTATCTGCCTCTATCAACTCTAATTTATCATTTTTATATACCTCTGACTAATGTCCTCCTTGCGGTTGAGTGAATTTAAAGACATGCAGGTAGGTGCGTGTGTGGGTGTGCCTTCCTTGAAGGCTGGGTGCCGGGCTGGCAACTCAACACCATAAAAACTCACTGCCAGTCATTAGCGGACCAGATTTCCCACTGTGGTAACCCCTAACCGGGAAAAGCTGAAAGACAAAGCAAAGCAAATATACCGCTGAATAATATTCCCAGAAGGTGTCCTGAATCTCTTCCAGTTTGAATGTTTTTCTCCCACTCTTACCCCGTCACACATCTACTGGCTCCCAAGGGATTTGGTAAACTCCTTTCTCTCTTTTCCCTTCACAAATGTATCAACCCTTACTTTAATACTTAAATTAAAACTAACTCTGTGATTGGTACTGTCCACATTATTGCACTTAATCACTGCTCCTTAATGCAGCTTCACTCCTAGCCCTAGTGCTTCCCTTCCGTTCAACCCCATTAAACTCTACTTTGTAATTGTGCATTGACATGAATATCCTCTCTGACTACCTATGCTTTCTTAACTTTGCGTGAGACCCCCCCCCCCTTCTTTTTCTGTGCACATGTCTTGAAATTCGTTGCAGTGATTCTTATTGCAGCAACCCCCCAGTCTACTATTCAGGTGACCCTTAGTCCACTACATACAGATGTTGAACCTGTATTAGTCATCTGTAACATTAGATGAAAATCTTTAATGTTGGCATAGCCAACCTGCTGATTTTACTTCCAGCTTTATACATTATATTTTCAGATCTCCTCTTCATACTTGCCTAAAACCCTCCCTAAATTCCTTGGTATGACAGACTTTTGTGAGAAAGAAAGAAAAAATGTTAAGTTGTTTATCTCGCCTTCATTCTTGCTGGATGGGTTCGGAGCCGATCCTCGGCTCCACTCTAAAGCTCGAGAGTTGGTTCACACTCGAGGCTCCCTTTATCCCACAATGCTGCGGTATACCTCAGATCTCGTTTGCCGCTACAGCGATCGAGGTGTGTTGTTCCATCCGGCTTCAGGTTAGTCTATTAGAACAGTCTAAAAGTTAATTTAAACCCCTTTAAATTAGTTTTTATTCATAAGTCCCTTAGTTTAGTAGTTTTTTATCCTTCCCTTCCTGTTTATCCACCTTTTACCACAAGAACTTAAGAGTTCTTCCCTTGAGCCTTCGGCCCTTCCATCCAGGGCCCGGCCCAGGGAAGAACTCTTAAGTTCTTGTGGTAAAAAGGGTGGATAAACAGGAAGGGAAGGATAAAAAACTACTAAACTAAGGGAATTATGAATAAAAACTAATTTAAAGGGGTTTAAATTAACTTTTAGACTGTTCTAATAGACTAACCTGAAGCGTTGAACAACACACTCATCGCTGTAGCGGCAAATGAGATCTGAGGTATTACCGCCTAGCATTGTGGGATAAAAGGGGAGCCTCGAGCCGGTGGAACCAACTCTCGAGCTTTTAGAGTGGCCGAGTCAGAGCAGAGGATCGGCTCCGAACCCATCCAGCAAGAAAGAAGGCGAGAAGAAGACAACTAACATGGAACGTTATGGTAGGTACATAACTTCTATTTCCTTTTTCAGAGCATTTTGTTTGTCCAGATTAAGCATTGCTGCTAAAGTCCTACTTCTACACTTTTCACAATAACTGTAATTATAAGTTATATATACAACCCAGAGCCCACTTCGTGCAAAAGTGTATTGATAGCAGAATGTATTGATAGCAGCATTACTTCTGTGTTGCACATGTAACCCATAACCATTTCATATCAAAAGGGTTGTGGTAGTTACTTATACAGCTAATCAGAAGTTTTGACTATACCAGTTACTACCCAATACTTACATTTCAGTGTATTTTCTTTATTAAACGTTGACCCATCTGCAGAGTTGTTGCCAATGTCCAGAAAACCTAACACTCAAACAAAAGTTCACCACCCATCTTGTAGTGAGGCTTGGTATATTTGGTAGAAAGAAAAGTTCAGGCAGTGAGTCCAGCTTGAGTTTCATAAAGGTTCTCCAGATACAGACTAAGCTGTCCTTCGGTAATGCAAAAAAAAAAAAATAGAAATTAATATTTCAGAAAGAAATATCCTTGAATTGATTCTCTCATATCTATGCCTATGCGATATCTATCACATACAAAGCTATGTCAAATCCAGAATTAATGGACATGCTCCACCTCAGTAAATCTAAATCCCTTAGAGCCACACGCTCGAGGGACTTGAACCTCAGCACAGAAATAAATAGAACTTGCTGGAGGGACAGGTTCATAACCCAGAGGCTCCCTTCGCTCTGGAATAGAATTCCAGTTCATGTGAGGCAGAGCACCTCACTGAATCTCTTCAAGAAGAATCTCGATAGGTGGATGGGGGATCGTAGGTGTGTCCCAGGGATTACTCCCGTGTCACTATTAGACAGAGGCACAGTAAACTAAACCTTAAAAAGGGCACAGTATACTCAAATCAAGGGGTGGCGTAAGCCATACAGAATCGGGCTAGGCTTATAATTGCCCCAGGGCAGATAGCCTAGTATGAACCTATATGTCTGTTTTCAATCTAGTGTCTTCCTTTCTCTTTTGATCTGTATAGTTCCTCCATTTCCAGTTGTTGATTCTGTTTCTTTTTAGATTCTTTTGTGACCTCAGCCCTTCCCCTCAGTCACTGCTGATGCCTAAGCAGTGGAAAATATCCATATTTTTGCACTCTGTCCAACTGTTTATTTTGCTTCATCTCCATTTGCCCTTTTTGGTTTACGTTTTTCTCCAGTAATGAGGTCACTCTATGGTTAGTTGGTTTCACATGTATGCTTTACTTTACTCAGCTTGTAGAATGGTTTTGGCCCCACCATTGAAGATTTGCATAACAGCTGGTTGAGCAATCACAAATAGGTTCTTCTTTGTTTGCAGACTCTTATTGCTGGCAACAGTTAATTTCTGCTCTTCAGAGCTTCGAAGGAGTAATCTTGCTGCACATGCACTCTGGCCTCTTCCACCATCAATTTCTTTCCAGCTTTCCATACTTGACATAGTTGTTTTTTCTTCAGTAAAACTGACTATCATGGGTCGCAATTTCCTTTATCCCGCTGCTGATTCTGTCCAGGCAGTCCAATGAGTCCTGTCTATAGCTGTCTTGTTCTCCACTAAGTTAGTCCATTGTGCTGTCCATTTTTTAACTGCATCTTTACAGTGTTGCTTTTCCAGTTTCTCTGGAACCCCTACTATTTTAATGTTCTTCCCCCGGCCCTATTCTCTTAATCCGTGAGCTTAGCTTCCACACAGTCTGCGCTTGCTTCTGCTGCCTCCAGTCTAGCTTTCATCTTCACATTTTGCATCGATTACTGACTATAAAATAACAGAATGCTTGTTTAAACCATATTGCATTGATTAGATTTTCTTTTTATGAGACTGCATATTCTCTTGAATCACTATCTTAAAATCTTTAATTTCTGTCCATATTGCCATAAATGTTATGGGGCCTTCCTGCTCCTTTATCTCTAGTTGTTGATTTTCTGTAACTTTGTCACATTCTGCTGCCTTTTTCTTTTAGGTTTAACAGACATTCAAATCCCTATACTTTTTTCTTCCTCCAGATGCTTCTTTTTTGAATTAAACTACTTATAAAAATCAGTATTCCATTCCCTGGTGTGGAGCTCAGGAGAACGCGTGTATTTCACTGCTCTGCCATTCTGGAAGTCCCCCCAACATTTATATTATTTTCATGCAGTATACATCAATGTTTTCTTCTCAGCAATTTTCATTCTTTCTAACATTACATAAATTGCTCAACTCTTGATTTCCCTTAAATTTCAGCTAGTACAAATTCCATGTATTTCTGTGTAATTTGCTCATTGTCTTTTTTAAAGTCCTTCCTCCAGTTCTTTACATTGTTCTTTACTTCAGTTATTGTTGGTTTAGATTTTGATTTCCTTTTTGTAGTTACTGCTTTTTAGGGAACCAATAACATGAAACTTAGTAGAGCCTTTACATGCTTAAGCAGTTAAGATGTTCTTTGTGTTTCACTGTTGCAGTCATTACATTTGGGTTATCTGCTTGCAGTAGCCCTCAGTCGGCCTGCTTAACAAAGTCTTGGGTCCTGCATCGGTTGCGGTCTCCTTCCGTGACGTCAGGTCGTCAGGGGTATAAAACATGCAGCTGACGCCATTATACCACTCTTTCTTGCCGTGCAGTGCCCGAAGCAGAAGCGGTTCCCAAGTGCCTGTCGGCCGACTCCTGAAATTTTCATTTTCGAGTTTCAGAACCGAAGTCTTCAACTAAAGCTAAGAACCCCATTGGGGAAACATTTTCTTGCTCCATACCGATGTCACTAAAAGTTAATAATTACATTTCTTGTGGAAAGCAAATACCTCACAAAGATTTTCATTCGTACTGTATTCCTTGCCTAGGTCCTGACCATGACGTACCTTGCTGTCGTTTTTTTGCCTTATTTAATCAATGCACTATCCGTCGTCTGTATATTTTCACCTCTAAATATTTTGGTTCTTGGTTCAATTATCCAGAAATGTCGTCTGTTAGCCATCCGACTACCGGTATTCTGAAAAAACACAAAGATAAAGAAAGAGACAGGCCGCCTAGGTCCAAAGCTGCCGGCGGTGCTTCTCCTAAGCCAGTCACCTGTTCGCTGGTACTCAGTGAGGTGCTTTCGCACCCCCTGATACCCGCTACTTCTGATTCACAGGCCTCTACTGAGACCCATTCGGAGTCCGGTATGCCACAAGATGCTTCAACTTTGGAACCTGCGGATGTCTCTACCTTGGATGGGTCTGGAGCCGCTGTGCAGGCACCGGCTTCTGAGGGTGTATTCAGGCCTACGGACTTGCATATTAAACTGATGCCTCCTTCTTTAAGGCCTAAATCTCGAACCATGCCTAAGAAACCGACGCCCAGGCCGCCATGCTCAGGCCTCTATGCCTAAAAAATAAATGATAAGAATGGCTGAAGATCTTATAACTCTAATTAGGGGAAGCCAACCACCCCCTTCTAAGAGACCTAGGACTGAATTTGTTTATGAATCTTCTGACCAGGGTTCTCTTTTTTCTGATTCTTCTGATGATCTGCATTTACCCTTATCTACTTATGAGAATTCTGATGCAGAGGACTCTATTCCCTCTGCTTCCCTTCCAGAGGATTTTTCTTTTGCTGAAACCTTGCACACTCTAAGGGAGCATTTCCAATGGGAAAGCCAGGATTTTTCTGATTCAAAAAAGAGGCTTAGGGATTCTCCTGGCTCAGCATAGGCCTTTAGCTATACCTCCTGTACTAGACATTGTTGATGCCTTTTCTGAATCTAGTTTGGCCCCTGATTCCTTGCCTCCTGCTCCCAGAAAACCTGATAGATATTACAGGGTCCCTGATTCTCACAAATTCCTTTTTAAAAATCCTATTGCGGATCCAGAGACCATTTCACAGGGACCCAAAGGCATTAAGGCTTGTACTGCTAAAAATCCTACCCCATCTGATAGAGACTCCAGGGCGCTGGATAGATGGGGTAAGAAGGTTTACACTTCTGTAGCCTTGGCCATTAGGGCCTTAAACTGTCAATTTCGCAACAACATGTTATTGGATTGCTTAAACAGAAAATGATGTTCTATTCCTGACTGTGCTGAAAATAAAGAATTACAGGATTTAATGTATTCTGCTGAACAGGTTGGAAAACATACTTTGCAATGTGAATTTGATTCTTTAGAGGCCTCTTGCAGGGCTGCTATCACTGGGTCTGTACTCAGAAGGCATGCTTGGCTTAAGGAGCAATCTTTGCCTGATCATGTTAAAGCTAAACTGTTGGATGCTCCCTTAAATCAGGACTGCCTGTTTGGCAACAAAGCTGAGGAAGTTCTTAGGAAGATGAAGCTAAATCTATACAAACTGTTAAAGATTTCTTACAAGTTCAGCCTCCAAGATTTAGTAGGCATTGGCCATCTAAGAATTGGTCCTTTCTGGCCCCTTCCAGGTCTTCTCAATCCAAACCCAGGCAGAGCACAAACCCCAGGATGTGAGAGTGTTCAATCTCGCTGTTTGTTCTTACACATGGGTTCGGAGCCGATCCTCGGCTCCGTGTCGGCCGCTTGCAAGCTCTGCATCGAGAAGAAGCTCGAGATCACCTAATACCCACAATCCCCCTCTGCCTTTACCTCAGATCTAGTTTGCCGCTGCAGCGTTCGCATCACTGGGTCGAGCTCGAGCATCTAAGATAAGATTTAGGATTTATTCTTATATTTTTCTTAGTACTTTTATTATATAAAGCTCAATAGTTGTATTTTGTGTGTGTGTGGTAAGTTTGAGGGATACTCAGTTCCGTTAAGTTTATTAAAACTTGTTTAGAGTTCTCCTCGGGGCCTACCACCCCTTACTGGATTTGACTACCTTACTGGATTCGACAATTTTACCGGACTTGACTCTCTTACTGGACTTGACCTTTCAGTTTTTATTAGTGACATGTCTGAGAAGGCTAAATCGGGTTTCAAGCGTTGCCAATGTGGGCAAAAGATGTCAGTAACTGACAATCATAGTTCCTGCGTCTACTGTCTTGGCCCTCTCCATCTGCAAGAAGACTGCTCTGTTTGTCATTCTTTCAGTGGGAGGGTCATGACAGATAGGCGCAGGAAACTAATGGATAGAGGTTTGTTGAAACCTTCCTTTCAAGAGGCTCTGGATGCTTCTGACCAGGCATCCAAATCCTCAAGGAATCAAGACGCCGGAGCCCAAGTCATCGGCTCCGAGCTCTTCAGCTAAAGTTAGATCACCGGTTCCACAGACTTCGGGCCGAGTGTTCAACTGTTGTCAGTTTCGAGCCTCGAGTCTTGGAACCGTGATGGAGCTCCTCCCCGACACTGTTGAGGTCGGCTCCGTCTTCGATTCCTTCGACGTTCTTCCAGGCCCCTCTCCGACACCGATGTTGACCGTGTGGTGCAGAAATTACTGGAGAATACGGCCTTATCCAAACTTATCTCGGTTTCCACCCAATTGGTGTCGAAACCTGAAGGCCTCCCATTATCTCCATCTCTTCCTCCTCCGAGACCTGTCCAGTCTTTGGAGCCGGAAGAGGCTGATCTACTGATTGTGGAGCCCTCGGAGCCAGAACCGTCCTTTTCTCGGTCGGCTCCATTCACCTCGACTCCGCGGATCCGTACCGAGTCTCGGAGCCAAGATCCATCCTTGGTTCCGGGGCCGAGAGTCGAACCAATGTTTCGGTTCCGACTCTTCCCTCGGGCCTCGGCTCGATCGATTCGCCCGCCTCGGGTCGATGCCTTCGTGCCTGTTTCGGGATTCTTCCCATCTCCTCGAACCGGGAGATACCTCGACTCGGGACCCGGGGGCCTTCGATCTCATGAGGAAGGTGTTGTCTACCCAGACAACCACATCAGTAGAAGCAGCCTCTCCTCCCCATAAAGGACCGTTATCCTCCTCTGCACCAACGGCCACATCCAAGCGCCGAAAGCACCGGTGTCTCAGCCACCCCTGAGGGTGCCCCTCTTCCTCAGAGGCTTCTTCGGATGCCCCCCCCGAAGAGGTCCCCAGGAAAAGATTGTGTAAGAGGAGACACTTAGATTCTCCACAAGAATCTTTGACATCTGATACTGACTTGGATGAGTCAGAAGGGTCCCCAAAGTCACCTTCAGAAGATGTCTCCTTTTTTGACATCTTGGAGATCCTAAAGCAGAGAGGTGATTGGCAGTCCCTTCCCCCTTCTGAGGATGAGTCAGTCCTGCTGAAGGCATTCGGTGCTCGCCCTTCCTCCTCCTGGGTCACTCCGCCCTTCGATGAGTTAATGGAGCTGATTGCTCGAAGGGCGTGGGAGACACCTGACACGGTGGAACCAGTCCCTAGAAAGCCTAATAAGTACATTACTGCACCCCAAGACAAGGCTTACCTCACAAAGAGAGTTCCAGTGGACGCCATGGTGGTGGCAGCAGCCACGAAAAAGGAGATGTCGGAATCTTCCTCATCTGTCCATCCGCCTAACAAAGATTCTAGGACTATGGACAGATACGGGAAGCGCATTTTTAGTTCAGCGGCTTTTTCTATGCGATCCCTGAACTATTTGACCCATTTTACACATCTACAGAGGGATCTAATCAAAGAGTTGGGGGATACCCTCCAGGGTACTACAGATGCTGCGGTTTCAGAGAAAGTAACAGCACATCTCAATACCCTTACATCCATTGTTAACTCATCCATGAGGCTGATATCATACGCAGCCGAAGGATCGAGTAGGGCAGCAGCTTCAGCGATTGCTCTTCGTAGACAATCCTGGATGCGCTTATGTTCATTTGCGGAAGCCTTCAAGTCTTCCTTTACTAACGCCCCATTTGATGGTGCCACTCTCTTTGGCCCCAAAGTAAAGGAGACCCTTAACCGGTGTGAGCAAGAGGGAAAGACTCTGTCTGCTGTCGGAGTCCGTTTTTCCACCCCATCCAGACCGTACCCCAAAGGGCAACGTGGTGGAAAAATGTGGTTTCGTAAAACCCAAGGCTCTTTCCCAGGCACACAGGGTGATGCCCTCTAGAGGCAGAGGAGGGGCAGAGGTGGAAGACGCCGCCCTGGCGGCAGAGGGGTCCGCAAACCAAGGTGACAGGGATACAACCCTGGGAAACCTTTCCAGCACTCCTGAGAGGAGGCCCGACTGTCCTGCTCTGGAGGCAGTCGGGGTCGCTTAGCTTTATACCCTCAGGCCTGGCAGAATCTTACTACAGACAACTGGGTAAAAAGCGTGGTTACCAGAGGTTACAGAATACCCTTTCTATCCACTCCCATTCCAAAGAAAAGACTCCCAGATGTGCCGCCCCATCTGCGAGACCCAGCAGCTATAGAAATTTCAAAGCTGCTAGAAAAGAGTCATCCAACCAGTCCCAGCGGACCAAATAGGATTCGGAACTTACTCAAGGTTCTTTTTAGTCCCAAAGAAGACAGGGGACTGGAGGCCAGTTCTGGACCTAAGCAACCTCAACACCTTTGTCAAGAAAGAAAAGTTCCGAATGGTCACGCTTCAATCGATCCTTCCATTCTTACAGAAGGACGACTGGATGTGCTCAATAGATCTAAAGGACGCATACTACCACATCAAAATGGCCAGGGCATCCAGGGATCATTTGCGCTTCCGGCTGGGAGCCAGTCACTATCAGTTTCGGGCCCTGCCCTTTGGTCTGACCTCAGCCCCCAGGGTTTTCACCAAATGCATGGCAGTGGTAGCGTCTCATCTGAGACGCCTAGGATTCCAGGTGTTTCCGTATCTGGACGACTGGCTCCTTTCTGCCACCACCCGGCATCAACTGATACAGGACAGAGATTACACTCTACAACTTTGTGTTCACCTCGGAATTTCCGTAAATTTCGAAAAATCTTCACTACGGCCATCACAGCATGTCTTATTCATAGGAGCGGAATTAGATACACATCATTTAATTCTAAGGCTCCCTCCAGAAAGGATAGCCTCACTACAAAGCCACATTTCTCTCCTTCTGTCATCCAAAAAATCCCCAGCAAAGCTGGTTCTGAAGGTCTTGGGTCTCATGGCAGCTTCTCTCATTGCGATACCATTGGGAAGACTGCACATGAGAGTTCTACAATGGCTACTGTTTGCACAATGGTCGTTCCAACAGCTACCTCTGACACACGAAATTTTGATTACAAACATATGCAAATCACACCTAACCTGATGGCTTCAGACTTGCAACCTTTCCAGCGGAAGACCTTTCGTGCTACCCACGACAGCGGCGATAACCACGGACGCTTCCCTGATAGGGTGGGGGCATCTTTCAGGGACAGACAGTCCAAGGCTTAATGGACCAATTTGGAGTACAATCTGCACATCAATGTTCTAGAGTTGAGGGCAGTGTTTCTAGCGTTGCAACACTTTGCTCCCCTTCTTCCTCTAGGGACTATTGCAGTTCAGACAGACAACATGTCTGTAGTCTGGTACATAAACAAGCAAGGGGAACCAGGTCTTATCAGCTATGCAGAGAGGCCATGAGAATCTGGCAATGGGCGGAGTCCACGGGTCGCTTTCTGATCGCAACGCACATCCCGGGTCATCCAACGTCATAGCCGACAGGCTGAGCAGAGCAATCCTGTTGCCTCACGAGTGGTCCTCAATCAGTCAATTGCAACGATTTTTCGCAAGTGGGGCCAGCCTTCCTGCGATCTTTTGCATCTCCAATGAACGCCAAATGCAGGAGCTACTTTGCCCTATTACCCTCCAGGGAAGTCCCCAGGGACGCTGGTGCACGATTGGCCCCCGGTCTCCTGTACGCTTTTCCTCCCTTTCCCCTGATTGCAAAGTTTCTGCAGAAAGCCAACAACCTTCAAAGGACGATAATCCTCATTGCCCCATTCTGGCCTCGTCAAATTTGATTCCCCTTTCTGTTGCAACACCGCATTCGGGGACCTTGGATTCTGGACCCAGAGCCAGATCTACTGACTCACTCGTCAGGAGTTCCTCACCCTTCTCTCGAATCACTCCATCTAGCAGCTTGGCTGCTCCGCTTCCCTTTTTAGCCAGGTCTGATTCTCTTACCCCGGCAGTTCAGGATATATTAGTGGCTTCTCATAAAGCTTCCACTACAAGAACCTACACCAGTAAATGGAAGCGTTTCGTCTTTTGGGCGAATTCACATAATTTGGACCCTGTCATAGCTCCGTTAAACAAGATCTTGGAGTTTTTAACAGAATTGTTCCATGAAGGAGCTTCTCCTGCCACTTTAAGAGTGCAATTGGCTGCCATTTCCAACTTTCATGTGGAAGAATGTGGGGCACCTGTGATGGCTCACAGACTTTGTAAGGCTTTTTTAAAAGGATCTTTTCATATTAGACCACCAGTTAGAACTCCTACATCACCTTGGAATCTGAACCTTTTACTATCTAAATTGATGTTGCCCCCTTTTGAGCCAGCCTCCGCTTGCCCATTGAAGTTTTTATCGTGGAAGACTCTCTTCTTGGTAGCCATTACATCCGCTAGGCGAGTGTCTGAGCTTCAGGCTCTTTCTATTAAACACCCTTATTTGATCTTCCACTCTGACAGAGTATCTCTTCGCACTAATCCATCCTTTCTACCCAAAGTTTGCTCTACCAATAATATTAATCAGTCCATTGAGTTACCCACCTTTTTCAAAAATCACACTAATAAATTAGAGTATATGTTACACAAATTGGATGTCCATAGACAACTCAGGTTTTATTTGGAAAGAACAAAGGATCACAGGAAATCTGATCAACTCTTTGTAGCCTTTGCTGACAGCAGGAAAGGTGTAGCGGTTACTAAACGAACTCTTTCCAAGTGGCTAACTGATTGTATTATATATGTTTATGATTCTTCAAATCAAACCTTACCTGTCAAACCTAAAGGGCATTCTACAAGATCAGTGTCTACATCCTTGGCTCACGCAGCCCGCCTACCATTGGACACGATTTGTGCAGCTGCTACTTGGGCTAAACATATAGAAGTTATGTCCTTACCATAACGTTCCATGTGGAGTGTTCATCTCGCCTTTGTTCTTACATTCCCACCCTTCCCACCCTTAGGAAGAACGTTCAATTTGGTGCCTGGTCTGGAGTATTATCCTTCTGCACTGGCAGTGGTTGTATTGGTATGATGTACATGTGTATATATATATATTTATGTATATAGATGATTTCTTGATAATGTAAATTTTAGCATGAGTGTGCTCTCTCTGGCTGCTGGTTTGCTTGCAAACTAGATCTGAGGTAAAGGCAGAGGGGGATTGTGGGTATTAGGTGATCTCGAGCTTCTTCTCGATGCAGAGCTTGCAAGCGGCCGACACGGAGCCGAGGATCGGCTCCGAACCCATGTGTAAGAACAAAGGCGAGATGAACACTCCACATGGAACGTTATGGTAAGGACGTAACTTCTATTTTTAGTCCCAGGGTATGCACAAGACTAAGCAGTGGGGGGCTTCCGCATCCAAATGTGGGCGTAGTAAGACCCCCCCCCATGGAAAACTGTCTCAATGACTTGCGTTTAAAACTTCCAAGCACTTCTCAACTGAATGCTCCTTTAGGCGGAAAGATTGGTCTGCAGGCCAAAAACTGGGAACTCGTTACCCAGGACAAATGCGTTTTAAATATAGTGTCCCAAGGATACAGATTTCACTTCCACACATTACCAACACCAAGCGGGTGGCCAGATCTACCCTGAAATCAGTGGGCAGAGGCCCAAAAGCAAGTACTTTCTCTCTTAAGCATAGGGGCTATTCATTTGGTACCAGAAGAGGAAAAGGGACAAGGTTTCTATTTGGGACTTTTTCTGGTACCCAGAAAAGACAATTCATGGCGTCCTATCCTGGACCTTTCTACTCTAAACACCTATTTGGTGATTCCAAAATTCAAGATGCTGACTCTTCACCAGTTGCTTCCTATGCTAGGCAAGAATGCCTGGTTGGCAACACTAGATTTAAAAGAAGCATACCCTGCACATCCCTATCAGGGAATCTTGCAGAAAATACCTATGCTTTAAAGCAGGCTACATGCACTATCAGTTCTCTGCACTGCCCTTTGGCTTATCTACTGCGCCCAGGATATTCACAAAGTGCCTAGCTCCAGTCATTGCATTTTGCAGGCAAAGAAATATTCAAATATAACCATACCTAGACGATTGTCTAATTCAGGCAGAAAGCCAGGCCATACTTTTGAATCGTATGGCCTTTGTACAAAGGGTGTTGACTTGCCTGGGGTACACCATAAACAAAAATATATCGCACCTGGTACCCTGTCAACAAATTATATTCCTGGGAGGAAGCTTGAATACAACTTTCCAGATGGCTTTCCTCACGCCAGAGAAACAGATTCATTTGATAATCTACTTCAAACAAGTGGCCAAAAAACCCTGCTATCTGCAAGGCAAATACTGCAAGCTTTGGGATTCATGGCCTCCTGCATTCTTCTAATTCCATATGCAAGACTGCATATGAGGAAACTACAATGGTACCTAAAAAGCCTGTGGTGTCAACATTCTCAGGATCTAGAAGCAATGATTCCTATCATACCTTGCCTACGCCTAGAGTTCCTTTGGAGGGCAGAGGCCTGCCACCAAAACAAGGGACTCCCATTCGCACTACCCCCTGCCACCCAAACCCTAACAGACGCATCAGACTATGCATGGGGGGGCTCACCTGGCAGGGAAGTGCATTCAGGGCAAATGGAACCCAAGTCGAATGCACCTGCATATCAATCAAAAAGAAATGTTAGCTGTACAGAATGCTCTGACAGCCTTCAAGGACCACAGTCTTCCAGGACAACTAATGGTAAAGATGGACAACACCACTGTTTTGTGGTACATAAACAAGCAGGGGAGTACACATTCTTACCCCCTCTGCAGACTAACCATGGCATTGTGGAACACAGCCTTGAGCTACCAAGTACACCTACAAGCTCAATTCCTGCCAGGAAAACTAAATACACTGGCAGACGGACTAAGCGGAAACCTCATGGATCCACACGAATGGAAACTGGAACCAAGGATTTTCCACATGTTGACAAGCAAATGGGGGAGCCCAAATATAGACTTGTCCGCTTCCCCCCATAACTATCAATTTGACAAATTTTGCACAAGGATTCCCCACAAACAAGCTTGAAAAGTGGATGTTCTGTCCTTCAGCTGGAAAAACCTATCAGTGTATGCCTTTCCTCCTCTGCCTCTGCTCTCCAAAGTACTACTAAAGATCAAACAGGACAAGCCAAGGACAATTTTGATTGCACCAGACTGGCCACGCCAACACTGGTACCCCCTCTTGCGCAGTGTGTCACAGTTGGCCCCATGGCACCTGCCTCAGACTCCTTCCCTGTTGTCTCAGCAGGAGAGCCAGATTCTGCACCCTCAGCTTCAAACACTGAACCTAGCAGCCTGGCTAATTACCTAATCTCTACTTTACCATCTCTCAGTAAACCAGTGATGGTTATCATTTTAGAGGGAAGGAGGCCTAGTACTAGAAAATCTTATGCTGCAAAATGGAAAAGATTCTGTGCCTGGAACCAGTCTCAAGGAATGAGCACAACAGTGCCCAATCTACCTCAGATTTTACAATACTTAACTGAGATGCTTCACAAGGGCTTGTCCTTTTCCTCCATCAAAATTCATGCCTTGACCATTTCAGCTCATTATAACATAGAACCTCCCCTCTTTTCTCACCCACTGCTCAAGCAGTTCCTCAGAGGGGCCAAAAATTTAAGGCCACCCAGGAGAGCTCCAACTCCAGCCTGTGACCTTAACTTTGTATTGGAGAAACTCACTCTTCCTCCTTTCAAGCCAGCTGCTACTGCAGATTTAAAATTCCTTTCTTGGAAAACAGTGTTCCTTTTAGTAATCGCTTCAGCAAGAAGGGTGTCTGAATTACAGGCCCTTATGGCAGTGGACCTTTTATCATCTTTCAAGCGGACACGTTGTCCGTCTGAACCAATCCATCCTTCATGCCCAAGGTGGTATCCAGTGTGGCTCTTAATCAGTCCATCCATTTGCCAGCCTTCTTTCCTAATCCACAGAACAAAGGGGAACGGATACTGCACTCCTTAGATGTGCACAGACAACTTAGATTCTAGTTGGACAGGACTACACCTCAAAGGAAATCTGAACAACTGCTGGTGGCATTTGCTGCAGGGACAGAGGGGAAGGCTATTTCAAAGCAAACCTTTTCTAAATGGATAGGACATTGTATTCATTTCTGCTATAAGCACCATGAAATACCTATCCCACAGGGCATCAGATCTCATTCAACCAGGGCTACATCTACCTCTACAACCTTTCTCAGAGGCGTCCCTACTAAGGACATCCTAGAAGCTGCTACCTGGAGTTTTGTACATACTTTCACCAGGCATTATCATTTGCCAATTCTCTTTAAATCCAGAGCTGGCTGTGCCACTGGAGTCTTGCAGGGCCTTATTGCTGGTCCTAATGCTATTTAAATTCCTCCTCCCAACCTTAGCTTTGGGCATCTACCCAAATGTAATGACTGCAACAGTGGAACACAAAGAACATAGTACAGTTGTGTACACTTAAAATAAGTTTAGATGTTCGAGTGTATTTACTGTTGCAGTCCTGGATCTGAAGTAGTTAACTTCATTTGTGCAGCAACCTATGGGAATTGGATCCGACCTCAGATCCGAGCCGGAAGTTTTCAACACATTTAGATCCGAGCTCCAAGCTCCTCCCCCTACCCATAATCCCCTGCCAACCCTGACTGACCTCAGATCTAGTTTGCCGCGGTTTACTTCAGCAGCTTGATCCAACGAGTTCCAGGCGTTTCTTCACTTTGAGAAAAATGTAACCTTTTTGTCCCTTTTCCTAAATTTTTGGTGTGTGTGTGTTCAGGTCCCTTTTTCTGAATTTAAACTCTCTTAGTTTGCTTTAATATTTTTCATATTTAACCTCCCCCTTCCTTGTGTGTGTGCGTTTCCCAGCCGGGACTCAACCTCCCGCTTTAGGTCCGGAGGAGAAGGGAGGCCAGGAAAGAAAAAAGGAGGGAGAAACACCACAAGCGGCGGGCCGAGGCCTCTGCTTCGCCCCCCCCCCCGGCTAAGCGGTCTTCTCCCTCCAGAACTTCTGGGTCTCCTCCTTCTCGGATCCGGTCCCTGTGCTTTTCACTGGGTCCTAAGGAGGAAGAGACCCGATCTCCTTCGAGGTCATCGAGGCGACACTCCCGCCCCGCCTCAGTGGCCTCGTCGAGATCGACCAGAAGTCTCACAGATGCAGATTTGGACCGGATGATGAGAAGATTCCTCCAGGCCCAACTGCAGATGGGAGTGCTCCTGCCTCCCCCCCCCCCTCCGGGGGGGGAGCTCGACCCCCTTCTTTGCCCCGATAGCTCCTTCTCCGTCCCGTTTCACGGGTTCGGAGTCTTCTGAGCCGGGCAGCCTTGGAGCCGGGGGTGTGTCGGCGCCGATAGTCTCAGGTACTTTGGCGCCAACGCTTCCCTCGAGTCTGTTGGGTCCATTTTCTTCTTCGGATCCGAGCTCTCGGAGCTGAGGGCTGAGCTTCGGATCCGGGGGTATCGGTATGCCTTTGGCTCCGTCCAGGTCGGAGCAATATTGGTCCATCGGATCCGATCGCTTCGGCGCAGGCCCCGATCCATATGTCGGATCAGAGTGAGAGTCTGCTTTCGGATCCCAGAGAGAGCAGCTCTCCCTCAGCATTCGACGTGGTGGAGAGGGCCCTGTCGAGACAATCCAGGCCCCCGGCCCTTGCCTCGGCTCCACCCTGCACTCCTTCTCTGTTGGGTCCGGCTTCCATCACCCGGCTCCAGGGATAGCCTGCTTTGATGTCCCAGGTAGTTCCATTGGAACAAGACGTGGCTGGTGAAACCTCCTTGGGCAGCCCCCCCGAGGAGGTTCCTCACAAGCGAAGGTGCAAAAGGAGGCACTTGGACTCCCCCGAGTCCTTGACTGAGGACACTGATTTGGAGGAAGGGGAAGGCTCCCCAAGATCACCCCCTGAAGGTGTCCCATTTGGTGACATCATGGAGATGCTTAGAATAAGGGGGGGTGGTCTGCCCCAAAGCCTACCTCGGACGAATCCGTGTTCCTGGAGGCGTTTGAAGCAGGCCCGTCTACCTCTTGGGTGTCCCCTCCGGCCGACCCCCTGGTAGACTTGATTACTACCAGGGCGTTGAAGGAGCCAGTCCCCAACCACCCGGACAAGATCCTTAGCCCACCCTCTGACAAGTCCCACTGGAGTAAGGGTCCCCCTGTAAATGCCATGTTGGTGGCGGCGGCCACCAAGAGGGAACTAGCTCAGGAGAGTCCCTCGGTTCATCCCCCGAACAAGGAGTCTCGGTCGATGGACCGCCTAGGGAAGCGGGTGTTTAGTTCGGCTACCTTCTCTGTAAGGTCGCTGAACTACTTGGCACATGTGCTTCGACTGCAGCGGGACCTTATCAAAGAGTACGCTGCGTTGCCCCCCGAGTCTATGTCGGCGGAGGACAAGCAATTGCACTCCACCCGGATGGCCACTCTATGATCCATATCTAACACCTCTATGCGGCTACTGTCCCATGCCACGGAAGGAGCCAGCGGAGCGGGCCTCGTCATGAGACGTCAGGCCTGGCTCCGGCACTGTGATTTCATGGAACCCTTTAAGGCGTCTTTCGCTAATGCCCCTTTCGATGTTTCTGCCCTTTTCGGCAAAACCATGCGAGATACCTTGGTCCGGAGCAAAAAGGACGGGAAGACATCTGCCGTTGGAGTCCGCTTCTCTGCTCCCCAGAGGTCCTTCTCTAAGAACCAAAAGGGTCAGAAGAAGATGTGGTTCTGGAAGTCGCAACAGTCCCGTCCCGCTCCGGACTCCCAGCCCTTACGCAGCAGAGGAGGGCAGGGTGGACGCTGCCCTAGAGGCAGAGGGGGCCCGCGGAATTTTGGATCCAGAGAACCCTTCTCGGACCAACCCACGCAACACCCCTGAGGGGTTGCCCGACTGCTCCACTCTGGAGGCAGTCGGGGGGGGGCATTTCTCTAAGCACCCAGCAGCTTGGGAGTCCATCACAGCAGACTGCTGGGTGCTTCGCATTATATCCAGAGGATATCAGATTCCCTTTTCTCGTTGCCCACGCAGCCCCAGATACCTCCCTGATGTCCCACCCGATCAGAGGGAGGCCGCAGCAATGGAAATCCAACATTTGCTGGAAAAAAGAGCCATCCAACACGTCCCCCCAGACAAGTGCGGGTCCGGGTTTTACTCCAGGTTCTTCTTGGTGCCAAAAAAGACAGGGGACTTGAGACCAATCCTCGACCTCTCTTCCTTGAACCTGTCAGTAACCAAAGAGAAGTTCCGCATGGTCACTCTTCAATCCATTCTCCCCCTTTTGCGGGAGAACGATTGGATGTGCTCTACAGACCTCAAGGATGCGTACTACCACATTCTGATGGACAAGCGATCCAGGAGGTTCCTCCGCTTCCAGCTAGGAGCCAGTCATTTCCAATTCAGGGTCCTCCCCTTTGGTCTCACCACAGAACCAGGGTGTTCACCAAAGTGTCAGCAGTGATAGCGGCCCACCTGAGGCTTCAGGGAATTCAGGTCTTCCCATACCTGGACGACTGGCTCCTGACCGCCCCGACAAGGCATCTACTCTGTGCAACCAGAAACTACTTTCTTCGTTTAGCTCCCCGGCTGGGGATCACTATCAACATAGAGAAGTCGTCTCTTACTCCGACTCAGACCATAGACTTCATAGGGGCCAGATTAGACACAAACAAACTCCTAGCTTTCTTGACCACAGACTGACTACGAACCCTGAGGCTACATGTGCGGGCCATTCTACGGTCTCTAGCTACTCCGGCGGAATTGGTCCTGAGGGCTCTTGGCTCAATGGCAGCGGCAATCAACCTATTGCCGATGGCACGTTTGAACATGAGGGTCTTACAATGGACCCTTCAGGTCCAGTGGTCGTTTCTTCAGTATCCTCTGAGCCATCCCGTTCCCCTCAGCAGGGCTTGCAGGAGGGCCCTCCTATGGTGGCTCCAATCTCTGGACCTCCAGCAAGGCCGCCCCTTCTCTATGGCCCCTCCACTAGCCACAGTGACCACGGACGCCTCTTGCCTCGGGTGGGGGGGGCATTGTTCGGGCAGGACAGTCCAAGGCACGTGGGACCTCACGGAGACCTCACTGCATATCAACGTCCTAGAGATGAGGGCAGTGCTGTTAGCGTTGCAAGCACTTCAGGACCTTCTTCCTGTAGGAACAATTGCGATTCAGACAGACAAATATGTCTGTTGTCTGGTACATCAACAAACAGGGGGGAACCAGGTCTTACCCACTCTGTTGAGAAGCCCTGAGGGTGTGGGAATGGGTGATCTCCACCAACCGCTTTCTCATAGCAACGCACATTCCGGGGCGGTCCAACATCCTAGCGGACAAACTAAGTCACACCATCCTGTTGCCATACGAGTGGTCTCTGAATCCTGAGATAGCGAATCGGATTTTCGCCAAATGGGGTCAACCCTGTTGTGATCTCTTTGCCTCTCCTTCGAACACAAAATGTTGCGACTACTTCGCTCTCATTTCCCCCTCCTGGGAACCCCCGAGAGACGCTCTGGTGCATGCTTGGTCTCCCGGTCTTCTTTATGCTTACCCTCCTCTTCCCCTCATGATGAAGTTTCTTCAGAAAGCCAGCCCGTTTGGGAGCAAGATTATTCTCATTGCCCCATTTTGGCCTCGTCAAACCTGGTTCCCTTACCTTTGGTCTCATCTGGTGAATCCTCCTTGGATTCTAGATCCCCGTCCGGATCTAATATCCCACCCCCTAGAGCTCCCAGTCCCAAACCTGGACAATCTCAAGCTCACAGCTTGGCTGCTCCAGTTCCACTCGTAGCTAGGACTCCCGGTATCTCTTCTCCAGTTAAAACTATTCTAGTAGCAGCGCACAAGCCTTCTACTAGAAAGATCTATAGTAGCAAATAGAAACGTTTCTCCATTTGGGCGGAACGCCAAAAGTTGGATCCTTTCACAGCTCCTTTGCCCGCTGTATTAGACTTTCTGTCAGGGCTGTTTCATCAGGGGGGCTAGCTCCTCCACAGTCAAGGTTCAACTAGCAGCTATCTCTCATTATCACATGGGAAATGAACTGGGCCCTTTGATCACCATGAAATTGTGTAAGACCTTTTTGAAGGTCACCTTTCTGCTCAGACCTCCAGTGAAGGATGTAGTCCCTCCTTGGGATTTAACGCTGGTGCTTCAGGTTTTGACAGCTTCCTCATTTGAGCCTGCAGCTTCAGTAGATCTTAAATTCTTGTCATGGAAAACGGCCTTTCTTGTCGCTATCACCTCAGCTTGAAGGGTCTCTGAACTACAGGCCCTCTGTGTAAAAACCCCATACTTGACCTTTCAGAAGGATAGAGTTTACCTCAGCACCAATCCCTCTTTTCTTCCCAAGGTTGCCTCTGAATCGAATATTAACCAGTCCATTAACCTGCCGGTCTTTTTTCCAAATTACCATAACAAAGGGGAATACAAATTACACTCATTGGATGTGCATAGACAACTTCGCTTCTACATCCACAAGACATCTGGTCATAGGAAATCCGACCAGTTGTTCGTCCCCTTTGCCAAATTTAACTTGGGTAAATCGGTGTCTAAAGTTACACTGTCTAGATGGATTTCACAGTGTATCCTTCTAGCATATGAAAGTTCTGGCAGGCCCGCACCTCAGGGAGTCCATGCCCACTCTACTCGATCTATGTCTACCTCTGCAGCTTTTAGAGCTAGAGTCTCTTTGGATGATATTTGTTCGGCAGCCATTTGGGCCTCATTTCATACCTTTATCAATCACTATAAATTGGACATTATCTCTAGAGGGAGAGCATCCTTTGGCTCTGCAGTGCTCCGTAACATCCTACCATGAAGGCCGCCCAAGATTCAGGTAGCCGGGGACTCTGTCCCATAGGTTGCTGCACAAATGAAGTTAACTACTTCAGACCATAACGTTCCATCTGAGTAGGTAAACTTCATTTGTCAGCAACCGTCCCTCCCTCCTGCCCCCTCACTTGCGAATGTATTCATACTCAGGTCCATGGGTTTTACCCACTTTATCTTGAGAATAATATTTTTCTAGCAGTTTCTGCTGTTGGGCAAACTTGATCTGAGGTCAGTCAGGGTTGGCAGGGGATTATGGGTAGGGGGAGGAGCTTGGAGCTCAGATCTAAAGCTGTTGAAAACTGCTGGCTCGGATCAGAGGTCTGATCCGATTCCCATAGGTTGCTGACAAATGAAGTTTACCTACTCAGATGGAACGTTATGGTGAGTACATAACTTCTTATTACCCTCCTTCCAGCCCCCTGACTTCTTTTGGCTATATCTCTACTCTCCTTTACTATACTTAAATATATTGGTGTCGGCTGCATGTTTTATACCCCTGACATCATGGAAGAAGAGACAGCAACTGACGCAGGACCCAAGACTTTGTTTATCAGCCCAACTGAGGGCTACTGCAAGTAGATAACCCAAATGTAATGACTGCAACAGTGACTACACTCAAACATCTTCATTTATGGTAAGTGCACACAACTGTACTGTCTTATGTCCCATCTCAAAAGAATAATTCTTCTTGACTTCCAAGATGACGGCACACTGATCGACAGTTTTTTTCAGATCTCTCTCAGTATGAAAATTGAAACTGGGATTGTTGAATGAAATACAAGATATGATAGTATATTCATTTGAGTCTAGAACAGAATTTGCTGTTTAATATAATAATCGGTGGAAACTAGAAATATTTTGGGAAGAAAGAATGGAAAGACAATATATGTGAAGGAGCAATAGGAGGAATTCTGTACAGCTCCTAAGTATGCAACAACGTACAGGAGGTTTAGTATTTTTGCTTGGAAATGTTTGCAATGGTATTTTTATATCTCAAATAGTCTTCAGAGAATTTTTCCTCAGGCAGATAGCACTTGCTGGAGGTGTGACAGAAAAGAGAGAGAGAGATGATTGTAAACATGTTTTTTGTGAATGCAACAAGATGGTAGATTTTTAAAAAATCCTTATTTAATAGTTTGTTAGAAATGTAGGTGGAGCAAATAGTTGTAGTTAAGAAAATGATTCCATTTAGCTGGGATATAGGATCTGAATTGCCCATAGTAAGGCTTTGCTATGTTTACTAATACTGTATACAAAAATGCAATTACTAGAAAAAGGAAGGAGCAATTAGAAGTAAATAGAATTTGCAGGATGAATACATGCAGAATACTGTTAGAGCAGACGAGAAATATGAGTGCGAGTAGAAGAGAAATATGAGTGAAAGCAGAGGCTGAGGAAGTTATGTAATTTTGCGAGACTGAAAATTAAGATGTACTCTGTCAAAGTAAAAGATATCTTTCTTCTTTCGGCTGCTCCCGTTAGGGTTCGCCACAACAGATCAACTGTTTCCATTTCTTCCTGTCCTCTGCATCTTGCTGTGTCACACCAATCACCTGCATGTCCTCCCTCACCACATCCATAAACCTTGTCTTAGGCCTTCCTCTTTTCCTGTTACCTGGCAGCTTCATCCTTATCATCTTTTTCCCAATATACTCTGCATCCCTCCTCCACACATGTCCAAACCAACATAATCTTGCCTCTCTGGCTTTGTCTACAAACCTTCCAACCTGGGCTGACCCTCTAATATACTTATTCCTAATCCTGTCCATCCTCGTCACACCCAGTGCAAATCTTAACATCTTCAACTCTGCCACGTCAAGCTTTGACTCCTGCCTTTTTTGTCACTGCCACTATCTCCAACCCATATAACATAGCTGGTCTCACTACCCTCTTGCAGGCCTTCCCTTTCACTCTTATTACTCTTATTGGTACTTGTCTGTCACAAATCATTCCTGACACTCTTCTCCACCCACTCCATCCTGCCTGTACTCTCTTCTTCATCTCTCTCACACTCACCGTTACTCTGAACTGTTGATCCCAAGTATTTAAACTCATCCACCTTCACCACCTCTACTCCCTGCATCCTCACCATTCCTCTATCCTCCCTGTCATTCACACACATATATTATGTCTTAGTCCTTCTGACCTTCATTCCTCTTCTCTCTAGAGCATATCTCCACCTCTCCAGGGTCTCCTCCACCTGTTTCCTGCTCTCAGTACAGATCACAATGTCATCTGCAAACATCATAGTCCACGGAGACTCCTGTCTGATCTCGTCTGTCAACTTGTCCATCACTATTGCAAATAAGAAAGGGCTCAGAGCTGATCCTTTATGTAATCCCATCTCCACCTTAAATGCATCCATCACTCCCACTGCAGACCTCACCACTGTCACACTGCCCTTGTACATATCCTGTACCACTCTTACATACTTCTCTGACACTCCCAACTTCCTCATACAATACCACAACTCCTCTCTAGGCACCGTGTCATATGCTTTCTCTAAATCCACAAAGACACAATGCAACTCCTGACCTTCTCTGTGCTTCTCCATCAACACTCTCAGAGCAAACATTGCATCTGTAGTGCTCTTTCCTGGCATGAAACCATACTACTGATCACTAATCATCACCTCCCTTCTTAACCTAGCTTCCACTATTTCCCATAACTTCATGCTGTGACTGATCAATTTAATCCCTCTGTAGTTACTACAGCTCTGCACATCACCCTTATTCTTAAAAATTGGTACCAAAACTCTTTATCTGAAGTAGTTAACTTAATTTGTGCATCAGCCTATGGGTCTTCGGATCCATATCGGATCCGAGCTGGCAGTTTCCAACAGCATAGATCCGAGCTCCAAGCTCCTCCCCCTACCCATAATCCCCTGCCAATCCTACCTGACCCCAGATCTAGTTTGCCACGGTTTCATGCAGCAGCTCGATCACTGAGTTCCAGGCTTTAGCTTTTTTGTGAGAAAATTTTACTGTTTTTCTCTCCCTTTTTCTATAATCTTAGTGTGCGTTTGTTGTGTACAGATCCCTCATTAGTTTTTTTTTTTTTTTTTAACCAGTTAATCTTTTTGATAGTTTTCCTTCCCCACCCTCGTTAGTGCATTAGGGAGTGTGCTGTGTGTTGGGGCCTAGCATGTGTGTTTTTCTTTCATTATGTCGGAGGCCCCAAAAGCTGTTTTCCCCAAGTGTACCAAGTGTGGCCATAAGCTATCCCCGGCAGATGGCCACACTCGGTGCGTGTTGTGCCTTGGGGTTGGACACCTGTCGTCAGGTTGCTCCATATGTGCGGCGTTCAACCCCAGGGCACTTAAGGACCGGAGGACTAAGCTGGTTCTGGCGGGACTGCTGCCCCCGGACCCAGATTCGGCCTCCGGTCCCATGGTGGCTCCTGCTGTGGCTACTGCCACTCCTGCCTCCCTTCCCCTGGCCGGGACTCAACCTCCCGCTTCGGGCCAGGAGGGTAGGGAGTCCAGGAAAGAGAAGCGGAAGGAGAAGCACCACAAGCGGCGGGCTGAGGCCTCTTCATTGGCCCCACCGGCTAAGTGGTCTTCTTCCTCCAGGACTTCAGAGCCTTCCACCCCTTGGCTCCGGTCTCCTCCTTTTTCACCGGGACCGGAGGAGGCCTGGCCCCCGTCAAGGTCATCGAGGTGGCACTCCCGTCCTGCCTCGGTGGCCTCATCTAGATCCACCCATAGCCTGACGGACGCAGACTTGGACCGGATGATGAGAAGATTCCGCCAGGCCCAGCTGCAGATGGGAGTGCTCTTGCCTCCCCCCCCCCTCCGGGGGGGGGAGCTTGACCCCCCTTTTTTGCCCCAATTGCTCCTTCTTCGACCCGCTTCCCGGGTTCGGAGTTTTCGGAGCCGGGTAGCGCTGGGGGGGGGGGGGTGTCGGCACAGACAGTATCTGGTACTTCGGCACCGACAATGCCCTTGAGTCTGTCGGGTCCCTTTTCTTTGGATCCGAGCTCTCGGAGCCGAGAACTGAGCTTCAGATCTGAGGGTCTCAGTGTGCCTTCGGCTCCGCCCAGGTCGGAGCATACTGGACCTTCGGATCCGACCGCGTTGGCTCCGGCCCCGATCCGCCTGTCGGATCCGAGGGAGGGTCTGCTCTCAGATCCCAGAGAGAGCAGCACTCCTTCGGCATTCGACGTAGTGGAGAGGGTCCTTTCGAGGGATTCCAGACCCCCGGCCTTGGCTACGGCTCCACCCTGCACTCCGTCTCAGATGGGTCTGACTTCCATCAGTCAGTCCCAGGGACAGCCTGCTCCGATGTCCCAGGTCGTTCCATTGTAACATGACATTGCTGGTGAGGTCTCCTCGGACAGCCCCCCCGAGGAGATTCCTCACAAGCGCAAGTGCAAGAGGAGGCACTTAGACTCCCCTGAGTCCTTGACCGAGGACACAGATTTGGAGGAAGGGGGAAGGTTCCCCAAGATCACCCACCCCGAGGATGTCTCATTTGGAGACATCATGGAGATGCTCAGGATTGGGGGGGGGTCTGCCCCAAAGCCTACCTCTGACGAATCTGTGTTCCTGGAGGCGTTTGAAGCAGGCCCATCTACCTCTTGGGTGTCCCCCACCAGCTGACCCCCTGGTAGATCTGATCACTACCAGGGCATGGAAGGAGCCGGACACTGTGGAGCCAGTCCCAAAAAGACCTGATAAAATACTCAGTCCACCCTTCGACAGATCACACTGGAGTAAGGGAATCCCTGTAGATGCCATGTTGGTGGCGGCGGCCACTAAAAGGGAATTAGCCCAGGAGAGTCCCTCAGTCCATCCTCCAGACAGGGAGTCTCAGTCAATGGATCACTTAGGGAAGCGGGTTTTTAGTTCAGCTACATTGTCAGTGATGTCACTGAACTACATGGCACATGTCATACGACTGCAGCGAGACCTTATCAAAGAGTACGTCGCGTCGCCCCCGGAGTCCATGTCGGCTGAGGACAAACAGTTGTACTCTTTCCGAATGGCCACTCTTAGGTCTATCTCGAACACCTCTATGAGGCTACTGTCCCACGCCACGGAAGGGGCCGCTAGAGCTAGCGGAGCAGGTGTCGTTATGAGGCGACAGGCCTGGCTCCGCCACTGTGATTTCGCGGAACCCTTTAAGGCGTCTTTCACTAATGCCCCTTTCGATGGTTCTGCTGTCTTTGGCAAAACCGTACGCGATACCTTGGTCCAGAGCGAGAAGGACGGGAAGACGTCTGCTGTTGGAGTCCGCTTCTCTGCTCCCCAGAGGTCCTTTTCCAAGAACCAAAAGGGATAGACGAAGATGTGGTTCCGGAAGTCGCAACAGTCCCGTTTCGCTCCAGACCCCCAGTCCTTCCGCGGCAGAGGAGGACAGGGTGGACGCCGCCCTAGAGGCAGAGGGGGCCCGAAGAACTTTGGGTCCAGAGAACCGTTATCTGACCGGCCCACGCAACAGCCCTGAAGGGTTACCCGACTGCTCCACTCTGGAGGCAGTCGGGGGGCACTTCTCGAGGCACCTAGCAGCTTGGGAGTCCATCACGACTGACCGATGGGTGCTTCGCATAATATCCAGAGGTTACCAGATCCCATTCTCCCATTTCCCTCACAATCCCACACACCTCCCCAACGTCCCACCCGAGCAGAGGGAGGCCGCAGCTGCAGAAATCCAGCAGCTGCTAGAAAAAAGAGCCATCCAGCACGTCCCCCCCAGACCAGTACGGATCAGGCTTTTACTCCAGGTTCTTCTTGGTGCCAAAAAAGACTGGGGACTTCAGACCAATCCCCTACCTATCCCTCTTGAACCTGTCAGTAACCAAGGAAAAGTTCCGGATGGTCACGTTTCAATCCATTCTCCCCCTCCTGCGGGAGAACGGCTGGATGTGCTCTATAGACCTCAAAGATGCGTACTACCACATTTTGATGGACAGACGATCCAGGAGGTTTCTCCGCTTCTGGCTAGGAGCCAGCCATTACCAATTCAGGGCCCTTCCCTTTGGTCTCACCGCAGCCCCCAGGGTGTTCACCAAAGTTCTGTCGGTGATAGCGGCCCACCTGCGACTGCAGGGCATTCGGGTTTTTCCATACCTGGACAACTGGCTCCTGATCGCCCGACAAGGCATCTACTCTGCGCAGCCAGAAACTCCTTTCTTCACCTAGCGACCCGGCTGGAGATCACTATCAACATAGAGAAATCTTCCCTTTCTCCAACTCAAACCATAGATTTCATCGGAGCCAGGTTGGACACAAACAGGCGTCTAGCCCTCTTAACTCCAGACAGAGTGCGAACTTTAAGACTCCATGTGCGGGCCATCCTCCTACCCCAGGTACCCCTGGCGGAATTGGTCCTGAGGGCTTTGAGTTCGATGGCAGCCACCATCAATTTGTTGCCGATGGCGCGTCTGAACATGAGAGTCCTGCAATGGACTCTCCAAGTTCAGTGGTCTTTTCTGCAATTCCCCCTGTACCACCCTATTCCCCTCAGCAGGGTTTGCAGGAAGGCCCTCTTATAGTGGCTCCAATCCCCGGACCTCCAGAAGGGGCACCCCTTTTCTATGTCCCCTCCCCTAACCACGGTGACCACGGATGCCTCTCGCCTCGGGTGGGGGGGCATTGTGTGGGCAGGACAGTCCAAGGCACATGGAACAGCACAGAGACCTCTCTGCATATCAATGTCCTAGAGATGAGGGCAGTGCTTTTGGCGTTGCAAGCACTACAAGAGCCTTCTTCCCGTAGGAACGGTTGCAATCCAGACGGACAACATGGCAGTGGTCTGGTACATCATCAAACAGGGAGGAACCAGGTCTTATCCCCTTTGTCGAGAGGCCATGAGAGTGTGGGAATGGGCGATTTCCACCAACCGCTTTCTCATAGCGACGCACATTCCGGGACGGTCCAACATTTTAGCAGACAAGTTGAGTCGCACCATCCTCTCTCCTTACGAGTGGTCTCTGAACCCAGAAGTAGTGAAGCAGATATTCTCCACTTGGGGTCAACCTTGTTGCGATCTTTTCGCCTCTCCTTCAAATGCGAAATGCAACACTACTTCGCTCCAATTCCGCCACCCAGGGAATCCCCACGAGACGCTCTGGTGCATGCTTGGCCCCCCCGGTCTCATTTATGCTTATCCTCCTCTTCCGCTGATGTTGAAATTTCTACAGAAAGCCAGTCGGTTGCAGCACAAGATAATCCTCATTGCTGCATTCTGGCCTCGCCAGGCTTGGTTCCCATATCTTTGGTTTCACCTAGTGAATCCTCCCTGGATTCTGGATCCCATTCCGGATCTCATAACCCATCCATTGGATCTTCCGACCCAGAACCTGGACAACCTCAAGCTCACGGCTTGGTTGATCCAGTTCCAAGGTTAGCTAGGACTCCCGGTGTCTCTTCCCAGGTCAAAGCTATTCTGGTGGCGGCGCATAAGCCATCCACCAGAAAGGTCTATGATAGCAAATGTAAACGTTTTTCTGTTTGGGCGGAGCACAGAGATCTAGATCCGTTCACAGCTCCATTGCCTGCGGTGTTAGATTTCCTATCCGGACTCTTCGATCAGGGCGCCAGCTCTTCTACAGTCAAGGTTCAATTGGCGGCTATCTCTCACTGTCACGTAGGAAGCGACCTTGGACCGTTGATCTCCTCTAAGTTATGCAAGGCCTTTCTGAAGGGTACCTTCTTACTCAGACCCCCGGTGAAGGAAGCAGTCCCTCCTTGGGACTTAACTTTGGTATTGCAGGCACTTACAGCCCCTCCCTTCGAACCTGCAGCTTCAGTAGATCTAAAATTTTTATCATGGAAAACTGCCTTTCTTGTAGCTATCACCTCAGCTCGAAGGGTTTCCGAAATTCAAGCCCTTTGTGCAAAACCACCTTATTTGTCCTTCCACTCTGCAGGACTCTTGTTCGGTCTGTCATGCGTTCAGTCCAAGAGTCCTGCAGGAATGCAGAAATAAGTTAATTTTGAGGGGCTTGTTGAAGCCTGAAGGTTCCCCGACCAAGTCATCATTGGGGAAGCCTTCGAAGCCATCTAAGCCGTCGGCTCAGAGTTCTGAGCCTTCGACTGGTGGTGCTCTGACTGCTGTTACATCGGCTCCGACTGGAGCCGATGTTTCCAAGACACAGTCTTCCACATAGGCTCCAGCTGGAGTCGATGTTCCTCAAATTCAGGCTTCTACATCGGCTCGAGCCGGAGCCGATGATTCTAGGACTCAGTTGGCGCCGATAGTGGTGTCGGCGCCATCTGCTAGCCATAAACGGTCCGGGTCTCCGTCCTTGGAATCTGTTAACTCGGCTCCAAGGTCTCCCTTACTCTCGGAGCGGAGCCATCGAACCCATTCCTCCAGGTCTTCCAGGCTCTCGGACCATGACCTCGAGAGGGTGGTTAGTAGACTTCTTAAGTCTCAGGCACTAGTCCAAATGCTCCATAGCCCTTCTCAACAGACAGTGGCTATTCCCACCCTATCTTCGATTCCTCCTCCGACTCTTCCTCTGAGTTCGGAGCCGGAGCTTGTGGGAGCCGTGGCCGTCGACACGTCGGAGCTGATACCTCACCTTTCGGCTCTGTCGTCGGCTCCAGTCTCTTCCATGGTCCCATCCTTGGAGGGATCCGGGCACATGGACTTACTCGTTGGCTCCGAGGGGGCGAGTGGCATCGGACCCTTGTCCGACCCCATTCTCCCTCTCGGAGCTTCGGCGCTGGTAAGTTCGGCCCCATCGGCTTTGGAGCCGTCCCTCGCGGTGTCGGGAGGGGTCCTTATCTCTTCAGAGCGGGGACCTTCTACCCTGCCTGATAGGGGCACCTTCGAAGTCATGAGGAGCGTGCTGGCCCCTGTGCTTGCTCCACAGTCGGCTCCCTCAGCTCCTCCCTCTGTAGTGCCTGCTGCGGTCTCTACCCACCCTCTCATTCCTGACCGTAGAGATCCAACGCCTCAGGTTTCCCCATTGGGAATATCCACCTCTTCCGAGGTTTCCCCTGATCTGTCAGGGGAACCCCCTCGGAAGAGGAAATGTAAGAGAAAGCATGTGGACTCCCCTGAGTCCATTACATCGGATACCGACTAGGATGAGTCAGAAGGGTCCCCACGGTCCCCCTCTGAGGATGTCTCCTTTTCAGTTATCCTTGAGATCCTGAAGCAGAAGGGCAACTGGTCTACCCTTAATCCTTCCGAGGACGAGTCGGTTTACCTAGAGGCATTTGGCTCTCACCCTTCCACCTCCTGGGTGTCTCCGCCCTTTGACCTCCCCTTATGGAAGTGGTGGCGTGGAAGGCGTGGACGGCCCCTGATACGATGGAACCTACCCCACGGAGGCCTTCCAAATTTATAACAGCCCCTTCGGACAAACAGATTTTAGCCAAGGGTGTCCCGGTTGACGCCATGGTGGTGGCTGCAGCCACTAAGAAGGAACTGGCTGATCCTTCAGTACCTGTCCATCCTCCTAACAAGGAGTCTAGGACTATGGATAGATACGGCAAGCGGATGTTTTCTTCAGCGACTTTTGTCATGCGGTCGCTGAATTATCTGTGCCACTTTACCCGCCTTCAAAGAGACATGCTCAAAGAAGTGGGTGAGGTCTTACAGGATCCAACAGCTGCGGGGTCTCAGGACAAAATAAACTCCCAGCTGGCAACCCTGAATTCCATTGTCAACTACTCCATGCGGCTTATTTCCTATGCGGCCGATGGGGCGAGTAGGGCTGCAGGCACAGGCGTGGCCTTACGGCATCACGCCTGGATGTGGCTTTGTAACTTTGCAGACCCCTTTAAGGCGTCCTTCACTAATTCCCCCTTTGATGGTTCAGCTTTGTTTGGACCTCAGGTGAAGGATAATTTGACCCAATGCGAGCAAGAAGGCAAGACTCTCTCTGCCGTGGGAGTCTGTTTTTCCACCCCGTCTAGACCATATCCTAAGGGTCAGAAGGGTGGGAAGTAGTTGTTCCGTAAACCACAAGAGGTTGCGCCTGACGCAAGGGGTCAGTTCCTCTCTAGAGGCAGCGGGGGGAACAATAACAGACGCCGCCCTAGGGGCAGAGGAGGTCCGCAAAATCAGGGTAGCAGAGAGTCTCTTTCTGACAAACCCTTCCAGCATCCCTGAGAAGCTGCCCGACTGTCCGCCTTCGGAGGCAGTCGGGGGAAGGTTATCACTGTACCCAGAAGCCGGGCTTTCACTCACCCAAGACAAATGTGTACAGTAGATCATGTCCGAGGGTTACAAAATTCCTTTTATCCACACCCCAACTCAGCCAAAAGGACCCCTCCCAGACGTTCCACCCAGTCTAAGGGAACAAGCAGTACTAGAAATATCAAAACTGATAACAAAAAGAGCCATCCAGCCAGTCCCAGCAGACCAACAAGGATCCGGAATCTACTCTAAGTTCTTTTTGGTACCAAAAAAGACAGGGGACTGGAGACCAATACTGGATCTCAGCAGACTAAACAAGTCTGTAAGAAGAACAAAGTTCCGGATGGTCACGCTACAGTCCATTTTACCCTTTCTGGGTCAGGACGATTGGATGTGCTCAGTAGACCTTCAGGATGCGTACTACCACATCAAGATGCACAGGCGCTCCAGGTGGTTTCTCCGCTTCTGGCTGGGAGCCAGTCACTATCAGTTCAGAGCCCTGCCCTTTGGTCTCACTACAGCCCCCCGAATGTTCACCAAATGCATGGCAGCGGTTACGGCTCATCTGCGGCGTCAAGGATTCCAGGTGTTTCCATACCTAGACGACTGGCTCCTCACTGCCACCACCAGGTGTCAACTTCTCCTCTCCAGAGATTACATCATTCAAACTTGCAAAGGGCTAGGTACCTCCATAAATTTCGAAAAGTCTGCTTTGTTGCCTTGTCAGTCTATTACCTTCATAGGCGCCACCTTGGACACAGTCCGGCTTTCTGCAATACTAACCGAGCAAAGAGTTCTAGATATTCGCAGGCATGTTCACATCCTTCTTCAGAACAACAAAATCCAAGCCAGTTTTGTCCTGAAGTTATTAGATCTCTTGGCGGCAGCCATTACTCTACTTCCCCTAGCTCGCTTTCATATGCGGATCCTTCAATGGGTGCTTTTTTCCCCAGTGGTCCTTTCAACAACTTCCAATGTCACACAACATTTTAATAACCCTGTCTTGCAAGAAACACCTTTCTTGGTGGATGGTCTCCCCTCAAGTCCTTCAGGGCAGACCATTTGTTCCTTCTCCCCCGGTCACCACGGTGACAACGGATGCCTCCCTGATCGGGTGGGCATTTTCAGGGCAGGACAGTCCAGGGCACATGGCAACCTTTCGAGTGCCACCTGCACATAAATGTCTTGGAGATGAGAGCAGTACTTTTAGCATTGCAAGCCCTTCAGGACTCTCTTCCTATCGGGACTATTGCAGTTCAGACGGACAATATGTCCATAGTGTGGTACATCAACAAGCAGGGCGGAACCAAGTCCTATCCCTTATGTCGAGAGGCTCTCAGACTTTGGCAGAGGGCAATCTCCTCTCAGTGGTTTCTGATAGCAACGCACATCCCCGGGAAGTCCAACATCATAGCGGACAGGTTAAGCAGAGCCATTCTCATGCCACACGAGTGGTCTCTCAAACAAGCAGTAGTGGAAAAATTTTTTCAGAGATGGGGTCCGACCTTGCTGCGACCTTTTTGCAACACCTCAAAACAGCAAGTGCCATGATTTCTTCACTCTCTTCCCTCTTCCCGGCCACCCCCCCCCCCAGAGACGCTCTAGTCCACGATTTTCCCCGGGGACTTATGTATGCCTTTCCCCACTTCCCATTAATCACTCAATTGATTCAGAAAGCTACCACCGTGAGAGCCACCATGATCCTCATTGCTCCTTACTGGCCTCGTCAGATATGGTTTCCGTTCCTGCATCGTTACCTCTTGGGGCAGCCCTGGCATCTGGACCCAGTGCCAGATCTCTTGACCCATCAGTCGGGACAGCTGTACCACTCCCTCCAATCTCTCAACCTCACAGCTTGGTTGCTCCAATTCCAACCCTAGCCAGGCTTCCCCTTATTTCCCATTCTGTGCGTGACATACTTATAGCTTCCCTAAAGTCATCCACCAGGAGGATTTATGCCAGCAAGTGGAAGCATTTTTCCTTCTGGGCAGGAGCTAGAAATATAGATCCTTTTACTGCCCCTATCCAATCAGTCCTAGACTTCCTAGCCGAATTGTTTCACTCAGGGTCTTCTTCCTCCACCATCAGAGTACAGTTAGCGGCTATTTCGAACTTTCATGCAGGCTTTTCGGACTCCAGTATCATGTCCCATAAGCTTTGTAAAACCTTTCTTAAAGGTATCTTTTTGCTTAAGCCCCCAATCAGGGACCCCCTACCGCAGTGGGACTTAAATTTGGTTCTAACTTCCTTGATTCTTCCCCCCTTTGAACCTGCGGCTTCCTGCTCCTTGAAATTGCTATCTTGGAATACTCCTTTTCTAGTCGCCATAACATCTGCGAGAAGAGTATCAGAACTTCAGGCCCTTTGCATTCGTCCACCTTATCTAGTTTTCCATAAAGACAGAGTGTCCCTCAGGACTAATCCGTCCTTTTTACCCAAGGTTTCTTCTGAGGCGAATCTAAACCAGACTGTCGATCTTCCAGTTTTCTTCCCCTACTACTCCAACAGAGCAGAACAAAAACTGCATTTTCTGGACGTTCATCGTCAACTCCGTTACTATCTGGATAGAACCAAGCAAGCTAGGAAATCTGAGCAGCTCTTCCTATCTTATGCGGCAGGGAAGAAAGGCCTTCCAGTTTCCAAAGTAACCCTTTCTAGATGGCTGGCCTCTGTGATTACTTTTGTCTATCAGCTCAGACGCCAAAAACTACCGTCAAGGCCCAGGGCTCACTCAACTAGAGCATTAGCCACCTCAGTAGCTTTTCAGGCTAGATTACTAATAGATTCCATTTGTGCGGCAGCCACTTGGGCCTCTTCTCATACCTTTATCTCTCATTACAAATTCGACATGGCCTCCCGAAGCCGGGCTAATTTTGGTTCCACCATTCTCAAAAGTCTGTTCCGATGAGCCACCCAGGGTGAAGGTGCTAGGGACGCGGTCCCATCCAGCAAGAATGAAGGCGAGATTGACAACTTAACATTGAGAAGTTATGTACCTACCATAACGTTCCATGTTAGTTGTCTTCTTCTCGCCTTCTTTCTTGCGTCCCACCCCCCATCCCCCTAGCCTGGACAGACCTAAGGATCCTTGGGGATCTTCTTCTTGCCTCAGTTTTGCCCCCTTGGCTATCTCTACTGGTAGCTATAGGTCTAGGTCACTTTCGAGTGAGGTTTCCTCTCCTCCTTTTGTTGGAGAGCAGAACTGCTATGGTTTCAGCTATCAAACGAGATCTGGGTAGTTAGCGCCTAGCATTGTGGGACATAGGGTAGCCTCGAGCCGGTATAAATAGCTCTCGAGCTTTAGTATAGGCCGAGTCGGAGCCGAGGGTCGGCTCCGAACCCATCCAGCAAGAAAGAAGGCGAGAAGAAGACAACTAACATGGAACGTTATGGTAGGTACATAACTTCTCATTACATTCGTTGGATCTGCACAGACAACTGCTCTTTTATTTACACAGAACAGCTGGTCATAGGCAATCAGATCAGTTGTTCATTTCCTTTGCCAAATTTAACTTAGGAAAGGCTGTTTCTAAAGTCACACTGTCCAGATGGATTTCTCAGTGTATTCTGTTGGCATATGAAAGTACTGGTCGGCCCGCACCTGTAGGAATCCATGCCCACTCTACCCGGTCTGTCTCTACCTCGGCAGCCTTTCGTTCTAGACTCTCGTTGGATGATATCTGCTCAGCAGCAATATGGGCTTCGTCTCATACCTTCATTAATCACTACAAGCTGGATATTGTCTCCAGAGGGAGAGCATCCTTTGGCTCTGCAGTGCTCTGGAAAATCCTTCCTTGAAGACCGCCCAAGATTTAGATATCTGGGGACTCTGTCCCATAGGTTGATGCACAAATGAAGTTAACTACTTCAGATTAAGAAGTTATGTACTCACCATAACGTTCCATCTGAGTAGGTAAACTTCATTTGTCAGCAACCGACCCCCCCTCCGTCCCCCTGACCTTCGGATGTTCGAGATGTTACCTTCCTTATGGCAAGGGTATGTAGCTAGTTTTGCGGGTGATTGTTTGTATGCTTATCTAGCTGTGGGCAAACTCGATCTGAGGTCAGGTAGGGTTGGCAGGGGATTATGAGTAGGGGGAGGAGCTCGGATCTTTGCTGTTGGAAACTGCCGGCTCAGATCCGATATGGATCCGAAGACCCATAGGTTGCTGACAAATGAAGTTTACCTACTCAGATGGAACGTTATGGTGAGTACATAACTTCTTATTCTCCATTCCTCAGGCATCCTCTCACTTTCCAAGATTTCATTAAACAATCTAGTTAAAAACTCCACTGCCATTTCACCTAAACACCTCCGTGCTTCCACAGGTATGTCATCTGGATCAACAGCCTTTCCATTTTTCATCCTCTTCATAGCTATCCTTACTTCCTCCTTGCTAATCCACTGCACTTCATGATTCACTGTCCGCACATCATCCAACCTGATACAAAGTAAAAGATATATTAGTATGATTTTTTTTTATTACTGTTTATGTACTTTTGTCACTTTTTAATGTTAAGTGCATGAAGATGTTTAAAAAATGATTTCCTTTGTTACAAACATCCCTTCCAGCATTTCTGACAAAATAATCTATGTAGAATTTTTAAAATTTGCTAGATTGTTACATTCCCCCCAAAAATTGTGTTGCCATTTACTTGTCACATATCACAGAGTTAAAGTTTTCCATAATTGTTTCCACATGTGCCTCTTATTGGTTTCTCCATTCATCTGCTTTATGAAGATTTTCATAGAATTTCTGGAATATGTCTAATTACCTCTGTAGGTTTTCTGAGAATTTTTCTTGTCCATAGGATTGTTGCCAAATTTAGGGAACCTTTGTTTTCTTTGGCCCATCCCATTATGCTACAAGTTTCTGTGCTCTACAATTATTATCAAAAGTATCTGCTTAAGAGCATTTCTGATTTTGTGCCTCTTATCCAAATACTCTCTTATTTTCTCTTTAGCAGTCGGCATTTGCTCCTCTTCTTGTTTTGTGAGACTCCAATTCTTCTCCAATACATTAAACTTTGTCATCCCCCCTAAATAATTCCTATTACGTCATCCCCATATTTCTTTCTTGTTTTTACCATATGTTAAATTGCATTTTCATTTCAATCCACTCTGTAGCTGTCTCTTTTGAAGAAATGTATATCTTCCTTAATAATTCTTTAATCATTTCCACTACCTAGTGCTTAAACCTCTGTTATAACTGAAAAGTAGGAAACACCAGTGTCTCATTTTTGCTTAATTACCTTGCACCTTCTTACTTTTTGTCAGTGTATAATCAGAAATAGTTTAGATATCTTTTAAAGTTTTATATTAAGTATCCTTGCCCCTGTAAAATTCTGTGCAGTGTAGCTCAGTTATTGTATTTCTGAGAATAAAGTCTGCATTCTGTCTGAGTACTTGTTACTAAATTCACATCTTCCATTGTAGATATTGTCATATATTTCTTTTTTTAAACACTTCTATTGAATTATCACTTACGACATAGGCACACTTACATTTATAAAAGTAATCAAACCATGTTAATAACTTCACATTTGCAAACATTATAGGATATAGCACAATAAATGTGACATATAGTCTAAGCAACATTAAATTATTCAGTTCATGCCTTCTCTTAAACTTCATTCCTCCTCCAAAACATTTTTCTGCATGTATTGTTCTCACAGTTTCCATTTTTTCCTATGTAATTTACTCCTACCCTACTTTCTTTACTTTTATCATCACCATCAACCCCCATTTTCTACATGGAAATAGGGTGTTGTGTTAACTGTCTCCATCTCTTGCTATTCAGTGCCACTCTCTTGCCTTCTCTGACACTCATTCCTGCCTGTCGCAGGTCTTCTCTCACGCAATCCGTCCACCTCTTTGAATGCTCTCGTTTCTTCTTGCCTTCCTCCTATTTGTCCCAAGTCATCTTCACCAGATTGTTGTCTTCTTTTCTGCACATGTGCCTGAACCACGTAATCTGTTCTCCTTGACCTTTTCTGTAATTGGAGCTACTTTGGATTCTGTTCTTATGTCCTCATTTCTTCATCTTTCCCACAGTATGCATCCTACCATCTGTCTCAGTTCATCTCCATCACCTATAACTTCCTCAGCTGCTCTGCCTTTACTGCCAGGTTTCTGTACCATACAGTAGTACTGTTCGCATGACTGTCTTATACACCTTGCTTTTCTGCTTCTTTGGCATTCTTCTGTCATATACTACACCTGAGACTGTGCTTGTTGGCTGCAACACTTCTGATTCTAGCTTTGACCACTTAATTTAGACTTCATTTCTCCTAAACCACCCTTCCCAGATAATTGAAGCTGTTAACCTGTTCCACTACTCTCCCTTCTTATCTCAATTCTCAGCTTCTTCTAATTTCCCCATTTGCTGAAAATACAATTGTCCTTTCTGTACTCTGTTTTATCTTGCATCTTCAGTTTTGCATTCTGTTCCCCTGTCCTTTGTGATGTTCTTGCTCAGAGTCTGCAGGTAATACCACATCATCTGCATTCAGCAACTTTTTTGATCTGACCTGTTTGCTAATGTAATCTGTCACCGGTATGAACAGCAATGGGTTCAGAGCTGAACCCTGATATACACACCCACTCTCACTGGGAACCTCTGTGTGAGACTGAACAATGTTCATGCTTGAGTCATTGGGTCCTTGTACATAGCCTGCATTAATTCTAAAGAATCTGGGACTTCAGACTGCTGCAGGAGTGCCCAAATCAGCTTTCTTGGGACTTTATTGCTTTTTCCAGGTTTAGGAATGCCCAGTTGGGCTCTTTCCTCATCTGTAGCTTCTTCTCAACTATCTGTCTCACTGCAAACATCGGGTCAGTTTTACTGCATCCTTATCTGAATTCGAACTGCTCATCTCCCACCTTACTTTCTACTAATCTGTGTATTTGTTTATCAGTCACCCTTTCCAGAACTTTCTTGCAGTGTGACAGGAGTTTGATACCTCTGTACTGCCCATAGTTGTGAATGCCCCCTTTGTTTGTGAATATTGGCACAAGTATGCTTATTCTGAAGTCATGTGGGAAACGCCTTTCTCTCCACACTGCTATGAGTACCCTCATGAGCCATTTCTCACCTATCTTACCCAGCATCTTTATCATATCTATCGTGACCTCATCTGTGCCTGCTGCTTTCCCTGACTTCATTTTTTCCTTAGTGCAGTTCTTACTTTTAGAGTAGGCTCTTCTTCTTCTTCTTTCCTCATAGGCCGTGTTTAGGGTAGTACAGCTTCTGCCACAGCTTCTGTGTGGTTTTCTTCATTTTTAAGCTGCTGGAAGTACTTTGATGTCCTGTGGACTGGTGAGCAGGTTGTTGCTGGCATCCCTTATGAAGGGTGTCTGACTATCTTCTTTATATTTCTGTCTTTGCCTTGCAACCTGATATAGGTTCTATGTGCCATCTACTGATTTACTTTCCAGAAGCTGGTAGAGTGCCTCTGATGCCCTGTTCTTTGCTATTGCAACTCCTTTCTTAGCTTTTTTGTAAGCAGATTAGTATTCCTTCTTAATGTAGTCCATCTTTTCTATCTCCCAGTTATTCCTGCACTCCTCCTTTCTTTTGATGAGTTACTAGACATCTGTATTCCACCACTAGCTTTCTTTATGTACCTTATTTCCATACCTGGCTTGGTCATAAATCAGATCTTTAGTCCTTACACATGCTGTTTTGAGGTGCTGCAATTCTTGTTCAACTCCACTGATTTCCTTTTCTTGAGGTGTTGGAGCCCTGAGTAATTCTTTGAATTGAACTGTTGTATTTTCTCTTCAGTCAACTTCTAGGTCTTCAGCTTGGTCTCTGTTGATCTTAGAGCCTTCTCTGACCACTGCTTGCAGCTGATTGTGGCAACCAGTGGTTTATGCTGTGGGCCAACTGTTTCAATGGTGATGGCTTTACAGTCGCTGATTCCTTTGAATCCGATCCAGCCATTAGCCAGTCAGAAGTCTAGAATGGCCTCTCTTTCTTTATTCCTGTTGCTCCACCCATGTGGACCCAGGCAGTCCTTTTCTGCCAGTCCGGATATGTGCATTCAAGTCACCCATTTTTTAACACTAATTCATGTTCTTCTGCCTTATCTGTTAGGTCCTGCTACTGCTGTCTGAATGCACTTGTTCTCATTATCACAACCCTGCTGTGTTGCATAGACAGAGATTATGAATACTGCTCTATCATTGGATTACTGTCTGATTGGCATGGGTGTCACTAATTCTGATGACATCTCACGGTCTTCTGAAGCCTCTCCCTCATCACAGTTCTCGCACCATTTTCTTACCATCATGCCATCTACTTCCAAGCTTCATCCTGTCAGTGAACCTACACTGAGTGTAGCAATTTTTAGTTTGTTTGACAAGATGGTTGGTTTAGTTTGTTTGACAAGATGGTTGGTTTTATGTCCAGCTTTCGCTGAACAGTGCTGTCTCAGAAAACTCACACTGGCCAGTAGGGGCACATACCACCTGGGTCCCCGGCAAAGGATGCAGAAGGCTGGGTCTACTGTGCCCATTTGGCGATGTTAGTCAACATGACCAAATCATCTAAAGCTGTATCTTACAACATCAAGTGGCTAGCACTACCACAATGCACAATGTGTGGTCCGTGTTCTCCTATCTTGAGGATACTGCATGCCACAGTACATACTCAAAGCAGTTGGTCTATACATCTTTTCCATTTTAGGGTACCATGCTGCCCACAGAAGCATTGTTCAGTGAGTTTTCTTTGGCGATGGGAGGATCCCCACAGAGACAAAGTAAGAACATGCAAACTCCTAACATGCACTGACTGGAGGTCAGGATCAAAGCTTGTACCTTATGCTTGGAAAGCAAAAACCTTAACCATTATGCCAGCTGGTCTCTTCTTTTCATTTATCTCTGTTACAATATTCGTTACTTCAAGTGTAGTCTGTTTAGTTTTTTATTTCCATTTTCTAGTAATTGCTTTTTTTGACAGCTACCAGAATTGAACTTGACAAGGCCTTACTGTGCCTAGGCAATTCTGATCCTGTATCCCAGTTCAAAAAATAATTTCCTTAGTGGAAAGTGGTCCTTAGTGGTTAGTATTCCTGGCAGAGTACTCTGCAGGGAATTTGTAGCGTCTGCCAACTCATTATACTCCCAAAGCGTATGTTCCCAGTTATCTCTTACTTCCCTACCACACCTCCAACATTTGCCATCTACCTGAGGAAGAATTTTTTGTAGCTCACTTGAGGTGTAAAAATGTCCATGCAAACACTTCCAGGCAACAATTCTATATCTGCTAGACTTTGTTGCATATTTGGGAACCATAAATGTCTGCCCATTGTTTCTTTGTGGATTGCATGTCTAATCTTTCTTCCCAATCTTTTCTGACCTCCTCTGATTGATTCCTCCAATTCCTATAGTTACCGTGCAGTATTTTAGATGCACTACTAATTGTCCCTTTTTTAACAGCAGCTTCTGCTTTAGTTTCAGTTAAAAACTCAACCAATGCAGGTCTTTCATTTAGGATTCCCTATCCCTTTCTCTCAGTCAGTATTCTAATGTCAGCCCCTAATAGGGAAATAATCACTAACCTGCAAGAAAAATGTCTTCTTGGCCTCTTCCATTCTTTCACCTTTCCTTCTCTGTTTATTCCCAAAACCTTGGATCCTTTAGTCCAGTAAATTCCAGCCCTGTCTTGTCTATTCTCTGTACTTCTAAATGCTGTTATCCCTATTGGCAGAATCTCCTTTCTCCATTCGTGCTTTGGCTTAGTTAGTATATTCTCTGCTAATTTATGAATATAATATTCTTTCCGACTTTTTCTCCTCAAGGATGCGTGTCCAAAATCCCATTCTTTCTTTATTTCTTGAATTATCCTCTTGCTTCATCCATCCCTTTCCACATTGAATTGTAGCTTTCTGCTTGTGTTATATGTAATAGCCTTAACTGTGTAGCCCTGAAATATCCTTTAAAATCACGTAATCCTAAACCTCCTTGTTTGGTTGAGAAGATCCGCTTATTCTACTTGACTCTTGCCTTCTGCCCCTCCCAAATGAAATCCTTCAGCTCTTTATTAATTACTGTTGACAACTTCTGCTCTGGTTGATAAAAAATATGCCTGACTTTTGTATAAAACTAAAGGGACTAGAAACATTTTTACTGCATGTATCTTGCTATCTATATGTAAGGGCTGATATTCACATCAATTTCTTTACAAATTTTTATTTATTTAACGTTTGTTAACCGGGAAAGTCCGACTTGGAATTTTCAGTAGAGGCCCAGGGAGAAATGCTCCAGATGTATGTCTTTGTAACATGGGAGGAAACCGGAGCACCCGGAGGAAACCCACACGAGGGAGGACATGCAGACTCCACACCCCAGCCGAGAATCGAACCGGAGAACCTCTTGCTGTGAGACGACAACGCTACCCGCTGCACCACTGCACCATCCAAATATGTCCTCTTTTGTTATATTTTCCCTTCTAATCCTGCCAGTATATCATCATTATTGCAAATCAGGTTCTAGTCCTAGCCCATAAATAATAATCCCCTCTGAAAGCTAATTATTTCTCCCAAAAGTATTTAACTTTTGTAATAGTGGTTATATATGGAATATAAATGCATACTAGTGTAATCCTTCCTCTCTGCCACAAGCTATTTAATACTACAAATCTGCCATTATAGTTTTTCTGTTCCTCTTCTTTCACTATTGGAGCCATTTGCATAATCGGTATTATTTCTCCCTTTTCTGATGCTGTTCTGGATGTCCATTCTGTCATTTCTTTCCTAAATTCACATGCTTATTTTTGTCCAAGTGTGTTTCCTGTAAGATTATTATTTACATCCTACACATTGTAAGATAATTCAGTACTGTCTGCTTTTTTGTCTATCTCTGCATTGCCATTTACTTTCAGTGTTAAAATTAATAAAGCAGCCATTTTGATAAAAAGCAGTTAACTTTTGCATATTGTGCGTGACACATCTTTTTGCATATAGTCGTATCTTGCAACTTACATGCACACATTAATGTGTTTGAGCCCAAGTTACATTTTCCCCTCACATTTTGCTTCGGTAAAACACTCAAAACAAAAACCTAAATACATTGTTAACCTCAACCACTTTTACCTTAAAGTAACACAAAAAAATATATGCTTCCCAATAAGGAAGACCATCCTTCCATACAGAGGCTGTAGCCTCAGATACCTAACTACACCCACAGGCTTTACCTTATTCTAAAGTTAGGTTCATCCAATGCTAGAGCCAGCATTTCCTCTTGGAAAGATACTATCTGTTCTTGTCCTATCTTTATTTCTTGTATGCTCACAGTTAGCTGACTTTTAGCCTTAAGGAAAACAAGCCTTAGCTAGTTTTAAATGATTAAACTAGATTATGCGCTGTTGTATTTAATACTGAAATACTACAGCCGCAGAAGATGTAAATACTTGCAAAATTATTCACTTTCCTCATTTTCACTGAACTGCTTAACAGTTCCCTTTAAATACTTAAAATGTTTCTTATACAAATGACCCAAGAACACATTATTAAGTAATTTCCTCATTAATTGATTGCGCCTGTAGACTTTTGTCTTCAGCTGCATGTTAAAACTACCCCACCTCACATTTAAAATGCCTCTGCATATTCTACAGAATTACTTTACAATATAGCATACAATTTTATATGTGGAAATTTGTGTATGTATATACACTACAAAGAATAAAAAAATTTTGTTTTCACTTTGGTTATGTTTTCAGTTCCTTCAGTATCCCACTAAACATTAATGACAAAGTAGAAATTGTATGCTTTAGATTTTCCCCACAAGTTTAACACAGTCATTACTGCTAGTCTTCCTCATCTCAACCACCCCAACACCAGTTTCTAGTTCAAGTTCAAGATAGTCCTGATTTTTTTCTTGTGAGCTCCTGTTTTTTTTTTTCTAATGCTCAATCATTTTCTTTTGGAGCAATGGAAAAGGTGCCACTGGCAACTTCTCTCTGTTGTCTTTTCTGTTGTTGGAAGAAAGAGACAGCAAGCTGATAGGGGCTGTGCTTCTCACTCTGTTAACTTTTAATTTCCTCTTTAGCTCACCCTGTTTAACTATTTCCTCTTTAGCTTGTTCTAATTCTAAAAATGTATTTTTATCCTCTAGAAAAATATTCTAAACACAGATGAATAGAGAAACTTGAATCAAACAGCTGCCTCTTGACATCCCCTGACTGCAGGGATAAACTTGCTTCTCTTCTGTCTGGTGAAAAATGTACATTTATTTTCGACCAACAAGATGGTGTTCACAAATTTTAATAGTTTTCTTCTGTCACAGTTTTCACAGGAGCAGCTCTTTTCTGGCATAACTGCATATTTTCTAATGTAGATCTTTGCTGCTTTTGTATGGCAGTACACACAATGTGCCCTTTTCAGTTCACAAATCCTGATGTGGAATACCAGTCAGTTGCTTATTTATACTTGCATAAAACCAGTGCAGTCTGTTCTTTTCTATTTCTCTGATATAGCAAAAAATGTGTGGTTTCCTCTGCATGCTTTGTCTTCTATTTTTTGAAACTGTTCATCTTTAGAAACCTCATATTCTGCCAATCTTTTTTGCTTTTTATTCTCTGATTTCTGCAGTTTTATTAGCTCGTCTGAATAGCTGCTTAGAACTTCTGTTATTTCCAGCATTTTGTCTTTTGACTTTGTCCCTGCAGTGTCTCACTTATTTTAAACACTGCTGAATGCATTTGATTTGTTTTTTCATTTAAATTACAGAAAACCATTTCCTGTACAAAACTGAAACCTGAACTGATTTTTGCTGGAGATGTAAGGAAGAAGGCTCTTCCCCACCAGAGATTTTTTTCTTTTCATTTTCTAGATGACTTTTCTGCTAGTTTCTCCAGATTTCTTCTTTGTTGATATCCAGTTAGTGTAGTGATTAATCAGTAAATGAATTTTACCCAAAATGTTAAATGTACCCATTTTGATATTTCACACTGTGGCACTCTAATCATCCTACTTCTTTTCAGAGTGCAACCATATTGGAATCCCAGTTATCCAAAATAGTATATTCTGGTGGGTTTATTGAAGTCTAGTATAGTGTAATTGCCTGATCAGTCACACTCCTCATTTGTTGTGGTTCTTCAGATGTTTAGGGTATTGTAGTTTGCAGAGTGTCTTGTAAACCAAGCTGTATCTCTTAGCATCATGAGTTGTTTTGTTTTACTAAATAGCCAAGGTGCTGGGTACTTTTGGCTCTTTTAGTTCTAAAAGGGGCATGTTCATTCATAAAGATGTTATTAAATTGACAGCATTATCTAATGGTAGAGATTTTAGACTGTTCCAGTTACAGTTTTCAATCACTGAAGTTTCGTTTTAGAAATCTTTGTCTCACCTACCCCTTTGTGTGAAGGTTGTTGTGTGCCTTTTCTCTTTCGGCATAAGATGGAACAAGAAGCCAGTAGTGTTGACTGCTGTAGAAGAGATTTTTGTTACAGAAAGATTACTTTGCTTATTACCTACATAATTGTACTACATACATCCTACCATTTGTAGGATATCTTCACGTTTGTCAGACTTTCGATTATGTCTCCCTCCTGCAGGTCATGATGATGCTCCATGACAGAGCCACATCATTCCCCGTTTACCCTTTCCCTTACTGTAGTGGATGTGAGGGCTGAGAGTTTCTTGCTGGGGGGGCATGTTTCATTCTCAGATTACCAAGTACAATCCCCCACTGTGTCCCAGTTGCCAGTTAAGCAGATGATGGAGGAGGCAGTTGACAGGGTGGTAGCCTATTAGATAACCACTGTATTACCCCTTTTAGAACAGATTGCTTATTTGCTCAGTGGCAGGACCCCATCCATTGGACTTCCAGAAGTGAGTATGATCCCACTGACATCTCTCTCTCTGGGTCGGTTAGCAGCCACCTCACTGCCTATATTCCAGTCTGTGCCCAGCAAGGTATTCTGTTGTGCCACAATCCACTCTTTGTGTTGTGTTTGCCTCTCTCTCTTTCTCCAGCCATTGTCTCTGCTTCCTACATCCATTCATGTTTGTCTTTACTGCCTTGTCTTTATTTTTGTGCCCTACAGTGACTACCCTTCCCCACCTCTCATCACTTCTTTTTCCCCTAGTCACCCTTCCCATCATCTTTTTTCTCCTCATCATATATAAAATGGGTACGTATTCCACTAAAAAGTGCCCTGCCTTACCCATACCTGTATTTTCTTTGTTTCCTTATGTGTTGTTCCTGCATTTCTTACTGCCCTATACTTCTCTTTCCTCCCTTATCATGAAACAAATAAGAATTCAGCTGACTAAACATCAAATAGCAGGTGTTTCAGTAGACTATAAACTGTAGATATATTGGTATGCAGCTCTCCCCAACAGCCTGTTCCTATATTCACTGACTTGTGCTATCTTCTCCTTTCTGGTCTTACAAGGTTTGTGCTAGCCATAGAATGACTGCTCTCTTGCTCTGCATTTTACTTGTTGCTCTGCTGCACTGTGGCTGGTTTGTAGCTTTTTTGCATTGCTGCTTTTTCCACAGAGAAACAAAGCAGTGTGCTGAGATCTAGATTATTGTATACCTTCATAAGTTCATAGGTAAGTACTAGGCTAGCTGCCCTTGCAGTCCATTTTAAGCCTAGCCAGTTCCCCTCAAAGGTGAGAATCAAACGTTGTACCTTCTGTGTCTGTGAGGTAAACACCTTAACTATTATGCCTACATACAAACTTGTACTCTGTTGTATCTTTTGTGTGAAGCACAAGCCTTTCTGCAGTGGGTAAAACATCTCTGTGAATCCCAGCCTTTCAGTAGGTTTTGCAGATCTGAAGCTGAACTGCTTTGCTTTGGAAGAGTCTGCCACTGATGTCAGTAATTTTAGACATTCGGTACTTTTTAAACAGTTTTTTTAAATGTCTTTATTAAATCATCACACTTTAAGTTGCAACACATATGTTAACAGAAAAGAAACCATAGTACCATTTTTCCATTGTCATCATCATGCAGTATACATGTTTTCTTTTTAGTAGTTTTCATTCACTCTTTGTGGCTTCCTAGCACAGAAAGATAGCGGCCTATATAAGCTCACCCATACAGGAGGGAGGTAGTAGTCTAGGCTCATTGCATTTGCTGGGTTAAGAGCCTGCCTGGCTCTGTGCTGAAAGTAGTATGCCACTTAGTGTAGATAATGTGCATGTAGCTCCTTAAGACTGCCAATGCAGAGCTCACAAGGTTGCTGTGCAGTCTTGGTGCTGGGGGTTAGCACCTGTTCCCCAGCCACAGTATAAGACTGCAGCAGACCCCTCAATCTCCTCACCAGCCCTAAACATTGATTGGTTTAAGCCCAAGGAGACTAATGTTGGTGTGATATACCCAGAGAATATGAAGAAGAGAATAGCTGGTAGCAGCTGATAGTCAGTGGTGGGGGTGATGCATAAACAAAAAAAATTCACTCCATTACATATATTGCTCTATTCTTCCCTCCCTTAGATCATACTCCACCTTCTGAACATTGTTCTGCATGTAGTCTTTACACAAATTCCATTTATTTCTCTGTAATTTGCTCCTTCATTTTTTTCTAACCTAAAAAAAATAATCTCACTAAGCTAGCTAACTCGTATAACAATATTGTCAGATTTGCCACTGGGAACCCATTTAGAACTCGCCACTGTCAGAACCTACAGCAGCTCGACTGGCTTGAACTAAAAAACATTTTGATACTTTCCCAACTTACCATTGTCCATAGGATATTTTACCAACCTAACAACAGACCTATACTTTCTAGCATTATAAACCCCTATACAAACCTCAGTTCTTTACGCTCTTCTAGTAAACTACTGGGTAGCATTAGCAAGTCTAATAACTTGGCAGGTGACTCCTTGTTCTCTAATACCGCTGGAAAATATTGGAACCTGTTGCCATCAGCTCTAACTTTACTTCCCTCCTTTCCACTCTTTAAACAAATGCTCAAAAAACATCTCAAAACACACTGGTTATGCCCTTGCTGCTACCCTGACTAAAATTCTACTTTCTCTATTTCCTATCTCTATACTGCCTCCTTTCGCCAGTCAATACTGCTTACCCCTCGGGAAGTAGTAACTATCTGAAATTTTTGATGCAACTAGGTGATGAACTAAACTTTTATGTATTGTAAACTACCTCAGTTATCTTGCCAAGAGTGTCCTGTCCTATTTGCGTACGTGTGTTTCACAAATAGTATAATGTTTTTCTTTTACACTATTGCTCTCTGAACATACTTTTTCTATATATTTGTGCCTGATAATTTTTGTTTGTTTTTGTTTATATTGTACTGTGTGGAGCTTTTATCCCCGGGCCTCTGCTGAAAATGGAAATATATCCAGTTGGACTAGCCCGGTTAACAAATGTAAAATAAAAAAATAAAATAAAAATAAATAAATAAAGGTTAACTCCAGTCCCAGTTTCATTTAACAATATTCAGTGCAACCATTGTTGTGGTTTCTTAGATTTTGAGTTCGATTTTCTAGTTCATTGCCTTTTTTAGCCATCAACAGTCTTAAAATTAGTAGGGCCTTACTATGTTTAGGTAGCTTAGATCCTATAACCTAGCTTAAAAGAATCATTTCCTTAGCTATTACCAACATTTCCTTTCAAGTACTCTATAGGGGATTCTAAACTTTACCAATTATTTACATTCTCATAAATATGCTCCTAATTTCTTCTCTTCTCCATCATATCTCCAACATTTATGCTCTGCCAGAGTAAAAATTCTAAAACTGAAGAAAAACAAACTGTCAAAAAACAAACCAAAAGGTTCCGAACCAGCAGGTGTAAAACTCCAAAGGTTTATTAGGAAATGTAAAAGTAAAGCGCTTTTCGTCTCCCTTAGTAGGAAGACTTCTTCAGACAAAGGAAAAAATCATCAAGCACAATTTAAAACCCAAAAAAAGGGGGGGGGGGTTACAAAATTACAAACAGCTGCCTTAATTGAACCCACTGCCTTAATTGAACCCACTGACATACCTTCACATTTAAAGTTGTATTACATTAAAAGCATAAATAAATGTCCACTTAGTGTAGATAGGGTGTCAAACAATAAAAAAGTTTTCAAAAAAGAAACATGAACTTGATAAAAGTAACCAAGAATGTCTTAGTGAAGATTCATGAACCTAATCAAGTGTAAATACTGTTTGTTTCCCTTAAAATACATTTTAGCAAACAACTTTTCATAGGGTAAAACAAAACTCATACAGAATGTTATATAGGGAAGACTGACAGAAAACTTAGAGAGAATTTATGAACATACGTACCACATTAGGAAGAAGAGCAACACTAATGCCCTTGCAAGACATTGTAATAACAACCCTTCTCAAGCTTTCCTTTTTAAAGTTATAGACCAGGTACTTACAGATGAAAGAGGAGGACCCCAACAATTGTTATTTAAAAAAAAAAAAAAGGCACTCATTTGGCAACTTAAAATGAACTCTTACACGTCACCAGGGTTGAACGAAGTTACCTCTTTGACTTGTGTTTTAAAGTTAAGAAACCTGCTAAGATAAGACTTCTTTCATCATTACTTAAACCTCAAGTCTGGTTTTCAAACCTTAATTCACAAATGTTTAACTTGAGAAACATTGTTTTTTTGACCTCTGCAGCGCTTCGCTGTACTTTGACCCATACCTTATTTTATTTTATTTTTATTTTTATTTTTATTTTCATTTTGCATAGTTTCGTTCAGGATTTGTGTGTTTTATTTTTGTCAGGTTCTGCATTGTGGTCTGACTTGATTTTTGCTTACTTCTAGACACATACACCTTTTTGCATAAGTAACAATGAGATCTTAATGTTTAGACCCACGGTATTTTGAAGTACTAAGTTTACCTATTGTCAATGTCATTGAACACCAACAGCTGTGGATTTATTTAGGTGTCGTGTTTCTTTCTTTCTTTTGTCTTCTGCTAATTTATTTATTACCTTTTTCGCACACAGTACAAACTCATTTGCAGAGCAATGTGTCGTATTCATGGGCACGATTGTGAACTGATTTTTCATTTGTTTGGCTATCCGCCTTTTCATGCTTAGTACCTGCATGGTTCTTGAATGAAGTACCGTCTTGTGAATCCAGCGGTTTGTTTGTTTTGATTTAGAAGTGTCTTCCACGCAATGCCTTGCCATATTTTTTCTGAAACAGTTGCATTTTGACTTGTTTTGGCTGCTACAACTGTGCATACTAAAGCTTAGAAAGTGTTCTCATCGCAGCTTGGTGCTTTACCCATTGCTCAAGGAACATTTAAAAAAAAAAAAATATTTTTCATATACTGTTGTTGCATTCTGTTGGCGTTGAAATGACAAGCAATTTCTGTGTTAGATTTTTAACACAGAAATAAACATATTCGGTTATTTAACATTAGAAATAGCATTTCTTTTATTAGAAACGCCTTTGAAATTCCGCTTTTTGCAAACTCCTAGTTGAGTTGCACTGTTTATTTATTCATGTATTATTGATTCTTCATTATGCATTAGAGATGTGTACTCCTTACTACCTTTTCTGTTAAGGAATGGATATTATATTTGTATATACTTAGTTGCAAGTATTACTTCATTTTTTTTTTTTTTTTTTTAATCACAAGATTCTGTATGAGTTTTGTTTTACCCTATGAAAAGTTGTTTGCTAAAATGTATTTTAAGGGAAACAAACAGTATTTACACTTGATTAGGTTCATGAATCTTCACCAAGACATTCTTGGTTACTTTTATCAAGTTCATGTTTCTTTTTTGAAAACTTTTTTATTGTTTGACACCCTATCTACACTAAGTGGACATTTATTTATGCTTTTAATGTAATACAACTTTAAATGTGAAGGTATGTCAGTGGGTTCAATTAAGGCAGCTGTTTGTAATTTTGTAACACACCCCTTTTTGGGTTTTAAATTGTGTTTGATCATTTTTCCTTTGTCTGAAGAAGTCTTCCTACTAAGGGAGCGAAAAGCACTTACTTTTATATCTCCTAACAAACGTTTGGAGTCTTACACCTGCTGGCTCTGAATCTTTTGGTTTGTTTTTTGACAGTTTGTTTTTCTTCAGTTTTGGAATTGTTAGTTGTTCTCATGGCTACCAAACCCAGCTTGGGTTGCTCTGGAGATATTATCACTCAACCTTCTTTGCTGCCTGACTCTGGATCGAATGAAATGATGAACTTAACCCAATTAATCCAGCTTATGAATGAAAAACTTGAAAATCTTTCTACAAGGGTGGATAACTTGTCACAAACAAACACCTCAGTGAGACCTAAAATCATGGCTAACTGTGCTCCCAGCACTCAACTACAAGGGTGTTCGACTACATGTAATTGTTCTGGAAACGGAGCTACTAATGAAGGAGCGAACCACACTGGTGTACTAAACCCATGACGGAATGAAACTAGTGGTGAAGTTTCCACTTTTTTAATTCTACAAATGAAGCCTCCTCTGGGCTTATAGGGCTTCCTAACATGACTGAATGGTTAAAGTTACAACCAGTTTTTGGTTCCAACCACAACGAAAGGATTGGTAGAGGCTCTGCTGGAGGAGGTGAGTCCTTACCTTTTAAATTAAAGGAAGTTGACAAGAAAATGCTGAAACTTAAAAAACTACAACTGGAAGTGAGCTACTTTGCAGAATGTAAGAAACAGGGAGTAGTACCGAAAGGTTTACGATCTTGGCAGTACCCATCAGGTTTGGAAGCTGGAACAGAATTTTACAATGAACTTCTTTCTTTATTTGACAGACATGGTACCGAACTTATGGACATGATGTGTAAGCATTATGCCATATCCATAGAAAAATTGACAAATGAGGTCACTGGGTTGAATAATGACATAAGGACACACCCAGACTTTGAGATACCATTACAATTACAAGAGAGTGTTTTCATCTATTGACCAACAATTAGTTAAGAACTCTGAGGCGAAATTAAAGAAACTAAGAAGGGACATTAATGACTACAAAAATGGATCTGCTTACCCTAAACCACCTCCCTCTCAGGGTAAAGGCATTTTTGGTCATCAAACCCAACGCAATTACTTTGTGTCTCCTTATGGTAGTAAAGACCCTGAGCCTGCAATGCGAGTAGGAACAGGTGTTGGAGAATTAGATGCATTTGAGGGAGACTGGAGAAATGATGACCCTGACTTGCGCCCAGCCAACAATTTGGCTAATAACCATTTTAACACTAATGACAGTAATGATTCTTTTTCCAACAGGGGCCAGAACCATCAACGGAGATACAGTATGAGGGGCAGGAAAGAGAACATCAATTACAACAGATAACTTCAGCACCCGTCATTTTATCAAACAACACTGGAGACTTCAAAGTGTACAATTACTCTAATTTTAACATTAGACATGAACTTTGTAACATTTTTAGCAAAGGACTGACCTTTGTACCTGATGAGCACTTTGACCTACCAGCGACTTTGATTGACTTGAAGTTATACATCCGAAAACTTAACCTGTCCTTGATTTTCGGAGACAAGCCTTTTGTAGAAGACCCTTTGAGGGTATCTAGTACTTACAACCCACCAATTTGCCCCCCTTTATCTTTGAACAAATGTGTGAGGCCGATTTCAGGGCTCTGTACACGACTAGAAAGAGGAATACCATTAGGAATGTTTCAGATAATGAAGTAGAAGTCTTGAACCTAGTCAGTCAGAACTTTACCGGTCAGAGTTTTGAAACCAGACAAAGGAGGTGGCTTGGTGATCATGGACAAAGAGGAATATGATAAGAAAATGTTGGACATTTTGAATAGTAACACCTATGTTAGATCAAGTATCAACAAAATGAATATTGCATATAAAAAAATCTTTTCCTTCTTTAGGGACTTATTGATTGAAGGCATGATCAGCATTGATATTTACAACTATATAGTGGTTCCTAACCCAAAAACACCTAACTTATTTGGTTTACCCAAGATTCATAAAAACCTTCAAAACCCCCCCTATGAGGGCTTTAGTCAATGCTAGGTCTTCTATTACTTATGCTTGTGCCAAGTTTGTTGATGAGTTATTAAAGAAGTGTGTGTCCCAAGAGTTACAAATAGTTAAGGACTCCTGGGCTTTTTTAGAAAATGTAGACAAATTTGAATACTGTGACAACATTCATTTTCTTACAATAGATGTAGTCGACCTTTACTTCTCCATACCCCACGACATAGGGATTGAATATGTCACCAGAAACCTAATAGCACATGGAGCGGAGAGTGATGAGATCCGTCTAATTCAAGAACTATTAGACGTGATCCTGAACAATAACTATGTTGGATTTAATGGGGGCATACATAAACAAATAATTGGAGTACCTATGGGTTCCCCTTGTGGAGCTAGCTACGCCAATTTAGTACTGGCCCAGTGGGAACACGACTATGTATTTAAGGACAACAATTTTCAGAAAGTCAAACTATACAACAGATTTTTGGATGACATTTTCATTATGTTTCAAGGTAACATAGGGGATGCAAACAACTTTGTTGAGGTTTTAAATAACAGCACTCCATTTTTGAAATTCACATTTACCTTTGGTGAAGACACCATTAACTATTTGGATGTTGAATTGAAGAGAGACGGCATCCATAGGGGTTATGTTGCTAAAACTTACAGGAAACCCACTCACTCTAACACTGTTACATTTTTCTAGTTGCCACCCGCTACACCAGAAAAAATCGGTTTTAAAGGGCCAACTAGTTAGAGCGGCAAGAATGACTACTGAAGACTCCGCCTTCAACGAGGAATGTACCTTGTTGAAATGCATGTTTATGAGTCGTGGGTACCCTGAATCACTGGTGGATGACACAATAGGAGAAGTTTGTAGGAAAAGGGGTTTGGGTTCTTTCAATCCCATTCTGACTTTGAAACAAACCAACGTGAACCTGGCAGAGCCAGATGAAGTCACATTACAGATTCTTGGTGTCCACTCTTCTAGCATGGGTCAAACCATTTTTTTCCCAAGAGAAGTACAATAAAAAAAGTTTCATTACTTCTTTTTCATTAGAAGCTAAATATATTAGCAATGTACTTAGAAAGAATTGGCAGTTGTTATCTTTTGAAAAAGAACTCACGGAGAAAATAGGAGACAAACCTGTTATCATTTTTAGAAAGGGCAGAAACCTCAAAAACATTATGGAAAGACCTTCAATAAAGCATACTAGAACTGAAGGCACATACAAATGTGAGACATATAACTATTGTAAATTAATATCTACAGGGTCCACATGTATAGTGAAGCAACGTCTGTTTAAAGCAAAGGGTTGTTACAATTGTAACTCAAAATCAGTGGTGTATTTAGCTGTGTGCCAGTCATGCCCTGCCTTTTATATAGGGAAGACTGACAGAAAACTTAGAGAGAATTTATGAACATACGTACCACATTAGGAAGAAGAGCAACACTAATGCCCTTGCAAGACATTGTAATAACAACCCTTCTCATGCTTTCCTTTTTAAAGTTATAGACCAGGTACTTACAGATGAAAGAGGAGGACCCCAACAATTGTTATTAGAAAAAAAGGAACTCATTTGGCAACTTAAAATGAACTCTTACACGTCACCAGGGTTGAACGAAGTTACCTCTTTGACTTGTGTTTTAAAGTTAAGAAACCTGCTAAGATAAGACTTCTTTCATCATTACTTAAACCTCAAGTCTGGTTTTTAAACCTTAATTCACAAATGTTTAACTTGAGAAACCTTGGTTTTCTGACCTCTCCAGCGCTTCGCTGTACTTTGACCCATACCTTATTTTATTTTATTTTATTTTTATTTTCATTTTGCATAGTTTCGTTCAGGATTTGTATGTTTTATTTTTGTCAGGTTCTGCATTGTGGTCTGACTTGATTTTTGCTTACTTCTAGACGCATACACCTTTTTGCGTAAGTAACAATGAGATCTTAATGTTTAGACCCACGGTATTTTGAAGTACTAAGTTTACCTATTGTCAATGTCATTGAACACCAACAGCTGTGGATTTATTTAGGTGGTATGTTTCTTTCTTTCTTTCTTTTGTCTTCTGCTAATTTATTTATTACCTTTTTCGCACACAGTACAAACTCATTTGCAGAGCAATGTGTCGTATTCATGGGCACGATTGTGAACCGATTTTTCATTTGTTTGGCTATCCGCCTTTTTCGCATGCTTAGTACCTGCATGGTTCTTGAATGAAGTACCGTCTTGTGAATCCAGCGGTTTGTTTGTTTTGATTTAGAAGTGTCTTCCACGCAATGCCTTGCCATATTTTTTCTGAAACAGTTGCATTTTGACCTGTTTTGGCTGCTACAACTGTGCATACTAAAGCTTAGAAAGTGTTCTCATCGCAGCTTGGTGCTTTACCCATTGCTCAAGGAACATTTAAAAAAAAAAAAAAAATTCTTTTTCATATACTGTTGTTGCATTCTGTTGGCGTTGAAATGACAAGCAATTTCTGTGTTAGATTTTTAACACAGAAATAAACATATTCGGTTATTTAACATTAGAAATAGCATTTCTTTTATTAGAAACGCCTTTGAAATTCCACTTTTTGCAGACTCCTAGTTGAGTTGCACTGTTTATTTATTCATGTATTATTGATTCTTCATTATGCATTAGAGATGTGTACTCCTTACTACCTTTTCTGTTAAGGAATGGATATTATATTTGTATATACTTAGTTGCAAGCATTACTTCATTTTATTTTTTTTTAATCACAAGATTCTGTATGAGTTTTGTTTTACCCTATGAAAAGTTGTTTGCTAAAATGTATTTTAAGGGAAATAAACAGTATTTACACTTGATTAGGTTCATGAATCTTCACTAAGACATTCTTGGTTACTTTTATCAAGTTCATGTTTCTTTTTTAAAACTTTTTTATTGTTTGACACCCTATCTACACTAAGTGGGCATTTATTTATGCTTTTAATGTAATACAACTTTAAATGTGAAGGTATGTCAGTGGATTCAATTAAGGCAGCTGTTTGTAATTTTGTAACACACACCCCTTTTTTGGGTTTTAAATTGTGTTTGATGATTTTTTCCTTTGTCTGAAGAAGCCTTCCTACTAAGGGAGACGAAAAGCGCTTTACTTTTACATTTCCTAATAAACCTTTGGAGTTTTACACCTGCTGATTCGGAACCTTTTGGTTTGTTTTTGGAGTAAAAATTCTGTTATGTCTACTTGGGATATAAAATATTTATGCAAACACTTCCATGAAAAAATCCTGAACCTTCTGCACTTTATTGCATGCTTGAGAGCTCTATATATTTCTCTCATTGTTCTTTTGTAATTTGCATATCTATTCTCTTTTCTTAACTCCTGTGATACTTCTCGTTACCTGCAGTTTTACAATTACCCGTTTTTGAAAATCATCTTCTGTTCTAGACTCAAATCAAAACTTTATCAGAGCCAGTCTTTGACTTGGCATTCCCCCATCCCTTTCCCTTTGTTTATATTTGATCAGTCATTGGTAGGGAAGACAATCTTGGAATGGCAGTCAAAACTCCTGCTTAGCCTCCCTCCACTCTTCATTAGTTTTTTTTCTTCCAAGTTATTTGCTCTGACTACTTCAGTTTCTTTGCTATTTTTTCCAGTAAATTGTAGCTCCTCTTGCCTATTTGTCTATACACGTACTTTCAGATGTTCATGTTGTTAAACTCTCCTTTCTCCATTCCCACCTTGGCTTAGTTCTTAGAATAATTTCTTCTGCTGAATTTAATATTCTGTGTGGTTATTATTATCCTTAAATATTTGGGTCTGGTCTTTCTATCTCTGAAACTCCCCCAGTTTCATCATCATCCTTTTCCACTTTGATTTATAACCTTGTTCTCGAGTAGTGTATATGAATCTTAACTTTGGATCTTTACCCCCTCGGATCGAGTAACCCAAAGCCACTCTACTCTGTGGAGGTATCAACTTATTCTACTTCATTCTTATGCCCCCCAACTATCAAATATATCAAATATTGATCACCTTTATTTGACTGTCATCCATGTTTACTCTAGTTGCTAAAAACATGCCTGACCTGTATATAAAACTGAGGGGGCTAAAATATTTCACTGCTTATGTTTTGCTATGCATATCCATAATCAAGATTTTCCAGGATCTTAATTTTTGCATTATCTTGTGCTTAGTCTCTTTCCATATATCCTTAACTGACATAGCAACCTTTTTAATCCATGCATTTAAATTCATTACTGAACCAAGTCATGCTTTGCTGCATATTTTACTGCTCTGTTTTTACTTTCATTTTATTGTGTAGTCTGAAAAGACTTGAAATTGCCTCAAAATGTTTGACAGAACTAAAATGTCTTTTCTGGATTAGTGAAGTAGACAATATCTGCAAGTAAGGTTATCCTTTCTTTATTACCACATCAGTAAAATTCCTGAACTTGGGATGCTTAATTAGGTTGCAAATGTTTCTGCTTTATTTAGAGTTTTCAGAAAAGGCAGAAAAGTGCAGATCTCATGGTATGCCATCAAAGTTGCTCAACTGAGGGGCTCACTCTGCGGGGCAGGGTCCTGACGTAGATGACTGAATATGGATCATCTTTGAGGATCATCTTCACAGTAAATTTATGTAGGGAAAGATGATTGGTAGCAGTTTGTGCCTTTGTTTAGAGTGTTTAAGTAAGGCAGAAAGGCTTAAATCCGTTAGTGTGCTACCATAGCTGCCTGCCGGAGATACTTGTTCTTGTTGGGGGGGTTCCTTCGGAAATACTTGACCTTGAATATAGCTCATCTTTGTCAGTCGCCTTCAATGGTACTGTGTTTTGTTTAGGCAAAGCTGATTGGCTGAAGTTATTTCTGCATTTGTGTACAGTTTCCCCAAGTACAATATAATGCACATTGTACCTCAGACACCCAAAGTGATACATTAAATATTCAGTCCAAGCAAGAACCATTTTCATATGCGTCAGTTTCAATCTCTACCAGAAGTACTTTTAAACATAGTTTAAGGGAGCAAAGCCAAAGACAGAGCTGACATTTCACTTGGCAGCCAGTGGAGTATTCCACAGGATAGAGGCCATATAGACAGAAGAT